>NC_091476.1:101612085-102212085 GCF_036971445.1 Narcine bancroftii | reverse complement strand
AACTTCTTATTCTGAATAATTAGCGACTCAGCCTTGACCTGTTGGGAATCTGCTTGGTAAGTACATTCATGATAACTGTACCTGCTAATATCACTCTAGATTTTGATTTTTCATATGAGGAGCATGAGGAATATAATATGGCAGCTCAAACCACAGAATCAGAATTGCTTTATCCTGCATTTCTTAAATTCACCACCATATCATATGAAGTGACAAAATGAGAACTGTAATTTTCTGTTATCAATAAAAATGGCTGCTTTAAATTAAGGGCCAATATTTGGAGACCACATAATCCTGCTAAAGCACATATGCAGTTTCCCATCAGTTGCATTCAGAGAAAATGGGTGAAGGCAAAAAATAAAACCCCATAAGGACTAGAAAACTGTGAAAAGCCTCTGAATGCTAGCTCCCATTTCAAATAGTCACTAGTCCCAGAGCAGACTTGAACCACTGTAATTCCGTGCTGACAGAAAGGGAAGTAAAGGGGTAAATAGGGCTGGAGTCTTGCTAACTGATGGCAATCATTGTATCTGAACCCATTCTTTGGATATTCATTTCAGGAGCTGGAATGCTGCAGTCAGCATGTCCTCGAGTCCACAGCTTCACAGGAGCCTTCAGGTAAGTAATCACATTGCCATTTTACTTGCACTCAAACATCAGATTCTCATAGAAAGCAAGTAATAGCCGTCCACAGGTGTAGAGGGGATCATATAAACTATGAGCCATAGTTCTCTTGATTTGGGAACTGTTCCTTTTGACTAGAAAATTATGCCCGTCATTCTGCTTTCTAAGAAAGTGAGTAGGAAAGCTTGGGAATGATTAAAAAATAGAACTAGATGTTGGAATCTGAAACACGAGAAGAACTTGATCCATCAAGCAGCGCATGGACAAGGAGAAACCAGTACTGTTTTGGATCCAGGATCCTTCCCAGGGAATTATAGTCCTGTTAGACTTTTGCTTTGAAATTGAGGAAATTCTTTAAGGATGGTGTGACCTGTGGGTGAAAACTTTAATACCTGATCAATTTAATTTTTTTTTAAGGTGACTGAAGTAAAGTTGGGGAATGAATGCCGATGAATATTTTCTTCTGTGGTCATACAATAGGATTGTATAGAAGCAGATCATGCAATCCAACAATCCATTCTGCTATTTATGACCATATGACCCTCTTCCTGGTATCTTTTTCCTCATCTAAGTTTTCCAGTGTAATTCACTTTTCCTTCCTTCTGCTAAACCAGTCTTAAATATGAGTTCCATCTTCTAACCACTCTTTGGCAAAAACATTTCTTCTGGATTCAGATTTCTTTGAAATTATTTTTCTTCCATAAGTTAAAACATTTCCTTTTTGAGCTTTTTCAAATCTTTCACTTTTAAACCTCTTTATTAGATTCCCTTCAGTCATCTATTCTTGAGAGTTTAAGAAAAACACATCCAGCCATTGCTGATGTGTATGCTCTTGCATTTTTGCTATTATATTTATAAATCTTCTTCCTCTGTCTCCTTTGCCCCTTTCCTTTGGATAATATGGGATTCAAAACTATAAACCATGCTGAAGTATTGTCTAAGGTTCAATATAGATTTAGCACAACTTTCCTATTTTTCACCTTTATCTTTTAAGAATTGTTTATATAATGGCCATGCCAACCTTTTAATGATTAGTGGATTTGATCTTGAAGATTCCCATGTTCCTCTACCCAGTTAGATGTACATTGGATGAGTATTTACCCAGATGTAATACCTTGCATTCTAACTCCATGTTCCATATCTCACCAAATCTAGTTTTATTAATAAAGTCATGGAGACGTGCAGCACAAACAGGTTCTTTGTCAGATCCCACCCCCCCCCCCGCCCATCTCTCTGCCGACCATGAAGTTTTTATCTATTAATAATCTTATTTCCCAGCTATTGGACCATAGCCTTGTAGGATTTGGCTTTTTTTTTCTTTTAATTTAGGTAATACTTTAAATATTGTTCATTGCCCAACCAGGCAACATACTCCTGATTCTAACCCCCTCTGAAAATATTCTTCCTCAGATCTACCCAAAACTTCTCAAAGATCTAACTAACGTCCATATGTACAACTTCAACCTCAATATGTATTGTTTGGGAAAAATTCAATCAAGTTGGTCAGACAGAATTTCCTTCTAACCCATGCCAATCATTTTTATAACCATATAACCATTTACGGAGCGGAAACAGGCCATGTTGGCCTTTCGAGTCCACACCGGTTCATTGATTTTGTGCGCCCTCTTCAGGCATTGGTCCCGGTAGATCTTAATTTAATAACGATGGACGAATTCAATGCAGGTGGAATCAGACATAGAAATGTTTGTTTGACCCTTGTATTCCAATGGTTTTTTTGTCTTTTCTAATTTTATTCCTTGCCCACTCCAGTATATTTTTTCTTGTCATGTATCTCAAAAATTTTACTAAAACAGATCTTGGTTTTTTCTGTGTTCTGTGTGCCCTTTCTATTTCCATTCCTTCCTGTATTTCTGTCATTCCCAGGACCTTTGGGATCCATTTTTTAATAAACTATTTCATATCTGTCCCTTCTTCATCTTCCTTTAGGCCCACTATCTTTATGTTGTTTCACCGACTATAATTTTCCAACATATCAATTTTCTGAGCTAACAACTCTTGTGTCTCTTTAACTTTTTTGTCACCACAGAGAGATAGAAGGTAAAACAGATGGACAGAATATAGATAAAGTTTTTTTTCAAGAACAAATGAGAGCATTAAAAGAATGGTTGACATTAGAATTTAGTGAAATTAAAAGAAAAATGAAAAGTACAGAAGAAAAAGTGAGTAGAATAGAGCTGGTCATGACAGAAATAGGGAAAAGATTAGAAAATGTGGAAGAACCAGAAATGGCTGGAGAAATGGAAGTGAACGACTTGAGAAGAAAATTGGAAGAAAGTTCTTGTTAAATATTTAATAGCTGCAAGTGTGTGCTGGATAATTGGATGGATGCAAATATGCTTTATTGTATTCCAGAAGGGCAGTAGGTATAAGTTATCTGCCAGTCTAATGTCAGTGCTAGGGGGAAAAAATAATAATAATTAAGGAACAGTATTAATATGCAGTGCTTTAAAATTCTGTTCACTGAAATGTTGAGTTCTCACTCCAGTCCTTTAGAACCATGTTTCTGTGAAAATGAACTATGAAACTTTGGTGTCATTTTCCCATGTGCTTATCATTGGTTTACTAGTCAGACTCCCTTGCATTAAAATAAATGTAATGTCATCTTGCGTTCCTTCCATATCCTTTATTACATCCATGTCTGTTCTGGACTAAGTTTTCTATTTACTGTAAATTTAACTATACCTTCCTCCCTGCAACTGAACATTATCCTATGTCTCATTCCTCTGTCCAACATCACAAGTAAATCTCCAACAAGGATGTCAGCTTGTTCAAGTGGAACCTGTCCAGCTCATGCAGCTCCCACCTTCTCTGGAAACCGTCTCAGTGATAGAGAAATTTAAAACTTGTTCTCCCACACCATCCCATTAGCTTCTTATTTATAACCCCTTTCCTCCTAGTCACTCACAATAATTCAGATTATAACTTTAAGGATCTTGCTCCTTAATCTGCAAACTGACTCCCTAAATTCATGTTGCAGAGTATTTTCTTCCTTTCTAGCTTGGTTGTACTAACATTGACCATGACCTCTGTTTTACCCTCAGCCTCTGTAACTGTTCTGTAATGAGCTTGATTCTAGCACCAGGCTAAATGTCTCTTGCCATGATTCCATTGGATTCTTTCTCCATCTTCCTTGTGTAGTTGAGCCACCCACGGTGTCATGATCTGGCTGGACCTGCAAAGAGACAGCTCTGAAGTGGGATGCATTCTGAGGTTTTCCCCTGACTATCTGCCTGCTTCTCTTCCTTACTGTTTCTTCCTGTAGTCATCCTCTAATTTGTTGTAATCCTCCTCAGCATCAACTCTCCTGTTATACTTCAATCCCAGAGTCCAAATTGTTGATCTGAATTATGAGCATGGTCACAGCCCTGATCCTTGTGGAATATTCCTGCTCCTCTCACCATGAATTAATATCTTTCTTGCTACTCTGTTTTCTGCCTCGAAGCTAGCTGATAGTCCATCATAGTACTTGTATAACTTTGCATTCCGTGATGTGTTTTTGTATTAGGGGTACGTTATCAAAAATCTTCTGAAACCCTAGATAATTGTATTACCTATATCTCCTTTTTTTTTTAACCACCTCATTATGTTTGGTTGAATAAGATTATCATTCTTGAAATCCATGCCAGCAGGTCATTATTATTCTCTCTGCATTTAGATGTTCTTCTATTTTCTACCACAGATGTTGAGCTAATTGGACTATAATTCCCTGGACTTTCAAGAGGAAATTCAGTAAAATCCCTTGGAGCCGATAGCTCAAGTTGAAGCTTGTGGAATGACAATCTCCCAAGTAGACCAGTAAATTGTCTCCTCTTGTTCAGTGTGAGAATTGAAGGATATGACCAGAGTATAAATGGAACTAAATGAAAAGGCAGAATTGTGTTGAATGCAATTATTTGTAGGTAAACATGAAGTTCTCCAATTTTGGATATAAAAAGGAAACAGCACTTTCTAAAAATAGAAAAATAAGTAGCCTCTGTGGACTTCAAGGAGTTTGTATGTTGACTTTCAGTGGTTCTGTGAATCCAGCAGTTGAACAGCTGCAATCAAAAATGTAATCATAAAGGCTTGAAGAATGCTAGAGAACTAGATGTGAGGGTAGGAATTATCTTGCAGCCTTCCATAGCAGGATGAGGCCACATTTGCAGTATTGCGAACAGCTCTGGCCATTGTACAGTTAAAAGGGTCAATTGACTTTGTAGAAATTGCAGTGGAGATTTACCAGAATGACCACATAAGGAACAATTACATTATTTGATAATCTGCTATTAAATCACCCCTTAGCAATGTGTTTACAGGAGAGATTGGATGGGCTCGATTTATTCTCATTTGAGTGTAGGAGATTGACAGGTGAACTCAGAGAGGTTTATTAAAATTTGAGGGATATAGATAAGATGTTCATCCTTTTTCCTAGGGTTGGGAAGTCGAAAACCAGAGGGCACAAATTAAGGTGAGGGGAGAGAAATTTAAAGGAGTTTTGAGTGGTAAATTTTTCACAGAATGTGATAGTTATCTGGAACAAGCTGCCAGAGTTGATGGTAGAAACAGATACAATTTCAATGTTGAAAGGGCAATTGGACAGGAAAGACATAGAAGGATATGGTCCGAATGCAGGCAAATGAGATGAGGTGGGCTGAAGGCCTTTTTCTATGTTGTAGGTTTCTATGATTTCGATGTTCAGGGTTCACAGAAAATCTTCCTGCTGGTTGTGCATACTAACAATGTGAATTATGACCTAAATATTAAAAGAAAATTTAAAACTCAATAGAAATTACAATTGATTTGGCATTTGCTGATTTTAAAACTCAAGATTGACCAGTTTCTGCTACCTGGAGGTATTAACAGAAATTAGGAAAATATTCAATTGGGCCACAGATTAGCTGTGGTGCACAGAATGGCAAACTGGTTTGAATGCAATACAAGCATATTCCTGTTCTTCCTTCATAGAGAGAGAGAGTTAACTTTTTTAAAACAATATTTCCGGTCAATCTTTTCTTTCCCGTCGGAGAGATCAGAAATGTATCTTGCATGGCACAACCATTCAACCCTCTTCATAATAACATCAACTTTCAGTGGTTCTGTGAATCCAGCAGTTGAACAGCTGCAATAAATATTAGAGGGAAACCTAATTGGAGCATGCTAATTAATTTACTAATAATTTTAATTCTGTAAAATTGTTTTCATGTTAAGGATAATGGAGTTATGGGATTAATGAGAATGGACAGAATGGATGGATCAAGTGGTACGGGGTAGGTGAGCATGAACTACATTACGGGCTGAGTGTGAAACAATTTCTCTGTTCTATCTACAGGAGATAGTTAATGTAGTTTGTTCAAAAGCGGAATCAAGCCAGGCTTGGTGATGGAACATATGGGTGCTTGGAGATGACCCCTTGAAGCTCCTGCTAGCTCTGGACTTTAGAGACATTTGTGGAACTGATTGTTCAAATGCCGCTGATTTCTGGGTCATTTTTGGGATGGTGTATCAGTGAGTCCTGCCTGTATTGGTGTGTCTTACCGGTAATGGGTGCATCCCAGATTGGTTGATGCCATAACCCTCCCTCGTGTGCACACATCTTTCAATTCTAGAACTGATTTCACTCTCCGCATCTCCAAGAACCAAATGTACAGAAATTCAGCAGGAAACCAGCTTAGTTTGAAGATATCAAGATGTATTTATTTGTATTCACTTGCTATGATAAATGCAATCATTTTGTTACAATTTTTATTTTCATAGCCTGTATTAAGATGATTTGCAAATGAAGATTAAGATCTGGTAAATGCATGGAGTCCAACAATGGGGACAGTGGAATAGAAAGCTGGGATGTATGAGAGAGTTACCATGCAATCAGGGTAAGAGATTTACAACACTGCTGGGTTGCCACACAAGGTGTGAAAAAGTTTGTGTGTGTTTGTGTCTGCATGTATCTTGCTGTACTGCTAGGGTATGAGAGAGTAGCTATAGAGGATGAGAGAGAAATAGTTACTCCATTGGATAAATTCCAGAGGGTGAATGCACAGAATGAGAGAAGCTTCATGGGATGAGTCAGTTACTGATCTTCTGGGATTTAAGTGAATGGGAGTGAGAGAAAGAACTAGTGCACAGAGAATGCAAGGGAGAGCAAGTGTATGGAATGTAAAAGAGATTGAGCAAGCAGAATGCGCAAGATGGAGAGTTAGTGCACGGAGTGCAAGATTGACAGCACAGCTGGGCTGTGATAGAAGGCGTGCTATTACACAGTTGATTACTACAGCAAAGCTCCTGGTAGCTCAACCAGGTTCAATATCCACATTATACTTGCTGTTGTTATCCTGATCAGATGTAGAATCAGGGTTGTGGACCAAAGCTGCTTTGTAGCAAAACCTCCACTCAGAGCAAAGTTTCAGGTGCAGTGGCACCTCTCTGTTAAGAGAGCCACTAACTCTAACTTGTCTTTCCTCTGAGTACGCAGTGTGTTTGCACATACAGTTTATCATTCTTTGTACTTTAAGTACTTGGCAAACACATGCACCCCTCACATCCACATAGCCAGGGCTGTAGCATCATGTTTTCTCAGATGCTTGTCTCTCTCTATGGTGTTGGCTCAATTTAGTCACAAAATAGCAAGCTTCTGACATATGATGTTGGCAATGTTAATATGACAGGCACTGGTTCTGGCCAATTTTTCTGCCAGAATTTTGTTTATATAATCAATTGATTTGCATTTAGAGCATTACCTCCGGGGAGAAGTTCCTCCGCACTACGAGTCACCCCTCCTTTCAATCATGTGGCTTCCTATATTGTGCAGAAATGGTAGCTACTGTTTTCCACAGACCTGCAATGTCTAATTATAATTCTTGTCCCATTGGATACAAATACAGTCACTGATCTCTGTGTTATACAGGGCTCAGAGGAGAAGCCTCATTTTGGTGATGCACATCAATTGTGAATAAACTGGAAATCACTGTCACCTAGTTCTTGCTGTTTGTTACTGATGGTAAAATAAACATGAGACCTGTTAACAGACACACCCTCCTGGTGGCTGTCAGTTCTAACTCTGACTAAAGCAGATTCTTTCAGCTCTTCAATAAATTTCCTCACACCACTCTTGCTTTGGACATGATGCTGATATGGTGTGAGTGGATGTCCTAACTTTGCATATTGCCCCTGATATATGTACAGATCTGCTATAGCTCTTGTTGTTGCCCTGTACATTCATCCTGTGCAACACACTAACAATGCTGCCTCCCCTAATCTATAGTTTTATTTGTCTCAAGTTTATGACATTTCAATTGGTTTTATCTAACTTTGTAAAATAGCATCTCGTTTAAGATTTAGCAATGACATTATGTTACTTGAAAAAAAAAACATATTCTGTTTCTGGGATCTGGGTTTTAAAGAAATGTTTCATTATAATTAAATTGTTTCAGTATAATTAAAAAGCTGTGGCAGAAAGGTTTGCTTTTGTTATTTTTGATCTAGTTTGTGATTTGAGTGTTTTGAATCTGACCACTTAAGGAAAGCTTTGGCTGAGCTGGCCAATGGATGGGTGTCACATTGCCTCCCTGTGGTACAAGTTCCTCAGGCACAAAATCTTTCTGGGGTGTGGATGGCAATTCACCAGCCCCAAATTTTGCAGGTGTAGAGGTACTGCTCGTTCTGACTCTCATTGGAATTAGGGGCAGGAGACAGATTCATTGAAGAACAAGCACCTTAGTTATGAGGCATTTTTCCTCTATCCTCTCAGCACTTTGGATTGTGCCACAGGCAAGCAAAGTTGGGGTGAATCCCAGTGTTTAAAATACAAATCCTTGGACCTGCAACATTTTTTTCACAGTGCAAATCTATGAAAAGGAAGTGGATTACCAATAAGAATGGTCAAAGATGTTGATGAAGTGTGTGTGTGAAGAGAGGTCACCTGGAAAGAAGGTCTGGAATTTGGCTGGAGGGTGAAGGTTGCATGCTTGAACTGGGCATGGGGCAAAGATGTTAATTTTAGATCAAGTTCGATGAGCTTCAGTTCTATTGACAATAAATCTTTATTTCAATGTTTGTCGTCCTAAACACAACCAAAAGTTGAAATCCTAAAACTTGCCAATCCTGGCTTTTCTTTCAGGATAAAAGCAAGTTCCAACTCTGTAAAAATGCATTACACAGTCCTGATTTTTCAATATTTTTCTACAGAAGCATTATTTAATTAAATAAAAATTGATCCCCAAAACAGATGAAATTGCAGTTGTTTCTTTAATTTTGGTCAATCCCACTTCAATCTTGCTTCCAAGTCTTCTGCTACAGTTTCAGGTTTTGTGTGTTTACCAGTAACCAGCTAAAGATCTGAGTGATCACCAGAACTTGAGGCAGTATGCTTGGTTCACTGGAAGCACTTAGAGCTAGAGAGAAGGAAGAAGTTGAGTCAATTGAGTTAAACTTGTAACATTGTTAAAGAGCATCCTCAGCAGCTAGAACACATGTTCAGTTTTAACGCTGGATTCCTACCCCCCAGATGGTGTCAGTATTGTATTTCACTTTTGTCACCGTGCTATCGTCATAGTCTTAATACAATGGCGTTACAATTACCAGTGTTAATAACCTGGCACAGAAGCTGATTTTTCATCAAATAACTGCAGTGCATGACAGGTAAGTTTAAAAAGCCTATGTAATTTATTGGCCCTAGATTAGAACTTCTCTACTTGTTTGTAATGTAGGTATAAACTGCAAAGACCAGCACCTATTGCTTAACCCTAATTAACCTTGTAATTACTACAGTAATTAAAAATGTAATAGTGGTGCTGTGATCTTGGTGAATTATGTCAATTAGCTGTTTTCTCTGGTTTAAAGCCAGTGACAATGTAATATTTCCAAGTCATGAGTTGGAAAGGTCCTGGTGCATGGTAATGTTCCTGTGCTCTTGTTCTTTTTTCAGAAGTTGAAGGATTGGATTTAGATGTTTATGGAAACTAGATTCTTTCCTCAAGACCAACTTACTCCTAAGGATCCCAATCCTGCCCTTAATCAGCATTAACGAGGTACCAGACCCAAGCACCGTACAGGCTATCACAAAACATCTGACCTAACAGGGCCATCTTTGTTTTGATGCCTTTGCTCATTTTGTGTGCAAATGGAAGTGTCCAGAAATTGCTCCCCACTCCATGATAGGATCTGGCACATGCAACAATTATGGGTATCATGGATTCCTGTCCAGTTTACCTCGGCAGTGCTTTCCATCCCAGTGCAAAAATCCTGTGATGCAGCTACACATGGCCTGCTCCCCATGACTTGTGCAGATCTGTTCACAACCACCATTGTCCACCTCACACCAGTCAGGTGCTGCAAAAAACAGGACATGTACAGGGTCAGACATTTGCCCCACCCCAAGTGGTGTTGAGCGTTTTCTCTGCATTGCCCAGAACCAATATCCTTTTAACTCCTGTACACACACCCAGCTATTGTAGATGGTGTGGAAGGCCCTGTGATCAGGTAGCAATGCTCAATGCTTGATATTCTGTACAGGCTGAATAAAATATGGATCCCTGGTCCTGTAATAGCATTAGATGGCGACATTATTTATTTCTGCTATTAATCCCTGATTTGGTAATTTCACATTTTACCCACACTGAACATGAGCACATCCAAAACTACTCATATGAATTTACCATCACCGATAATTGTTGGTCTGCATTGGCTCCCAATCATTTGACTTTAGTTTTCAAACACCTCCATAACCTGGTTCCTCTGACAACTATAATGTCCAGCAGCCATATAACCTGGATCTTAAATGTTAATTGTTCTAATAATAATGTCCCCCTCCTCAGTTTGGAACTCCATCCCCATGGGTTCTAGCTCTCATTTAAAATCCTCTTTAAAGCAGGATTTGGAAAGAGTTATGAATCACAATATGGTTTGGTACCAAATTTTGATTGATCTGCCTTGGGATGTCTTCCTGCTGAAGGTGATTTATAACAAGATGTGTTATATTCCACTGCGTACCCCTTCTCACAGAGTGAACCCTGAACTGAAAGGATCATAAGAGCCAATCAAGAGCAGACTGTTCCCTCTGTCATGCCTAACCAGTTGATCAGATACAGGAGATGAAAGGAAAGGTGGTACAGTAATTCTGTATTGAATTATCAGTACTCAAGAGGCCTGCTGCTCATTCAATCTTGGTTCCTGCTCTCTCTGTCTCTTTTCCTCTTTTTCTTGCAGCCTTACATTTAAAGGAATTTCCATACTGTTGCATGTCAGAAACTTTGCAAATGGCCCCAGGCACAAAATACACATTGCCAACCATTCAACTAACCTTTTCTCCTGATGGGTCCAACCGAGAGAATATGCTCTTTTGTGAGTTGTCCATTGTTATCAGCAAGTCTCTTGTTGTTGGTGGGACAAGTCTATAGGAAGCAATATTGAAAGATTTAGTCAATGCATCTGAAGATCCTACTCCATCAAAAACATCACCACTAGAGCAGAGTTTGCTTCCAAATCCATTTGTACTTTGGTATTTCCTTAACCCTGAAACACCATGTCCAATCCTTCACAATGGCTGATACCCAACCCCACTTTTTCCACACAATTATGTCAGATACATTATAAAATATGCCAAAGTTACCATGTCCCATCACGATTCAGCCTCCCTGTAAATCTGAAATTATGGCCAAAACAGAAGTTAAGCAGCATTGTTGGGTGTAGGAGGAGAGCATTCCCACTTAACATTGCAAGCCAAGAGAAACCTCTCATTCTTGTGGTCTAATTAAAATTACTCACAACTCTGCAATTATTGATAACGGAGTCACATAATGACACATCACAGTGTAGATGAATCTCATCATAATCCCCAATAAACTTGAAAACAACAATGTGGAAGCGACAGGTCAGCGAGACTCCATTCTCCTCCATCTCAATGGTGCTGTCCTTTGAGTTTGGACACCTGCAATACAGAGTTCATTATTGTGGATAGCAAGATTAGACTGTGACGAGGGAGTGGGAGACTAACATCCAGGACTGCAGGGAAATTAGAGTCTATAGCTGTCGCCCCAAAGGGAATGTATGGAATCTGGGGTCACCAACCCCCCCCAACCTGATGAGAGAAATCTATAGGCATCACCCTCCAATAGTGTGCATCTTTCCTGTAAGGAGGAGAGGGAGCATTCAAACAAATAGCCAGGGTGGTAGAATGGAAGAGAGGGGTGAGGAGGTCATTGTGGGAAGAACCCAGTCTATTTAGGCCAGTGAAAGTCTTTGAAAAGCAGCCTTGATAGAAAGCAGAGGGAGGACTGCTCAAGCCTTCAGAAGGTGGGATTGGACTGCAAGAAGACAGAGAGGTGAAGAGTGTGGGAGCAGAAGATATGAGCTTGCTGGCATGAGACACTGGCTGGTGGAAAGGCAAGTTTATTGTACTGCCGTTCCCCACTAATTCCCCAAGGGTTTCCTTATCCAATGATGCCCAAGTCCTAACAGTTAAAGTAACAGTGAAAAGATTCTGCCGTGCCCACTAAATTGGCAAAAATATGTTAATGCAGCTTGGGGTTGGAACACATATCACTGGCAACATTAGGATGGACTTTCTATACAGGTGCTCCCCTACTTTCAATGGTCCAAATCCATACTATCAATTTCAAACTCCAATCTGATCCCATGCAGCGGCAGCGCACTCTCTCGCGTTAATGGTCTTTTTTTAAAAATTTACGATGAGTTTGTTGGAACATAACCCCATCTTAAGTTGAGGAGTACCTGTATGTGATGCAAGATGCCTAACTCTAAAGATTTGGGAGGGGGAAAAAATTCATACCAACCCTTGTGCTATGATCATATAGCGTGTTCGGTCCTTCGGATTGCGAGATGGAGTAGCCCAACACTGATTGATGATCAGAATGAGCTGGGTAGAATCTGCTCCCTCAACAAACACCCCGATATACAGGACGTCCCGGGTGGTAAGCGTTACCTCGCCTTCTCGATATGGAAACTTGTAGGACGAGTTTTTATACAGAGCCATTTTAGTGATGAAACTACCTTCTTTGGTGGGAAGAGTGAGGTTGACAACACTGAGGTAAACAGACAGCATCACTTAGCATTCATAGGAGTACAACATTTCTCAAGACTGGACTTGTTTCTGTACCTTGGCTGCACTAGGAAATCCTAGGCAAGTGATTTATCAACCTGCCAAGCATATACAATAACTGCTAGAACGGCAGAGTCCAAGACTTTTCAGTTCTGTTGTTCAGCCCTGTAGAACTTTGAAAACATGGCCAACAAAGAAAGCAAAATTCATGAAGCACTGTGGGTTGACCAGATCAAATCAAACAGTGCACACTGTGAAGGATTTAAATATGTCAATCACAGCAAATAAAATTTGTAATAATGAGATCTGAAAGTTTCCTTGCTTTATATTCAAGATGAAATTCCAAACTAGTTCTTGAAATTAAAATTGGCAATCAGGTACTTAGTTATTAAGAGTGAGATTCAAATACCCAAAAATTGCTTCTTTTAAACTGATTCAACTTCAATAACATTTGTTAAGTTGGGTTTTCCAATTGAAGATGAATCTTTGGTGTTCAAAATGTTTAACATTAAACAAAGTATCCATGTAATTTAATAGTTGTGCATCTCTTAGAGCAGTTTGTAGGACAGCCAATAAGCATCAAAGAAAACAGCCCGATTAAATACAATTAAAGACCTTCACAAGTTCATGAAAATATTGCTTCCACTCTTCTTTGTTCCCTTCCACTTGTTTGCCAATTCCCATCTACCCCATCCTCTGCACCATACAGGAGAGAGAACAATGAAAGACGGTGCCTGAAGGTTTAACCCAAGACACTGCTTACCTTAGCATTGGCCTTATAACAGTTTCTAGAGAAACCTTCAGGTCAAGTTCATAGGCACAGGAGAATTCAACATTGATGACTCTATCCCGAGTAATCACACTCCCTGTGTTGTTAAGGCTCTCAATCCAGACAGTGTTTGTGTACATTATGTGGGTTTCATTTGTCTGTGGGGAAGAAAACAACACATTCAAATAATGCCACATTCAGACAAGGCTAAACCACAGAAAAAATTTGTTCTTAATCTTTATACTGTAGTTGGGTAAACATACTCAGCTCTTCTCCTCTCCCCCCCCCACCCCCCCCAACAGCTGGTCCATCTCTTAGTGAAACCTATGCTGGTACCATACTGTCTGGCTCAACACATCACTCTGAGGGAATTACTCTGCTTCAGCTTGGCATTTTGGGTCAACCATTTCACAAGACAAACTATTTCATGGACAATAAATCTGACAAGGAGCCAGAGTACATACATGACATCACATTACAGCCCTGAGATTCTTTTACCTGCCGACGAGGCAGAATTACCACTTATTGGTAATGCAAAAGTAAGAGTCTTTAAATGAGTCCCTGGTTGAGTCTGATGGTGGAGGGGTAGCAGCTGTCCCTGAACCTGATGGTGCAAGTGTTGCGTTACCATCATTTGTTCCATCCTTTGCCTCTGCAGTGAGCCCCTGACTAGCCTAGCTATGCGAAGCAGCCCTTGACTTTGTGCCTGAGTTTGGCAAGCGATCAGGTTCACTCATGTGTTTTGTACTTGCCTTTGTTCACTTGTTTTATTAATAAAGAAGACAGAGATGCTACTGAAGATGTTCAGTCCTTCTGTGGAAATTCTTGGCCTGTTTACATTAGCTGTAGAGACAGCCTTGGATGAAAGCAATTGATGCTTCAGACAAAAGTAGAACAGAGAAAATTGTGTGGGGGCAAATTGTGGGACCTGCACAGTAATATGAACAGATTTAAGTAAAGAGCACACTCTAGCGAGAGCGCGTATTCACCTTCATGATATTTCCACAGTTCCGGTTAGTGTTATTGATGTGAAAAGCAATAAAATCATCTCCCTCTGCACCCATGCAGCGGTTATCATTAATACGAACATCCTCACGCTCAAACCCCAGCTGGTAGAGTCGGCACTTGGAAATATAAACCTCCATCTGGGAATATTTGCACACCACATCTGCCTGGACAATGTCATCTGCAATGGAAAGTGGAGAGAAGTAATGTTCAAATGGTAGCCATTAAGGAACAAGATCATTATCCTCTTTGCAGACCATTAAACCAAAAACCCAACCCATGCATCCTTCATATAGGAGAGCTGATAATGTCAACTTACATGACAAGACCTCTGAACGGAAGGTAAACCCTAAGGGAATTCAGGAACAACTTGTTTATCCAAAGACTGGTGAGTACATAGCTGTCTGGCCAGTTGAGGCAAAGAGTATGGATGCTCTGTGTTTACAGGCATGGATGGTGACTCTCGAGTAAAGCTGGATAAACCCCACAATGGAGAAAGAGACGGAAGGATAGATTGGTAATGTTAGGTTTCTGGTTGTCAGGGACAATATACTCCAGATGCTAGAAATCAGAAAGAATACAGCCAAGTGTGAAAGTGGGCCAGGCAGCATCTGTGGAGAGAAGACCAGTGTCTCAACATGAAACATTTATCCTGATGATTCTGCCTCCACAGAGGCCTTCTGACCAAATGAGCATTTCAAGTAGTTTCTGTTTTATCTGCTTCTTGATCCTTGCTGTGCAGACCAGCAGCTTCTTGAATAAAGCAATACAGTGACTTAATGATAATTTAATGGCCATGAGATGTTCTGTGATATTCTTAAAATGCAAGGCCTTTTAATTTTTCCCTTTGCATGACAATCTGAGAAAATAATGGAGTCTTGGTTGTCTCAATGTTGGGGTCTTTGGCGTTGCCGAAGATCCAGAGACACAGTTAGTGTAGTGGATAGCGCAATACTTACTGCACCAGTAACCCAGGTTCAAATCCGGTGCTGCCTGTAAGGTGTTTGTACGTTTTACCCGTATCTGCATGGGTTTTCTCTCTCCCTTCAAAACAGGTTGTAGGTTAATTGGGTGGCACAGGCTCGTGGCCCTCTATATGTAAATTTCTGTTATTTGGGGTTTGTTTTGGGTTGAAGACTATTAGAAATGTCAATTCTACTTCTCCATAGACACCGGATGTGTTCCTTGCCTTTTCTAATTTTATTCGAGATTTCCAACACTCGCAGTTCTTTCATTCTTATACTTGATGTTTATTTGTGTCAGTAAATGTTCCAAATTCTAATTAATGAAGTCCAGCCAGCCATTCTCAACCTTCTCTTTTGCCAATGGCCCCCTTAGGACTCTGCTCAAAGTATATGGGCCCCCTTCCTAGCAAAGCAGGAACAGTTTTCAGAGATCTCCACACTGTTGGTTGTGATTTCTCCTTCAATGTTGCAACAGCATATTACATAATGCAACTTCACCCAGGATTCAACAGCATCTTCACCCAGGGAACCTGATGAGAATTACACCAGAGAAACCCTGTTCTGCACTAGGAAACTTGACAATTTTGCTGCACTTCACTCAGTGCAACTTTACTCCACTGCAGAACCAAATGCATCAGAGGAAATAGATATCTTCATTACACCAAACTCGATGCAGCTTCCCTGGAGCAATCCGGAGCCATTCCAGGAGATTGGAAACTTGCCTGTGATGCCAGTTGCTTTCACACAATGACGATTTGACTGATTACAAAGAGGTTCCAGATTCAGACAAGAAAACCCAAGCGACAGTTCCACAATAATTTCCTACATCATTCCTGCGCACTAGGGTAAGGAATTCACTATTGGGGGTTTAATTTAGACATACAATGTTTCGGTGCATTTACCACTGTCAGGGCTGGGCTTCTTTGGGCAGCCACACAGGTCTCCATTCCCCTGTCGACATAGACTGTAGTTGGTACAAATGCCTCCAGCACAAGGATCATCGATCAATTCTGCTGAAAGGAGACAGACATAATTGATTAACCCTTAAACCTCACAGACAAGTCCAAACAGACCCAAGTACCCAAAGAGTTTAGGGTCCCGAGATCTCACCTGAGAGGGAGGTCAGAGTTCTGAACTATCCCACCAATGGGATGCTCAGAGCCCAGCCTCATATTCCCAGGGGAGAGGGGAGAAGATTATAGCCCTACACCTTAACCCCAGGAGATATAGCCCTAAATATTTTTTTACCCAGACAGAGGGTGGTAGAGGCAGATTCGCTGATTATGTTCAAAAGAGAGTTAGATAAGACTCTAGTGGGCAAAGGAGTTAAGGGTTATGGGGATAAGGCTGGAAAGGGGTACTGATGGTAGTGATCAGCCATGATCTGTAAAATGGTGGTGCTGGCTCGACAGGCTGAAGGGCCTATTCCAGCTCCTATTGTCTATTGTCTAAATACAAACCCCTGAGGGAGACAAAAACCTGAACTATAACTAGGGGATGACAAGAGTCCCAAATACAAACCCATGAAAGTGATAGCATTCCAACATCTACTTCGAGAGATTGCAGTCCTGAACCCATACCTGAAGGAAATGTTAAAGGGATTCCCCTGGCCCCAGTGAAAGTTAAAGATCTGAAACCTGACCCAGCCTCCAATGTTACCAGCTTCTTCTTACAGCAGTTTTCCTGCCGAATCCAGTCAGTACTCAGGATGCCCAGCGAGCGACACGCCTCTCCATATGCTGCTAGTGAACTGCAGATTTGTGATCTCTTGTCCCAGTAACAAGCATCCAATCCACAAGACTCGTAAAAAGGCACAGGGTTGACAAATCCATAGCATGGCTGGAAGAAACCTTTCATTTCTGTAAGTTTCAGGCAACTTCCCTCATTTTGTAGCTGGACAATGTCCAGATTATCACAGGTGAGCGACAAGGCAGTGTACTGCTCTTCATTACAGCTGTGGGAGGAACACAACAGCCACAGAGAGAAGACAACTTGTAGGTAACTTGAACTCTCCACCTCTCAAATATTTTCTAAAAACAATGTGAATCAACATGGGAGAAGTTCCTGAGTCTCAGGGACTTTCATTTGAAAAGAGATGAGAAATTTCAGAAGAAATCCCTGGGAATGGTTCTCCAAGCTACAATTACTTCCTAAAACATCATCATCCTTTATTTTATGAAAATTTAATTTTTGATTTTTATGGACTTACAGAACTCAACAAACAGTTCAATCTTTCCAACATACATATATATAATATATATATATATATATATATATATATATATATATATATATATTATAATGTATACACACAGAGTCCGTATTTATCCACCCCGCCCATTGCCACACTTGAAAAGTTTCTCAATACCAGTCATCATGGGAACTATGACCCCGACCAAAACCCAGAAAAGAACCAAAACACCTGAAAGGAAAAGAAAAGCACATAGTCTGCACTTGGTACCTCTTCTCTATTCACACTCCCTACCTCAGTGTGATGGGGTGTTACCTTATTCCTTTTTATTAATTCTTTTTTAAGGTGGGGGAATTAATCTATTCCATTACCTCAGGGCTTTCCCAATATCCTTACCCCCCCCCCCCCTTGTCCTTTGACATTTACCATTCACCCCTTTTATGGATGGGGGGAGAAGAAGCAATGATGGGGGGGGGGGGAGGTTAGGAGATTAAATAAAATGCACACTGGGATTTCTAGATTTATACATGCAATAGTCAATATCATGTTAAAATCAACTCCAGGTCCTGCCCACCGGAGCTCCCGACGCCCCAAATGCAAGCTTACCACCAGGTCATGGCCACACAACCATCTGAGCTCCCGACACCCAGAACGCAGACTTATCACCCAGCCATCCAAGCTCCCGACGTCTCGATCGATGCAGCTACTTACCGCAGTCAAAAGTAGCATGCATGTAATAATCAACCCCCTAAATTTTACCCTAAAATTTAGTCCACAAATTCGATTGTATACAGTAGTCATTATAAGAAAGACATGGCAGTCTAAAGAAAATGTTGATAAATCAACTAGGAATTATGCTGGGAGCGGGAATTACAGTAAACCATATGGGTAAATGTGTTGGTGAAAGAATAAAACTTTGTAATTGCAAGGCATTACAAAGTGAGGATGGAGTACAAAATCCAGGCCACAGAATCCTCCATCAATAAGAGACCATCAACATGTTGAATATTCAAAGGGCCTGCCTGCCTCAGTGTCTGAGCTCCTGGTCACCTCAAAGGGACCTAGCTGCTTGATGCAATATGGCATTGGATATTCTGGCTGGGTCAGACTTCAGGAGCTCTGACCAAGCAATGAGCAGCTGGAGGATCTTAACAAATCAGGTAGCATCCATGGGAGGAAACGATCAGTTAAAACATTTTGGGCTGGGTCCCTTTATCAACACTAAAGTAAAAAGAGGGATGATGCTACAAATACATATGAAAGAGGCTGAGGAAGGCCCAAGAGGTGTTGAGTATCGGATAGAAAGCAGGAAGTTAGAAAGTAGATGAAGAAGAGATGAACAATGGAATGAGATAGAGGTGGGGGTTATCTAAAATTAGAAAAATTGATGTTTGTGCTGTTAGGTTTAATGTTGTCCAGGAGCAATATGGTGCTTTTCCTCCAGTTTGCATCATGGTTCTAACCCTATTCAGACCCCAAGTATCCATGTCTCCTTGACTCAAAAATTATGTTACCTGTTCTGCATGCCATTGGTTTTCCAGCTCTTTGCCAACTCCAAGATGGTTTGTGCTGGTTTTCCTCGTGAACTCAAGTCATCGTCATTGGGATTTCCATTAAAGTTTCCACACAGTCCACACACCTTGTTCTGCAGGCGCTCACCCATCCTGATAGACAGCAAATTAAACCAATTGTATTGGATCTGAATACCCTGAATTGTATCAATGATCAGGAATCCCTCAGCTGTTGAGATCTTTGTTAGCCCTGTGACAACCGGAATCGTGACTGGAGTTCCATTCACCTGACAGACAGGACAGGGTTAGTCACAATATGGGGACACTTTGCACTTTTTCCACATTAAAATACAATTACTTAACTAGACTACACCAAGCCAATAGCAGCAAGATTAGAACTCCAGCACCTTGAAGTCACTCCTCTTCTTTATTGGATACATCACTGTGGTTTCTTGGTTGCTGCATCTAAATCCTGGAATTCCCAAAGAACATATACTGTTGGAGTACTGTCCCCAGTTTGACAACTGGTTCAAAGTGTCTCACCCAAGCTTTTTTCAGGTCTATTAGGGATAGTCAATAACCGCTGGCCTTGCCAATGATACACACGGATCAGAAACCAGTTTACATATTCCTGTTTCCAGGACACCATCAACAGCTT
This sequence comes from Narcine bancroftii, assembly GCF_036971445.1. Lineage (NCBI taxonomy): Eukaryota > Metazoa > Chordata > Chondrichthyes > Torpediniformes > Narcinidae > Narcine > Narcine bancroftii. The sequence goes on along the minus strand of NC_091476.1, from coordinate 102,192,310 downwards.
GGTAAAAACTTCTTCAAATATTTTTAATGATAACAAAACAACCATTTGTGAAACACATCAGGTCACAATGCAGTAGTTACACCAGAAGGAGACATCAGGGAATCAATAAAATATAGAAGACATTTTTAGCTGATAAATTACATCAATGAAAATTGATCACATAGTGAGAGACTGCAAGGAGAGCAGACATGAGAACTATGAGAATGAATGACTGGGCGAGGATATAGATAATGGAGATTGTGAGAAAATAAATAAGATGCTTTTGAAGGATACCACTGTTGAAATGTGGCAGTCACTTTTGAAGTAACGAGATTGTACAAACAGCAATATGGTACTCAAGGAGTTATTTTTGATAATATTGTTGAAGGGTTAATTACTGCCCAAGGAATCTGATGTTGGCTTGTCCAATCTGATTGCATGGTCGTCCCTAGGTCAGAGACCTAGATTTTCTGTTCAAGTCTCTACAGTGATGCTCAATCTCACCTGACTTGTAGACAACTGTATGATCAAACCGAACCATGGCTGAAAGGAATGATGAATACAAGAGAAAGGATGAGTTTGACACATGAACTAATGTATGAGGCTATGTAACAGGGACATAAATCTACAGTGTTAGAGAGGTAGAGAAACAAATGTGCTATCACTCCTCAAAGATGCCAGCAACTCCAAAGGACCTGCCAACATTTATCTCCATAAGTGTGGTGAAGTTTGACATTCTCTTGCAATTGTGCATGAATGTGCTCAGACCTGCATACAACTGATTGGTGCTGTCAAGCCATGGTTCTCCATTAATGGACATCTACAATTTTGGAGCAGTGACAGCTAGATCACCTGGACTTGGTGGGGGTGGAGGGGAAAACGGTGATAAAACTTAACTGACTGTCCAATTGCATCCATGGTATTTACAGCAGGAAGATGTGATGTCTCGCTGACCAAGTCTGCTGCTTTAGTGGACTTAGTGTGTGGACAAATTATGAATTTGGACAGTGAGCCACTGAGGAAATTGGTCAATAAAGATTGACCAAGAAATTGAGGTGGAATGAATTTGAAATATTGTAATTGCTTATTTTAGGGTTTAAAATTTTCAAGATAAACAAATTGATATGGAATTAATATGAAAGACAAGTGAATGTAGAAGAACATTCGTTCTCACATCAGGTGAATTTAAAAGAAGGGAAGGATTGAATGTGGCAGTGAAGATTCATGTGAGTGCAAATTCTTTTAAGACAAAAAAGTGACAAATTGAAATATGAGATAAATAACAAAACTGAGGATAATTATCTGAGAGAAATAATTGTATCAGAAATTGTGACCAGGAAAGAAAGGATAATATTGAGTATGAAGGGGAGCAAGGAGGAAGAGTAAACATCAAAAATGACTGTTGGAGTGAAGCAATGTGGAAGGGAATTAAAAATCTGCAAAACCTGGAAACTTGAAATTAAAACAAATTGCTGGAAGAAACTCATCAGGTCAGGCAATATCCGTGGAAAATGAAACAGAGTAACGTGTCATGTTGAAGGCCCTTCATTGCAGATTTCAGGATACCTTTGCTTACCTGGACATCATTCCCTGAGATGAGGATCTGTTCCTCATTGATATAAAGGTAAACCGGGGAGATCAACGTCATGTTGGGCAAACTCCATTTGTCAAAGTTTACGATTAGTTGGAAAGAGATATCTGGAAGCTTGTGACAGATTGTGGAGAGAACAAATGAGCAGGCAGCAGGAAACCGCAGAAAAGCACCATCAAACGTCTGGAACACGCCTCCCCCAGCAGCGATGCAGTGAGAACCCTTCTTGCTGTAGCAACCTCTCACCCCATTGCGAAGTGAGCACAATTCCTCGCTCTTGCACTGACGCGAGTCACACTGTACCATATTGCGGCCCATGCATCGACAGTGTTTGGAGCAGTTTGTGTTCCAGAAGAACTGTCCTGGCTGAGAGAGGCAGAGACATTTTAAGAGAAACTTCAGTTGAACTGCAGGCACAAACAGGGCATGTATCTGCTTCAGCATCCAAATATAGAAGGAACAGAAAGGACCACGTAGATGCTGCTTATAAGGGAGGTCATATAACCATATAACCGTTTACAGCACGGAAACAGGCCATGTCGGCTCTTCAAGTCCATACCGGTTCACTTGAACAACTCCACTAGCTCCTCCGCAAACTCCTGAGGAAGTGTTGGCTGCCTTTCCCAGGCAGTGAAGAGATGTGGATGGAGTCTGTGGAGGGGATGGCAGTACACTGGACTTGACTTGAACATCTACAGAGCTCTAGGATAACTCAGAGAGTCTAGGCATTTTAATCACTAACCTTATGATGGTGTCTAAAATTACACTGGACAACAAAGATTTTGCTTCCTGAACACATTTGAGTGCATTTTATGGATTTTGGGCTGCCAATCAAAAAAGTCACCTTAATATTTTCCTATCCTGCACCCTTTTTTTGGATACAACCTACAGCAAACCTTAAATCTGTGTATTCAGCTTGAAGTTGTCCATTTTAATCCCCATTTTTCTTATCCTCTTCTTTCACATGGATTCCACATTAATTCCTTTGACAATCCTTATTAACCAATTTCCTCAGTGGCTCACTGTCTAAGTTCAGCATTTATCCACACACTGAAGAAGTGGACTTTGTGAGAATTAGGTTGGACCTGGTCAGTGAGACATCTCATCTTCCTGCTGTAAATACTATGGATGCAATTGAACAGCCAGTTAAGCTTCACCACCATTTTTTAAAATCAGGAAGCAAATATTTTGAAAAAAATTGATGTCCAGTGTTATGAAGATAGATAAGGTGAATAGTCGTAGGTTTTTCCACAGGTTTGGAGGGGTGGTCTAAACCTAAAGGTTTTATGGTGAGAAGGGAAAGATTTTAAGGAGATGTGAAGAGCTGGATTTCCACACAGGATACATGGATCAAATTGTCAGAGGAAGTGGTGGAGGAAAGGTACAATGATAATGTTAGAAGATTTGGAAAGGTTGGGTGGGATACCGGCAAATTGGATGAGCATAGCTAGGCATCGCGGCTAGCATGGGAAAGTTGGATTGAAGGGCCCAATGAATCTATGAACCAGGTTATGGAGCAGGGGGACATTTCTAACTTTAATCCTGTTCCACCATCAACTGGAGAATGTACATTTACCTCCCTCACATACATAACCAAGTATCCTACCCCCCAAAAATGAATCTCTTCTGAAATTATCAATTGACCTCAGCATGAAGCAAAGCATTGAACTTGATGTTTTTGTGACAGTCTGAGTGAGGATACGCTTTCCAACCACCTCGGAACATACTGACTCTACTGCTGAGGTCACGCACACCCCTTCCCTGTTTTGGATCATCTTAAGAGAAAACACTAATTTTATCTCTGACCACCAATTCATTTAACACTGATGACAAACGTGGCTTCCCAACACACCTCATAGTATTTGTCCTCCGCAACACAGCCACAGTCCTGGGGCAGGATACACGATCGCCCATTGAGCAGAAAGCCATCGTTGCACTGGCATCCTTCCACACAGTAATGTTGGCAGTCCTGCTGGGTTTTGAAAGTAGAACAGCGTGGCTGGCAGACAGACATACAGCTTTCATAGTGACTATTTGCAGGACAAGTGATCACTGTGTGAAAGAGGATCAAACAGAAATCCTTTATCAAAGAACATGTTGACAGTCTTATTGTCATTTCCTTTGCATTCCATGAATTTTCTTTGATGTTAATCAGCAAAATATTTTACTTAATTAGCTTACATTAATCATGAAGCTTTATTACCCATGGCATTCAGCATATTATGTAAATGCTTTAACAGTTTCACACCCCTATTAATTCAGTATGTAAAACCGATGAAGACCAAATATAGGGAGAAATAATTTCAATCCACCAGGACTCTTTGCTTAAAAGGTTTAGAATTAGATGACAAAATTAAGGCATGTCGTTGTTTGGATCTAACTTGGCAAAAGAGTCAACTGTCTTGAAAAGCATCTTAGAGAAAGTATTACAGTAACAAACCATTATGTTAATCAATAGTTTACTCTCCTTCCGCAGAATGATCTCCAATTCCAACTGAATTCAATGCATCCAACACGTTGCACAATCATCCAGGAACAGCAAGTGAATTGACAAAATAAAAATGCACATTGACCTTCACCTCGCCATGCCAACAGGCACCATAAAACTCAACAGCAGCAGAGAGAATCCCACTGTCCAACAACAATGTAAGAATATGGTTGGTGTGTAGAATGGACTGGCAGGAGTGAGGGGGCTTCTAACTACGTAGAGAATAGAGGGTTATGACATGCAAGACGGAGAGTTTTAGTTTAATTTTGGCACAATATTTGGTTCTAATAACTTGGCTGCCCTCCAAAATGGTTGAGTTCTGTCCTATCTTGATTGTTTTTCCAACAGACCAAGACATTCTCATCAATTCATTAATAACTTTAAAAATAACTGTACCGAATATAAAAACAATGATGGAGAAACTGAACAGATCAGTGTGCTTTATATAGCAAAGATAAAGATACATAACCCACGTTTCAAGCTTGAGCCTTTCATCAAGGTATGGGAAAAATGTCAGCAGATGTCTGGACCTGGTATTTCTTCCATACCTTGATGAAGGACTCAAGTCGGAAATGTGGGTTATGTATCTTTATCTTTGCTATATATGCCTGTCCCGCATCGGACTTGTCAGCCACAAACGAGCCTGCAGCTGACGTGGACATTTACCCCCTCCATAAATCTTCGTCCGCGAAGCCAAGCCAAAGAAAGAAGATAAAGCACACTGATCTGTTGAGTTTCTCCAGCGTTGTGTTTTTACTTCAACTACAGTGTCTGCAGGCTTTCGTGTTTTACTACTGTACAGAATTCCTCTTCCTGTTCTGACTCCTGGTACACTCCTGATCAGATAAAGTACCCACCATAAAGCATGCAAAAGCATACAGTGGCACAAATGGCTTCCATTTCCAATGTAAATCAGTGTTCTCGATCCGACGATTTCTATCTCACCGTACAATGCAATTGAAATAATAAAGCAGCATCCAACAATTGCTTACTGTAACCTCCCAACTCAAAGCACACCAAGTATTCCCAGCTCAATAAAATACATTAAGGGAGTTATAATGTCCCAAGACCAGTGGATGATAGCCTGCTTACCAGCTGCAGATAACACCATAGTCACTCACAACATTCTGATCTGATTGAAGGGTCTCAAACTGAACTTCCACTTATTTTACTTACCACAGATGCTGCCTAACCTGCTGAGTTTTCCAGCATTTCCTGTTTTTTTTTTAAAAATGGCACCATTCTGTATCTCTACAAGGAGTTGAGGTTTAAGGTACAGTGCAGAATGTGTTAACACATTACAGTTTGCCAGGCAGGTGTTGGAACTTTAATATTGGGGCAGCACAGTTGGCGAAGCAGTTAGCGAACGCATTTACAGCACCAACGATCGGGGTTCGAATCCTGCGCTGTCTGTAGGAGTTTGCATGTTGTCCCTGTGTCCTCTGTTTTCCCTGGGTGCTCTGGTTTCCTCCCACTATTTGAAATGAACCAGGGGTGTTGGTTACTTGGGCAGCATGGACTGGTGGGCCAAAATATATATCTAAATTTAAATGTAGGTTGCCCCTCCACCATTCACTTGTGTGCACACACAATAAACAGCAGAAACTCCACAATAAGCATTTCTTCCCCTCCCTCCTGCTTCCATGCATCTATTACCTCCACATTTCACCCCCCCTGAAATCCTCCCCCATCCAGATCACCTTGCTTACATCACCTGCGATCTTTGTTCTACATCTGTCCCTTTCCCTCTCACTGTTTGCTTCCACTCATCACTTGCTTGTCTCCAACCCCACCTAACCATCCTTCACACCTCTTCCTGTCACCTGATTCAGACCTCCCCTCTCAGCCCCAAACCAGGCTCTCAAATGGAACAGTCCGCAGTTCCTCACCCCACAGATGCTGCTCAACCTGCTCAGTTCCTCCTGCAGTTTGAGGAGGCCAGAGACCATCATCGCCCTCAGTCACACAGCATCTATAGGAAGTAAAGGGAAACCAAGATTTTGGGCCTGGGACCTTTGTCAAGTTATGAACAAAAAACAGGCAGGTGTCTGAATAAAAATGTGGAGGGAGGAGAGGGAGCACAGGGCAACAGGTAAGAGGTCATAGGTGGATATGGGTGGGAGCATAGAAGAGGAAAAAAAAACCTGAGAAGTGAAGAGGAAGCTGATTGGAAAGGGAAGAGGAGATGGAGGAAAGGAGATGGAGTGACAGGGAAAGAGAGAGGTGGTTCACTGAAACTGGAGAAGTTGATGTTAATGCCATCTGGTTAGAAAGTGACCAGATGGAATATTAGGTGTTGATGCTCCAATTTTTGGGTAGTTCTGTTTGGCAGTGCCATGGAGAGACAAGTCAGTGTGGAAATCGGGTGTGGAATTGAAATGGTTGGCCATTGTTATTACAGCAACAGTCGAATTGGTTCCCAATTACCCCGACACTTACTGCAGCTACTGATGTTTCTCCAGCCTTGCATCTTCACGCCCTGAGCCTGGCAGGCACTCCCATAGTTCTGCAGCCAATTGCAGGCTGTCTCTCTGCTGCCACGGTCAATGCACGAGTCGAATATGCAGTTGTGGTAGAAGAAGGTGGGGTTTACCTTGCCATGGCAGCGGCTGAAGAGATTATCCTTGGACACGATCAGGGCACAGAGCTGCAAGGTTTGGACGGGGAGGCTGAGCACCCGATCGCAAGATGGGCAGCTCTGGCTGCAGCCCGCTTGGCAGAAGGAGGTTCCCCCCACAGCCCAGCTGCTCACAAACTCCAGCAGGCTGCCCGCCATCTGGCCCTGGGGGGTCTGAAGGTCATCTCCTGGATCGCCATTGAACTGGCCACACAAACCCCGGGTGGCATTGGAAAAAGCCCGCGGCACCGTCACCATCAGCAGAGTGCCCCAGTCGTACATCACTTTGAGCCCAAAATCAGTCTCCAGGACCAAGTAGAGGCCAAATGAGTAGAGGTTGACCTGACCCCCACCCAGTTTGAGGGGAAGGTAGAGGCGCTCCTCGTTGACCTGGGGAGGGAAGAAATCCTTGAAGTGCTGAGACTATTTCAGTTCATGCAAAAGTTATTTAGGAAAAGTTGGGGGTTCAAGTTGGGGTTGGTTGGAGGGTTCAGATTAGGGTTAGTCAGTGGGGGTGGGGTAGGAGGTTCGGGTTGGGGTTAAGTTTGAGCAACCAAATGTTTCAAATAGTTTCATCTCCTCGTTGACGGTCCTCGGCACCTGTCGATCCTTGTGCAACACAAAGGCCATTCAATCCCCTCTTGCCCTGGAGCACTCTTCCTCTCACCATCATGCCATTCTGTGAGTTAGTGTTTGTGGTGGTGGACAGGTTAGATGGGGTTGAGTATTGATTAGGGTGGGGTATTGATTAGGATGGGGTGTGGAGTGTTTAGGGCAAGCCCAGGGTTGGGGTGGTTAGTATTTGGAGTAGGTTCTCTGTGTCCGGTTTGAGTTGGTTGGGATGGGGGTGAGGTTCTGGTTTGTTGGGGAATTCAGGTTTGGGATAATTGGGGGGGGGGTTGTTAGGGTTTGAGAGGGGTTGGTGATGAGGTAGGATTTGGGGGTTGAAATCACGATTAGTTGGGGGGGGGGGTTCAGGTTGGGAGGTTCAGATTAGTGTTAGTCAGGGGTTTCTCCTCAGTCCATCCATCACCTGCTGCCTGCCTCACCCCTCCCCTCTTTATACCAGCTACTCTACCACTCCAACCAGTCCTGATACTTTTTCCCTCCCACACACAGATGCTGCTCAACTTCACTGCAAGGGCAGGAAGCGGCCATTCTGTCCAACAGATCCATGCTGATGGAACTGCTTAGAATCCCCAGCCATCTCCCCCTGTCAGCCAAACTCATTGTTACACTGCTCCCCCTTCTTCGCTGGACTTCACTGAGGATTGAAGGGTGGAAAGGCTGTTTAATGTCAGCTCTCCCTAGTCTTCCTGCCCATTACATGGGAATGCTGGTTCTCTGCTGTTCACACACCATCCGGACTTGGAATGATGTCGCCGTCCTTCCGCCATGACACAGTGGGGGCACCTTCTCCAGGAGGACTGGAGATTCAAGGAGGGGTCCAAGAACTTTTAGGACAAGGGACAGACAATTGTGATCAACACCTACATCTCAAATAGCATTTTAAAATGCTCAATGTGCTGGAAAATTCCACAACTTCACCTCCCCTCCATTGATGAGCTGGTGGCTGTATGGAATTCAGCATCAAGCACTCTCTGTAAAAAGTCTCGCAAATTCCCCCCTCACATTTAACCCTGACCCCAATCCTCAGACTGCTCCAGGGCCCCCCACCTTCAAGCACTTATTGCCAGGCCTTTCCCCTCTTGCTCACCATCACCGTGTGTTTGTAGCTCTTGGAAACACTGATGTTGTAGCCGTACACTTGAATATCCACCTCCCGGAGCCACAGGGCCAGTGATGTGTTGCGATCTTCATTCTTGGCCTGTACCAGATAGTATGGCAGGTGAGGGGAGTTGGTGTCCACGGCACTGATGATGTGGCCACAGGTGCTCTGCAATTCGTAAGCCAGTGTGTCAAAGGTGTAGTAGTGGCTGTACCCGGACACAATACAAACTGCCTCTGTGCGAGGCAGGCAGTAGAACAGCTCACCCTCATCCGAGCAGAACTGATCGATCCGGCAGGAGCTGCTCTCACAGTACACCGTGTTGTCGGAACCATTGCAGAAGCAGCGTACTTGGCACTCGCTGTCCGCCCAGAAGGTCTGGTTCGTGCCGACCTTGAATCCTTTGTGGAGGCAGCCGCATTGGGCCTTGGAGATACAGTGTCCATCCTTCAGGGCAAACCCAAGGTCACACTGACAGCCTTCCACACAGGGCAGGTCACAGTCGACATCCTGCCTCAGGGACTGGCAGGTGACTGGGCAAGCAGAGGCACACTCAGCGAAGTGGCTGTTGTCGGGGCACGGCACAGCTGCCAAACACAAGAGACTGCTGGTTAAAGAGGATCGGCTGGAGATCTGGCAGAAAGAAACCTTGCCCAGTGTGCCCCGCTCTGATTCACAGATGGAGACACCTCTACCATTGGTTCAGACTGGCTTTGCAGGCCAGAGTGGAAGGGAAGCCCTGCTGATTGGCAGGTGGAGCTTGGCTCTTTCCCTGTCAAACCGGGGGACAGTGTCCAACTGCCGAGATGCAGTGGCTCCCCCTCCATTACAACAAAGGAACAGATTGTCGGGGGCAAGGTGATAATTTGCTCAGATGTATCATTAACCCTCACCCACCCCTCCACGTGACCACAGTCAATTCAAACCCTTATCCCCAGAATGAATTTCTTCGTCACTACAAGAACAAGGATCTCAAATATCCTATTTGTACTAAATGTACTACTTGATGAAACACCAAATATTGATTGAGATTTACACACATGAACCTGCAGGAATGGGGTGGGGAAACATGAATCACATGCAAGCAGCAGAGACTTTGTTTAATTAGGACATCATGTTCAATGGCCAAGGGTCTGTTCCCGTGCTGTACTCTTTTATGTTAAATAAGATTAGAGGACAAATCTAATCTATCCTGACCAGGATTTAGCATTGAGCTGGACTAGTATGTAATTGCTGGACCCAATCCAAATATTTTCTCAGCGTCGACACCAAACACATCCCAGCGGGTATGGGCTGAAAGGTTTGTCCTGAAACGTATTTCCTGCCATAAACTCACTGGGAGATTTCAAGGTAGTGATCCACAGGTTTAAAAAAAATCTTTTATGGTGTTTAAATAGAGTTGAATGCTCAGCCAAGGTCATACTGAACGTGTGAGCAGGTCAAAGGATTACTTGGCTTTTGGAAAGATTGAATTTTCAGGCAAACTTTCAAGTTCAGAATCTAACTCTAACCTTCTAGATTTTCGCATATCCTGTTAATTTCTGCAAAATATTCACCAAAAGTATCAAAACAGCGCATGGTTATAGCAAACAACCAGGGGCATCTTTGTTGGACTTGATTTCAAGCCAGTCCTGCAATTAAATGAAGACATGCAGCACAGTGAGGGCGCCCCTGGCCCATGAGCCCATGCCACCCAATTAACCCACAACCTCCATACATTTTTGAAGGGGGCGAGGAAACCGGAGCACACAAAGGAAACCCATGTAGACACTGGGAGAACGTACAAACTCCTTACAGACAGTGCTGGATTCGAACCCTCGTCGCTGGCTCTGTCATAGCGTTGTGCTAACTGTGCCAGCCTGACTTGGTGAACTACATCTGTTTTAGTCTCCTTGTCTACTGAAAGCTGCACTAGCATCAAACACTTGAATGATGGGAAGAGAAGATTGTGCAGAATGAGTTTTATATTCCCCTAGGTTTCGAACAGTGGGAGATAATCTCATTGACTCAGATCCTGCTTAGCATACTATTCAACCCTCTCACCCCCTCCCCCACCATGTTCTTTATCAATCAGCACTTATCCTCACATCTTCATACCCTTAACATATCTGAAACCCCTCCACATGCCTCAAAGCTAATATGTTGCCAGTTGTTTAACAGCAAGCAACTCCAACATCTTCCATGCATGACATTGACATATACCCCCTCTTTGAATGTGACATAATGCAGGAGAGAACACAGATTCTAAATAGACTGTCAATTGAATGGACTGAGTTCACCTAAAATGACAAAATCCTTTTGAACCATTTGATCCATGACTCATAATCTCTTTTGATTTCGAGGCTGGAGATGGTGCAAACATCCTTCCACTCTCCCTTCACAATCCTATTCTGTGCCTCCCCTTTGTAACCAGAGTCCAGAACCTCAGCTGGTGATAATGGAACACACTAAAAATGGCGGCGGTGCTGCAACAGTGCTGCCTCTGGTGCAGCCCCTGGAGAGCGAGGAGTGGAGACACAGCACTGCTCCAAAGGGTTCAACCGCCCAGTCCTAATGCTGCAGGGCACCAGAAATGGGAAGAACATCGCCTGTTGAGAAGGAGAAGCAGAGGAGACAACCCTGCAGCAGTGGACCAGTGAGGGGCTCAGTGGCTGAGGGCCCCACATAGGCTGCAGGCAATGTGGACAGTGGACTCGCACGGACTGTGGGCTGCTGGAGACTGACTCATGGGAACCAAGTATCAGAGCCGGGATTCAAGAGGGTGCTGAGGAGCAAGAAGGACCTTGGCCTTCCTGATCATATTGGAGGTTTGGATCTGGAGCTCAGGTTGCTGTGGAATCGAACAGGAGTCTGTGGGGATGCAGACACGGCAGGTGCATTGGAGGCAAATTCATGGACAATCAGCGAATCTGTAGGGATTCTTGCTTTCTCTTCTCTTACTGTCAGGTGCGCCGGGCAACACTAACGACGAATCCGTGTGCCTTACAGCGGGAAGAAAGCAATTTTGTATAATATTACATGTCTGCATTCTTACATGACAATAAAGGAATCAATTTTGGTTTAACCCCTTCAGGCACCAGGTACAATACCAGCATCAATCAATAACATCGACTTGGGGAGAGGTTCTGCTGGCACAAGCGACTTAAAACCTTGGGAAGGGTGGGAAAATGGGGGGGGGGGGGGGTGGGGGTCAGTGGGTAGAGGTGGCTCCAGCTCTATCTAGTCCTCACATTATCACACTGAATGCCTGGCCTAAAGAAAGGGGCTGATGGTCAAACCATCTTCACACTGTCTGGGGGGGGGGGGGGGGGAGGGGTGGGGGTGCTGCCTGTAACCAGAGGCTGATTTGCATATTAAATTAAGATTTATGAATGAGTTAAATCAATATACTGTAGAGATCAAAGTATAATAATTCCACCAAATTAACACAAAATTAAAGTATCCATGGCAGATAGATCCATGAAATATGGACCAGTCATCTGCACAGACAGAAGGTGAAGGTCTATTCACATCTGCAGATACTGTGTATTGGATAGGGCTGAAACGTTGGTTATGACCGATACTTGTGTGCTTCAAATTACAACCAGAGCATCTGCAAAATTTCTTGTTTAACAACAGTATTATTTGCACTGGAATAAAACACGAAAGTCTGCAGACACGGTGATTGAAGTAAAATTATAAGGGCTAGGGAAACTCAACAGATCAAACAGTGCACTTTATGTAGCAAAGATAAAGATACATAACCAATGTTTTGGAATTGAGCCCTTCATCAAGGTATAAACAAAATGTGGGCAGGTGCCTAAACGACTGGGTGCAGGATAAAATGCTAAACAGGGTATAGAATGCAGCGATACTATTGGTGATGGGTATGGAATGGTAACGCTTTACTGTTACAGGACATGGCATTGTACAGCACTACCATCATGGCTATATAATGGTACAAGGCTAGACTCTGCATATCAGATGATACAATGTTAGCCATATTCAGCATGGCATTGTCTAGTGCCACCCTTACTGGTTATACTCACAGTTCGGCAGGCAACAACCTCCTTTGAAGAAGACCGCAGAGCCCACCTCACTGACAAAAGACAAAGGAGGAAAAACCCAACCCCAACCCACCAATTTTCCCCTGCAACCGCTGCAACCCTGTCTGCCTGTCCCGCATCGGACTTGTCAGCCACAAACGAGCCTGCAGCTGACGTGGACATTACCCCTCCATAAATCTTCGTCCGCGAAGCTAAGCCAAAGATCACAGTCTTATCAATCTGGACCTGGGTACAGACTATAAACAAAGCTACTACAAACACTAGACAGTGCAAAGTAACTGAGTACTGGATGGAATTAATTTCCTCTGAATAACTTACGGCAAAAGGTGCTGCTTCTCCATTTAGCCAGCAAGACCTCAGCACCAGTGCAAGCATCTGCATAAGCCTGCAGGGAGCTGCAAAGAGCGGAGAGGTTCCCACCATTCAAGCACATGGTATAGAGGCAACTTCGGAAGAAGGGTGATGGATTGACGACTTCATGGCAGTTAAGGAAAGAACTGTTATTGGGATCATTGATTATCCCACATAAAGAGATTCCTTGATACAGAATTAAATCCTCATTTGTGCACACAGTGTAAAGCTCCCCGCACTGCCCATTACATGTCATATTATCAGCAAATGTCTTCCAATTATCCACAAATTCTGCTGCGTTTTCTGTCACTTTTCCATTGGCTTTTCGAAAATCATCAGTAGGATCCCCATTGAAGTATCCACAGAGCCCACAGGTGTTATTGTAGTAAGCAGTGGAGAGCGTTACATTTATTTGATTCTCACTTGAATACAGGATTTGGAAACTGCTGTCTAAATCCACCATGGTGTCATTTTCATTCCTGTAGATTTTCATTTTTCCAGATGAATGTAGAAAGGGCAAAGAAATTGCAAAAGCATTCACCTAGTGGAACAAAACAAGTTACTCTCCAGGCGTAGAAAATTCAGGAGGCATTCTTGCTATACAGATTGAGAAGGACATCTTGGATCCAACCTCACACTGAATGCTCTTCAAACTTCCACACAACTCGGGGTACAATTTCTGATACATCATTTACTCCAATAATCCCCACTCCCTGATTGAATCCTCAATTTAATTACTCACTGATTGAATCCTCAATTTAATTATTCACTGATTGGAGAATACAGAATTTTAAATTTTATTCATCTTAGTTATTTGATTCATTGCACAAGGGGAAAAACCTTAATATGACATTCTGAAATAACTCTAGACTTAGACATTCTAATAGTCTCCTCACTGTAATATATCCTGATAAAGATTACAGTGTAATACTCTGATACTCCCCTTACTGCAACACTACTACATACTTTACATCTTCACTGAAGCATTCAGGTCATACTGTGTCTCCTATTACATAGTCAGCTCCGATACAGTTGCTGCAATAATCAATCCCATCTCAATGTATCATTCTGATCTATGGCTTATTCCTCAATGTAACATTCTGCAACGCCCTTCACTACCATACATTCACACATTTTGACACAACAGTATGGCTCACATATTCCTTTGGAACATTTTATAACATTCATTTATGATTGTCAGGCACATCAAGAGGATGGATCAGAGAGTGGTAGTTACATGGTAAATTACACCAAGGAATTGGCAATGAATACTTTGGGTCACATCACTGATTGCCTCAAGAGCTGGCGTCGGTTATCACGGGAGAAAAGAGGATTGTATCAAATGGTGTAGAAGGTTATTCAGAATCAGGAGGTGTGCAAGCAGACAAATAAGCAGCATTATATGCTGAGGGTTAAACTTAAAATCAGTGTTAGAAGTGATGTGGGGATTTAAACCACATCTGGCCATTTTCTCAAATGATTTTACCCTAACTATGTGGAGTATACTAGTGCCTTTGTGAAGTTATGAGGTATTATTCAACATTGCGAGAGGAAGAAGTGTATCAGATTATGGAAAATATTTCTTACCTTGATAACATTGTCGCTGCCTTCGATTTTTATTTCATACTCAGGGAATTTTATAGTCAGTGATTTTATCCAAGAACCATTAACCATTTTCTTTCTTCCGAGTTTGATTTCAAAATGAGACAGATTGTAATTGTTGGATCCACAAATTTTGAGCAATGTATATGCGTTCTCATCACGGAAGTCGAAGGAAGCTCCGTCAAAAGTGTGTAGTCCATTTTTATGTGAGACAGTGCACACCGCTGCTCGCTTGGGAAAACATCCTAGAACTCCATGTTCCACGAGGCAGAATTCCCCTTCCGAGCAAGTCTCGTTTATACACTGAACTTCTCCATGGCCCTGACACAGACAACGCACAGAGCAGTCATCCGCTGCCCAGAACTTGGTTTGGAAGGAATAATATCGCCCCTGGAACTCACAGCCACACTTCTCCAGAGGGACACAGCTGTTTCCACTCAGCACATAATCTTCATCACACTGACACCCCTCAATGCAAGGTCTGGTACAGTACAATGGTGAAATCAAGTCAGTGCAGGTGGCTGGACAACTGCTGGTGCACACCTCATAATGACTCAACTCCGGGCAAGGCAAGGCTAAAGGAGAGGTGCACAGTGAGAACCATCATTTCACCTGAACTCATTGTTCCCCACTGGAACTCTGTCCAAAGTTAAACCAATTAGTCACATGACACTGCAGAGTTACAAACTACCTTCCATCAATCACAGGCATACCTACACCATGAGTCAATACACTCCCCCAATTAAATGATAATGGCAGTGC
This sequence comes from Narcine bancroftii, assembly GCF_036971445.1. Classification (NCBI taxonomy): domain Eukaryota; kingdom Metazoa; phylum Chordata; class Chondrichthyes; order Torpediniformes; family Narcinidae; genus Narcine; species Narcine bancroftii. Next base: position 102,177,145 of record NC_091476.1, on the reverse strand, counting down.
AGTGGTGTGGAGAAGGTACACCAGGATATTGTTACGGACATTCCTCCCCACCCTGCTCTACAAACTGCCACACTTTTCTTCCTTTCCCCATGGACACTGACCAGAGGCCTTCTCTCGCTTACATTTTGCAGAATTGAACTAAATTGTGTATTGTTATGTTTACCAAGAGACAGGGAAAAACTTTGTTTTGAAAATTAAACTAAAACTCTTGTTTTAATTAAGAATTCCTACCCGAAACGTTGACACTTTTTTCTTCCACGTTGTTGGACCCACTGAGTTCATCCAGTGGATAGTTTTTTGCTTTTAAATTAAAACTCAGTCATCTGGACACGGTCTAAACTCCACTATTCTTTGAATGTTCATGTCTGCCTAGAAGCCTCTTAAATGCTAACATGCTGTCACCACTGGTCCCAGTAGCTCTTCCCAGGTACTTACCACCCTCTGTACAAAACATGCTCCTCACCTTAAATGTGTGACCTCTAGTGTTTGACACCTTTACCCTGAGTAAAAGATTCTGCCTATGAACCCTATATTAATTTGATGAACTTCTATCAGGACACTCCCCAGTCTTGCAAGTTTGTCCAGCCTTTCCCCAGAGCTCATACCCTCTACTCCAGAGCAACATCCTGGGCAATCCCCCAGCACCCCTTCCAAAGCTTCTACATTTTCCCTACAATGGGATGAGCAGTTGATATGCTCTATATGGGGGTTGATGTTGAGATGTTAAGGCATTGGTGAGGCCAAGTTTGAAATATTGTGTGCAATTCTGGTCCCCAAATTATAGGAAGGATAGAAATAAGGTTGAGAGGGTGCAAAGAAGGTTTACAAAATGTTTCCTGGATTGCAGTATCTCAAATACGGAGAAAGATTGAGTAGACTGGGACTTTATTCAATGGAGCATAGAAGTTTGGGAGGGTATTTGATAAAGGTATTTAAAATTTTGAAGGGAATAGATAGAGTAGATATGAATAGGCTCTTTCCCCTGAGGGTAGGGGAGATTGGAACAAGGGGTCATAAGTTAAGGGTAAGGGGGCAAAACTTTAGGAGTAATATAAGAGGATGTTTCTTCACTCAGAGAGTGGTGGCTGAGTGGAATGATCTACCGGAAGAGGTAGTTGCGGCAGGGCCAGTTCTGTCATTTAAGAGGAGGTTAGATGGATGTGAGGGGGTTGGAGGGTTATGGGCAAGGGAGTGGGAAGGTGGAACTAGTGGAGTTTCACGTAAATCTGTTCCGTACTGTAAATTGTTATATGGATATTTGTTATTATGCCTGCTTGTGCTTTACCCACGGGTTCTTGACAAATGAGGGGTTCTAGTCATTGTAGAGGACCATTGTTCAGAGGGAACTCAAACGGGATTAAAAGACACAGATAGTGGGCAGAGTGCAACACCTAAACGTGCAGGAGAAACTCAGCAGGTCGCACAACACCCACGGTAAAGGGTCACCAACAATCGGACCAGCATCCTTGGTCAAGTAACCAGTATAAACGTGCAGGCGTCTGAATTAAGGGGGGGGGGGGGGAGGAAGAGGAGCACAGGCGAACAGGTCATCGGTAGATACAGGTGGGAGGGTAGAAGATATTGGGGAAGATGCTTCTTACCGCAGAATGTGCGAGACCGCCAGGGTCCAATGGTGATCCCGACCGACTGGCAGCTGAGCGCGTAAGCCTGGATGGCCTGGCAGAGAGTGGTGATGTTGTCTCGGTTGGCGCACAGGTCGTACACACAGCTGACCACGAAGCTGGCGGGATCGACCACGGCGCGACAGTCCCGGAACGGGCCGTCCGTCTTGTTCATGATGCCGCAGTAATCGGCCGTGGAGTAGAGCGATTCTGTCTGCGGCTCGCACACGCTGCAGTTGCCCGCACAGTCGTGCCGACAGGACCAGTCTGAGTCGGCCACCCTCCAGGCGGTGCCCAGCTCGGCCAGCGAGTCCGAGGGGCTGCCTTCGGGAAGCAGGTTGTCGTCGGCCGGGTTGTTGTTGAAGTTCCCGCACAGGCCACACGTGCTGTTGAGGTAGGAGCTGGGCAGCGTGATCGAGGCGTAGTGTTCCCCGTCGAACGTGAGCAGCAAGCCGAAGTCCGTCTCCATCGCCGTGGCAACTCCGCTCTGATACACTTTAATCGCGCCCATCTCCAAATGCACGGGCAAGGTAGCGAGCCGGCCGTCCACCTGCGGCGCAGCGAACACAAGGTCACCGCCGCCCCTCGCACTGTCCCAGACCCCCCAGCCCCTCTTCCAAGCAGGTAAGCTCAGCAACACTCCACGCCCCCAATTAGGGATGGAGTCCATTCTTTAGACAGAGAATGTGAAGGGCGAGAAGGGGATACGTTTAAAGGGAACTTCTTCCCACTGAAGAGTGTGGAGCTGCCGGCCGAACTGGCGAATGCGGGCTCATTTTTAACATTCAAGACACATTTGAGCAGGTTCGCGGATGCGAGGGGTGCGGAGGGCAATGGACAAGGTGCAGGTCAGTGGGACGAGGCAGAAGAAATGGTTCGGCACAGGCTGGAAGGGCTTGTTTTCTCTGCAGATGCAAAAACAAAATGTGCCAGAGGAACTCAGCGGGTCACGCAGCGTCATCTGCTCAACCCTCCTGGTTCTTTGAAACCCAGACTGTGTGTGCGTGGCATACATTAACAAGGGCCCTGATGCCGATCTACTAGTCACGGGCTGCCAATTGCAAAAGCAACCCGGAGACATCACCCCCCACCCCCCTTCCATCTGCCACCAGGATCATTTGGGGTTTAATTGGCCAAATTTCGCGAGATTCCCATGAGCATCGTCTTTTGCACCAGTTTCCCAAGCAGGACTTTGTCCAAGGTGTCCAGTAATCTGTGCAATTTGTCCACCGCACAGCCCTCCTCAAAACATTCGATACTACAGCTTTCTTCCAAGTGAGAAGGACTCGCCCACACAAACCTTGCCAACTCTCCCTGATCAATACCTGCGGCTCCTTGTACAAATTAACCACCAGGAGCAGTTCGTCCCTTCCCCAAAATGCGTGCAGATAACTAACATTCATTGCGTTTGCTGCACCAACCTTCAGAGAAATCAAACATCATCTCCCTTCAGCAAAGCAGTGTCCCCCCTCCCCACCATCCCTGTTTTCTGAGTTTTGTCGAATGTCGCTCTGTCTCCCACCCACCCCTGGTAAACTGGCCACCTTGTGGATACCCCACCATAACCATCGACTGGTGCTGATGGAGTTTAAGACCCTTTCTGGTTTCTTCTGCCTCGAGTCACGCTTTTCATCTCGGGAGTTGGTGCCCTGTGACAAAGTCACGCTGCAGAATGAGGCATTAAAGAGTGTTAAACTCCCATCAGCTTTCTTTATTTCAGGTTTTCAACCTTTAGTTTTGGATTATGGCCAAGACAGGTCACGAGTTTGTGAAACAAAATCTCCTCAAGTTGAAAGCTACTTATTCTACCACATTAATACTTCATCATCTTTCCTGGGCGGCCACGCTATTTCCATCGCGGCTTTGCAGAGATTTGAACAAACTCACTCACCAGGACTTGGCCCGACTTCCCTCTCGGAATGACGATGCTGTGAGCGTAAACATTCACCTTGATGTTTCTCAGCCACGACACCGCGGTTCCAACCCGGTTCTCGTTCTTGGACTCGATACTGAAATGGGGCAGATTCTCCAGCTCCCAGCAGGGCTTGGAGAGGACGTAGGAGCACGTTCCCTGGAAGTGGTACAGGAACCCATCGAAGGTGTGGTAGTGAGGGTCTCCAAACACCACGCACGAGGCAGTTTGGGTGGGCAGACACCGGTAGACGCCGTCCACCGAGTGGCACTGCTCCAAGTGCCCACACGATAGGTTCTGGCAGTGAATGGCGTTCCCCAAATCCAGACAACGACACTTCCTTTGACATTTATCATCCATCCAAAATACATCCCCGCGACGGAAAAACTGACCTGGAGAAGAGGCAAGTCATGTCACAGCCGATCGCTTCAGTCCCTGTTGATAGGTCGCCCAGACGGTACCGGAATGGGCTCTGATAAAAATTGCTCCGAGTCACAGGGATTCCACACTGGTAGCTAGAAACGCGCCAACGTGTGGGACATTCGCTCAGTGAAGGGCCGAACAAGCTCGCCGCAAACAGCGCACCTCGCTCGGCGGACAAAGGAGATCGGGACCACCTCCAAATCAAATCGGAGCAGCCCAGAAGGGCAACTTGGCCGGCACCGATCAGATGGGCCGAAGGACCTATTGTGCCACTCCAGTTACAAATGTAAGGGCTCGAGGTGATTGACGATCTCATCACTCATTGTCCTGTCATTTGTTCATTTGTCACGACACAAAAAAGGTAATTCGGCCCATCGAGTCCTCTCACAGTTACGCCGTCAGTCTTAAACTCGTACACACTCTGACACACTCATACACCCTCACACGCCCCCATACACACACTCATACACCCTCACACGGCCCCTGACACACACTCGTACACACTCACATGCCCCCATTACACGCACTCATACTCCCTCACATGCCATCTTAGATACACTTATACATCCTCACACGCCCCCTTACATACACCCTCACATGCCCCTTACACATTCATACACACCCCTAAACACCCTCACACTTCCCCTTACATTTACACACACTCATACACCATCACACACCCCTTACACATTCATACACACCCACACGCCCCCTTACACATTCATACACCCTCACATGCCCCCTTTACACTCACTCATGCACCCTCATATGCCCTCTTACACTTACACTCATACACTGTCACATGCCCTCATTGCACTTACACTCATACACCATCACATGCCCCCTTTACACTTACACACTCATACACCCCCTTTACACTTACACAAACTCATACACCCTCAAACACCCCTTACACACATACACCCTCACATGCCCCCTTTACACTTACACACTCATGCACCCTCACATGCCTGCTTTACACTTACACAAACTCATACATCCTCACATGTCCCTTACACACTCATATGCCCCTTACACCCTCACATGACCCCATTACACTTACACACACTCATACACCCTCACACACCCCACTTACACACACTCATACCCTCACATGCCCCACTCATACACACTCACATTCCCCCATTACACTTACACACACTCATACATCCTCACATGCCCCTCTTACACACACTCATACACCCTCACACACCCCCTTACATGCTCATACACCATCACACGCCCCCTTACACACTCATACACCCTCACACACTCCCTTACACACTCACATGTCACCTTACACTCACACGCCCACATTACACAAACACAGTCATATACCCTCACATGCCCCCTTTACACTAACACACTCATACACCTTCACACACCCTCTTTACACTTACACACTCATACACCCACACACACCCTCTTTACACTTACACACTCATACACCCTCACACATGCTCTTTACACTTACACACTCATACACCCGCACACTCTCTTTACACTTACACACTCATACACTCTCACACACCCTCTTTACACTTACACACTCATACACCCTCACATGCTCCCTTACATTTACACACACTCATACATCCTCATACGCCCCCTTACACACACTCATACACCCTCACACACCCTCTTTACACTTACACACTCATACACCCTCACATGCTCCCTTACATTTACACACACTCATACATCCTCATATGCCCCCTTACACACACTCATACACCCTCACACACCCCTTTACACACTCATACACCCTCACAAACCCACTTACACACTCATACACCCTCACTTACACACTCATACACCCTCACACACCCCTTTACACACTCATACACCCTCACAAATCCACTTACACACTCATACACCCTCACTTCCCCACTTACACACTCATACACCCTCACTTCCCCACTTACACACTCATACACCCTCACATGCCCCCTTTACATTCTCACACACCCTACATGCCCCCTTTACACTCACACTCATACATCCTAACACACCCACTTACACACACGATTACACGGCCCCTTACACACTCATACACCCTCACACATATACACCATCAAACTACCCCTTACACACACTCATACACCCTCACATGCCCCCTTACACACACTCATACACCTTCACATACCCCCTTATACACAGTCATACATACTCACACTCCCCTCTTACACACTCATACAGCCTCATACACACACCCATACACCCTCACACATCACCTTACACACTTATACACCCTTACACACTCAAACACCCTCACACGTCCCCTTAAACATCCATACACTCTCACAAAACCCCTTACACACATTCAAATTCTCACACGCCCCCTTACCCACATTCATACACCCTCACATGCCCCACTTATACTCATACACCTTCATATGCCCCCATTATACTTACACACACTCATACACCCTCACACGCCCCCATTACACTTACATACACTCATACACCCTCACACACCCCCATTACACTCACTCATACACCCTCACACCTACACACACTCACCCCCCCCCACACCCCGAGACACATCCCCACCCACTTTTCCCTGCTCCAGTTATTCAGTTTAGCCCTTCACTCGGAACACTCATACACCCTCACATGCTCCCTTACATTTACACACACTCATACATCCTCATACGCCCCCTTACACACACTCATACACCTTCACATGCCCCCTTATACACAGTCATACATACTCACACTCCCCTCTTACACACTCATACAGCCTCATACACACACCCATACACCCTCACACATCACCTTACACACTTATACACCCTTACACACTTATACACCCTCACACGTCCCCTTAAACATCCATACACTCTCACAAAACCCCTTACACACATTCAAATTCTCACACGCCCCCTTACCCACATTCATACACCCTCACATGCCCCACTTATACTCATACACCTTCATATGCCCCCATTATACTTACACACACTCATACACCTCACAAACCCACTTACACACTCATACACCCTCACTTCCCCACTTACACACTCATACACCTTCACACACCCCTTTACACACTTATACACCCTTACACACATTCATACACCCTCACATGCCCCTCTTATACTCATACACCTTCATATGCCCAATGTACCGTTCATGCTGCAGCCACTGGATGGGTCGATTGCGTCTCCGTCTACCTTGAAGATCCACCGGCCTGGGAAGTTGACATTACTGGTTTGTTCGATATTCAGCATCTCAGAGGTTCTAGAAGTTGGTAGGCTGAAAAAGTGACTGAGATCCCCGCCATTGAATCCGGCCTGTGCATCACCCAAGGGGAGACAGGAAAGGTGAATATTGGTCACAGGCAAAAACCGCAAACCTTCCAGAAAACAGAACTGAACTTTTGCTTTCAAAATGAATTTGATGTCAAGTGGAGAATTGAGGACAAGGTCCTCAGTACCTGAAATCTGAGCCGGTCCCGGAGTTCTGCTCAAGCGAAAACACAATTCAGCAGGTCAAACGGTAAACTTGAGAAATACACGTAACCAAGGCTAATGGCTTAAGCCTCTGCTACATCATGTTGAGTTTCTCCAACATGTGCAGACTTCCTCAAACCCACTCTCCTGTTACAAATCATTGCAGCACCAGACTCTCTCACAGTGACAGGAGATCAGAGACCGTGACACAAATTCAACCCTCAAAGCAACCCCTGCCCAGACTCCCCAGAATTTGGAGCAAACCCATCGGGCTGCAGGAAGTCAGCGGCTGTGGAGGGAGTCCAGCATCCAGATGGGATGTCTCAACCCCAACCCGTTGACTTGCTGAGCTTTCCTGCTTCTGGCTCATTCTGCTTGTTCCTTGAAGAAGGGCGGCTCAGCAAATCCATCTTTGCTTTTTATGGACGCTGAAAAGACGGGCCAAGTTCCTCCAGCTCTTTAACCGAAACGTTGACTGTCTCGGTCTCTTCACCGCTGCTGCCTGAGCCCCCGAGTTTCTCCCGCAGCTCGGATTTTGTTCCTCTTCCCCTGCTCCTCCCAATTAATTCTACAGTATTTCCCCCTTCAAGTATTTATCAGTTTTCTGCCGGGGAATTATTGAATTTGCTCTGTTGGATACTGAATTGCAGATCACAACTCTCTTCAAAGTCCTCAGGTGACTCCGATTCTTTCCCGATTACAAATATTTGGCTCAGGGCCCTTTTATCAAAGGAAGATGCAAACTTGGTTCACCTTGTTTATTCAATTGAAGTTATTAAATAACTGGGACCCTCTTGACCTACACTTCTGTTAGAAGTGCACAGTCTATTGTGGGAACCGTGTCTCCTCCCCCACCCCCCCCCCTACAACCTAACAAAATATTATTGCACCCCATCGAAGGAATTGCAAGCTTTTCAAAACTCCCTTAGAAAAAAAATGACCTCCTCTATTTGATGTTTTTATCGTGGGAAAATGATTCTGACCATCCACCCTCTAATAATTTTATAAACCTCTATCATTATCTCCCCTCATCCTCCCACATTTCAGAGAAAATGGCCTAAAATTTGTTCAACAACTCCTGGTAGCTCATACCCACGATTCCAGGGACCATCCTGGCAAACCTCTTGTATTCTTTCTGAAGCTTCCACACTCTCTGGGATTCATGTATTTGGATCCCTGGATATCAGTGGTGTTAAGAGTCCTGCCATTAACTGTATACTTCACACACATACACAAAATATTGTAGATGCTGGCAATTTGAAACAGAAAATGGTGTAAATACTTAGCAAGTCAGGCATCATCTGCAGAGCAAGAAACAAAGTTAAACTTTCAGCTTTAATGGTCATTCATTGAAAAGTTTATTGAATTAAAATGTTGACTGACTCCTAAGTATCTCCAGCATTTCCACTGCTTAACACACTATCTCCATCTTTCCACACAGCAACATCCTCTAATCAGATAGGTTTTAATTCAGTCTCTGTCTATTATCTGGCAATTAAATCCAGCTCCTTTTAAGAAATCAGGGAAAGAACATTAATCACATAATCTCTTTCACCCTCTCCTGTTATTTATGTTTCCAGATTGGTTATTTAATTCAGCTATTTCAACTTTACTCAGACCCCGCAGTCCTTTTCATTCCCATCAAATTGTGAAACATTACCCCCCATTTAAAAGAACGGAAGTAATTCAGAGCAATGGTAGGAAATGGAGAAATCTGACCTGTGCCGCTGAGCCACCAACTCCAGTTAGTGGGTCACCTCCACTTGCAGTGCCAGTCGTCCAAGAAATATCAGCGTAGTTAAACATGGCAAAGGAGCTTCTTTCATCTGTGATCAGTACACACTGAAATGTGTTCATCTATTGACCAGGGATTATAGAGTTAGAGCAAAGTCTTATGCCCTCAAATCCAGCCTTAGCAAAAGGCCGATAATAAGAATGCAAGAAGTAGAAACGGGGGTTTCTTACGTTCCTTATGTGCATTCCTCATTTATTCATACCATTGCTGATCTTTTACCTTGATGCTACTTTCCTGCACAGATTCCACATCCCATCGTTCCTTTGCTACATTTTTAAATATTAATCTCAGCAACTGGAAAGGAGAATTCAAGAGATCAATCACCTTCTGGGTGAAGATTTCTTCTCATCTGTCCTTAATGGTCAATCCCTCATTAAATGGTGACAGTGGTAGGCCATTCAGCCCTTCATGGTTGCACCACCATTCAAAGCATCCTCAGTACCCTATTCCTGCTCTCTCTCTCCGGATAGAAAATTTTGACAGGACTAGCCAGGTTAGGTGCAAGAAGAATGCTTGTGATAGTGGGGAAGTCCAGAACAAAAGGTTAAGGGTTGAACCATTTAGGACTGAGATGAGGAAAAACTTCTTAATTCAAAGAGTTGCGAACATGAAGAACTCTCTTCCACAGAAATTTGTTGAGGCCAGTTTGTTAGATATGTTCAAAAGGGAGTTGGAAGTGCCCCTTATGGCTGAAGAGATAAAGCGGTATAGAGGGCAAAAAGGGATAGGGTATTGAGGCATGATCGTATTGAATGGTAGTGGAAGTTCAAAGTGGTGAACTCCTACACCAATATTCTATGAATCACCTTCTTTAAAAGCCTAGGGTTCAGATCACTGTGTTTTGTAAACTGGGCTCCCTTCCATCTCATTAATACCATTAAGTTTGCAAAGCACACAATTCTTGGGCAGATGTGATTTATTGCTATTTATGCCAAGCAACAATAATTACACATATACCCCCTTTCCAAAGGTGGAGCATTCCTGATAAACTGTTCATAAACTGAACATTCGTAAAGCCAAGACCTGTTGACTACTATTTGAGGCAATTTATGTAATGAAAACCCCTTAAAACCCATTATAATTTCTTTGTAAAAACAAATATGGGTTTCTTCATACAAGTGAATTTTTGTGATTCGAGTATTCGTAAAGTGGGATTTACCTGTACTTAATAAATAATCTCGGAAGGATCTAGACAATCATGTATTGGATGAGCTCTCCATGAAGAGTTTTTAAGAAGTGGTTTAAAAGTTTAAAATTAAGAATTGTTTTCACTGTGGATGAACAAAATGAACACCAAGAAGCCAAGACGGCAAAAAACAAAACTGGAAGAGACACTGACTTAGCCAGGAACGATGAGTGAAAGTTCAAAAGGGAGCAACACAAGGGAGGTCTTGGGACTGACTGAGCCCAGCAGTGCTGGGGGAAGGGTGGGTTGATGCGAGACCTGAATATAATCCTGGATAAGATGGAAACTTTATGCACTTGTTTCACAGGGGTTGAAACCGCAGTGAGAAGATGACTGAATTTAAAGAGTCAATTGCTGATTTAATGGAATGTATGGGCCAAGTGGAAGTTGACTTGGTTAAAATGCAAGAAAAGCTGAAAGGCTTGGAAGAAGATGGGAACAAGTGGGACTTGGATAAACAAGCTATGCTGGACAAGATGGACCACATGGAGAATTTCAGCAGACGCAATGATGTTTGGATTATTGGTTTGAAGGAAGGGACCAAAGGAAGAGGCCTGGTGAGTTTCTTTGAAACTTGGACCCCACGAGTGTGGGAGAAAATAAATTCAACTGAAACCTACAGATAGATCTGATGATCAGCAACCATGGCCAGTCCTGGTAAGACTTTAGAGTTCCCGAGAACAGGAAGTGGTTCTGGGAGCAGCATTTGATTACTCCAAGCAACCCACTGGCCTGCCTGAGATCGACATTTTTTGAACTGTTGTATTTATTATTAAATGTTATGGACACTTACACAGAGAGCTCAAGAAAGAGCGAAAACTTGTTAAATAACAGTAGCAGGGTGGAGACTCTTATCTAAGAGGGATAATGGTGCCAGGTCTTGCAAGATGGCACTAAAGGGAGGGTTTCTTCTTTCTCAGAAGATTCTATTGAGTTTTCTTCATGGGCTTCCAGGATTCTTTTCATTTATGTCACCATCAGAGCAGGGGCCTCTACATGTTTTTGTTTAAAAGGGAAAGATCATTGTATTATTTGAATAATCAAAAAGGTTTTTTGAACCTGGTGAAAAAAAAAACTGAAAACTGATGTAATTTTCCTGCATCTTACTAAATTAGGAAATGCTAAATTAAAAAGAGGATGGATGGGGCAAGTAATATCGTCTTTTTTCCAAAGGCGAGGAGTAGCACTTTTAATGAATAAAAATGCACTATTGAACTGTTGTACATACAGTACAATAGTACAAGATGCATCGATTAACCAAGCCAGAAGGTTTGTAGTGGTACATTGACAGTTTATGCAGAATCCTGGATGTTTATGAATATTAATGCTCCACATTATGATGATGAAGCCTTTATGAAGGATATCTTTTTAAAAGCAGTAGGAGGTAGACAAAATATATTGGTCGGGGAGGATTTTAATTTCTGTCTGGATCCGATATTGGACAAATCACTGAGAATAGATTGTATGACATCAATTATAAATTCAAGATATGGATTGGTTCAGTACAACTTCCTATACCAATTGTATCCTACGCCACAGAAGCTACATAGGTCAAAATGTGAAATATCGGAGATGGTTTGTAGAAGTGGAATTGAAACAGGAATGTTTTTACACGCTATGTGGTCGTGTACGAAGGTGAGGCCTTTTTGACAGGATACTGTGGAAATGTTAACAAGGATAACGGCGGTGACCTTTGCAGACGACCTGGAGCTTTTTGGGTATTTTTATTGAAATAAGTAATAACTAAATTCCAAATTTATTTTGTCAAAGTAACTTTAGCAGTGGCTAAGAAGTGTATTGCAATTACTTGAAAGTCCAACTCTTCCTCACTCATAGTTCGATGGACTGCAGAGATGAATAGTTGTATACCTATAGAGAAAATTATATACAATCTATAAAACAATATGACACATTTGTCAAGATATGACAGCCATATTTGGACCACATAGGGCTCCAATTATAATAATGATAAAACCAGATGCTATTACAACACAAGATGTGGCTTCCCCCATAGATTTTTTTATGGGTAGTATAAACTTCCTGTTCTCTGACGGCGTGTGGATTTATGTTTTGTAGGAAGGGGAGGGGAGGGGTTTTTCTTTGTTTTTTTTTGTATGTAAAAGTTTAATATATTGTGATATTGAAGATTTTACTATGTATATTTATATATAAAAAAATATAAAAAAAATCTCAAAAGGGAATGGTCAGCACATTAATTGTATCCATCTCTACTACTTTCTTTGGAGGTTCATTGCATACATCCACTACCCACCGTGTCAAAAGGTTGCCCCCTCAGGCCCCTTTTAAATCCATTCCCTTTCACTTTAAACCGAAGCCCTCAAATTTTAGACTCTCCTACTGTGGTAAAAGATTGTAACTCTTCCCCTTATCTATCCCCTCATAATTTTATAACTTTCTATAAAACGCAACTATACCAAGGGGAAAAAAAAGTCCCAGCGATCTGGTTTCTCCTTGTAACACACACCTTCATGTCTTGGTCATAGCTTTGCGAATCTTCCCCCCCCCCCCCCCCCCAGTATAATGACATTTTTCCAATAGCTGTTGGGTACAAATGGAGCTTAGCTCATGTCCAGTGAGCAAAGACCATCTTCTTCCACTCAAACAGCTCAACAAGTTATCAAGACCTTCACTGTTGCCCCTCCCTTACAGGATTGTTAACCCTGCACCATCGATGAACTCAAGGGTTATTTCCTCATCCCTGATCCAAAGAAATATCCACTCAAGGGGTGGTTAAGGCTCTCATGAGGTTTCCAATTCCACACCATCCCCACTCAGACAGTAACAGCAATCCTTGGTCACCCCGAGTAAACGCGGTCACCACCGGAGGAGCTGCTCTTCTGTGGGAAAGGGCAGGGCAGAGTTGAAATGTGAAAAAAGAAAACCAGAAAGACGCCGGAGCCCTCGGCAGATCGGGCAGCATCGGTCGGAAAGAGAAAGGAGGACGCGCCATTCGTGAACCATCCACCCTGTTGCTCTGTCCGCCAACTATTGCCCGGTCTGGTGGGCGGTGGCAGCACTTTCTGCCTCCTGTACCGGAGTGGTCGAACTGCCTCCGTAGAAGGTGACTTTGTGCCAGGTGGCGATGAAGACCCAAGTGGCTGAGAAGGAACGGTGGTCCTTGAAGTTCTTCCTGATGTCCTTGGTGGCCCTTTGCAGGGTGCTCTGCTCGGCGCTCTGTCTGTAATAAACGGTGCCTTTGATCCCGTTATGAACATCGGCCCAGAAAGGAGCAATGAAGGAGCGACCATCCGAGAGAGGGAAAGCCTCGGGAGTGAACTGGCTGACTTGCACGTTGAAGGAGATCACGCCGTTATTATTCACCTGGTAAACAGGACACAAGCTTTCATTAAACACGTTCCCTTCGGGCAAGTTATATCCCTGACCTCAACGGGGCGGTTCCTCATCACACTGGAGTGGAGATGCACTTTGTCAACCCCCCCATCGCGCATCAGCAGTGCGAGAACGGCGGCTACTCACATGTAGCGACCTCTGCCCCATCGCGAAGAACGGGAAAGTCACGGACAGCGGGACTTCGGGGGACCCGCCGTCATCCACCTTCGGCGTTTCGCTGTCCGCGCTCCCGATTCCAAAGGGATACAGCAGCTCCAAGCACCGCCCTGGAAAAGAGGGAGGATTAAGGAAGGGGCGAACGTCCAAGGCTCAAAGTAGGGGGCGACTTTCCCCAAAGGCACCCACCTGCAGTGCAGGCCACGGCGAGGACGCTGTAAATCCGCACCCACAGGAACGGGGGGCCCATGATCCTGCAACAGAACAACGGCGAGAGTCAGGACAGGCTCCCTCAGCCAGAACATACCCCGCGCAGCTGTCCTGCATGGTTCAGAGCAAAAGAAGGGCCTCACCTCGCGGCAGAGCAGATCTTGCATGTTCTTTACACTGGGGAGTGATTTGGAAACCAGGGGGAAAGGCTGACAAAACTGGGTTGGGAAGTGGGAAGGCTCGCCTTCCAAAAAAGGAACCAGACATCTGGAACAAATCAAGACGCAGCCTGTGCAGAAAGGAACGTGAAATAGGGCGATGTGGCTTATTCTAAGAATTGAGAAATTGGGTTGGCGCTCCATTAATATCGACTGACTCTTTGGAAACGATCCTGACTCCAGTAACTCGGTTGAGAAGTTTGGAGGGTGCACGGAATAGTCAGTCTCTTGGATCCATCATTCCACACCGTTTCGGTGATCTATAACCAGGAGATTGAACCCGAGTTGGGGGATGTGTGGACCATCTCACTAGGGCTAAGGTACAGGGATCATCTTGCTCCTGTCCACTGGGACTACAATTGATGGACCATCTCACTCTTGTGGGTGGGTGGGTGTCTGAAGCATCCCATTACAATTCATTGCTATGGGATATATAAACAGATTGTCCTCAGTTCATTAGGACTGGTGTACATGGACTATTTTACCCGTATAACTGGTACATGGATTAATTATTTAGTGGGACTGGGATGATGAGCCATCTCACTCAAAACTATAGAATCACAAAATGGTCAGAGAATTAGAGTTCGCAATTTGTTTATACATTTCCACCTCTTCCTATTATCCTGAAGTCTTTCCTTTCATATTCCTAGTTTCCCTTTAAAAACTGCGGTGGATGAGGCCCCAGGCAGTGTATTCCACACTCTAACCACATAAACACATTTCTGCCTTCTGATTTCTGTTCTTTTACCTTCATTTTGGACCCCTCATCTTTTTCTGTACTTTCTTTAAAGCATTTACATCTTTCTTCAGATGTGTCTCAGAACAGGGGAGAATATTCCAGGCATGATTGGATGAGAGCTTTATAAAGATTCATTTTGACACTCTGCTCTTTGTATTCTGAACATCTGCTTAGAAAGCCCTGGATTCAGTGTACTTTTAAAAATCACTGCTCTCAAATACAAGTCTGAAGACACTGTGACTTAAGTAAAAACACAATGCTGGAGTAACTCAGCTGGTCGGTGTACTTTATACAGCAAAAATAAAGATACCTAACCAACGTTTCAGGCTTGAGCCCTTTGTCAAAATAAACAAAATATACTGTGATGGATTATATCATATTTTACATTGTATATAGATATGTTTTAGAAGGAGATATATGTGGGAGTAGTGTAGGTCACAAACAAACACAAACACTTCACAAAACAGATCTCATTTAAAATGCAAAAGCTTTCCTCGAACCAGACACTCTAGGCCCAGTGCCTTTGTAAAGAGAATAAAAACTGCCTTGCAAGAGGTTTTCATAAGGAGGTGCAAACAGAAGAACCTGAGCTCAAGAGACTTCACAAGGAGGTGTAAATTGGACGTGCTGTGGAGTAATGGATTATTGTTTTGAAAGCAAAAGATAAATGGGCTCAGATGTTTGGGTCCGGTGCCATAATCTGTCTGATTGCAGTTTGCTGTTCTAAGAAGGTCATGTGGTTTTGCAAGGAGTGGTAGTAGTGGGGGGGGGGGGGGGCGGGGAGAGAGAGAGAGAGAGAAACTGGCAGCTTGTTGAAACTTCATTTTGAAGACGGGGTGTGAGTTCTGAGTTCAGCATGTCGAAAACCCTGTGATCCATACAGGAGGAAATAGCTGGTTAGAGTGTTTCACCTGAAATAAGGGAAACAAAAGGAACTCTGTGATGACCTGCAGAAGAAGTTATCATTTGGAAAACCCTGATGGGGCAAGTTTCTTCTGCAAGACACTGAAGTGGTTGATCGGAGGGAATTAACAGCAACCAATCTCTGAAACCAACTAGAACCTTCCTAAGCGGTAACCAATTACCTTTAAATACCAGAGTTTGGTGAAAATTTATAAATGTTAAATTCTCTGCACAGTGTAATTGCCTGATACTGGTGAACTTGGAGGAGTGAAAAGTGAGATTGAACTGTGAATCAAATAACTTTTCTGAACTTATACATGTGCTTTGAATTAGAAGGTTAAGTTAATAGTAATGAGTTAAAGTTTGATCCTGTTATGTTTAATAAAGAAAATTAAAAACTACTTTTGTTTAAGTAATCATTTGTCTTGGTGAATTTCTATTGCTGCTGGGTTTTGGTCTCCTCTGGGCCCGTAACAGTAGGAAGGCACCCGGGTTCAGTATTGTGCTTTTACTTCTCAACCTGCTCTGCTGTTTTCAACAAACTGCTGATAACTCTTTGATCTCTATTCTTGTATTGCTTTCAGGATGATCCCATCTCATTTTTTAAGAATAGGTAAGCACCGAATTTCACTTGCCTTCCTTTTGAAACATTCCACCACTGTCTGTCCCATCATGAAGCTAAGTTTAAACTCTTACTCAAATTCAAATCATTAATAGATATTAAAGTAGTACATAGAATGTATGACAATACAGCACAGGAACAGACCCTTCGACCCATATGTCTACACCTAACATGATGCCCAAGTTAAACTAAAACCCTGCTGCTAGTCTATAAATATCCTGCTATTCCCGCATTCTCAGCGTGCCTATCTCGTGGTCCCTCAAATACTACTCCTGACAGCCCATCTATGTGCCTTCCACTGAGTAAAAAAGAACTAGCCCAGCACATTTCCTTTAAACTTTCCCTTCTCACCATGAATGTATGGCCTCTAGTTATATGACTTTTTACTCTGGAAATTGAATCTGCTCATCCTATCAATGCCTCTCAGAATGTTATAAACTTCTATCAGGCTATCAAATGCTTCAAAGAAAACAAGCCTAATTTGTTCAACCTCTCCTTACACTCAAACGCTCTAATCCAGACAACATCCCAGTAAATCTCTTCTCTATCCTTTCCAAAGCCTCCACATCCTTCCTGTCATGGGGCAACCAGAATTGCAGTCGTGCCCTGATGTAAACCCTTGACCATCACTGCAAGAGATTTCTACCCAGTCCAAGAAACACCCTGTCGCACTCCTTTCTGTTAATTGGCTAGTTTTCGTTTTTTACATGGGCTTCAATATTGATGATAAGAGTTACAGGCACTTTTCCAAATACCTTTTGGAAGCTCATTCACCACACAAACTATGTATATAGACAATATTCTGCTACTGCAGGAAAAAACTCACATCAAATTAGTTCAGCAGAATTTGCCTTTCTAATCAATCTACAGTCACCCAAGAAACAAAGGTTAATCTGAGACAAGGAATGGGAATTTCAAACACCTCACTATGGCTTACTGGAACAGATGAAGTATTCTGGCACTGTCACCATGCTTTTGGGTATTGAGCTCCAGTGATTCAGGAGACACTCTGAGGTGGAACTATGATAAAGTCTTTGGAAATTACTTTAAAGCTTAAATATACTGTAATTAATCAAAAGGAACAGAGAACCGTACCTGATCTCAGCCTGGAAGCATGTCCTACAGTCTTGATTCATCTGCTGCAGTGGCACAGGGTAAAACTGGAACAGGCAGAGTTTAAAATCGGACAATTTAGCTAATTATTCCGGATTGCCAAATGAGCAGCTGGAGCCAGAAGGCGAGATGCTGAAATGAAAAGCTTCCTTTTAGTTTGATTGCAGCTGACGACACGGTGCTGGTGACCTTCAGTGATGTTTGTAAGGGGGTCCGGCTTGTAACGTGAGCTCCCCGGGCCTCGTTTAAAGTTTTCTGCAGACAAAAGCATTCCCATTTTTTTCCTCAGTCGTGGGTCTGGTTACATAATTTGCATTTCCCTGCTGTCAGAAATTGGTTGTGGAAATTCCATTTTGATTAAAGAATTGGTGATAAGGGAGAATTGGTTTCTAGGTGGAGAGAAGACTCACAACAGAAGACTTCAAACTAATGGAGATAAAATTTCCACTGCCAGGAAAGAGTATTGTGCATCAGGACAGGTACCTCAAAGCACACACAACTCCTTTCTCTCAACAAATCACTTCAAAAATTAATCATCCCCACTACCTAAATTGTGTCTTTCAGGTGTCCGCGAGCCGCCACAGCCCAGTCCCCTGTGGTATAGGATGATGTAGAACCAGCACTTGCAAGGTTTGGTATTGAAACTGAGCATTTTATTATCCATGATAATTCTTGAAGCTTTACAGTACTTAAAATATTCCTTATATTTCTCAATCAATAATTATCGTCATCTGCTTACTCCCTTACTAAAATAAAAATTTACATGCAGGAGAGTTGAAATCGACTCAGTAATGTGGTTTGTATCATTAAAGGGAAAGCTTTGGATTAATATCAGATACAGAATGAATTAAAATTGGTTAACATGCAAGTTCTAACATTACACTAGATGACAACATAAAATACTGGGACAGGTGATGAGGGGGCAGCAATGGAGGCAGCAATAAAGGCATCTTAAAGAGGCACAGCAATGGATATGTTACTAAAGGCATATGTGGTATGACTGTTACCCCTCAATCAGTGCACCCAACCTTGAGGTAGCAACATCTATGCAGGACCAAATTATGAAATGATCAGATTATAAATATTACACAGTAAAAAAAAAATGGTGCGGCCTTGTATCCCAATATTTATAATCATATCCCTTCTCATAGTACAGAAACAATGGGGATTGATTAAAAAATGGATGCACCACTGTCCACTTAAAAAAAAATTCATTTACAGACTGTGGACATCACTGCTAAGGCCAAAATTTACCACCAATTTTTACTTCTCTTGATAAGATGGTGGACATCTCCCCCAACATTCTGCCTGCCACCAGCAACATTGAGCTGTATCGAAATGGCTGGTGATAGGCTATTCAGTCACACCACTTTTGCACAGGTCAGAGACAGTCTCACATACTGCCAGTGGGTACTCTGCATGGTTTACTTTGTAACCAAAACTGGGGTGTGTCCTCAGATCTCAAGGACATTTCATAAATTGTTAATAAATAATTTCTAAATTCCTTCACGTTTATTCTTTGTCAAGAGATAAACTAATATAAACAACAACACCAGTTATTGGTGTATGTTATGAATTGACTGGAGATGGTGACTGATCTCTACTGCTAGTTGGACATCATGTAGAGACTTAGATTTTCCCCACTATCATCCTTTCCACAATGTTTCTCTAGTAACATTATTGCACCACTGCACATACTCAACATATATACATTTGTACACAAAGCAATCCACCTTCAGAGTTCCATTATATCTGATATAAAATAATTGCAAAGATTATTCAAAGAACAAAACCATAATCAGAAATCATCTTCCTGCTTTCACACATTAGTTATAGAGAGCCACAAGTAAATGATTTAGGTTACAGAATGGAAAGAACCAATACAGTTCAAATATATGCAGATACACCAGTACTTTACATTTGGGGCAAGTTTCTTGCCAACTACAGGCAACTAGTTATTACATACCTCAGAGGTAACTTTCCTTTGAATGTAGCAAATTGCCGCATACTAACGTATTCAGCCTACTTATATAAAGGACAAGCAATACGGTACAGTCTGTTTTAATATTAATGCCTGTTTAGACCATATTGAGTTGTTTCTACATGAGCCTCAATCAAGAATGCAAACAATAGATGACACACTTTTGACAAATAAATGCATGAAAGTACCACTGCATTTAATATCTTCTTAAAGGAGCCAAGGATTGCATTATAAATTAGGGGAGAAAATGAACCCTGAGATGGGATTGTTGAAATGGTAAGCCTACTCAGACAACAGATTCTAGGTGTACATCAAGTCATTAAACTCATCAGGGTAAAAAAAAAAGTTGAGTGAACAGTACACTAACCATCTGTACAAATACAACATGAAATGAAATAAGGCAAGGATTTCTTAGGTTGAAAATAACGAGGTATTCTCAACTTTCATCTATTTAGATGCTTGTTATCCACATTAGTAATAAGTATACATATAGGGATATTTACTGTACATGTACGCGGGTGTGTATATCACACAGACAACACATTGAATTAAATTCATACCACAGGGGTGTGCATATGGAGATTGGGGCCAGTGTGAAAAGATAGTCAATGTATAAAATAATATTCAAAGTGCTGACTGTGCAGTTTAGTGCTCATTGCTTATGACATATAAACACCTCAATCAGGACCAAACCAGATATAGTTAAGTGCCAAGAAGTGGATTTTGTTATAATGATTTGTCATTGCTTCAAAAATCATAATGCTATTTTTAAGATATTAAAAGTCATCATTCTGCAGAGGACATTCGCCTCATCTTGCCTCATCCTTGAATGAGCAATCGAATTTATCTTGCTTCTTGTTCTTTTCCGCCTGCCCTATAATTTTTTTCCAAAATATAATAAATTCCCTTTTGAAAATTGCTGCTGAAATACATAATGCTGTTGAGTGTTTAAGACCCCGTGTTTTCAGGGATAATCTTCTCTTTCTAATGGCCAGAGGGTAAGTGATGTAACTGATACTATGGCATGGTATTTTCCAGTGTTAATTATGTGCAGGAGCATTTGTGCTCTGAACTTTATCCCAGCTCTCTATGGTTCAAAGAGCTGTTTCAATAAATTGTATTGCATGACATTGATGAAGAATCACAGACAGCAATGAGGAAATGTGCAGGAATCAGATCAGCTAGTGAGTGGTCTCTCAACCACCTTGCAATCCACGTCAGCAAAACTAAGGAATTGATTTGTGGACTTCAAGAAGGGGAATCCAGGAGAACACAAATCAGTCCTCAATGAGGAGTCAGTCGTGGAGAGGGCAAGGAACTTCAAGTTCTGGGGTGTCAACATCTCTGAAGATCTATCCTGGGGCCATCATGTCGATGAAATCATGAAGAAGGCTCGCCCGTGGCTATACTTTGTTAGGAGTTTGAGGAGATTTGGTACGCCACCAAAGACTCTTGTTAATTTTTAGGTGGAGAGCATTCTGACTGGCTGCGTCATTATCCGGTGCGGAGATACCAATGCACAGGACAGGAAAAGGCTACAGAGGGTTTTAAACTTGGCGAGTGCCACCCTGGGCATAATCTTCACTCTATGAAGGATATCTTTAAGAGGTGGTGTCTCAAGAAAACAGCTTCAATCATCAAGGAGCCTCACCGCCCAGGCCACGCCCTTTACTCACTGTTACCAACAGGAAAGAGGTAAAGGAGCCTGAAGACGCACATACACAGTGTTACAAAAAGAGCTTCCTCCCCTCTGCTATCAGATTTCTGAACGGACAATTAACTTATGGACACTACCTCACTTTTCTCCTTTTTACATTTTTAAAATATCTTGCTTTTAAGAATTATATTTTATAGCAATTTTGCATTTGTAATGCCCAATACTGCTGCCACAAAACAACACATTTTGTGACACGTGTTCATGCCAATAAACCTGATCCTGAGTTATGTTCACAAAACCTTTAGTAATTGAACAAAACTCATACAAAGGCTGTAACCTCTCTCAATGTCTGCTTTCGTTTGATAGGTTTTATTGTAAAGTGATATGATTTACACCATTGTATTCAATAAATCACACCTCTCATGATCAAAAATTGATGGCAATCTCAGGCTGTTATTACTAGGCTGCTTCAAACAGATTTTTCTTATGTCCATCAGAGAAACTTTCTTCCATTACTGGCAAGAACTTTGATCTTTGTCAACAAGTTTCAGCATTAATACCTATACATAGATCACTAACCCTTCAACAGTTACAATTGTGAAAATATACTGTAACCCAGCAACACTTCTATTAGCAAACAAAATACTTGTGTAAAAAGTGCAAAGATTGTGAATAAATTCACAAGACTATTTTGTTTTTGGTTCTACATGAAACTCATCTCCATCTCGAATACTATACGAGTGAAGAGCACGTGTGCTGTATTTCATTTCTTCTGGTCCTAAAGTTTTTGCCATGTCTTGATCAAAGTAATACAAGCGCATATTATTGGTTGACAACTGCACGACAGTCCGAAGTTGTTTCTTCAGGTCAGCCACAGTCTGATCGAGGCGAATATTCATCACTTCAACTTTACCCTCAAAGTGAACTTCAACCTTAGCACGACTCTGAGGTCGGAGGTCGACCACAGCCAGAGGTTCCAACACACCATAATGTCTGACCAGTTCGTGATATCTGGAAAATAAATGAACAACTATTATTTTCAGATGGTCAGAAAATGATAGTGCTGACCTGGCCTTTCCTCAGTACTGGCCAAATTCTGCCACTAGCTGGAGAGACTGCTTCTCTCACACGGTTAAAATCCAATGTCGAGTTCTGAGACTCGTGAAAGGGCGGCAAGATTGGTGTAGTGGTTAATGCTTCACCTTTATAGTGCCAGTGATCAGGACCGGGGTTTGAATCTTGCACTGTCTAAAAGGAGTTTGTATGTTCTCCCCATGTCTGGGTGGGTTTTCCCTGGGGGCTCCGGTCTCCTACCACCATTTAGGGGCGGCACAGACTCATGAGCTGAAATGTGGCCTGTTACCATGCTGTATGTCTAAATTTTAAAAAGTATTTCATCAGAAGGTGCAACATTTCCATGGTCTTCCTGGATCTTACATTTGTCCAGCAGAACCCAATGTAAGAGGCCAAAGACAGAGATCAGAGGGATACAGAATTAAAATGATTGGCAGCTGTTAGATCAGACTAAATGATGGCATAAAACAAACGATGATGTTCGTCAAATCTCACTCTGTTTTCAACACAGACACCATGTTAACTGTGTTCTCTCCACAGGTGCTGTTTCTCATTTCAGAAGTCCATCAAGTAGTACCCGCAGCCCACATTTCTTGCTCTTTTCTGTCCTCATCCATCTATTTTTCTATTTTCAAATCGTTCAGACAAATCAACTTTAGCTATGAAACCTTCTCCATACTCTCTCAGCTGGTGCTGGTATCAACACCACTTTTATAAAAACGCAATATTAATTTTAAGGATACAGCTCGGTATCAACCGCTTCCATCATTCAGTTTCTCTCAATCCCTTGGCTGTCATACCTCAAACCTTTCTCTGCATCTAAGACAAGCATCTTCTCTCAACTTTTATTGGGTCATGAACTGTCCACACCTCAGACACTGCCTGACCTGCCAAGTTTTTCTCTGCAATTTTCTGTTTTTATTTCAGATGTCATGCATCTGCATTGTTATATATTTAGAAAATATGAAGAGATGAAGAGATCACGCGGTGAGTGAACACTGACAAAACCCCCTTTGTGTGGTGGAGTCAGTGCAATTCTCTAACTACTGTATATTAAAACAGACTCCTCAGTGGGCAGTACCTGAACACTGCTCTTCTGAGAATTAGCGCCAAAGGACCCATACTAGCAGTCAGACCAATGTGTCCTTGAGACTCCTGCGACACACTAGAAAAGAGCTCAGCAACTCAAAAACAACAAGATTATTTCAATACACAACGCAAAAACAAATGGCTTTACTGATTATGAAAGGAATATAACTTTAGCAATAATTTGTAATTGCCCGCATATCTGCTCAAACTTCGGTTATTTCCTGTGTTTTAAAGTATAAATTCAAGAATGAAAAACTGTCCCCAGAGTATTTGAAGTTGTCCCACTCAACAAATAAGGCAATATGAGCAGATCATGGGAGTTAGGCTCACACAAGGCTGGGACAGAAAGCTGTTGTTTGGAATGGATCTGAAAGTGTCTCTGGAGATCTGAACCTTACCGGCTTCACTTTCAGGGCAGCAGCGCTTCACTGACAGAGTTGCTCCCAGTAAGAACCATTTGCAGTCCTGTACAATATGAGCTTTCTTCCTAACTCAAGACGGAGATAATCAGAAGTTGAACTGATACCTTAAGCAAGGAATACTTTTCAATTCTGCTTAATCAAATCCACTTTGTCGTTTGGCTGATTGCCACTTTCCCAGCTTGCTCACTTGTACACCAGAATCCACATTCTTCCTGAACATGCATAAAGATTCTAAACGCACACTTGAAGAGACCGATTTAGAACAAATGGGGGGAAAAAAGTTGAAAATTAAATTGTTTCAGTGTGTAAAAAAAAAAATCAAATGAAATGATACCCAGATCATGAGCAATAAGAATCCTGGATCATATCTAATTATCAATATCAAAACTTAAAAGCAGGAAGTTAATGCATTGTACTTCAAAGTTTATAATGGAGAGAAATGGCATCTAAATCATAGGGCTGTGTGTAAAATACAGAATTCATTGTCTGAGGTTTTCTTGCATGTGGAATAAGAGCCCTCCCTGCTTGACAGAGAATACAAATGTATCACCAAGGACGAATAGGTCAGTAAACTGGGCACCATCATTATCTTGGCCTTATCCTTGAGGTGAAACGCGAAGCACTGGAAGCAAATGATTAAGTTTTCTTTCAGCAGAGATCAGCGCATAATTAGTTTTTGGCCAAAGAAGAACATGCCATTCAGCAAAATAAGTGCTCCATAACCGAGGTTATTTCCCCTTGCCCACCATCACACTGCAGGCACAATCTTTTCTCTTCAGAAATAGATCCAATTGTACGCCCAATGATTTTGTACCAATCATTTACTGTTCATACTTGTTCGTATGTTACAATGCTATAAATTTTTTTTTAAGGTCAGCCACATGATCCTCTTAATCTGCTTTGCAATTTACAAGAGAACTATTTATTAATATAAATTTTAAATTTAGACATACAGCACAGTAACAGGCCATTTCAACCCCGTGTCCATGCCAACCAATTAACCTGCACTTCCAGTATTGAATGGTGCAAAGAAACCGGAGGCCCCGGAAAAAACCCACGCAGACTCAGGGAGAACGTACAAACTCCTTTTATAGATTGCACAGGATTCGAACGACAGCCCTGATCGCTGCCATAAAAGCATTGTGCTAACCACCATGCCAACCGTGCCATTGAATTAAGCATAATTCAACTGCTTAAATGACATAAGTAACTTATTTCCCCCAATTTAAGGCCAAGCAGCCAACTTACATTAAAAGATAAGATTCATTGGGGACATATTTGTGGAAATATAGTCAGTTAAGTTATTGTGATGTAAATATTCATTTGAATAAGGCACTTCCATAGATTGGGACTGGGGAAAATTCATTAAAATTTTCCTTTCAGAAGTGGTCCCTATAGTTAAGTGATTGCTTCAGTAAATTACTTAAATTCAAGATCCACACTGTGCAAGTATAATTTGAACAGAAATGACAACAAAGGCACAGAGGAATTGAAGAAACACAAGAACAGCAAATGCTGGGCAAACAAAGAGGAGCTGAGGCTCAGGGAGTATCCATGGAGAGGAATGGACAGTCAATGTTTTAGGATGGGTCCCTCATTCAAGAGGAAGTTAGAAGCATCTCCCTCTCAGGTAGCATTCATAGAATCAAATGGACAGTCAATGTTTTGGACTACAAGACATAGGAGGAGAAATGGATTATTCAGCCCATCGAGTCTGCCCCGCCATTCAATCATGAGCTGATCTATTTTCCCCACTCAACCCCTCTGCTCAGCCTTCTCTCCATAATTTAGAAGTCCATAAGACATAGGAGCAGAATTAGCGGATTCAGACCACTGACATATTTCAATTTGATATCAAAATAGATGCAACAATTTGCATTTCAATCCCTCTTCTCTTGTTCTGAAGGTGCTGTTTGACTACCTTAAATTTTAGGATGGCTCCCTCATTCAAGTCAATAATAGAGGCATCTCCCACTCATCCTAGTCTCAAAGGAGGACCCTAATCCAAAATAATGACTGTCCAATGTAGAATTGGAAACCAATTTTCTAAATTCCATTTTTAGTGGAATACAAAAGAGGAGCAATTTGTCAGGATCTCAAAAAATAAAGAAAAGTACCAAAAAAAGTAAGTAAGTAAGTCATATCAAGAGCTCATTTGGGAAGATCAAACGTTGGACTGTCACGGTCGCATACTCATCTTTATCAGGGAGCAGAGCCAACCACTGCTAATGACATCATCGATACAACGCACGTGGGGGTAATAATGCACATGCACGGGGGATGTTAAGCGTCAGTACACAGGTGATGAATCTCAAATGCAGGAGAAGGAGAGTGAGTGTCAGGATTTCCCATGTGGCAGTGAGCCGATGAGAAGGTCAGAGGAGTTGAACTGGGTGGTGGTTGGGGAGATGAATTTTGCAATGTTGGGTCTAGTGAATAATAAAAGCGAGTGCTGAAAGAAATGAGTGAGTGGATTCTTTATTTGTTTGTAAGCTGTGGGAAATTAGGGCCATTAGAAGATTAGGGAGTTTCTCCAGCATGTTTGTGTACCGGTACTGCTGATAATTACAGATGACAAGGTGTGGCAGGATGCAATGGAAGGATGATAAAGTGTTGGACCAGGTTTCAGATGGAGTCCATCCAGAAATATTGCTTTTGGGATGTTGGGAAGAAATGAAATGTACCCACTAAAAGTAAAACCTTTGCAAAGAAAGAGCTTTTGGGATGCAGCTACAAAAGAAATTAATTCTAAGATATTAAACAAATATTACCCATTTTAAAATTTCTCCCCCCCCACAAGCAGCCTTCCACTGACAGGGAGTACACAAGATGATAAAGGTATTGGGGGAATTTTTCTTTGCCATGAGTTTAGAAGAGAACTAACAGTGCATTCCTGGTTTCCACACTTGGGCTTTGCAGTCAGTTAAGTGCTTGAAAACTTGACCTTCAGGTTCTAATAACATGCATAAAGATAGGATAGACTCTATGCCAGCGAATGAACGGGGATGAAAGGTCACCCTTGAGGATAAAGCAGTCAGAAAATACCTGGCAGAAGCACGAAAAAACCTGAAAGATTCTATGTTTTGTCAGAGCAAAATGGGAACAGATCCCCTCCATGGTCAGAGTGATTGTCTACATATGGGGGCACAGAAGATGGGTCTTAAATTAATCCTTTATCCTGTATTTTGTGATGAAGGTTATGGATGCTCGTGAGTTCAGCTTAGTTTGCAGATGACACCAAGAAGGGGATTCAAGATTAAAACAGGATCTAGATCAATAGGGAAAGTGGGCCAAGGCGCAGCAGGTGGAATTTATTTTGGCAAGTTAAATCAAGGTGGGTCACACACAATGAATGAAAGGGCCCTGAGGTAGGTTGGATATAGTTCCCTCAAAGTAGCAACACAATTATACAGGGTGGTGAAGAGATAATATGGCATGCTTACCTTCACAAGTTGGGGCAGAGTACAAGAAGTGGAACATTATGTTACAGCTGTACAGGATGTTGGTCAAATTGCATTTGAAAGCATCATGAGATGTTTTGGTCACTATACTGCAAGAAAGATGTAATTTGTGAAAAAAACAAAAATGCTGGAGGAACTCAGTGGGTCTCACAGTGTCCATAAAAGATATATAACTGATGTTTCAGGCCTGAGCCCTTCTTCAAGCTATGAAGGATATAAGTAAGCCAGAGAGTGTGCAGAAAAGATTCATGAGGATGTTGTCTAGAGTGGAGGGCTTCAGTTATAATAGGAGTCTGGATAGGCTAGGTCCATTTTCCCTGGAGTGAATTTAGAGGTTTATATGAAGGGCACAGATAGGGTGGATAGCTATTTTTCCTAAGGGGAGGAGAATCCAAAACTAGAGGGCATGGGTTGAAGGTGAGAGGGAAAAGATTTAAAGGGGATCTGAGGGGCAAGTTTTTAACCACAGAGGGTGAAAGGGAGATGGAAGTCAGAAGAAGTGGTGAAATGGGTACAATTATGATGTTTAAGACATTTGGATATGCCCATGGATAGGAAAGGTTTAGAGGGATATGGGGCAAATGTAGGACTAGTTCAGATGCACATCTTGGCCAGCATGGGCGAGTTGGGCTGAAGGTGATTTTTTTTCTGATGGATACCCCTAGGATTCTAAATCCTTTCTCTATCGTTGATGATGCTAATATTTCATTAGGTTTTTTGGACATAGAATATTTTACCTCATATTTTTACAGAAGCAGAGCTTATTCTGATTAGAAGGGAACTGAGTAATTAAATAGAAAATAATTGGAAAATGATGGAAAATACTGGCGCACAGTAAATAGATCCAACAATATACAGGAGTTGAAATGAAGGAAAATAGCTTCTCTGGGGCTGTACACACATCTGGATACCTGGCAAAAATGAAGCTTCTCTAATGCAAGTTCTTGGATAGTACTCAGGCCTAGATTTTACTGTCTAATATTTTTTGTAAAGTTTAAATTACACTTCCATTTGCCTTTTTTGGATCTCATGATTATTCAAATATTATTGATCCCTTCACAAGAAATATTGTCCATACCTATAGCTATCAAACCTCAAATATTTATAAAGCAGCTTTTCACTTGGCAGCCAGTCATCCACCTAACCACTGCAGCTTGTTTACATTTCCAAGCAAAGCCAAAGATGCATTATAAGTCACATTCCAAAAGTTACATGTCAGTCAAAAGATCATGACATTAGTATTTTACAATGAATTGTTTCTTTGTGCAGCTTACAAATAACCAGTAGCTGCAAATGTCAGGATACATTACTTCAACCAATTACAGTGCAATTCTACACAATGACAAAGCAAATAATGAGGTGCAGACTTTATTAAAGGATCAGGCAAACCTGCACCACGAAAAGGAACAATGAAGCTGGGATCTCCTATTAAAGGTTTTATTTTCCTGAGTTTTCAGATACTTAGAAATTGTTGAGATACTGGTTACTCAATACAAGGCTCAGTTTATTATTCTCAAGTTATAAAGCAGTTCTGCAATGATTGTAATCTGAACTTCATTGTTTTATCACTCTCCGTCTGCATCAATCATGCTGGAGTTAACATATGAGGTAAGAAGAAAAATGTTTTTTCTTCCATCACTAGAAAGTTCAAGCCAGGTTAACATTCAGCTTGTACTACATTCCTTCAAAGATAACCTTATCCTTGGCTAGCTTTTGATCAGTTCAAATTTTATCAGCCTCTCATTGCTTGGAAGATGCTACCTATCAAATTAATGATGAATATTGGCTTGTTACTCACTGTACTTCCCAGCACTATAGAGTAACAGGCTTTTAAAGGGTGGTGGGAAGAATAAAATGATGAATCATTTAAGGATTTAAGGTCAGGGTAGAAATTTATTAAATTAAATCTTTTTTTTGGAAGGAAGAATGGGGAGAGGAAATAAGAGTTAAAATTGTATAATGTTAAAGGGGGTGGAAGAATGGAATCCTGTAGAGAGGACTGTTTAGAATAGATAGGTCCCTTTTGTATTCCATAAGGCAAATCAATGGTGCAATAGGAAATCAAAGAAAGGCTTGCTAAGCTATTGGATATTGATGGAACGTTGTGGCCAATTTTGGATATCATACTAAAGAATTAGAATTGAGTTTATAGTCATGAATAGTGTCCTCTTCCAGCAGTGTATTGTGAATTTCAGGTGCAAAATTGCTATACGTTATAATTCCATAAATACAAATTAAAAAAAAAACATTAGTGTGTAAAAAAAATAGAAAAAGTGAGGTAGGGCCCATAGATTAATTGTCCATTCAGAAATTTCATGGTGATAGGGAAGAACATTGGGTGTGCAGCTTCCTCTATGGCAGCAGTGAGAAAAGGACATGGCTTGGGTGGTGAGGGTCCACAATGATAGAGACTGCTTTCTTCAGACAACACCTCTTAAAGATGTCCTTAATGGAGTTGACTAACGCCATGACAGCATTTGCCAAGTTTAAATGTAGCCTTTTCCTGTCCTGTGGATTGGCACCTCCATTCCAGACAGTTAGAATGCTCTCCAGGGTAGATTTGTAAAAATTTGCAACAGTTTTTGGTGACATACCAAATGTCCTCAAACACCTAACGATATGTAGCTGCTGGTGTGCCTTCTTCATGAGTCAAGAAATGAAAGAAACTATTCTCCTCAGAACTGGTAAGATTAAGGAGAACAAATGCAGATGGTGGAAACACTCAACAAGTTAAGCAGCAATCAAGGGGAGAGAAACACAGTCAACATTTCAGATCTCGGATCCTTCACCAGAAAGAGAAAAATGGGAAGACAAATGTGTGCTGAGAGGAGGGTGGAGGGAACAAAAATACCTATGAATGGATGCAAACCAAAATTGTCAGGGTTACAGTAGGTTAGAACACATGAGATCTAGAATGAGCTAATCAACTGTTCATAAAAATTAGCTTGGTGATGAAAAGCAGAGGGTGGTAGTGGATTGGAGGCCTGTGAACAGTGATATGTCACAGGGATCAGTGCTTGGTCCTCTTTTGTTTGCATTAACAGTTTAGATGTAGGTGGTCTGATTAGCAAGTCTTCAGAGATCATGAAAATTGGTGGTCTTGTAGTAAATATAGAAGATTGTTTAAATTTACGAAACAGATTAACTGGAAAAGTGGGCAAAGAAATGACAGATGGGATTTAAACACAGAAGGTACAAAGTAATGCATTTGGCAAGCTAAACCAGGGCAGGATGTTCATAGTGAAAGCAGGGCCCTGGGGAGGGTTGCTGGACAAAGGGCTCTTGGGGTACAAACATATCATTACCAGAATGCGGCCACACTGATACACAGGGTGATGAGGAAGGTGTATAGCATGCTTGCCTTTATTAGTTGAGGCAAAGAGCACTAGAGTTGGGACATTGTGATGTAGTTGTACAAAACTTTGATTAGGCTGCACTTGGAGCACTGTATACCGTATGGTGCCCAGACAGGAAAAATGTAATTCAACTAGAAAGGGTGCAGAAAAGATTCACAGAGATACTGCCTATACTGGAGGGCTTAAGTTATAAAGAGACATTGGATAAGATGGATCTGTTTTCTCTGAAGCAAAGAAGGCCGAGAAGTGACATGGTAGAGGTATATACAATTATGAGAGGCAAAGAAAGGGTAGTTAACCTCCCATGATAGTGGAGTCTAAAACTGGAGGGGATACGTTTAAAGTGAGAGGGGATCTGGGTAGTAATTTTTTTCAAGTTAGAAACACCATTCAGCAGGATTATTCAGCATCTATAGGAGACAAAGATACATTGCCAATGTTTCAGGCCTGAGCCCCTCTTCAAAGGGGGAAAAAAATTCAGAAAAGGTAAATTTCTTTTCAAACACAAGTTGATATCTGGAATGACATACCAGAGGATGTAGTAGAAACAGCAAAGTAACAATGATTAAGAGGAATTGGGACAGATAACCCAAATGAGTAAGGCACAGAGGGATATAGGTGGGATTAGTAAAGGCAGGCATGATGGTTAATATAGATGTTGAGGTCTCAAGGGTGGGTTTCTCAGCTGTACAACGATGACCACAGTAATTGTTACATTGACAGATATAAAGGTTTGCATCTATCAAGAGCTGAACCTCACTGGCTCAATTTGTTTTTCTCTTTTTTACTGAATGCTTTTAAAGTTATTGTTAATTTGACAACTTGCGCCTGCCCCCCAAAACAGATATCAGTTCTGCTCTCTCTGTTCTTCCAACTCGGAGTCCAGATTTCAAAACCTGCTTGCTTCCTCATTTTTCCAGTTCTGATTAAGGGTTTTTAGCCTAAAGTATCAATTCTGTTTTTCTCTGTATAGATATTGGTCGGCTTGCTGCATGGCTCCAGCATTTTAAGTTTTGTCAAGATGGAAATGAGATTTGGGATATTAGAGATGATGCGATTTCATGATTCAAAATCATGAAGAGCTTTGTTAAAAAGATAAATAATTACAAATTGCTACAAATAGTAGAAGGGTCAGTACCAGAGAACAAAGATTTAAGGTAAATGGCCAGGGGCCAAAAACAACATTGGAGAAAATAAAATGAAAGCTGAGATGTGTTGGCTTTCTTTTTTTTAAAATATATTTATTGAATTTAATAAAAAGTATACATATTAATTCAATATATGGGATGAAATTTATGAAAAAACAGATAATTTGATAATTATACCATAAGCATATACAAGTTGTGTGTACCCTTCTTGAACAAACTCATTTTCAAAACACTTAAAGAAAATAAAACAGGCCCCCCCCTTTATCAAACCCCTCCTTAAACAAGGTTAACTTGCATATTTAAAATATAGAGGAAATAAAAGACGACATTTAGAAACCAGACAACACTGCTCAGGAGCATCCACTAATTTTAAAAACTCCATGAATGGGGCCCACGTCTTATAAAAAATATCATCTTTGACATTATATCTGATTTTTTCAAAACTTACGAAGGACATAATCTCCTGTAACCATTGAATTTGAGAAGGCAGAGTGCGGTCTTTCCATTTCATCAAAAATTGCCCATTTAGCTATCAATGAGGTAAAAGCTAAAATTCGTTTCTGAGATGAAGTCAATAGCTGAAAGGATAATGGAAGCAAACTCAATAACAAAGCTCTCAAAAAATATTAATATTTAGAGGACTATGGGATACAAAACTTGGATTTCGTAGCTCCTGTCAAGAGCCTGGTTAGGTAGATGGGTCAAATGGCACCTTTTTATCTTTTCGTGATTACTCAACTGCAAAAATTCAAAGATGGTACTGTGAAGATGCTGTAATGGTAGTAGTGCAGCTGGTGTAGACCAGGGAGATCAGGGATTCAGCGCTCTTCTACAGGGTCCTGTTCTCCAGTCATAACGCCAATGAGTTATGGTGCCCATAATGCTGTACAAGTTTGGCAATGGACCGTGAGGAGTCGTGGAGACCAGGGGAAATCAGACATCTGGCACAAGGCACTAGAGCAGGAGAACCCCACCCTGCCACCATGTTTGGGTACAGGGAAGGTGCCCATGGCAGTGGGCCAGCCAAGAGCTCAGATGCTGAAGGACCCACACAGCCTGTGGGGTTTTGGTGGCTGGACTCAAACAGGATGTGGACTTTGGGAGACTGGCCCTTGGGAATCAGATATTGCGAGTGGGATTTGAGGGGATACTGAGAGTAAGAAAGGCTCCCAAATGTACTGGAGGTTTGGATCTGAAAGCTCAGGTTTACCTCGAACAGGAGGCTGTGCAAGCACTGGGAGAGCGAAGCCAAGCACACTTGGTGTTTCTAAAGATATTCTATTTTGTTTCACTTTCTCTTAATGTTGGAGATGCCATCCAATGCTGCTGGCACCTCTTGTGTGCCTTTGCAGCAAGCAAAAGTTGATGAATTTTGTGTATTATTTCAGTTTGTGAATTAGTATATGACAATAAAAGAATCTTAATCTAAACTATTGGAGGAATCATTTTGGAGATCTGATGCAACTGGAAGAGGGGAAACAAGCTTATAATCTTAGATTTAATGAAAGATAGAAAAACTGCAGAGGTGATTAAGGTGATAAATTGGACAAGGATGAAATTGAAAAGATAATTAAACCATTGCAAAATTGATTCAAACTGTTATGACCAGGGAAGAAACTGGATTTAAGGAACACATGAAAATAAGAACTTGCAACTGAAAAGTAATTCAGGCTGATCTTAGAGATGAAAGGGAAGTTAGAGATGGCTGGTTGTTGGTGATGAGACTAGCTGAGGCAGAGACCTTTTTCGCCAGTAGGTGGGAGAGAAGAGCTATCAGAAAGAGAGCAGGCTCTTGAGAAAATGGCCAATACCAGTAGTTCAGCATTGGTCTGGAAAATGAGAGCAGGGTGTACAACATGGAGCAATTTAGGGGACAGGGGAAAACCACGGAGGTTAAGCCAAGCTGGTGTCAGTACTTAGGAAAATGCATCAGTGATCTCAATCTTCGAGTCAAATGCACCAGAGTTCTTCACATTGTGAAGAGAGCAAAACCAAAATCAGAACAGGAATTTTGGACAACCGCAAACATTACATTTTGAATGTACAACACTTCAGGATCATGCATTGGAAGGATACAAGTTCAGGGGTGCAGTAAACTAAGAATTCAAGACAGAAAATGGTAGGATAATATTTGCTGGAGTTTAATACTCAAGAATCTTCTCTGTTGCTTTAATAGGATAGATGCTGAAAAAATGTTTCTCATTGTTGAGGAATCAAGAATTGGTGTCCTAGTTTCCAAACGGGGATGGGGTTGAGGAAAAAGGCAAGTTTTAATGATTTTTTTTTGAGGTTCTTGAATCTTTTGAATTCTCTATCATGGTGCGCTGTGGAGGCTAAGTCATCAAACATATCAGGCAGATACAGATTTTTGATTCATAACGAAAACAGATTATGGGAAACAGCTGAAGCCATGATCAGATCAACCACACACCAAATTAATGAAATAGCAGACTCAGAATTGGGTGGGGCATTTTTATTACTTTTATTTTTAGTTGTGCAAAATACTTTGGGATAGAAACGACTAAATTGAGATCTAGAGCAAGGAAACACATTGACTGCATTGACTTTTAAGGTAAAGTACAAACAGATGAATAATTGAAAAGAGGTAAATTAGAACACAAAGTAATACACAACCCCTTGACAGCAAGTATTCAGCCAATGGAGGGCCAAGGTCATGCCCCACTCACAGCAGCTGTTTGAATAAAGTAGCAATAAAGTTGAGTTTGAATAAAATGGCAGTGCACAGGATGAAGAGACGACTGATGCTGCTCACCACTGCGGCGACTCACCCAAAGTGTCTCCCTGGTAAGTTTTTATTTTTGTTAGTTTTGCGTATTTTATTAAAACTTTATCTGTAAATTTTGGTGGGGGGGGGGGGGAGTTAATTATGACATGGCACAGTTAGCGAGGCGGCTAACACAGCATTGTTCCAGTGACCGGGGCACAAATTTAATTTTAAATTTTGTAAGTTACAAGAATTACTAGAGTAAAGTGAACATTACATAATTAAAGACTACATACTGATTTTTTTTCCCCAAATTACTTTACATTTTGTACTGTCTTTTATATTTTAATCATTGAATTCTTAATGCTAATGTTTTAGACATTGTAAGAGCGAGTCTTAGTCAACCAGAAATCCATGTTTCTCATAAGTACCGGATAATGGGGATTTTACTGCAGATGGTTATTCATTTAAAATATTTGTTATGAGTTAGATTATTTTTCTTCAAATTTTGTTAACGATTCCACAAAAGAGAAAATATTTGAGGCGCATGATGAAACTCAACGGTGGGGATTGTTATGAGCCCAGAGGACCCCAAAACCCAGCAGCAATAGAAATTCACCAAGATAAATGGATAAACAAAAGTTGCTTTTAATTATCTTTAAACCTGAAAACAGGTTATTATTATTAACTTAACCCCCTTCTAATTCTAAGCCCACATGTATGTAATGTATATACAAGTTTCAAAAAAAAGTTCTTTGATTCACAGTCCAATCTCACTTCTCACTCCTCCAAGTTCAATGGTATCAGGCAATTCTTATACTGTGCACAGAATTTAACATTTATGAAGTTCACCAGGCTTTGGTGCTTGAAAGGTAAATGGTTACTGCTCAGGAAGGTTCTTGTAGGTTTTCAGAGAAAGATTTGTTGCTCATTGGACACCCACAACTGATTCGTTCTGATCAGCCACTTCAGTGTCTTGCCCAAGAAACTTGCCCCATCAGGGATTTCCAGATGATAACCTCTTTCTTTCAGATCACCACGAGTTCCTTTTTGTTTCCCTTATTTCAAATGAAACATTATGCAGCCAGTTCTCTCCTCTTGTGTGGACTACAAGGGCTTTGACCAGGCTGAACTAAGAACTCACAACCCGGCTTCAAAATGGGGTTTTTCTACAAACTTGCCAGCTTGTCCTGTTCCAGTCCCAGCTGCTGCTGCTGAACTGTAGAACTGACACTCTCTCTCACTCTGAGAAAACCACATGACCTTCTTAGAACAGCCAACTGCACTCAAACAGACTGCAGCACCGGACCTAATCTTCCGAGTTCGATCATCTGTTGCTTTCCAAAACAATAATCCATTACTCCACAGCATGTCCAATTAACATTTACTTGTGAAGTCCTTATAGGCATTCTTCAAAGTTTGTGCAAAGGCACTTGGAGCCTGAACTGTCTGGCTTGAGCAGAGCTCTGGCATTTTAAAAGATCTGTTTTGAAGTTTTGAATGCGACTTACACTAAAAAACCTGCCACAATTTATCTCCTTTAAAACATATCTCTCTCTATCTCTCTCTCTCTCTATCTCTCTCTCTCTCTATCTCTCTCTCTCTCTATCTCTCTCTCTCTCTATCTCTCTCTCTCTCTATCTCTCTCTCTCTCTCTCTCTATCTCTCTCTCTATCTCTCTCTCTCTCTCTCTCTCTATCTCTCTCTCTCTATCTCTCTCTATCTATCTATATCTATATAAATATATAGACATAAAAATGTAACAATCTGTCACAGGGTAAATTATGTGATTATAAGTAAATTATAAGTTTGTTTGTAGGCTATCAAGCAGGCAAATGGAATGTTGGCCATTGCTGGAGGGATTGAATTTAGAAGCAGGGAGGTTATGCGGCAGCTGTACAAGGTACTGGTGAGACCGTATCTGCAGTACTGAGTGCAGTTCTGGCCTCTTTACTTGAGGAAGGATGTAGTGGCTTTGGAGATGGTGCAGATGATGTTCACCAGGTTGATCCTGGTTAGCCTTTGAAGAGAGATTGAGGCTGGGACTGTACTCATTGGAATTAAGAATGAGAGGAGGTCTTACAGAAATGTATAAAATTATGAAAGGCATAAATAAGGTAGAGGTAGGTAAATTGTTTCCATTGGTGGGAGAGATAAGAATCAGGGTAGTAGATTTATGTCAGAGGTGAGGAGGAACTGCTTTTCCCAGAGGATGGTGAATCTATGGAATTCACTGCCCATTGAAGCAGTGGAGGTTACCACAGTAAATATATTTAAGACAAGGTTGGATAGGTTTTTACATAGTCGGGAAATTAAGATACAAGGCTAAAATCATAATTTATTGTCATGAACAAGTCACGAAATTCGGTGTTTTGCGGAAGCATCATAGTGTAAACATTCATACAACGACTTTCACAACAATAAATAAAAAAAGGGTCTTTGGTTCACTGATTATTCATGTCCTTGATGGAATGAAGACTGGATCCTATGATGTCATAGACCAAGTTAACAACCCTCTGGAGTTTTTTTTGTCCTGAAAGTTTGTGCCTCCATACCAGACAGTGATGCAACCAGCCGGAATGATACACCTGTATAAGTTTCTGAGGGTCTTCGGTGATATACCAAATCTTCCTCAAGCACCTCACAAAGTACAGTTGCTGGTAGGCCTTCTTTGTGATTGCATCAACATGGAGGATCCGGACAGATCCTTGGAGATGTTAACACCCAGGAATTTGAAATTTTTGACCCTCTCCACTACTGAGCCCTCGATGAGGACTAGGTCATGTTTCCCTGACTTCTTCCTGAAGTCCACAATCATCTACTTGGTTTTGCCTATGTTGAGCGCAAAATTGACACCACTCAACAAGTTGATCTATCTCCCTCTTGTACACTTCCTCATTGGTGTTTATGATTCTGCGGTGTCATTGGCAAATTTGTAGATGGCATTGCAATTATGCCTGGCCGCACAGTCATGGGTAGAGCAGTGGGTTAAGCATGCATCCTTGAGGTATGCCTGTGTTGATGATCAGATGATCATTGGAGACGTTGTTTCCAATTCATACTGACTGTGGATTCCAATGAGAAGTCAAGGATCTAGTTGCAGATGTGGATGCAGAGGCCCAGAGTTCCTAGCTTTTTGACCAGCATTGAGGGAATAATAGTGTTGAAGGCTGAACTGTAGTCGATGAAGAGCAGCCATGTGTATGAGTTGCTGTTTTCAAGGTGATCTAGAGCCGAGAGGAGAGCCAGTGACATTGCGTTTGCTGTGAAGCAATTGTGATGATAGGTGAATTGCAGCAGGTCCAGTCCTTTGCTTTGGTACATGTTAATTCTGGCCAGCCTCTTGAAACATTTCATCACAGTAGAAGTTGGAGCTACTGGGCAATAGTCATTGAGGCAGCTCACATTGTTCTTCTTGGGCACTGGGATGACTGAAGCCTTTTTGAAGCGGTGGCGGGGAAATCTCTGACTGCAGCAATGAGAGGTTGAAAAGGTCCGTGAATACTCCAGCTGGTTGGTTGGTGCAGATCTTCAGTACCCAGGCAGGTATGCCGTCAGGGCCTGACACCTTTTGAGGGTTCACCCTCTTGAATGATGTTCTGACATCGTCCTCAGAGACAGATATCACAGGGTCCTCAGCCTTTGCAGGGATTCTAGTTGGCAGATAGGTAGGGAGAGATAAGCCTATCATCAGATCAACCATGATTTTATTGAATAGCAGAGCAGGCTCGACGGGTCAGATGGCCGACTCCTGCTCCTATTTCTTGTGTTCTTAAACAGACCAATGGGATTATTTATGGAGACACTGTGTACACAATTTGAATTGTTCCTTGCTTTGAAAGTTTTGATTTAAAATTTGCTTGTAGACTGAATATTCATCAACATGTTCAAAATATGCCAAACTGTAGATAATATCAACTCTGCATAACCAGCATTGATGAATGAAATGATAAGTGTGTCAGAAACAGCTGAGGAATTAGTTTTCTGTACAACCAATACTCCCATAAATCATCTTTGACTGAGCCACAGAAGAAACTTAATGGGCCAAAACGAGTGGCAGATATGATGCTAAGTGCCTCAACAGCTTCATCACTGATCAAAGATTGCTGAGACAGCGAGTAGTCAAGTCGAGTCAATCCACCTTTAATTATCGGATGGTAAAGACGAGATAGCATTTCTCCAGGACCACAGAGCATATTTACATAAATA
The DNA here is from genome assembly GCF_036971445.1 of Narcine bancroftii. NCBI lineage: Eukaryota > Metazoa > Chordata > Chondrichthyes > Torpediniformes > Narcinidae > Narcine > Narcine bancroftii. The sequence continues at coordinate 102,138,297 of NC_091476.1, read as the reverse complement.
CAAGTTAGAATAGAAGTTAAACACATAAAAATATTAAGAAGTATACAGTAACAGTCAACAGTACCCTATCCACAAATGTTCTGGAAATTCAGGAGCCTGATGGCTTGGGGGGGAAAAAAAAGTTGCCCAATCTGGACGAAAGGGCCCAAGTGCTTCACATAGCCGACTGCAAGACACAATGCCTGGTCATTTGGAGAAGAGATGATCTTTTTGAAATGTCATTTTTCACAAAGCATCCTAAAAGTTGTTCAGTGCTTCTGGGAGGGATGCATCATCAACCAGGCAGATAGTATTGTCTTGTGGTTGGTGATGACTTGGATACCCTTACACATGCATCCTTGCTGTCCAGGAAGGGACTGTGAATACACTGGGCATGCGCATGCTTTGCTCTCCTGATAGCCTTAGTCAGCTTGGGTCTTGCAATAGCTAGGGCTATCTTGTTGTCCGCTCTGAAAGCAGCATCTTGGTTCCCGTGCACCTCTGCTGTCATCCATTACTTCTGATTGAAGTGGGTTATGATGGCCTTGGGCACAGTGATGTCATCAGAACACTTACTAATGTAGTGGTCACTGATGCCGTTCACTCCTCCAGATGAATGTAGTTGCCACCGGTTGCTGCTTCCATGAACATTTTCCAGTCAGTGCGCTCAAAGCAGACTTGGGAGTCCTTAGACCCAACTGGCCAGGTTTTAACTTGCTTCTGAACCGGTCCGGAGCACCTGATGAGTGTATGTTGGGATTAGCATTACAGAAATGTGGTCTGGGTATCTGATATGTGAGAAGCTGGGAGCGCAAAGATTATGCAAGTGTTTCTAGTTTTTATGCAGGCATTTCAAGGTGAGTGGGAGTATACATTGTACCATGCTTGAACATTTCAGAAACTGATGAAAACTAGGTTAAAAATACTTAAATATTTTGGCAGAGTACTATTCACAGATTAGGACTGAACATTTGGTAAGGTGACGCAGCCAGAATTAAGAAATTAGGAAGAGTTGCATTTGTGTGTGGTCAAAACACGTGTGCTTCAGCTTTCTAGTTCATTCAAATGCTTTTATAGGTACCTTGAAAATATGTTGGTCACGTCATGGAACCAAAGCAATTTCCATGGCCAAGCAGAAAGCATTCTCAGAATCAATAGTACTCTTCTATTACTTTCCATTTTCACTAATCAACATATTTATGAGGTTTACTGTTCTATTTGCTTGGATTGGTATCAATGTCTGAAATCCAGGTGTGAAATTGTTGGGAGAACACAGTGATTTGGGGGGCGTGGCAAGATGGCGTAGAGTCCAGACGTGTAATCTCGACCTCTCTGGCCAGACTTTTAAGAACCCATTTTTAACTCTTTGTTTCTCGGTTTAAATTTTTTAAAACTTAGTTTAAAGTATCAAGCAATTGTTATGGCTATTAATGGTAAAAAGATTAAACCTCAAGTACAGAAGAAACTACATTTTCGGAGTGTTGAAGATTTAGAGCCTAAACAGTCTGCTACAACTTCAGGTTTGCTTTCTTTCAAGCCTAAACCACAGAGATTGCCTGTGGGAGCTGAAAAAAATGACTACTACTCACCAGGAGAAGGACATCGCTGGAATTACCCGTTCTCAGGAGGAAGGTGCGTGTGCCCTCGATGTGGATCCTGATTCTGGCAGCCTGCCGACTTTAACAGAGGGGGCACGCAAGAAGATGACTCCATTGGTTGAAGTACCTCAGGATATACTCCAATCTGAATATTTTGGCCTTTTTTGTGAGTTTTTGAAGCAATAACGGGTTTTGGGGGGAGAACAGCGTCGGCCCCCTGAGGAAGTCGGGGTGCCATCGCTGGGAGTCCAGACCCGCAGTAAAACTGTTAAACTGCCTGTTGCTGAGATGCAGCAGGAGCTGCAGTTACCTGGTTCTGCCACTACACAAGAGAAAGCAGGGCTGAGCTTTTCTGAATTACAATGTAAACAGCTAAGCCTTATCATTCAGCATATGCTGAATGAAATGTCTCAGAGGCTCAGTTTGGAACTGGATACAGTTAAAATACGTGTGGTAGCATCTTGTGAGGATTTTAAACAATTTCAGGCTGCTTTTTTGAAATGTCAACAACAAGTGGCTTCTAATACAGAAAAAGTGTTGGAGGTGGAAAAATCTGTTAAAGAATTGTGAGAACGTGAGAGGGAGTTAGAGAGGAAAGTAGATTATTTGGAGAATCAAAGTAGAAGGAATAATGTGAAGATTGTTGGTTTGCCAGAAGGTATGGAAGAACAAGATCCTCTTCGTTTTTTTACCAAATGGATTCCACAAATACTGGGGCAGGAATTTTTCTCTGGAGGTCTGGTATTGGAAAGAGCTCATAGAGCCTTAAGAAGAAGACCTCTGGCTGGTCAACCACCGAGACCTGTGATAATTTGATGTTTGAATTATTTGGACAGAGAAACGATACTTCGTTTAGCAGTGCAAAACGCGAGACATCAATGAGCCCCGTTAATGATTCAGAATAGTAGAGTTTTTTTCTATCCTGATTTGAGTCAAGAGGTTATTCAGCGTCGGCGTCGATTTAATCCAGTTAAAGAAGTTTTGTGGCGTAAAGTTTAAAGTCTACTTTTCGCTATCCGGCAGTGTTGAAGGTGTTTTGTGGAGACTTTCAATCTCGGTTTTTTGAGAATGAGCGTGAAGCAATGAGTTTTGCTGACTCGTTGCCAGATGTAAGAGGACAAAGATGTAGCCCACCATTGTCTCCTAAAGAAAAATCTGGTTGTTCTGGAAATGGAAGAAACGGCAGAAATGGGAGAAATGGGAATGGAAAGAGTCCGTTTCCTTGAAATGGGGTTGCCGAGTCTAGAATTTTTTGGATGAATAGAAGAACTTTTTAATTTTTTTTTAATGTCATTATGATATCTTGTTGTTATTCTTTGTTTGGCTGGGGAGGGAGAAATTTGCTCTATGTTCTACTAGTCATCAGCCACTGGTGGGTGATCCACACCCAACTTTTGTTTAGGGATTACTACCTTTTGGTAGTTTTTTTTTGGGGGGGGGTTTCTTTTTATCTTTTTTTAATTTTCATTTTGTTTAGACTTTAATTTGTGGTTTCTTTTTCTCCTATTGGAGGGCCTATTTACGTTGATCTGAGTCTTTATCTATTGATACTATTAGTTTTTATTAATATTAGTGGATATGTCAAAGTTGAAGTTTGCTACTTTTAATGTTCGGGGTTTAAACAGTCCGATTAAGCGTAAGCGTATTTTTATCAAGTTCGATTTTTGGTAAAACGTGTTCGGTAGAGATACGATTTTACCTGAAATGATTAAATTTGAGACTTTTGGCATAATGAGATGAAATATTGTTTAATAATGGAAAAAATTACATATGTTTTGCGGATAACTATAGTTTTTTTTATTAATAGGTGGCTGTTATATTCAGAATATTTACATTTTGATTTATATTGACTAGATTTTAATATGTATGCTTTACTTTTCTTTATTTTTTTCTTTTTTTCTTTATGGCTCTCCTTTGGAGAGTTGCTGAAAGAGGGGGGTGGGGTTTCTTTCCTTTTTTTTAATATATATAAAATATAATGTTCATGCTTTGTTTATTGTTATATATGTAACTTATTGTCTGTATTTTGAATGAATAAATACATTTAAAAAAAAGAACACAGTGATTTGAATAGAGAATTAAATGTGCAAGTTGCCAAGGAATATGAAGCTTCAATTTGGACAAACTGAAAGACCAAAACCCCATTCAATGCCACAATGCAAGTCAGAGCATAGTAATTTGAAATTATGATTTTACATCAATAAAAATGTAGGTTTTGGACCAACAAAATAAGTAAAATGATAGGTATCACAGAAAAGGTGTGAGGAATCAGAATACGAATCACTTGCCTTTCTGGTAAATCTTCATCTGGCTGATTTAAGTAGTAACGTATGAAAAATCGTTCCGCATCTATCCTCTCTCCTGCAACTTTACTCCCATTTAATAGAATAATAGATGGTAACCTGTTTAGAAAGATGAAATAAAAGTCCATCTTTAAACTGGTTTTAATGAATTACTGTACCACGAAAAAATAGAAGATGACTTTGCCTCAAAGTGTGCAAAACTGATAGCTTCCTGTTGGGGATTAGTGCAGCACATTGAGCGAGCTGAAGCAGACATTTTTTATGGGGTGGGGGGGGGGGGAGATTTGTTTCATCCGATTAATCCTGATTTACAAATTTGAGATTATACATTTCTATCATAGAACCATTAAAAGAGTGAAAATTAAAAAAAGATTTTAATAACAAGACAAAGGAATTAAAAATATTCTCTTAATAAATTTGAGCTCATACAAAATTCTGCCTCATCTTTATGTTTACCCAGTCCCATTCCCTCATCAGTTATGTAATCTGATCTACATTGGTTCTTGTTCTTAGAATGTTCAGGTTTAAAAATCCTCAGCCTAGTTTTCAAATCTACCTGTGGCCTCTAATCTACTCCAGTACTGCAACCCTCTGGTTTCTGCACACTTCCAATTTCAGGGGCTCCACTGTTGGCCATCATGCCGATACAGTTGTGTACAGCCTGGACTCTGGAATCCCTTCTGGAGAAGAATCAATTTTCTATTTCAAGAGGTTCTTAAAACATGAATTTTTAATCAAGCTTTCAGTCATCTGTCTTCATAAATCTGTGGCCATCATCATCATATTTTGCTAGATCAGTATTTCTCAATCTGTGGTTCATTGGTTTGTTATGGATGGTCCACAGCAATAAGACAAAGACAGATATTATAAACAAGAAATATTCAAAACATGATGACAAAAATACTGAAGAATCTCAAAATATTTCCCCAACAAAGCATAACAAAAATCTAGTTGGTAGTTTGGAAAGGGGCTGAGCTCTCCAACCCCTCCAGTAGTGATCTGTAAGTTTGATAGGTGGTCTACTCTAAGTAATGGAATACCCAAGGTAGTCTGCAGGTTAAAAGGTTGAGAACTACTACGTAACATAATACTACTGTGAAGCTGCCAGGCTATTTCATAATGTTGAAGGCATTGTATAAAATACAAGATGCTGCTGTAAAATCCTCGTATTCCTTTCAAGATTAATTAGTTAGCTGCTTAATAAACTAAGGATATTGAAGATAACATTAAGCTAGCAGGGAAGTGCAATGATTGTTTGTAAAGAGGCAGAATACAGACTGCTTAGATGATTGTGCCAATTTCTTGTTGGACGCTTTTAAATGTAGGTAGACTTTTCTTTCAGAGTCTCCAATCATTTCCAATGTATTTTACAGTTAAGGGACTTTTGTAGTCCATTATAACATAGGATACATAACAATGAATTTACACAAGTCTCCACAAGAGTAATGTGACGATGACCAGACAATTTAAGGAATGTTGATTGATGAATAAATACTACCCACGATTACCAAGGTAATTCCCTTGCCTTCTTCAAAATAGTGCCATGGGATCTTTTGCAATGAATTGATAGGCCAATGGGGCAATGTTTCACCTAAACCCATCATTTTTCCTCAGTTCAATATTTCTAAGGATTCAACTAAAGTGTCAGGCTACATTTTTCTGCTTAAGTCTCTGGAGCGAGTTTTAAATTAAATCTTTTGATTCATAAGAAATGCAGCTACCAGCAGAATCACAGCTAAGGTGTGATCATGAGACAACACGAATGCAGCAATGTTTTTGCCCAGGTCTGCATAGATAATTGATATGAGAAAGTGGCGATTCTGGGTGAAATGAATGTAGAATTTATGTTTAAAACTATGGCAGAACCAAGCAATTACAATGACAATTGTAAATAACAAATTACATGTTAAGCTCAGAGTTACTGAAGAAAAGTAAATTTTAAGCAGCTTAACAAAAATCTGTTTTGACCCCTGGGGAATTGGCTGACAGACATAACCATTAAAATATAGCCAAAATATTTAGAAATATTTTAACACTGCTAAAATGGATATGTGCAGCCACAGTAAATTATATACCTTTCACTCAAAGTACCGCACTATCAGCTGGCATTAAAGGAGTATCCTCCACAATGCAACCAAAATACAAATTTGCCGCACTAGCTTTTCTGCGGCCACAGGCTCAGATGTAACATACCACACTGACAAAGTATATTCTCAAGATTGATTACCTTGCGATGATAAGCTTGCGTCGTTCCTCTTCAGAATAAGACTGCAGTAATGGAATTCCTAGAAGCCTCACTTCCTCCAGTTTAGGAAATGCTTTGAGTTTATCAATGTCATCCCATGAGCTCAGTCCTATTGGGCAACAGTTCTTTGTTAACATCACCAGTTACAATTTGACCATACTTTTACTTAAAGTATTTCCAAAATTTAGACCCAATTCAAAATGTTGGTTACCGACAAGAAAAAAAAGTGCCTGGATAGAACCCAAGAAAATTTAATGAGGAAAATAATGAAACATTTTGGAAGTAAATCTTTTGGATCAGATAAACTCCACACAATAACAGTAAAGAATCAGCAAGGAAATTGTTTGTTATTCAAGTCAAAATTTCCAAAGCTTTTTTAGAAAAGGTTAACAAAAAAATAAAATTGCATGGAATTCAAGGTACAGAGATTGATGAATAGTTGCAAGAAAGGAGGTTGAAAGTTGGGCTCAAGGGAACATTCTCCAATTAGTGGATGTAGCAAGTTGGAGTGGGGAGGATCAATTTTCACCACATCCAATAATGATTTAGAAGATATGAGAGACGCTCATTCAAATTCAAAGGAAAAATGTGGAGAGATGGTTAACTGCGCAAAAGTGAGCAAAAAGCTACAAAAGAACAGATAATCAAATAACAAAATCAGATTTGTTTGGGTGTTGGCAATAAAAGGCTTAAAGAGTTGTACTGATTATAGTTTTTACTTAAATTAACAGATCAAGGTTCATTCATAACAAACAAGAAAATCGTTGGCAAGATAATTGAGCAGTGAAATGAGCAGACAAGTGAAAAGGGGAAAAAACAAATGGTTCTTTTCATCAAAATAAAGTGAAATGGGAAAAATTAATTGTTTTCCTCAAAATGTCCCAACGAAAAGAAATGAAGCTAAAAAAAATTCAGCATATAAATACTGACCTATTTATTTTACACTTTTTGAGATTTATTAGAAGATGCACAGTTTTAACCAGAATGGGCTTGGAGACAGATGCTAGGTCGTCATTTTTAAAGAGTTAAGAAAATTACATTAGAACAGGTCACTCCTTTAATATAGCTTGTTTGCACTGGTTCTGGGGCCAACCACCTGTACTAATACATAGCCCTCCCCCACACTAAGTGCACAGAAATGTCTGAGAGGAAAACCCATAGGATTTGCATTTCTACAAAACTGGACATTTAAAAAAAAAAAAAAAAAAATTGAGGTATTACTTTCAGTATATTCAATACTGGTCTTTACCACAGATTAAACTTTATTGTTGCTCATTTTCCTCTTCTTCAGTCAATGGGCTCTCCCATGAAAAGAACATAGTAACAATAATCTCTAGATAATTTGCCCAATCCAATATTTTTGTAAAACAGACAAGATGACTCGAAATACTCTAAAAGACTCGGGGTGAAACTTTCACTCAAGGTAACGCTCATGTGCACTTGCAATTATAAGCACAATGAAATGAAATAATTCAATCACATAATCATACCCGAATTATGAAGATTTATTGATCGCAAATTTGGGAAAAGCCGTGCCAAAGTTGCCTGTGAATCCATGATGCTGATCAGAGGGTTGTTTGCCAGGATTAATGTGTCCAGCCCTGGGAACATCTGTCCAAGTTTGTGTATCTCTGCCCATTCAGTGAGATTATTGTCAGTAATATGTAGGAGTCGAAGTGATGGGTGGGAACAGGGTGACAGTAAAACAGACCTGTAGTCATTAAAGCACAGGAAAAGTTCCTCTAGCCTGCATGAGAGGGAATAGGAGGAATGCAAAAGAGAACAAGAATAAGAAAGCAAATAAAAAAAACAGGGAGCAGACTAAAAAGGGGAATGCAGATGGGGAAAAGTCAATTTAATGAACACACATTCTAGAAATTTATTTACCAGTTGAAATAGCCATTGCAACTCTTATGAATAGTCCTCAGAAAACCAAGATTTTCACCAAAGCAGCAAACCGCATCCATTTTCACACAAAAACTGAATTATGTTCATCTATTACATGCTTGCCTTTGGAACATACAGTACGTTTCCAATTATCTGAAAAGCTTTGGACCTGACGTTTTTTGGTTAACTGGATTTTTTGGATAACTTGTAGCGGCAGCTACACTGCTACTGAAAGAACACACTACCAGACGGGTTGAGCTCAGTGAGCAGAACTGATTTATTGCAGGCTGCTGGGCTGGACTTGTACTCCCATCCCGGACCTGGCTGAAAACCTCACTGGGGGGCGCTGACATCACCTGGGCATCACGTGGTCTCCTCCAGCGCGGGCTTCTGAGCCCCTGACAGCGCCATTTTGGCTGGCTGTCCCGCCGCATGGATTACAAGTGGAGCCAGTTCGCTTGCCTAGTGGTGTGCCGCCACAAACTAAATAATGGCTTTAAACAGCCCAGCAACATCAGCAGAATACTTGTTTTGGTTAACAGAAGTAAATGATAGATCAGCTGTTGCCAATCCCCAACACCTCCCCAACTGCTCCTGTCACTGTTCCTGCCCGGGAGCCCAAGGTCCCCGCTCCTACCCAAGAGGCTGCTCTCTTTGATGACACTATGACAGCGGAGAACCAAATATAGTGGAGAGTAAAGAAATCGAAAGAGGGGAGGGAGTTACTTGAAATGAGGACAATCTCCCCATGCGCTGCCTGATTTATCAACTTCCTCCACTTGTTAAATGATGGCTTGAGATTCCAGCCTGCTTCTCTGAGCCGGCATCCATCCATTCAACGTCTGTCTTCCTGGCTGGTTCTGAGCTCTGTTGTTACCAAATTGGCACTAACAGTGTGTCAGAGCCCAATATGAGCACGTTAGGAGAATATTTTTTCAACTTGTGACGTCATGTCGCTGCTGAAGTTCAGATAATTGAACTTTTCAGTTAACCGAATTTCGGATAACCGGAAATGTACTGTATAAACATTCTCTCATTCACTTAGAATTCTTAAGGATGTTTATTGTCATATACATTATATAATGTACATATGCACCAATATTCTTACTTGCTGCACGTGGACTGGTACTTTGTAATAACATAAACAGTAAAATCAAAATAAAACAATAGAAATAATATAAGGGAATAAGATATACATATATTTTCCTTTCTTAAATTTTTAAGAACATTTTTAAATTTAAATTAAAAAAAAAATTTAAATTTAGACATACAGCATGATAACAGGCCATTTTGGCCCACAAATTCATGCCATCCAATTAAACTACACCCAGAATGTTTTGAATGATGGGAGGAAACCAGAGCCCCCAAAGAAAACCCATGCAGAAGGGAGACACATACATACTCCTTACAGATAGCTTGGGATTCGAACTCCATTCCGAACCACTGGTGCTGTAAAGGTATTGCGGTAACCCAATCGTGCTGCCCCAATGGTAGGTAACAATGTTACATTAGAAATATATTTAGAAAAATATAGATTTCTCCTGTTAAGTGTTAATTTTATTCACTCTAATTATACATAGTTATTCAGAATAGTCATTTGAAAATAATAACATATCTGGGAATAGGCCATTGATGCTTATAGTAACAGCACAGTTTGGGCTACTTTTGAAATCTAGAGCAGGATATCAACTCCACGGGAACAAATGAACAAATTGTGGTAAAACAGGCATAGAAGACATAAATGCATGAATCAGAAAGGTTATGTCACACTCCTAAATCTAAGTCGTCGTTCTAACATAATTATATAATCATGGCTCTTATCTGCATTAAAAAACCTGTTGCAACTCAATCAGCTCTTTTGCAGAGATAGGAGGAATTAGAATTCTCTTCCTTAATGAACAATTACAATGGAGGAGTGGAGATTGCACTGTGCTTAATACAAATGAACTGCTCCACAGAAGAAAATACGAGTGTGCTGTGCTATTCTGAACAAATTGCTCAAACACCTGGTGCTTTTGAGTGGAATCACTTATGCACCATCTTGTAATGAGGGAGATCCGGGAACTCTCCCATCTTCCCATTTAAGTTTGGAATACATCATTGAGAGACAAAAGAAAAAACAAAACTATTTCTCAAAATGAATGGTGGAAAAGCAAAATACAGATGACAATTGGGAGTTAAGGGAATGGTTTCACCTAGAACTCAATTTTTCATAGACAACTGAAAGATTAAAAGTATCAAAGACATCAATGGAACATTTTGAGAAGATGATAACATTTGATATCAAAAATATTTGCAGTCTGACTGAGGGAACTGAAAATATTTTATTGTGATAGTTCAACTAGGAGTTTGTGGCTGACCAAAAGAGATCAGAATCAAGATTTATTGTCATGAACAAGTCATGAAATTTGATGTTTTTCAGCAGCGTCTTAGTGCAAATATATATATTATAATCATCTTATGACATTACTATAAAAAATAAAATAATAATAACAATAATGGTGTACAAAAAGTAAGGCAGTGCCATTGGTTCATTGATCATTCAGGTATTTGATGGCAGTGGGGAAGAAGCTGTCCTTGTGCCGTTGAGCGCTCATCTTTCGGCTCCTGTACCTTTTCTCCAATGATAGCAGAGGGAAGAGGGATTGGCCTGGATCGTGAGGATCTTTAAGGATAAAAGCTGTTTTTTTTTAGATATCCTTGATGGAGTGGTTTGGTTCCTGTGATGTTGCAGGCTGAGTTAACAACCCTCTGGGGTTTATTCTTATCCTGAGAGTAGGCACCTCCATACCAAGCAGTGATGCAGCCAGCCAGAATGCTCTTCACGATATACCTGTAGAAGTTTACAAAAGTCTTCGGTGACATACCGAACTGCCTCAGGCACCTCACGAAGTATTGCTGCTGGCGAGCCTTCTTTGTGATTTCATCAACGTGGAGGCTCCAGGACAGATCCTCAGAGATGTTGACACCCAAGAATTTGAAGTTCTTGACCCTCTCCACTACTGAGACATCGATGAAAACTGGGTCGTGTTCCCCCAACTTTCTCCTGAAGTCCACAATCATCTCCTTGGTTTTGCTGACATTGAGCGCAAGGTTGTTGTCATTATACCATTCAAAGAGCTGATCTATCTTTCTCTTGTACGCTTCCTCATTGTCATCTGTGATTCTGCCGTCAACTGTGGTGTCATCGGCAAACTAGTACATGGCATTGGAATTGTGCCTGGCTACAGTCATGGGTGTATAACGAGAAGAGCAGTGGGCTAAGCACGCATCCTTGAAGTGCACCTTTGTTGATGATCTGTGAGGAGGAGATGTTTCCAATTTGTACTGACTTCGGTCTTTCAACGAGGAAGTGAAGAATCCAATTGCAGAGTGGGGTACAGAAGCCTAGAGTTTGTAGGTTCTTGACCAGTACTGAGGGAATAATGATATTGAAAACAAACTGTAGTCTATGAAGAGCAGCCGCATGTATGAGTTGCTGTTTCCGAGGTGATCCAGAGACGAGTGGAGAGCCAGCGACATTGCATCTGCTGTGGAGTGATTATGATGATGGGCGAATTGCACTGGGTCCAGATCTTTATTTCGGGACATGTTAATTCTGGCCATGACTAGCCTCTTGAAGCATTTCATCCCAGAAGTCAGTGCTAGGCGGTAGTCTTTGAGGAAGCCCAAGCTACTCTTCTAGGGTACTGGGGTGATTGATGCCATTTTAAAGCTGGTTAGAACCTTTGACTGCCACAATGAGAGGTTGAAAATGTCCGTGAACACTCTGGCTAGTTGATGCAGATTTTCAATACCCTGCCAGGTATGCTGTCAGGGCCTGATGCCTTACGAGGGTTCACCCTCTTGAATGATGTTCTGACGTCACCCTCAGAGACAGATATCACAGGGTCCTCAGCCTTTTCAGGGATTCTAGTAGGCACTATTTGGTTCTTCTCAAAATGGGCATGGAAGGTGTTTACCTCATTGGGTAGAGAAGCATCGCAGCCATTTATAGTGTTCGCCTTTGCTTTGTAGGCTGTAATGGTCTACAAAGCATAATATGTAGACCTAATCCTAGAATATGTTTAGCATTCACACACAAAGATTTGGTCTGAATGCAAGCTTGATGGCTGAAATATATAGAATGAGTAAAAATCTAATCTTGTACTTTGCAGATTAATTGCTAAAACTTTTCTAAGAAACTTTCTATTAACATCAAACAATAATGTTCAGAAAGTAAAGATAAAGGCAAAGAGGAAGAAATAGGTGGTATGTTAACAAACTCCATGTTGTTACAATATTGACTCATATTGTACCAGAAATTCTTCTGGAATGAATAAGAAACCTCTAGTTAACTTGTTAAGAAATCTGGAGAAAGCTAAACATCTTAAAGTTGCTGGGAGTTATTCTAACACTGTGCAGAGGTATTCATGCACCACATTTAAAATCTGTAAAAATAAAGAAAAAAACATTGCAAATTTTCCCTGCAACAAAGCACAATCAAAGAAATGTTTCTTGCATTGATATGCAGCCACTTTTTAAAACAAATCATTGAGATCCAGTAGTTCAAAATGTCATCAATTAGAAATGAGTAAACTTCCATTGAAATGTCACCTACAATTACCGAGACAAGAAAGAAGAATGCAGCAGGGAACTGATGACTGGTTGAGGGTGGATTGGAGGATGAAGAGAGGCACAAAGAGATTATGGTTTTAAAAAATAAATGTAAACACTTTCATCTAAATTCAAGGCTACACCAGTTCCCAGCAGGAGAATGTGACAAAAGAACACAAAACTGAAGTTTGTAATGATGGAGGAGATAGCTAATGGATAATAATTTAGTTGTTAATTAGTCTTTTTAGTTATAAACAGAAAAGTTCATAAAGCAGGAAAAGAACTGAAATAAATGGGAGAGTAGCAGAATATACAAGAACAAACATGTAGTAATCCAGTGTTCCTACCCTGATAATTCTTGTAGAAATGTGTGAATAGTTTCCCATGAAAGCTTGGTATTGTTGAGGACAAGTCTCTGTATTCGGGAGAATGAGACAGCACATGTTGAATCTAACCTGGCTTCAGTCAGTGGATTAGAGGTGAGATTCAGAAAAGTCAGATTGGCGAGACTTGACACAATTTTACTGATCTGTAAAGACAAAAGAGCAGATTAACAGAAAAAGGCGTTGGAAGCATGAATGGCTAATTTATTACAATTAAAAGTAGAATGTATCCCAATTTAAGAATGATTTGGATACCTCCAAGCAACAATTTGCTGTCAGTTTTGTCACTCGAGGGTGGATGACTTCATCCACTTAAAATACATATTTGTTCTGAATTTCTTGCTTGTGACTACAAATGTTGCAATAATTGATTTAAACCCATTGTTTCTCTTCAGGGGTAAACCTGTCAAAAGGATTTTTTTATGCACAGTATATGTCAGAAGCAGATGTGCCAATTCCACAGCCTTTAAAGAGAAGCTTGTTGTCTTTAAACTCCATACCTGCATTGGTCTTTTTTTTTAAATTTTTTATTTTTCACACCATAAACCACATTGACCATGATACATACATTTTCCTTTTCAAATATACCTTTCTGTCTTATCCACTTCCTTCAACTGGACTTCAACCCTGATCACAGCAGCAAACTATGCTGGCTAGTCACCATTTTGACTGAGTGCACCATACTACTTCCATAATAACCAACATATTCCTTCATCTGTGGCACAAACTGAACTGGTGTTCACTCTCAACTGGTACCTTTGATCTATTTGGCTCCAGACCATCACTGGGAATTAATGAAGGGTGTTTCAAAGCATCCTATTCTCTGCTTTGATCAAAGAATCATTGAAAATATAAGTATTGGGAGGCTTGTCAGCCAATTATGTTTATGTCAGTTTAAAAATCAACCTAATCCCATCATTGAGAAAAGGGGAGGGAAATCTTTTACCATGCGTGGGCCAGATGGTGTGTCTGAGGGCCATAATGATAAATGAAATAAGCATTATGTAATTTAAGTTTTTGATTATTTCTGCTTGAAGTACATAATGTGCAATGCATGAACATAACTGACAATAATTTATCAAAAAAACAATCCACAGAAAAAGTTTAAGCAATAAGGTCAACTGTATTCCTTCCAAAAAAGACTAAGATAATGAATTTCAGGTCAGGGAAGGCATCTTCAAATCTGGAAATGCACAAAAAAATCACGAGTTAGTCATTAAAATAACACAATTTTAAAAAGTCAAAAAGGAGATTAATTAGTCACAAAGAAAACAAAATAATTAACCCCAAAACAGACAGCAGCTCAATCAGCAAGAAACTTGATTTTGTTTGTTGTTTGACAGCATATTGGGTGACATACTTGTTGATGTCAATAGCAATACATCTTGCTACTGGTAGGATGAACTACTTAGCAGGAGTGATAAAATCATATTTTTCTGGATATAAATATTTCAGACAGGCATTTGGTGTGCTGCAAACTGTCATTTAAACTTGGTTGCTTTCAAATAATTCTTCAAATAGATCAGGAGTTTTAAAAATAATCAGTAACAATTATTTTTGTTGCAAAACTGCAGTCTTAAATACATTTATCAAATACAGTATCTTGAATCTTTCTCAGCAGAAGTTACTGTGTATTCCTCTCAACTTCTGCCTTTGATCCTGATCTCACGCTTTTATTTAAATTCTCTGCACTTTTAAGGTGTGTTTTGAACTACAAGTATGAGAGGTAAATCCTATTTCTGAGTGAACAAAATTTGCTTTGTGCTAAATGAGTTTTGGTCGCAGCCAGAGTTGGATGAAGGAACATTGCAGTGTCCCATACACTGACATCTGGCTTTGCGTCTTTTTGAGTGGGTCAGGGGTGCGGCGAGAGCAGGGTGGCTTAGGAGTGATGAGAGCAAGTGTAGTGCGTGCACATCTCAGGGGAGTGGGAAGAGGGGTTAAGTGGCAGTGGCGTTTTAGGGAGCGGAGGGGAGGGGCACTTCAGGGTCGCTCCGAAACGTTCACCCCGTGGGTCGCCTGGCTCCACATTTACTGGTGGGTGAGTGGCTTGGGACCGAGAGCAGGATAGCTGGCCATTGATGCACAACTTGTCTCATCTTGAGCACCAGGGTGATTCATTTTTCCAGGGGCAGAAAGTGATGTGGTTGATGATTGATTCCTGGTTATAATGATGTGGAGTGAACATTCTGCGTGAATGCAGTTATTTCACTGCCCGGTTCTTGACTCTGAAGGAAAGGGTGGTATTTATATAGCCACAAAGTATTTCCTTTGCTGAGGGATGTTTAATCCACGAGCACAGTCCCGGGGTCACTGATGACAAAGGATCCAGCCCGCAGGCTGAAGGTTGCCCATCCCGGATCTAGAATTTTGCTTGTAGTCCTGCATTTTACAGCTCTTAAAGTGACTCTTTAAATGTGATGAGGGCTTTGTGCTTCACTCACTTCTTTAGATACAAGCACTGTATCCCGACCACCCTTCAGGTAAGCAGCTTTCTTTCACTTTCTCCCAATCCCAAAAATTACTTCAAAATTTCCCTTTTTTTTATCCTGTTTGCTATTTACTTTGTCTAGATCTTTCATAATTTTATATTCCTCCAATGGGTCACCTTCAAGGTGCTCTATTCCAAAGTGGGGGAGGAGGGGGGGGGAAGAACACCAACCAATTCAATATTTCCTGATTGTGCAACTTTTTAAATCTTGGCAATATCTTTGTAATATTTCCTTACTAGTGCAATCATAACCTTTTGGGCTCTCGCATCATACCACATGGGGCAGTTCAGTTAGCGTAGCAGTTAGTGCAACACTGTTACAGCGCCACCAATCAGGACCGGGGTTCGAACCCCATGCTGTCTGTAAAGTGTTTGTACATTCTGCGTGTCTGTGCAGGTTTCCTCCGGGAGCTCTGATTTCCCCTCACCATTCAAAACGTACTAACGTACTGAGAGTTGTAGCTCAATTGGGTGCAACTGGGTGGCATGGGCTTGTGGGCCGAAAGGGCCTGTTACCACGCATTATGTCAAAATTGTAAATTTTAATTTATAAATAATCAAGTTATGGTTTAACCAGAATTGGATTTGGTTCTACCATATCCTTGCCATTCATGTATTCTCTGCTTTGGAGAGTAAAGACACCTAACTAAAGTCAAATTATTAATTCACACACGAAAAAACAAAGGACCAAGCCCTGAATTCTTTGGAATGCCACTGGTTCCAGTGCTCCATCTTAATTACCCCCATCAACCATTATCCTATCCTACTTTCTATTTAGCTACTTTTGGATTTAATTTAATATGCTCCTCTGCACGAGCTTTTACTCTTTTGAATGCCTGCGGCATGCAACATCATCAACAGCCTTTCTAACATCAAGGAGACTGCAACGAACACATTGCCTTCAGTGGCTCTCCTTGCCATTTCTTCAAATACAATCAAGTTTGCCAGAAATGTACTTTACAAATTCCTGCTGTGCTTATGTAATCTTAAGTCTGAACCGTCCCTCTGAATGGAGTCCAATGACTTTGCCCACCACCAAGTTAAACTAATAGGTCTATAATTACTCCATTTATTTAATTTTAGACAAAGGGAATATTAACAATGCTTCAATACTCTGGTGTCACTCCTGTCGTCAGGAAAAATGGAAAAATAGAGCTTTTGTGCTTTTCTCCCTTGCTTCTGGAATATACTTTGCTGTCCATGGCTAATTATCCACTTTTAAATATGCTCCTTAATTCCTCTTTTACTATATTTATCCCATCCAAAATTTCAATCTTTCACCTTAACATATAAGCATTGCGTTCTATCGTGACAAAGTATTCATCAAGAATATTCTCAACATCTAGGCCCCATCTCTTTGGTTATCCCCCTGGATTTTTCATTACTTTTTCTCCCCCCCGCCATGCCATGTTTTTAATTTCCCAATTTCCCTTTTAATTTCACTCCTGCCACTTTTTGTTCACATTAGCTTGTGGCAGAATTAGGCTAACACTGCCTGACACAAACCTTTTTTAAAAACTTCTCTTTACTCTCTTTCCATCTGTGAAATTGATCTTCCCTAATTTTAAACTTTTACTCCAATTTTTATCTTTGCTCTTTTATCTGTTAAATACCATTGATTATGATTAACATCACAATGCCTTCCCACTGAAATGAGCAGATGTTCAATTTCATTCCCCAAATATAAAAAAGTCCTTGAATGCAGCTTAAGAATTTTGTGCTCTTAATACCCTTTTACACTCAATTAACATGGGCACTTGATATCCTCCTCTATCACTGTCAAATGTTTTGTATCTGCCTGAAGTCTGAACACAAATTTGCTCTTGTATTTTTTCCAACAATACAATTTGCTTTTTTATTCTTTGGTTCAAACAATATAGTCTCATTTGATAGCTTTTCAAATATATCCTCCCCTCTTAGGACTCATTTATTTATTTGGATCAATATGGCTATATATTTTTTAAAACTGACTAGTCTGGTAGTCAGAACTTTAAGCTACCATTCCTGTCCTTCTTTAAGCCATGTTTTAGTTGCAGCTAAAAACAATATATGTCTTCAGCTTGTCTGCCTATTTACATAGGCCTATCACTTGGCTATATTTGACATGACTAGATTCTATTTCCTTAAATTTCCAATTCTATTTTTCTCCAGTTCAGTTTTCTACCTCCAAGTTTATTTTTACAGACATACAATTTTCAGATATATAAATGTTACAACATTTAAATATCATCAACAAAACCTATAGCCACATCGCCTTGAACCATCTTGGCTTAAAAAACTGTAATCCTTCCAAATTCATTCTACATTGTGTCATCTACTACAAACACTTAAAAAAAAACCCTGCTAATTTAATGATGTAAGTGATTCAATGCCATTCACAACCCAAGCAATTTTCAATCCAGCATCAAGCAAGATGTGGCTTGAGCTGTTACACCGCAAGTAACATTCATGCCACACGTCAGCAATGAACATTCCAACAAATGAGAATAACCATTTCCCCATGACATTTAGCTGGCATTACTAGCAAACCCCACAAATAAAAATGGTGGCCCTGCCAGAGCTGCTGTAACGGCAGTGTTGCCACTGGTGCGGACTGGAGGAAAGCAGGGAGCAGAGACATAGTGCTCCCCTGCACAGCCCTACCGCCCTAACCAACTGCTGATAGCTCTGTACAGGCTGTAAACAATCTGTTAAAGGAGTCGACAATGTTTTATTTAAAATCTTGTGACTGCAGAGTCTTGGCCCAAGATGGCAGTGCTGGTGTTCAGCAATGGCCACAAGGGGAGACTCCTGGGGAGCAGTAGACTGGCACAAGATACCAATAAAGGGGTGAACATCCCCTTCCCCCACTGGGAAAGAGAAGCAGAGGAGAGGACCTAAAGGACAGTGACCACATTTGTGGACCAGCAAGGGGCTCTGCAGCTAAAGGACGCACAACAGGCAATGAGCTGTTGGCAACTCGCTGGCGAGGAACCCATATGGCTGCGGGCAGATTGAGGACAAAGGACTCTCACCAAGCTGCGAATGGCTGCTCAGGGAAAGAATGGTTCCTGAAGGGCCTTGGGTGTGAAAGTTTCCTCATAGTGTTGGAGGTTTGGATCTGAGCTCAGGTAACTGATGGTTTGAACCGAAGTCTGTGTAGCTGCGGGAGCACTGGAAATGAATCCATGGACACAGGGACTCTCTTTTGCCTCACTTTTTCTGACTTTAAGGAGCACAGGGCAATGCTAATGGAGAATTCTTGCCTTATGGCAGACTACAGATAATTTTGTGTACATTTCCGATTATCTGAAATACTTGGGTCAGGATGTTTTTCGGTTAACTGGATAACTGAGAAATTGCTTTAAGCAGCCCAGTAGCATCAGCAGAAAACTTGTATCAGTGGTTAAACAACAAGAAAAAAAAACAATGGAAGGTTTTTCAAGCATAAAATAATGTTTAATTCTTACCAAAAAACATGATCTTTGCTTACAAAATAAGATAAATGCATAAATTTAAGAAAATATATTTTTTTCCAATTTAAAAAAATTTGGATAACAATTTCAGTTAAATGGTTTTTGGATAAATCAGAAAAGTACTGTAAAACATTTGTTTTATTACGTGACAATACATAGTATCTGATCTGAAACAACAACATCTTGGAGGTCACCACTGACCAGAAACATAAATAGACTAGTTACATAAATGTTTTGGCTCAGTAACTGTTACAACTGATATCTCCCAAGACTTTCCACTATTTAAAATAGAATATTCTCCTCTTCCTTGAATAAGTGCAGCCCAATAAAGACCTCCATCACGCAGGGCAAAGCAGCCGGTTTGATTCGTCTCCACAACACTCCGCCCCCCCCAACCCCTTGCCAACTCAACATTCTAAATACTCTCTCCATCACCAAGGCACTTCAGGAACAGAGCCAAATCAACAAAATATACCAGCATTCAATTACTGGCAGCTTCATCTACACCTTCTAAACGAGCAACCTGGCTGGCTAACTTTATAAAAAATCAGATCCTGACTTAGAAATATACTCTCCTTCATTTTGCATCGGCAGGTCAAAAATCTTCAAACTCTCCATCCCATATAATCAGTGGTTACCACCATTTGCTCAAGGCCAATTTGGAAGGGTGATAATTACAGTCCTTACCAGTAATGACATCTATAGTAAAAGAATAAAATTCTACTATTCTCCTACACGACCACTATATTCATTCAATAACAATACCTTCTCCTTTATGCTCAGCCACTAGCTTAAAGCTAGACTTCACCTTGTATTTTAGATATGCAATTAAGGGGATCAGATTTCGCCTTGCATTTTAGATGTGCAATTAAAAGGGTCAGGAATGTACAAAAAATATCTATGGGGTTTATGTACATAAATGGAAAATTTCCAAGTCTATGGAGAAAAACGTGGCGGGGGGGGGGGGGGGGGCGGTGCAGCAAATGTGATTTGGCGACAATAGCTATGATTAGCAGAAAATCCTAGTTCTGTGTTGCATGAATATATCATCAAACTGCACAGATGGAATGCTTTTATTTCATCATACCCAATCAAAGACTCTTTATTGATTCCTACCAAGCTGGTGACTTATCTAGGAAGTCATTTTTAAAAAAAAGTTACCGGATCATTAAAATCAGCTAAGATGTTCTACAGGATGTGAATTATGCAGTTGCATGATACTAAAGTGAATGTGAGTGTTTAAGTCAAGCAGCAATGATGATTGACAATGTGCATGGGAGGCTTCTCTTGATAACAGCCAGAGATCATTATTTAATACATATTATTATGGATTTCAATCTTGCTTTAATTATCAAAATCACTAAACATTACGACATTTAGTCAACACAGAAAATTTAAACAAATTTGAATAAAATGAGGTCTGTTTAATTCATTTTACATTAGTGTTTCATAAACTTCTTATTCCTATGCAAGACTGGTATTAAAACATGTAATCAAGTGAATTTTCAAATCTGTTCTTTCCTTTATTGTTGCAAAATTCAATTTCCAATGTGAAGCAATAGAGTTGGGATAGATGACAAAACAAAGGCAATAAACAAGAATTAGGAAATTTCACTGGAAGAGGTCAAAAGTTGACTCCCTATAGATGTTTGCCAAGTATGGTAAAACCCCTGATATTTGGAATATAAGCGACTGGCAACCTTGAGGAAATATTAAAATAAAAATTTAAAATTGTAAATGTTTTCTGAAATAGCACAAAACCCTTTGATGAAGATGGGAGCAAATATTCAGCCAGTGGAGTGCCTTGGTCGTACTTTGCTCATAGGAGCATTTTGAATAAAGTTCTGTTTGAATAAAAATGTGTCGCCCAGGATGAAGAGCTGGTTGATGCGGCTTGTTGTTGGCTGCCTGCTTAGATTGTCTTAGTAAGAGGCTCGCTCCCTGCTGAGTAATAATATGCTAATAAAGATAAAGATTCTTAAATGAGGCTTTATCGCTAAACTTGGGGTTGGGGTGTTAATTACCTATAATGTTACTGTTTGCCTTTCGGCTGGCTCCGTGGAGATCCAGTGATGGATAAATGTTTTCTAAGAATATGACTGAAAATAAAGTACAATTGCTTAAGGATTATATATATTCAAGTCAAGTTTGTTCAGTGTAAGTGCAGTATAGTATTGTTTTTTTTAAACTTTATTCTTAATGCCAGTGTATTAATTGGACTCTGTAAGAGTGAGTCTCAAGCAACAGGAAAATTCATATATCCGGCATCTACCAATCCCCACAGGTGGTGGATACCTGGGGTTTTACTGTACAGTATTTTCAAAGTTTTTTATCTCATATTTCCATCATCTGTATTTTTTTTTGTTGCTTTGGGCATGATTCAAAAGGAATAGATTTGGGGATTGGAAAGTAAAACAATAAATTAACAGTGGGAGGACTCATCAAGGACGTATTAGACATATTCCAATGAGTGGGAAGAGTGACCAAATAAAATTTGAGATGAGTAATGGTAAAGAATCTAAAATAATTAGGAAGATGATCATAAAAATTGTAAAGAACCAAGGTAAATACACCAAGTGCAAAGAATTTGAAAAGGAAGTGAGAAGGGCAAAAACATGAAGAGGTTTTCAGAGCATATGCACATCGATGATACAAAATGATATCTCCTAATGGAGGCAAAAGGCCTACTTGGATATTAAAGTACATTGCTTCAAACTTTCTGAAGAAAAGGACACTGCCAATATCACAGTGCTGGAGATAGAACACAAATTGACTAATTGAAAATAAGCAAAGCTATTTTAATTTTTGGACCTGCACGAGTGAAAAACTACTTCAAGTCTGGGCAGCACACACATAGGTCATGGAAGGAAAATAAATAAAAATTGATGAGGCTCTCAACATAATCTTCCATTTTTTTGGATATGGGAAGTATCAGAGGAATTAGGGCCACTAACAAAGAAAATAATACATAAACAGAGACAGTGAACTGAACATTGGGGAAGATTTTAGGGAATCAGTCTAAAATTAACTGGCATGACAAAATATGGATTATAATATTGCAAGCAGAGAGAAAACAGAAAATCATAGTTGATCAACTCAAGCAGTTCATTGACACTTTGACGCAACAGTAAGGGCTGTTGAAGGTTGCTTTTGTAGATATTACAAATTACAGAGAAATCATCAAATAGTCCATGAGATTAAAGGAAGAGCAGCAGCATAAATGGGAAAGAGACAAGAAAGATCTATCAAACAGCAAGTGGCTGCTTATCATATAGGACTGCGGCATATTGTGATGACCTAGTCTACTGAAACATATACATTATACTGGGCCTAATTTAAAAAAATTTTTTTGCAGATGACAAAAAACTTGCAATTATGATAAACAGTGAGGAGCAGTGCAGCATGCTTCATGAGCATAAATACTGACTGCTAAAATGCACATACAGAAGATTAAATTTAATGCCAAGAAGTGTAAAGTGATGCATTTTTGGCAACAAACTACAAAGGTAATTGGTGAAAGGGGAAAGGAGGAAAAATGCTCTTGTGCAACATACTGAATTACACTGTTTGAAAGGGTGAAGGAAGCAGATTTAATGGTAATTTTTGAAAAGCAAATAGATGTATACTTAAAAAGGAAAACAATTCTTGGGTACTGTGCAAAGAGAATTAGCCAAGTAATTCTTTAGCATACAATTTTATTTTCAAAAACCTATGAACAAGAGTAGTGCAAATACTGAACCATCCAACAATCTACTGTTAATTAGTTGCCAACTAAATATTTGCCAGTGGCCATCTGCTCATCGACCAAATTTGTATGCCAATCAATTTTAGTTATTCATGTATCAGCTTAGAGTCAAAAACTTTACAATTATAAACATATACCTGGAATTCAGGTAGCTAACATCCACAATCGATTTGCCTTTTCTAATTTTCAGTCGATACACTTGGAAATAGGCTTTGACAGCTATTTTCCAGTCATCTGGGATTTGGCCTGGTTCCAATCAAGTGAGAAACAACCATAATAAGAATTACTTTGGCAAGGAGCCTCATCTGTTCTGCGCTCCATCCCTACACACCCTTCCTTAATGTTTATTTTAATTCTGACAATTCTCTAAATTTCTTCCATGATTATTACTAAAAGACAATAGCTAAATATTTCAGCAAAATTTGGACATCTCTTCACAAGTGTGGTTTTAAACTACAATCCTTTGTTAATCTTGAACTTTTGCTTCCTACTCCCCTCAACTCCAGACACTTAAAAGTTTTCTTCCAAAAGTGATGGAAGAACTGAAAGATACAGAAGAGAAGTGAGAGAAAGCTGTTTGTTCTCTTGTGCCTGCTCCACTGATAATAGCAGGACATCACTGCAGGAGTTTCTCAAGGCTGTTCCCCAAATCCAATCTTTAGCTACTATAGAAGACCAAATTTTCCAGTAAGTGGGAATTTTCCAGCAAGAATTTCCCAAGCCTCAGTAATAACTCGATATTCAAATAACATATTTTGTCTGTAGGTGGGGTGATTTGTATGTTTGCAGACAGCACAATAATTGGAGTTGTAGATAATGAGGAAAGTTGTTAAAGGATTCAAAATAATATAGACCAGTGGAAAAATGTCAGATTGAGTTTAATCCATACAAGAGTGAAGTGTTACGTACTGAAAGGTCAAATGAGGCATATCAGCTCCTGTCTGAGCAGTGACATGGATTCATTCCAATTTGCCTATCACAGATGCCATCTCATGAGCTCTACACAAAGACCTGGACTCCTTGACAGCAAAGATGCATACATCATCGACTACAGTTTGGTATTCAATACCATAAACACCCTCAAAACTAATCAGTAAACTCTGCTTGTCAACACCCCACTGTGTAATTGGATCTTGGATTTCCTCACCTCCAGACCCCAATCACTGCAGATTGGGAAGAACATCTCTTTCACAATCACTACAAGCTCCACAGGGCTGAGTACTTAGCCTCCTGCTCTACTCGCTTAACACCCATGACTGTGTTGCTCGGTTTGACAACACCATTTATAAACTGCTGATGAGTCAGCATATCGGTGGATGATTGAAAACTTGGCTGAATGGTGTTCTCAATGTCACCAAGACCAAGGAGGTGATTGCAGACCATAGGAATAGAAACTAGAGGTGTATGATCGAATGATCATTGGTAAGCAAATATAAAATCCTGGGGTGACGAAGAGGTCACTGGTTTGGAGGACCTTTCCTGGACCCATCATACTAACGCGATTATGAAGAAAGTACTTTAGCGCCTCTACTTTCTCAGGAGTTTGAGGAGGTTCAGTATGTTATAGGAAACCTTAGCAAACTTGATGTGTAGTGGAAAGTGTGCAGACTGGTCGCAGCACAGACTGGTCGCAGCACAGACTGGTCGCAGCACAGACTGGTCGCAGCACAGACTGGTCGCAGCACAGACTGGTCGCAGCACAGACTGGTCGCAGCACAGACTGGTCGCAGCACAGACTGGTCGCAGCACAGACTGGTCGCAGCACAGACTGGTCGCAGCACAGACTGGTCGCAGCACAGACTGGTCGCAGCACAGACTGGTCGCAGCACAGACTGGTCGCAGCACAGACTGGTCGCAGCACAGACTGGTCGCAGCACAGACTGGTCGCAGCACAGACTGGTCGCAGCACAGACTGGTCGCAGCACAGACTGGTCGCAGCACAGACTGGTCGCAGCACAGACTGGTCGCAGCACAGACTGGTCGCAGCACAGACTGGTCGCAGCACAGACTGGTCGCAGCACAGACTGGTCGCAGCACAGACTGGTCGCAGCACAGACTGGTCGCAGCACAGACTGGTCGCAGCACAGACTGGTCGCAGCACAGACTGGTCGCAGCACAGACTGGTCGCAGCACAGACTGGTCGCAGCACAGACTGGTCGCAGCACAGACTGGTCGCAGCACAGACTGGTCGCAGCACAGACTGGTCGCAGCACAGACTGGTCGCAGCACAGACTGGTCGCAGCACAGACTGGTCGCAGCACAGACTGGTCGCAGCACAGACTGGTCGCAGCACAGACTGGTCGCAGCACAGACTGGTCGCAGCACAGACTGGTCGCAGCACAGACTGGTCGCAGCACAGACTGGTCGCAGCACAGACTGGTCGCAGCACAGACTGGTCGCAGCACAGACTGGTCGCAGCACAGACTGGTCGCAGCACAGACTGGTCGCAGCACAGACTGGTCGCAGCACAGACTGGTCGCAGCACAGACTGGTCGCAGCACAGACTGGTCGCAGCACAGACTGGTCGCAGCACAGACTGGTCGCAGCACAGACTGGTCGCAGCACAGACTGGTCGCAGCACAGACTGGTCGCAGCACAGACTGGTCGCAGCACAGACTGGTCGCAGCACAGACTGGTCGCAGCACAGACTGGTCGCAGCACAGACTGGTCGCAGCACAGACTGGTCGCAGCACAGACTGGTCGCAGCACAGACTGGTCGCAGCACAGACTGGTCGCAGCACAGACTGGTCGCAGCACAGACTGGTCGCAGCACAGACTGGTCGCAGCACAGACTGGTCGCAGCACAGACTGGTCGCAGCACAGACTGGTCGCAGCACAGACTGGTCGCAGCACAGACTGGTCGCAGCACAGACTGGTCGCAGCACAGACTGGTCGCAGCACAGACTGGTCGCAGCACAGACTGGTCGCAGCACAGACTGGTCGCAGCACAGACTGGTCGCAGCACAGACTGGTCGCAGCACAGACTGGTCGCAGCACAGACTGGTCGCAGCACAGACTGGTCGCAGCACAGACTGGTCGCAGCACAGACTGGTCGCAGCACAGACTGGTCGCAGCACAGACTGGTCGCAGCACAGACTGGTCGCAGCACAGACTGGTCGCAGCACAGACTGGTCGCAGCACAGACTGGTCGCAGCACAGACTGGTCGCAGCACAGACTGGTCGCAGCACAGACTGGTCGCAGCACAGACTGGTCGCAGCACAGACTGGTCGCAGCACAGACTGGTCGCAGCACAGACTGGTCGCAGCACAGACTGGTCGCAGCACAGACTGGTCGCAGCACAGACTGGTCGCAGCACAGACTGGTCGCAGCACAGACTGGTCGCAGCACAGACTGGTCGCAGCACAGACTGGTCGCAGCACAGACTGGTCGCAGCACAGACTGGTCGCAGCACAGACTGGTCGCAGCACAGACTGGTCGCAGCACAGACTGGTCGCAGCACAGACTGGTCGCAGCACAGACTGGTCGCAGCACAGACTGGTCGCAGCACAGACTGGTCGCAGCACAGACTGGTCGCAGCACAGACTGGTCGCAGCACAGACTGGTCGCAGCACAGACTGGTCGCAGCACAGACTGGTCGCAGCACAGACTGGTCGCAGCACAGACTGGTCGCAGCACAGACTGGTCGCAGCACAGACTGGTCGCAGCACAGACTGGTCGCAGCACAGACTGGTCGCAGCACAGACTGGTCGCAGCACAGACTGGTCGCAGCACAGACTGGTCGCAGCACAGACTGGTCGCAGCACAGACTGGTCGCAGCACAGACTGGTCGCAGCACAGACTGGTCGCAGCACAGACTGGTCGCAGCACAGACTGGTCGCAGCACAGACTGGTCGCAGCACAGACTGGTCGCAGCACAGACTGGTCGCAGCACAGACTGGTCGCAGCACAGACTGGTCGCAGCACAGACTGGTCGCAGCACAGACTGGTCGCAGCACAGACTGGTCGCAGCACAGACTGGTCGCAGCACAGACTGGTCGCAGCACAGACTGGTCGCAGCACAGACTGGTCGCAGCACAGACTGGTCGCAGCACAGACTGGTCGCAGCACAGACTGGTCGCAGCACAGACTGGTCGCAGCACAGACTGGTCGCAGCACAGACTGGTCGCAGCACAGACTGGTCGCAGCACAGACTGGTCGCAGCACAGACTGGTCGCAGCACAGACTGGTCGCAGCACAGACTGGTCGCAGCACAGACTGGTCGCAGCACAGACTGGTCGCAGCACAGACTGGTCGCAGCACAGACTGGTCGCAGCACAGACTGGTCGCAGCACAGACTGGTCGCAGCACAGACTGGTCGCAGCACAGACTGGTCGCAGCACAGACTGGTCGCAGCACAGACTGGTCGCAGCACAGACTGGTCGCAGCACAGACTGGTCGCAGCACAGACTGGTCGCAGCACAGACTGGTCGCAGCACAGACTGGTCGCAGCACAGACTGGTCGCAGCACAGACTGGTCGCAGCACAGACTGGTCGCAGCACAGACTGGTCGCAGCACAGACTGGTCGCAGCACAGACTGGTCGCAGCACAGACTGGTCGCAGCACAGACTGGTCGCAGCACAGACTGGTCGCAGCACAGACTGGTCGCAGCACAGACTGGTCGCAGCACAGACTGGTCGCAGCACAGACTGGTCGCAGCACAGACTGGTCGCAGCACAGACTGGTCGCAGCACAGACTGGTCGCAGCACAGACTGGTCGCAGCACAGACTGGTCGCAGCACAGACTGGTCGCAGCACAGACTGGTCGCAGCACAGACTGGTCGCAGCACAGACTGGTCGCAGCACAGACTGGTCGCAGCACAGACTGGTCGCAGCACAGACTGGTCGCAGCACAGACTGGTCGCAGCACAGACTGGTCGCAGCACAGACTGGTCGCAGCACAGACTGGTCGCAGCACAGACTGGTCGCAGCACAGACTGGTCGCAGCACAGACTGGTCGCAGCACAGACTGGTCGCAGCACAGACTGGTCGCAGCACAGACTGGTCGCAGCACAGACTGGTCGCAGCACAGACTGGTCGCAGCACAGACTGGTCGCAGCACAGACTGGTCGCAGCACAGACTGGTCGCAGCACAGACTGGTCGCAGCACAGACTGGTCGCAGCACAGACTGGTCGCAGCACAGACTGGTCGCAGCACAGACTGGTCGCAGCACAGACTGGTCGCAGCACAGACTGGTCGCAGCACAGACTGGTCGCAGCACAGACTGGTCGCAGCACAGACTGGTCGCAGCACAGACTGGTCGCAGCACAGACTGGTCGCAGCACAGACTGGTCGCAGCACAGACTGGTCGCAGCACAGACTGGTCGCAGCACAGACTGGTCGCAGCACAGACTGGTCGCAGCACAGACTGGTCGCAGCACAGACTGGTCGCAGCACAGACTGGGGCAATTATACCTCTGAGCAGAAAACTCTGAAAAATGTAGTGAACATAGCCCAGAACATTACAGGCTAAACTCTTCTTATTATTATGAGCTTCCATTTTGGTAAAATGGGATTATCACTGTAAGGGATAGTATAAACAGGAGGACTGAATGGTCACAGTTAACACTTCACACAAGCACCATCACAAGTCACAGCCCAGCACCAATTCGATACATTGGAAGAATTGAGGGAAAGCTGTCACAATCTGTTCCAGATTCGATATATTTGCAAAGACATTGTGATTTTGCAAGGGAGAACCATTCTGACTGCTGAAGAGAAAGCAGCTTTTTGAAACAGCTCTTGTGGCCAGCAAAACATGCTCTGTGAATGACAGGGCCTTTTCGTGGATTGACCTGCTCTAGGAGGGTCTTTTGGGAAGCAAAGTGCTTCATTTTGAGTGTGACTAACAGTGAAGGTCACTTGGAGAGACTGTTGCCAGGGTCTTGGAAGCTTCATGGGGGTTGTCCAGTTCGAGTATTACCTACAAAAGAACCAGGATGGATCGACATTTCTTCAAAGGCAATGCAAGAAGAATCGTGAGTCTGTAGCAGCCACAACTCCAGTTTTTCTGTCAGTTTATCATTAATTCTGAGGATCAAATTTCAAAGGCCTACACTTCAACACTGAATTTAAAAGACTGAACTTTGAAGTAACTTTCTAAATTTTGGCCTGGACTGTAATGGTTTGGGTATATCACATACACCTGTGCATAGTTGGGGACAGATTTAGTGTTACGAGTTAGTTACCCGTGGTTTGTAACATCAATATCGAGAATACCTGCACGGAATGTCGTTGTCGGAGATCAGCAGTAATCCTCAAGGATCCACAGCTCCCGGGACATGCTCTGTTCAGGTGCTACAGGACTCTTATCGACTCCTGAACAGAAGACTCATTCAGAGCTCTTACTGGTTCATTATTTATTACTGACTATTTAATTTACTATATTTACACAGTTTGTTAGCATTTCTTTCTTCTTGAGTATAGTTTGCATATATCAGAAATTAGAAATTCTGCTTGGTCTGCAAGAAAAAGATAATCTGTGTGGTTTGTGATGTCATGCATGTACTCTTGACAATAAATTGAACTTAATGAAGTTTTCCACATTTAACTCCTGCTGCTGCAGTAGCATAAATACTGTACTGTGGCTCTACACCATAAAGACTTTCTATAATTTTCAAAGCTCAAATGAAAATCTAATAGAAAAATCTTCACTCGTCTCAAATCCATCCAGAACAATCTACTATGTACTATGCTGAATCTTCACTTCCTCCTCCACTACCTCTGTGCACAATTATATTTTTAAAATATACCAGGGCAAATAAGGGGTCAGCAATAAATGATACCCTCTCAATTGAATAACAGTAAAGCATCCTCAATGTCAACTCACAGCTGTTACGAGTTATTCCCTGACCAGATTATCTTCCTTCTTAGGAAATCAGAATAGAGCTTTTGCAATGCTAATCTGATGGTCATATCCCAAAAAAAGATGAGTGGTGGCACACCTCTAATTTTAAAATACCACATTTTGGATAAGACATGGGAACCAATCTGAAATATTCCTCATTATTAAGGATTTTCAATTCCTTTTTAGTTTAACACTGTAACAGGATCAGGTGACGTGGGAAACTGGGACAAAGAAAGGTAGATAAAACTTAACTGTGATAAGTGTGAGATGTTGGATTTTGGTAGGATGACTGTACTTTGGTATATGGTGAATGATACGCCCTTGGGGAACATTGTAGAATAAAGAGACAGGGATAGAGGTCATTGTTCTACAAAAATATTGACATAGCTAGACAGGGTGGTGAAATTGTTTGGCACTCTTGTTTTCATCAGTCAGGTCATTATAGGAGCATAGACATCATGTTACCACTATTGGTGAGACCACACTTGGAGTATAGTGTGCAGTTTGGTAACTCAGCCATTGGAAATAAATCATTAAGATGGAATGGGTGTAGAAAAGGTTCACAAGAAAGTTAGTGGGACTGGTAGGTTTGATTCATGCATAGGCTGGGATTTTTTCTCTCTGGTGAGTAGGAGGCTAAGGAGGAACTTTAAAAAGGTTTATAAGATTATGAAGAACATGTAGTCCTTTTCCTCAGGGTAGTGGAATCCAAAACTAGACAACATAGATTGAAGGTGGGAAATATTTAAAAGAGTACTGAGGGCACCCCTTCACACAGAGGGTGGTGAGATTATGGAACAAGCTGCCAGAGGAAGTGGTAGATGCTGGGATAATTGTTCAGAAGCATGGTCTAGTTGAACTGAAGGGACAGTTCCATGCTGTAGAATTCTATAACGTTTGCGTAGACTGAGTAAAATATCTGATGTCTTTGTGTCAAATTAAAAATCATACGAAACATGTCTAGTGCCCAAACATTTCAGTCATCGGTACTGTATACGTAGAAGAGATTGAATAAATTTTTAAATATTTAAATCTTTTGGCATGAGTTGGGGCAGATATTTTCCTTGACTGAGCGGAGATCTCAATGATGGAAATATTTCTACTGATTACTAAGCAGCTGTGAGACCTAGCTGCAAGGAATAAAAACAAAGATGGTTAAAACAAAAATCTAAATTTCAATACAACGTATCAGAAAGTTCTTTTATTAATTACCAATCATCATCCCTTGCTTTATATATAGATATAGGTTAACTACCTTTTACTGTATATACTCGTATAATAGTCAAGTTTTTTGAAGCAATTATTTTTAGGTTAAATTTTTTTTGGGGGGAGGTTGACTTTTACACAGCTCATACTTTTGAGGGGCTAAAATTCATACAAGAACCCAAAAGTACCATATATATTCATGTAATAGTCAAGTTTTTGGGATCAGTTTTTTGGGTCAAATTTGGCAGAGGTACAACTTTTAACTGCGGTAAGTACCTGCGCTGTTCAAGGTATTGGGAGCTCAGATGGCAAGTCTACGTTCAGGGCATCATGAGGTTACATAGGCAGGCGGACGGGGCTTAAAAGAGTGTCTGTGGTCAGGACATCAGGAGCTCTGGTGTTCAGGTGGCCAGGGCGAGGGCGAGGATCAGGAGCTCTGATGGGTGGGTGGCTGGGGCCTTGGAGAAAGCCTGTGGAAGGGATGTTGGGAGCTCAGATAGGAGGGAAGCTGAGGCGAGGGTTTGCAGTTAGGGTGTCGGGAACACGGAAGGGCGGACAGTCGGGGCCAAAATATTGGGGGGGGGGGGCGGTTTGGGTGGAAAACACATGATTTTTGGTCCCAAAAAAAGGGGGGGGGGTCTTGACTATTTCATGCTATTGACTATTAAGTCAAGTCACCTTTATTTATCGTTCATACCACGCTTGTACGGTAAAGACAAGATAGCATTTCTCCAGTACCATGGAGCATATTTACATAATTATACATGTATAATTAAAACATTAAAATATGAAGACATATGCAGTCGAAGTCTATGGTACACTATCTACATGTTCTGGGAATTCAGGAGCCTTATGGCTGGTGTTTGAGAAGGGGGGGGGTAGAAAAACAGTTGCATAGGATACTTTCAATACATCCTCTGTAGAATGTAGTGAGAATGGAAGATGAACTTTCCTCATACTTCACAGGAAGGAGAGCCACTGCAGGGCTTTCTTGGCTCTGGAGCTGGTGTTAAGGGGCCATGTGAGATTCTCTGCCTGAGTATATTACATGCGTAAATACGGTAATGACTGCTTTGCAGAGCAGAGGTAACAAAAAATGTAAAAATTTATGATGTTTGGGTAAGTCATATAGAGATTTCAGATTTAATCTAAGAGTACATATATGACATAACATACAACCTGATTCTTTTTTCTGCAAGTGAGGCAGAATTACCACTTATTGGTAATGAAAAAAAAACTGTAGAGCATATACATGAAAATAAAGAACTGTAAATAGATAACAAATGTAAACAAACTCCACTACTGAGAGAAATTAAAAAAACTATAAAGTGCAAAAGCAAGAGTCCTTAAACAAGTTCCTGTTGAGGAATCTGATGGTGGAGGGGTAGCAGCTGATCCTGGGCATGGTGGTGTGAACCTTATGGCACCTATACCTCTTTCCTGATGGCAACAGTGAGAACAGAGTGTGTGCCGGGTGGTGTGGATCCTTGAAGATTGCTATGTTATCCGACAGCAGCGTTCCCTGTAGATGTTCTCGATAGAGGGGATGTCCTGGGCCGTGTCCACTACCTTTTGGAGGGTTTTATGCTCAGGGGTATGAGTGTCCTCATAGTCAGTCCTTGAGACAATTTCTAATCACTTTGTTGACTGGTTTGAAATAAAATGCTGAAAGGCTTACTAAGATTGGCTTCATCACCTCGATCTGGAAAGAAAAAAAAATTCAGTTCCTATTTATGTCTGTTCCAGAGGGTTTGTGTGAAAATGGAAGATAAAAGCAAGATAAATCAAGATGCAACTATGCTCTCAATTTACTGCCCAACAACATTCACTAAGAGAAATGAGAGAGGAAAACTGTCCTGAAGAACAGATCCACACCCAAAAAGGTAACTTTATTTTCTCCAAAAATGCTAATTGATCTTAATCATGTTTCCCGAATTTTTTGTTCTGTTTGGTAAATACTACCTTGGAAATGCATGCCACCAACAAATCAATGCCTGTAAGAGGCAGGAAGTAGCGAAAACTGATGCAGAAACATTTAATGATAAATGAAACAGGGAAAAAGCCTATTAACTTCAGGAATAAAGCCTTATAAAGTTCTTATACCTAGTTCGTGAAAAGGTGCACAAATGACACAAAAGCAGTTTGAATTGGCGTGTAGAACCTACCATCTGTACTTTGCAACTCTTGGTTCATAACCTATTTACCTCGTACCAGTCTTGTAGATTGTTATCGGACAAGTCAAGTTCAGTAACATGTGAGCAGAAGGCAGCAATGTCACTTTCCTCTCCAGCAGTATTAATTCCACAACCATCCAGCACGAGGATAGCTGGAAGGTTTAGACGTGCTAAAGAAAACATGTATTCTGCTTAATTCTGAACAATGAAATAGACCAGCTTTAAAATAATTATTTTGTTTTCCATTCAAAACATTTTTTTTTAATTATGTAAACACACACAGATGAGATCATTGCTTAAATACTAATATGTACTTTTTCTTATACACTTGTAACTATGTGAATGCAATGCAACTGTCCTCTTGTATACATGTTCAATTTATTTTACGACTTTAGGACATCAAAATGCTGAATTTGCCATATGGTAGCCAGTTACAGACATTTTTGACTATGAAAAGCTTAACAGCTATCAAGCTGGGTTCATTAAGAATAGGTATTCTCATTTTAATATTTGAAGATTTAATATTATTTACTATTCTCCATCTGAAAAACCTGAATGTGTTGCATCCCTTGATGGTGAAAAAGCATTTGATTGTGTGGAATGGCCCTGCTTATTTGAGATCTTAAAATGATTTAATTTTGGTCCAAATTTATTTCTTGGATTAAAATGATTTATGAAGCTCCAATGGCTGAAGTTATTACAAATAGTAAAAAATCTCTTTATTTTAGGCTGTTTAGGGGCACTAACCAGGGCTTCCCTCTTAAGTCCTTTGTTATTTAATTTGGCTCTGGAGCCTTTAGCTATTGCCTTTAGAGATTCCAATGGCATTCAAGGTATCAAGAGGGGTGATAATAAGGTTTCATTATATGCGGATGATTTATTAGTTTATATTTCTGACCCCAAGAAATCTATTCCTTTTATGCTGTCCCTATTTTCTGAATTCAGTAGTTTAAATTAAATTTTTTTAAGGGTGAACCTTTTCCTATTAATAATCAGGAGTATTCATACGATCAAATACCCTTTAAAGTTGTTAAGAACCAATTTACTTATTTGGGTACTAAAATTATGAGAAATTTTAAGGATATGTATAACTATAATTATCTTTCCTTGATAGAATATACAAAACAAACACTTTCCAGATGATCCCGAATGGCATTATCATTAATTGGTCATATTAACACAATTAAAATGTTAATAGTTTTCATATACTCTTCAAGCAGTATCTTCCTTCGCCCAAAAATATTTTTTAACAAGGTAGTCTCTCAGATATCTTCTTACATTTGGAATAATAGAAATCCTAGATTGAGCAAACCTTTAATGCAGAAACAAAAGAAAAATGTCTCTCCCTAATTTTAGATTTTATTATATATTAATATAATAACCAGAAAACCCTTTGTTTTTCTACTTTACTCTCAGAATGGACTGCACAGTCCCTTTTAATTTTATTTATTCATTGTAGATTGGTTAGATGGGATTTTGTAATAAAAAATTAATTTTTTTCTCTCTCTTTTCTTTTGGTTTTACAAGAGGAGAAGAAATTTATGGTTAATATATATTTGTTAAATACTAATATGTTCTTTTTCTTATACACTTGTAACTATGTGAATGCAATGCAACTGTCCTCTTGTATACATGTTCGATAGAGTTCAATAAACCAATTGAAAAAAAAAGCTTAACAACTGTTTTATATCAACTGAACTGGAATTGTGTGAATCATAGCTACCCTGCAATGATTATATAGATCAGGATTACCATAAAGGTCAGAATTTGATCTTCAAGTGTCTGATGAATCACCTTCACTGCTAACTTTTCCATTAGCACTAACAATTTCTCTAACGAACACCGAGTTATTATTAAATATCACTGTTATCAGTGTTAAAGTTCCTTTTTTTTGACCAGGCTAAAAATAATTAGAAATGTGTTTAATCTTCTTTGGATTTATAATATCCAACATGCAAAAAGGATCATGAAGAATCTTTCTCACAGTTATAAAAAGTATGTGTTTCTTTACAAATT
Source organism: Narcine bancroftii (assembly GCF_036971445.1). Classification (NCBI taxonomy): domain Eukaryota; kingdom Metazoa; phylum Chordata; class Chondrichthyes; order Torpediniformes; family Narcinidae; genus Narcine; species Narcine bancroftii. Next base: position 102,103,372 of record NC_091476.1, on the reverse strand, counting down.
GGTTCAAGATCTATCCATTTAAAAAAAAGTGAAGCTTGTACAGGTACACGATCCTTTATCTGGACATCTAAAATCCGGAAAGCTCCAAAATCCGGCAAGTGGAGAGAGAGAGAAACAGCAGTGCGAGTCAGGTGGGCGAGAGACGGCAATGCAAGTCAGGCAGGGGAGGAGGGGAGACCGGCAGCGCCAGTCAGATGGGCAGAGGTGAGGGGAGACCGGCAGCTTGAGTCGAGTGGGCGAGGTGGGGGAAGACGGCAGCACGACTGGAAGGGGGTGGGGTGGATACAGCAGCACAATTCGGGTGGGTTTAAACCTGTCCCCCCAAGGGTTCCGAATAAAGGATTGTGTACCTGTACTTTGAGGTTTGTTGGTGTATTGTTGCATAAACATGGCTCAATAAAATTCAGAATGAAAAAGCCTGGCACACTTTAAAAATGGGCGCAGAATTGCATGGGGGGTTCATTCACCAATGTCATTTAATTTCAAGATGCCAGAAGCAGTAAATAGCTCATAATCAGAAAGAAGGCAAGTGGTGAGTTTGATGGAAAATAATGGGACAGCACGGTTGGCATAACAATTACCATAATGCCTTAACAATGCCAACAATCAGGACAGGGGTTCGAATCCTGTGCTGTTAGGAGTGTAACAGATTATGTTGTGTTTGCATTGTATATAGATATGTTTTTGGGAGATAAATTGGGGAAGGCTTTTTAGTGTAGGTCACATACAAACACTTTAAAACAGATCATATTTAAATTCTGAAGCTCTGCTCATGATAGACGTGTCGGCCCCAGAGCCTTTGCAAAAGCTTTGGAGAGTGCCCAAGAGACTGGATTATTGTTTATTAAAAGGCAACAGATGAAAGAACTTGTCAGAACCGCAGACTGTCTGGAGGGTCATGTGGTTTTGCAAGCAGAGAGAGTAAAACAGGTTTTCTCAGAGAGAGGGGGGGGGGGGGATCAGTTCTACAGTCAGCAGCAGCAGCTGGGACTGGAACAGGACAAGCTGGCAAGCTTGTGGAAAACCCCATTTGGAAGATGGGTTATGAGTGTTTAGTTCAGCCTGGTGAAAAGCCCTTGTGGTTCATGCAAGAGGAGAGGACTAACTCCCTAACGTTTCACTTGAAATAAGAGAAACAAAAAGGAACTCTGTGGTGACCTGAAAGAAAGAGGTTATCATCTGGAGAACGCTGATGGGACAAGTTTCTTGGGCAAGACATTGAAGTGGCTGATTAAAAAGGAATCAGTTGTGGGTGTCCAGCGTACAGCAAATCTCTGAAAACACACAAGGACCTTCCTGAGCAGTAACCATTTACCTTTCGAGCACCAAAGCCTGGTGAACTTTATAAATGTGAAATTCTGTGCACAGTATAAGAATTGCCTGCAACCAGTGAACTTGGAGGAATGAGAGTGAGAATGGACTGTGAATCAAAGAACTTTTCTGAATTTACACACACATTACATACGCGTGCACTTAGAATTAGAAGGGGGAAAGTTATGTTAGTTAAGTCAATATTAATAAGTTAAAGTGTGATTCTATTTTCATGTTTAAAGATAATTAAAAGCAACTTTTGTTTAAGTAACCATTTGTCTTCGTGAATATCTACTGTTGCTGGATTTTTGGGTCCTCTGGGCTCGTAACAGGAGTTTGTTCATTCTCCCTGTGTCTGCGTAGGTTTTCCCTGGGAGCATTGGTTTCCTCCCACAGTTCGAAACGTACCAGGGGTGTAAGTTAATTGGATGGAAATTTGGTGGCATGGACTCATGTGCCAAAATGGCCTGTCCCCGTACTGTATGTCTAAAAATTAAAATAAAAAAAAAAATAAAAGCTCACTCACCTTTCACCGGTGAGCCCTGGGGCGCAGCAGAGATGTGAACACCAATACCCATTCCTCGTCGAAATGGAAAGTTTTCTGGGCTGTACTTCTCACAAATAACCTCAACAAAACTACGTCCACGTGTATCACTCATCTTTCAACTGACAAGAGGAGTCTGCAGGCTGTGGAAATACATGAGTCTGTTGGTTAAAGTTAATTCTCCTCAGTGGAATAGAGCCAAAGTATTAAAAGTAAACCAACCTGTATTTTCTCCATTATTGCACACAAAGCCCCCAGAGTAATGACAATTTACTGACACCTAATTCTCTGACCTGATTTTTCTTTCTCTTTTGTATTCTGCAGGATTTTGTGTTTGGGAGTCATAAAGTAAACAGTACAGAAAAGAGATCCAATAAATATTTAAAATTATGAGAGGCACAGATAAAGAAGGAGAGGCCTGGAATACACAGCCAGGAGAAATGGTGGACAGCAATGTTCAAGAGGCATTTAGACAAACACACAAGCAGGCAAAAAATAGAGGGATATGGATCATGTGTAGGCAAATTGGATAGTTAGAGGCATCATGGTTAGTAGAGGTGGTGATTTGAAGGGACTGTTCCTGTGTTGCATTTATCTGTTCTTTGTTCCGTGGATTGCTTTTAAGGGATGGCTAATTTTTTTAAAAAAGTATCAAGGAGGGTGAATGAGAGAAATTAATTTATTTAGTTGACATATATTTTGGCAAGGGTCCTGACAAAGTCCCACTTAGCAAGCTGGTCAAAATATTAAAAGCTTATGTGGGCTCCAGATGAGAGTGATAAATTATATCCAAATCTGTCAATGCCAGTGAGCAGAGGAAGTGATTGATGGTGTTTGGATTACAGTATGGGTGAGACTCCATAAAGTTCAGAACACGGTTCCTGCTTTTTGTTGTGCATATTAAATAATTTAAACTTGCATCTAGCAGCCATGATAAAGTAATTTATAGACAATATAAATTTAGCTGTGAGGTGAATTTCAAATACAGAAGGATTTAAATAACTTAGTCAATTGGGCAGCAAAGTGGCGTATGAAATTTAATCCAAAATCTGAATTAATACATATTAGACAACAGAAAATGAAACTAGAACCAATACAGAAAAGTGGAAGGCAGAGGGACCTCATACCCAAGGTAGCAATTCAGAGGAATATGCAATTGAAAAGTCACGTATAATATAGATGAAGCAAAAGAATAAAAATGTTCCAACAAATGGGAGTCTTTCCTCTACCCAAGTACAACTGAAACCTATCGTAAGACCAGGTGTAATCAGGAGCCAATTCATTAATGGACTCAGGGCAGCATCCTCGTATCAAAGACAACTGGAATAGGAAGTGGTAATTCTGGTTTAATAAAAAGGGATAATCATCTCTGCATGGCTGATAAAGTACCCTCCTGCAGATAGGAGTAAGGAGCTACTTAATACTTCACATAAAATTTTGAAAGCAGCTGATAATTCATAATATTGGAAGAAAGACTTAGCTATTATATTGATTTTAGAAACTTAGAATAGGTAAAGTATTCATGAAGGATAACTGTCCCTTTAAAAGAATTATACCATTGCAAATATATGATATGGCAATAAGTACCAGTTGTGGGCAAAGTGATTTAAGTTCAGCAAAATCTATAATCCTCAAATGATGCTGGCAAGCCTCCAGACAATGAAGGACTAGGTGCTAAGATGAAAAGTAACAATAATAAGAGAACACAAAGTGAGTGAAAATATTTCATGATAAACCATTCCCAATAGCCTCCAACACAATTTTGACAGACTCCAACCGCTGAAAAACATTTCAAAGGATCTGAAGTGCATGTTCTTATTCCTAGCCTGAGTTACTACACAAAAGGTTATTTTAAAGTGAACTGTTTTTAAAAGAAGAAAATTTAAAATATTAACCTACTATTGTAATTTTCGCAGGAACATTAAATAGATGGATTTATACTTATGATAATCTTCAAGTCGCTGAGTCTACAGATCAACTATGGAAATGGAATCTAATAGGTACAACAGTTGACTCCAAAGGTAACCAGACCACAATAAAAGACTAAACTGTTAGAGACACCTTTCTTGCCAGAGCACACTATAATCTAACAAGGGAGCATCTATTAGGCTTTTAGACTGCAAGCATGTAACAGCACAATAAACAAAATTTGCCATTACTTGGGCAGTCTAAAAAGTGCAGGAATTTTTAGTTAATTCCTGCACCACAATTTATCCTACACTACCTCTACTACTTTTTGGGGGAAGCCTGCAGTCTAAATCATACCGCAAAACTCACCTCATGAATTTGACATTCAGCTGATGACTCAGGCCATGCTGCTCCACATAAAAGCACCAGGACTAAGGTGCACAGAAACTTAAGGCGTGCGGAGTAAATGACCACAAGGTGAGTAATTATGTAAATTTGTTTAAATTTTCACGGATTTTTCCAACATTAATGTCTAAAAAATGCAAAATCTTGCAACTATTAACCCCACATTCATCTCTCCTGAGAGTAACAGCCCTTACAAGCCTTATTTCCAAATACAGTACATTATTGCCTAAATATCTTGACATCTTGAGCACGTTGATCAGTACATTCATTTGCTTCATTAATATCCATTTCCAAATTCTAGTCATCCTCCTTATCAGTAATTATATCGATGAAGTGCACAATACCTAGCCATAAGCCATACAAATCTTTACTTGAATGCAGCCTTGAATCATCAACTGTGAGAGAAAAAAGTTAAAGGCTGTCAGAAACTAGTAACATTATTGATGTAAATCCTGTTTTCCTAAACAACAAAGCCTTTGCCGAGTGCAAAGTCAATTGCTTTGAGAACTGAGAAGAGTGCATTCAACTTCAAGGAGGCTCCATACTTTTTCAACACTTCTATGCATCATATATCCAAACCAGTTTCTGGAGAAGAGCATCTCCAATATGAAATCTGCATATGCTTAAGTTTGAAAAGAACTTTGTATTAAATATCATGGTTCATTTGACTGCTCCAAGATTTTGGAGACTGAATCTGTTAAACAATCTATAAACTAATACGTGAAGGATTCAAAATACCTGATGAAAACCCAATTAGATGACAGGCAAATATTTTTCTCCAATTGACTTCACTTATTTCTGGACCATGGGTTGTACTTTTGCCTCGGAGAAGAAAGTCTGCAGCTCTTGCACTGGAAGAGACATATCAGGTATAGATGACAGCAGCATCATAACCACACCTGACAGCACAGACTACAATACCACCTAAGGAATAAACTAAGTAAGGCAAAGCAGAAAGAGACTGTCAAAAAAAAAAGGTGGAGCTGTGAAATTATTATTTTGCATCAGTCTAAACTCTGGTAGATGATGCTTAATGTTCCAAATAGAGCTTGGTCTCAACTTTTAAAAAGAAAAAGGGTAGTAATTTAATTTGGACAGAATATTAAACTCACACTTGATGTGTTTGACTCTTGGTCAAGCTGTTCAAAGATACAGGACATGATCTTGCTGAGATTCATGTCAATGGATGGGCAGTGGGGAAGATTCCTTAAACTTGCATCTTGCTTTTTCCAAAAAGAAACCAACCATAAGCCAGGAAGCTACAAACTTATTAGGTTGATGTTCTCTCTCATGAAAATACTAGAAAGGATTTTAAAATACATCCTTTATGATTACCAAGATCAGGGAAACTTAGAAACACTAATGAGTTTGAAGCATAAATACTATAAAATTTGACGATGTCACAGATGAGGATAACCCCAGACTGGCTGCCTTAGGACAATCTTAAGGGTCTCTTCTGGCTCACATTCATGCCTTTCTGTATCATATCACTTTCAAATATATTAAAGTCTTTGCCTCCCTATCCACCTTCATGCAGTTCCCCCCCCACCAATTTCCACCTGACCTTACCACAAACCATACTCTCCTGCCTGATAGACTCCACTCTATTGGCAACCTCAGTCTTCCCCCTTGAAGCCTTCATCATCTTCAGACACTTCCATCCAGCCTCCTGCTCCCCGATTAACTCCGCCCATCTTACCCCCTTGACCTCCTGCACTTAACCCTTCCTCGCCCTGTGACTTTCTCCTCGACCTTCTCCCTCTGCCCCGTTCGGGGTGAGTTCCTCCCCGGACCAACTTGACACCTTCCTCCTCCTTCTGCACTGCTCTCCTCGGGCCTGCGCCGTCACCCGGCCTCTGCGCCCCACTCCCTCCAGACCGATGGCAATGCTGGCACCGGTCGACTCTCCACCCCCCCTGCAAGAGTTGCACCACTCCGTCCCTCCAGGGGCTGGTGGAAACCACCCAAGCCTCACTCACCCTCCCACCTCCGCTCCGAGTCTGTTTTGGTGCCGACCGGGGCTGCCAGAGCGCGCCTCCCGGGAGCGCGCCGGCGGAGCTGACGTCACAACCTCTTCATGAAGCACGTGATCTGCGTAAACAGCAGCGACACGTGACCATACCGCAGCGTCATCACCTCCTCAAAGGCTGGCGTGCAGCTCGTGTTGCGAGCTCGGGGCTCTGGCGGACTGTCAGCACCGCATCTAGGGTCCGTTTAAAAAAAATGTAAGCGAACAAAGGGCCGCAGATCTACCCGCCACTGACTTCACAACGAACTGTATTGTAGAGAGGCATTCCATGTAACGTCACCATGGTAATCGGTAGAGTGATGCCCTTCCACTTAATATCAGTAGAAAAGATCAATTATAGTCGTCACAGACTCACCTTGCAAAAAGTCTTGTTGTGTGGAAACTGTCCTTATGATGGGTCATGTGTACCGACTGACTTTGAAGTAGGTCACATTCTGGCTTACTATATTAGCGTTTATTGCCCGTCCTTAATTCTCTCTTTGGCTTGGCTTCGCGGACGAAGATTTATGGAGGGGTAAATGTCCACGTCTGCTGCAGGCTCGTTTGTGGCTGACAAGTCCGATGCAGGACAGGCAGACACGGTTGCAGCGGTTGCAGGGGAACATTGGTGGGTTGGGGTTTTTCCTCCTTTGTCTTTTGTCAGTGAGGTGGGCTCTGCGGTCTTCTTCAAAGGAGGTTGCTGCCCACCAAACTGTGAGGCGCCAAGATGCACGGTTTGAGGCGATATCAGCCCACTGGCGGTGGTCAATGTGGCAGGCACCAAGAGATTTCTTTAGGCAGTCCTTGTACCTCTTCTTTGGTGCACCTCTGTCTCGGTGGCCAGTGGAGAGCTCGCCATATAACACGATCTTGGGAAGGCGATGGTCCTCCATTCTGGAGACGTGACCTACCCAGTGCAGTTGGATCTTCAGCAGTGTGGATTCGATGCTGTCGGCCTCTGCCATCTCGAGTACTTCGGTGTTAGGGATGAGGTCGCTCCAATTACTGCTGAACTAATCCATATAAAGGTGGAGGATTTCTGGGATTTTTTTTCTTTTCCTTATTAATTCCAGGCTTATTTAATTATCCATGCAGGACCTGACAAACGCCTTGCTAAATTCCCCATCGGCAATGCCTTTTGGCTTTCCCTTTTCAATTCTTTGGTCACTTTTTAAAGAAAAAGAACATGACACGTTATTTCCCATGCATAAAGCCATGGTGACTACCTGCAATCAGTGCTTGCCTTTCCAAATGCAGGGAGATCTTGTCTCTCAGAATCCTCTCCCTTAACTTTCCCACCACTGATCTTCGGCTCACTGGTTTGTAGTTCCCTGGCTTGCCCTTGAAACCCTTACAAAATAAATGCATATTAGCCACCCTCCAGCCTCTGACTCTGCATCCACAGCTAACTATGATTCAAATTCTTCTCTAGCTTCCCACACTTCTTGGTCAGACTCCAGGGATTTAGCCATCTTTTTAAGACTGAAAGGACTTCTTATTTTATAATGTGGGTATGTATGTTTCAAGGCATCTTTTTGCTCTTCCCTGAATTACTTAGGTGAGAAGCATTCTTTTAAAAACTTGCCCATCTCCTGTGGCTCCATATAGATGACCACACTGTCTCAAGTTATAATATTTACTGCATTCTTTCAGAATATAGCGTGGAACAGAGTAACTTTGATTACATTTTTAATTTTTACAGTTGAATAAGGTGAGGGAAAGAATACTGTTTCAATTGGTAATGAACAATATAGGCAATATACAAAACTGCAATATTCATTGTATTTTACCTTAAACTGGGAATGCATCTGAATGATGAGACCATGGTTTTGCTCAACCTTTGTTATTTTGATGAATGCATTTCATATTGAAATATTAAGCCTGCTAATATCGACTTCCAATTGAACGGAAACTAAATACAATTTATATCAGAATCTTTTATAATAGTCACAGGAAATCTGCACATTATGACAGAAACACAAATCCTTGAGACTGACAACATCAAGTCCTACCTCCCTCACCTCACCCCTCTGAAATAAATAAAACCTGTAATAGTAATTGGTGCAAAAATACACTGATATAAATCCTTTAGAATCATTTTAGATAATAAGAAACATGATTAAAGTGCATTCACTTGAAAGAATGTAATTAAAGTCGAATGATCTCTCATGTTTTTAGATTTTTAAATGTTAATATTAGTAGCTACTAGCTCCAGGAGACGCTGGGCATGTTTGGGAGAGTTATAAATTATCTCTCAATTGGAATTCCAAGGGAATGTACACTTTCTCCTCTTTAAGTGAGGATATTAAACATGGTTTGATCCTGGCAGATGGAAACATCCATTCCAGTATGTTTAGGTTATATTAAAAAAAGGTTTCAGCTATACATTTCTTTACAATGAATGGGAGAGCCCAAATGTGGAATAAGAGACGCAATGATTTTTTTTTACTAAAAAAGGCAAAAGGTGAAGATCCTTAATTAAAGTTTAATGTACTGATCTTTGTAACACATGAATTGCATAGAATCATTTCACAAATTTCAATCTAGGTTAGTGTGTGAGTCCAATTTGTTACCACACAAGATGATAAAACAGATGGGGGATTTGTATGCCATTAGTTTTCTTTCTCCCCATCAAGTCACACTGTGCACCATTGTAGAAACTGTTTACTGATGGTTTTCTGACTGCCACTTGCTCAGTGACACTTGTGTCAATCATGTTCCCCTTCCAGGGTGAGGTTTACAGAAGTACATAGGGTTTGAGTCCTTGCTGCTCTGACAATGTGAGATTTGGCACTTTGTTTTGTATTAGAATTTACAGAAAGAATTCTGCCACTGCTCTGATTGGAGATAATACATCCACACAGTGCATGGTTGATGTCTTTTTGTGTAAGATGAAGAACATTCATTATTTCTGCTGTCCAGGGTTTGCACACTGCTTTCCCCCAACCACAAAGGGCATTTCCCCTCTTGCCAAGGGCACAGTGGTCTTTGTGTTGGAGGCCCATTTGTCGTTGTTCTATTGCTCTTGGTCACTGCTGTTACTTGTACCCTTTTCCCACTCTAGACTCTCTTCACTTTGGATTGGTGACTCTATGGGCCGAGGTCTCATGCCCTGGAAACGACGGCATTCTGGACAGACACGAATATGGGTGCAGCCTCTTACTGCCATGGCAGCCTCATGTGCCAATCGCTGAGAGACTGGGTCTGGCATTGTGCCACTGCATAGCTTCCCATTGCTCAGGCTCATGGTGGTCACATCACGCGAGGTTTCAGTTTGATTGAAACGTGTCCTTATCAAGCGCCGCTTCCGCCGAGACCTAATGCTCTCCTGACATGACACGATAGTCCGCAGTTCTTTCAGCATCTCCTGACACACAGAAATCTAGGAAAAGGTCAAGTAAATGACTTAAGATATCACAGGGCATACTTCTGGTTATACACATTGTTCGCTACAGCCAATAATAGCCAAATAATGAATATGACACAGAAATGTTAGACAATGCCAGGTTTCTAGGCATTGGTTTCCCTGTTTAACCCTGAGGAAGAATCTTTAGCCCTGCTGAGAATGAACATTTCACTATTGGAATAAACTTCCTCTTTAAATATGAGCTGATGCCTAATGATGCTAAGAATATCTTACTTATAAGAAGAGATTAGACCGGCTGAGTTTATGTTCCATTATTCTAATGGAACATGAGTAGTTTAAAAATTATTATAGGCTTAGATAGAGTAGATCAAAGATTTTTTTCTCCAGGGTAAAGGATTCTAAAACTAGACAGCATAGGTTTAAGGTGAGAGGGGAGAAATTTAAAGGAGATCCGAGGGTTTTTTTCATGCAGAGGGAGGTGGTTATCTGGAATGACCTGTCAGAGGAAGTAGTAGGGCAGGTACAATTACAATATTATAAAGGTATTTCGACAGGTTCTTGGAAAGAAAAGGAGTAGAGGATTATGGGCCAAATGGGAGCAAATAGGATTTAAACACAAATAGGCATCACAGTGGGTATAGATGAGTTGCACTTATAATAGGCTGCAGGGTCTGTTTCTCTGCTGTACAATGTAAGATTCTACCACTGGTTTGGTCACTTTAGGCCATAACCCAATAGGGAGAGCATGGATGGGAGGAACCTGGCTCAAAAGTGATAACTGCAACGTTGCTGCTGGTGTGGACCCAAGAAAGTGGAGAGCGGAGACACAGCATTGCCCTGAAGGGTTTTATCACCTAGTCCTAATGCCGGCTGCTCCAGACAGGTGTTAAATGGCCTGTAAGAGCAGCTGACAGTATTTTAAAACTAAAATCCTGCAACCATGGTCTGTGCCCATGATGGCAGCGCCTGTGCTTGGCAGTTGCTTCAAGAGTTTGCAGACAGACTCTGGGGAGCAGCATACTGGAGCAGGTCACCAGAAATGGGGAGAACACCTGTTGAGACCAAGAGGCACAACCCTTCAGGGTAGTGACCACAGCAGTGGAACGTCAAGAGGCTCAGCGGCTGAAGGACCCACACAGGCTGTGGGCTGCTGGAGACTGGCTCGTGGGAACTAGGTATCTGAGCCAGGATTTGAGAGGGTGATGAGGTCAAGAAGGGCCCCCAAAGGGCTTCAGACACTTAAGGCTTCCGGATTGTGTTGAAGGCTTGGATCTGGAGCTTGGGTTGCTGATAAATTGAACAGGAGGCTGTGTGGTTGCAGTGGTTGTGGCAGTGATGGAAGGGAATCTACGGACATTCAGTGACTCTGAAAGAACTCTCTTTGCCTCTCTTTCTCTCTTACTGTATGGGACGCCAGGCAACACTAATGGAAACTCTTTGCCTTATGGCAGGCAGAAGGCAATTTCTATAATATTACATGTTCTGTGCTATTACTTGTCAAGAAAGGAATCTTGAATCTAATTAGACATTCATCTGAAAAGCCTGGCCTTCTGCCCAGCTACTTTCTGAACGACAGTAAGAGCATTAGTAGTATTTTGAGAATTAAAATTCCATTTCATTGCAATGGAATCAATGAATCTACCTCAGGATCTTTCCTGAGCACAGATACCATTGGGAGGACTGATGCAGCTGTTTTAGAGTTGTGTAAAATACAGAAAGTCTTAACTAAAAATACAGCACTTGTGTTTTACTACATTGTCTTTGTGAAGAGACCCGAATTAAACTGCATCCAATTTTAGGCCAGTACTATTATAATGATACACATGTTATCAAGCAGATGCTATTAAGATGAACTTTGTTGTTACTAGGCATCATTAAAATGGTTCAGCATGGAGCTGCTTAAACCACGATGTTGCGAAGTTAGTTGACAAGAGATGTATGGATTTATGAGGAATTATACTGTTTGTGAAAAGCTGGAGACAAGAGGGTTCACAATAATTAAAGGAGAGATAAGAATGAAGGGTTTTTACATAGAGAGCAGCTAGTTTACAGATCATTTTACAAAAATCACTTTCAGTTGACGGTTAATTCTTAAATACAATTGGAAAGAAATACCAGCAGAAAGCCTGAATGGGACTAATCACCAGTTTCTCTGCTGGAACAGTCTACAATACCAATCTCTGCGACATTACAATTGCTAGGTTTTATGTTTGGAGAGTGTCTGCTAAGCCAAGCTCTAAGACAAAAGAAACAAATCATCAATTATCAGAATATTGATTTATTAAAGTATTAACAAGCGATTTAAAACATACCAATTTTTAAAACTTCTATGTAACTTTCTGAGTTTGATGATATCTAAAAGTGAATCTCTTCAGGAATATTACCTCTGTTTCTGTGGAGTGCCTCATTGTCCACATGAATTCAATCACTGCCATGATAACTGCAACAATCAGTCCACAGATTAGAACTACAAAGATGCCACCAATATTTTCCATTCCGAGACCTGTAATGAAACAACAAAAACACCAGTATAAATTAGTGGGTTATGCTCCTAACTTCACTGGGTCCAGGTTGAATAGCCTTTATAGTCAAGCCCTTTGTTTTTTTTTTATTATTTCTCATCTTTCTTATGACATAGGAAGCCACCTCGTTTATACTGACTTTCAAATCTCATCCATCAGTCAGATTTCCCCACTTATTTCCTTGATATCCTCTCAAGGTCCATCAATTCCTCCCTAATTTTCCTGCCACATACCCTGACAAGTGGCAATTTAAAGCTGCCAATTAATCTACCAGCACCAGAGCAAATATAAGGTCACAGGCAGAACTTGCACACTCCACACGGACAGTATCCCAAGGTGGAGTTTGAACTAGGGCCAATGGAGTTGCATGGCAATAACACTAACTACTGCATCACTGAACATCTATTTAACTGTATTGGACTAGCTTCTACAGTAGGATCTTCTCCAATACTCAAATGGAAATTGGAACAGAGGAAGGACCTCAGAAAAATTACAATCACCAGAGCAGGGCAGGCTGACGTATGAAATCCTAATGGACTTCATTTTAGGATTCTAACAATGGCTGGTGAGAAATTTGATATTTTAATTTTCCAAATGTCCTTTGTTTCAGGGAAAGTTCCATTTGATTGAAAGATAGCAAAGGTAACACTTTTGTCCAAAAAGGGAAGACAGAAAGCAGAAAACTACAGAGTACTCTACTCAACATCTGCCGCAGGAAAAATGTCAGAAGCTACTGCTAAAGATTTTGTAGCACATAATTAGGTAATATCAACATGGTTTTGTGACAGGAACGTCACATTGGTCCATTTCATTTGAGTTCTTTGAAGAACAAACATGTGCAGTTGATAAAAATAGAACTGATGAATTTTCAGGAGGGATTTGCTAAAGTATTGCATCAAATATTATTGCAGAAAATAAAATCTCATGGTGCAGCAGGTAATATATTAGTAATGATAGAAGATTGTCCTAGCCAACAGGAAACAGAACAGACATAAGTAGGTGTTTAACTAGTTGGCAGGATGTATTCAGTGGTGTGCCACAGGGATTGGTGATGGGCTCTTATCTTTTTACAACTTATATACATGATCTGGATGATGCCATCAAAGGTTTGGTTGACACAAAGTCAGGTAGGAAAATAAACTGTGGAGAGCTAAGGAATACTGATGCATTTAGTGAGTGGATAAAGATCTGCTAGTACAGAAAAATGTCAAATTGTCCAACATACCAGGAAAATTATACAATAAATATTAGTTCAATTATGAGAAACTGCTCAACTTTGAGGAATTTGGATGTCTTATTGCAAGATTCCAGTACGCAGGTACAGCAAGTTTGTTGCAATGAAAATTGAATGTAAAAGGAAGAGAAGTTAGGCTTCACTTAATATTAGGCATTGGGAAACCACATCTGGAATATTTTGTTGTGCATAGTCTCCTTATTTAAGGAAACATATAAACCTATTGGAACAGGTTCTGATATTTACCAGACTAATATTCAGAAAAGGACACATTGTCTTAGAAGGAAAAGTTAGATGAGCTAGTTGTAACCACTGGAGCTTAAACAGGTGAGACTGATTTGATTGTAACGTATATGATCCAGAGGAACCTTGACAATGCACATGGAAAGAATGTTTATTTCAAGAATGAGGAATCATTGTTTAAAAATAAAAGGGCTGCTCATTATAGAGATGAGGCCATTGTTTTTCTCAGATCATCATTAACCTTAGGACTATTCCAAAGTGTAGGCAAAAAAGTATAGCTAACTGCACAGGCTCAGCTATACTACTGCAATGTAAATAAAGTGTTGGAGTTTGTTTATAGAGGGATAGCCTTCAAATGCATGAAGGTTATGTAAGAAGCCTAACTTGGTTGAACTGACTTGAGAGTACTGTAACATGTTTCTGTGCTCAGTGCAGTCTGGAAAACATGCAATGAAGATTGCAAGGAAGATGAGAGATTGCAAAAGCCTGAATTTTCTCTAGAAAAGATAACAATTGAAATTTAATCTCTTGGGAGGTTTTTATCGTCATGAAAGAATGATGTGTTAGATGTTGGAAAGATGTTTCTTCTTAAGACAAGGATAAAATTAGGGGACATAAAAAGACATCAATAAATTCAATGATGAATTTAGAACAAACTATCCAGAGATTGAAGGAGATCTAGAACTTGTGCCGACATCAAATGTTTAAAGCCACCAGCAAAAAATGTTGCCTTTTCCAGAGAACAAATCCCAGTCAATTTAGGGTTATAATCTCCCAGTTCTGCTGTCTTCTTGCAATCTTCATTGCATGTTATCTTGACTACATTTATTCATTTTGTGTTAAGGACAGCAGAAACATGAGCGAAAAAGGAATAGAAAGTTATGCTGTCAAAGTGTGATGAAGTACATAGAGTGGAAGAGGATCATTGGGAGATTGGTCTGGATTCCTCTTCTATAAACCGTTATATGCAGTCATGATTATTAGGTGAAGTAAGAGACATTTGCCTAAAAACTGGATGGTGCAGCTCTTATGTTAATGTGGTTCACCTTAAAATATCTATAAAAATTAATAATATTAAAAATCTGTTATTTTCATTCCTGATCATTCACTAATGTGACACATTACAGAGGATCCCTGACACATTTGGATACCACTTTTGCAGTTTTCAATAGGTCATGCATGGCTGCATTGCTTAAGAACTACAACTTTCCTACTGCCTATACCACTCAGGTGCTCTCCTTGTGGAGTTTTGATTTTGTTGGTTTCCTGTTGGGGCTCCAGTTTCCTTCCACGCCATAAAGACGTGCAAGCTTGTGGGTTAATTTGGGTAGAGTAGAGGAGGACTTGATGGGAATGCAAAGAGAATTAAGTGAGATTAATGTAGGATTAGTGTAATCTTACATCATTCATATGTGGCAGTTTTGATGGTGGTCTGAAGTGCCAGTATCTTGCTACATCTCTCCATGACTCTGTGACTTGCTTCTATGTAACATAAAATAATCCTTCCTGAATGAGTCCCAGGCATGCAGCTTGGCCAATGTGTAGACCATCATTATGTTATTTACTTACTTAGCTCTTCTTTTCATCTCCACCCTCCCACCCCCCCACCCTCCCACTGCCTGCTCCCCCATCCTATTCAAAGATTAAGGCTCCTCCTCATCATATGCTAGTCACTTGATCCTCAACCCTTCAGCTCCAACACAAATCAGATACAACTCACCGACTCCCCCATCCCACCCCAACTATTGGTTACCAATACCAATTTGGAACCCTCGATCAGCAAGTTCTCCTCCCTAAACACCCTCTGCCTTGGTGGGAAGAATATTAGGTTTGGTGGGTTCACAGAGACACAAGTCTGGACACAAGTGTTGCAATCACACATTACTTTTACACACAGGAAACAAACGGGAGAACGTAAAACAGTTCTCGATCACTATTTCACATAAGCGACGATATAGACGTTCACCTCTGACAATGGTAAACCTTTTTTTTTAACCTGCTCACACACTATAAACAGACTCTTACACACACCCAGTTCCTTTACTGATGGGGGTGCCACTCTCTGCAAGTATTATCTATTGCAATACTACGACTCAGCTTCAGTGTAATGCACACCTTACCTGCGACACTTCCAGTGATGTCCACAATAGAGA
Source organism: Narcine bancroftii (assembly GCF_036971445.1). NCBI lineage: Eukaryota > Metazoa > Chordata > Chondrichthyes > Torpediniformes > Narcinidae > Narcine > Narcine bancroftii. The sequence continues at coordinate 102,087,677 of NC_091476.1, read as the reverse complement.
CCTGGCATGGAGCAACGTCTGGGGCTCGGACCACGAGGCAGAGAGAAAGAATGTGCTATGCATCGATGTTTTATACAGTGCTAATCTGTGCTTCTAGTCAATAATTTCTCTAGGTGATTTAGTCAAATAAAAGGTGTGCACTAATGGGTGGCAGGAATCCAAACTTGATTGACAGGTGATGTGAATAAGTTTCAGACAGGGAGGACATGCAACCATCCACAATACACACATTTCAGACAGCAGGGAGGCTGCATTTCCTTCACACCTTCTCCTCTTTAATTTAGGAATGATTATTTGGAATAATCCACCTGTTTTCCTGAAGACTGGTTGAAAATTTATGTAGATAGGGAACTAAAGCAAGGTGAAATGGGGGGTGGGTGGGTGCACTTTTAAAGGCAGTCTGAAGACCAAGCTTTGTAACTGACAGGAAATACAAAAATTCCTAATTACTCAACAATAATGTCTCAGAAAATAACTGCAATCTTTCATGGAATTGAAATTATAAAGTAAATGAACCAAATGGACAAAATATTTTCATGGGAAACTAATAGTTGTAGCAGCGGCTACACTGCTAACTGAAGGATCGCACAACCAGATGGGTTGAGTTCAGAGAGCAAAAACTGATTTATTGCAGGCTGCCTGGCTGGTCTTATACTCCCAGCCCGGCTGAGAAACGCACTGGGGGCCCCCGACATCACCGTGGCATCACGTAGGTCCCCAAGCATGGGCTTCTGAGCACGGTGCCGAGGTCGGGAGAAAACCCCCGACAGCGCCATTTTGGCCGGCTGCTCCGCTGCGTGCGTGACAAGAGGGGCCGATTCGCCTGCCTAATGGCATATCGCCACAAGGCCCCCCCCCCCGAACCGGTGCCAAGCAGCCTTGCTTCTTGGGTTGGGCCACAACTACTGGTTCAGTGGGGTCCAGGTGGGCTGGCTTTAACCTGTCCACTGTAAACAGTTCCCTCTTACCACCGATGTCCAGCGTGAAAGTGGACCATGAACGCTAAATGACTTTGTATGGCTTTTCATATTGTCTTTGTAGAGGTGCTGTGGACGGGCCTTGCCTGATAAAAACGTACTCTGTGGAGTACAGCTCTCTGGGGACGTAAGAGGCCATGTCTGGGCAGCGGTGGGGGTGTGAAGGAGTCCAACTGGGTCCGGAGGCAGGGAAGTAGACCATGCAGTGACTGCTGGGGGTTGTGAGGTACGTTGACGAACTCACCAGGTAGGACTAGCGAGGCACCGTAGACCAGATTGGCTGATGACGCCTGTAGGTCTTCTTTGGGTGTCAAGCGGATACCCAGGAGCACCCAAGGCAGCTCATCCACCCAGTCGGAGCCGGTGAGGTGGGCCATAAGTGCCGACTTAAGGTGGTGGTGCAATTGCTCGACTAGCCCATTGGCCTGTGGGTGATAGGCCGTGGTGTGATGTAGCTCGATCCCCAGCTGTGCCAAGAGCGCAGAGGTGAACTGGGCGCCCCGATCACTGGGCAACCCAACTGTTCAAAAGCGCTCAGGAGCAGGAATCCATGGAGGCATCTGGCATCAGGATCGCCTCGGGCCAACGAGTGGAGTGGTCTACCACTGTGAAAAGATAACGGTTACCTTGGGAAACGGGTAAGGGTCTGACGATGTCTACATGTATGTGACTGAACCATTCCTAGACGTGTTCAAATTCTTGTAAGGGCGCTCTGGTGTGCCTGTGTACCTTGGAAAGCTGGCAATGAGTGCAGGTTCTGGCCCAGACCGCAATATGCTTCCGAAACCCGTGGAAGATGAAACGTTCTGCCACCATACAGACCGTGGACCTGATGGAAGGGTGGGAAAGGTCATAGATATGGTGGAAGACTTGCCTGTGCCACTGCTGGGGAACCACTGGTCGCGGGGTGCCCATGGAGACATTGCACAGGATGGTGCCCTCACCGTGAGGAGTCGGGAAGTCCTGGAACCGCAGGCCCATGATGGCAGTCCTGAAGCCCCGTGTGTCCTCGTCGGACTTCTGGTCCAGGACGAGCTGGTCGAAGTCAAGGCTGGGTATCAGCATGCAAATGGCTGGTCATGAGAGTGCATTGGCGACCACATTGTCTTTCCCCGCCTTGTGCCGAATGTCGGTGGTGAACTCCGACGTGAAGGAGAGGTGACGCTATTGACAGGCCAACCAGGGATCTCTGAGTGAGGGGTTTGTGGTCAGTAAAAATGGTGAAAGGCCTCCCCTCCAAGAAATAGTGGAAATGACACACCGCCAGGTACATGCCCAGCCACTCATGATTGAAGGCGCTATACTTGCGCTCTGGCGGGTGAAGAAGTCGGCTAAAGAATGCCAGTGGTTTCCACTTTCCATTCACCTGCTGCTCCAGGACGGTGCCGACGGCTGTGGCAGAGGCATCGATGGAGAGCGCCATATGCAGGTCGATGCTTGGGTGGGCGAGCAGGGTAGACTTCGCGAGGGCATCTTTCGTGGCTTCCAATGCCCTGCTGGCCTCTGGAGTCCAGACGAGTGTCTTGTCTTTGGCCACGATAAGGGTGAAGAGTGGCTGCATGATGCGCGCAGCACCTGGAATGAAGCGGTTATAGAAATTGACCATACCCGCAAACTCCTGTCCAGGCATGGGAACTCCCTGATTGCAGCCATTTGTAGGGCTGACGACACTTCTGAGCCTTGGCTTCCCAGCGCTGGTGGAAGAAACAGAGGCCTGAAGTGGATGATTTGCTTCTGGCTATGCTCTTTGAGGCCCCTGCAGGGGCCGGGTGTTCCACCACAGCGCTAGAGGAAGGCTTTGCGTGGTCATGCCCGTGACTCATAACCTGGTGAGCCCTCTGGGACTCATTTGAGCCATAGCTCCTGAGTCTTTAGAGCGACCTTCCTAGGGTTGATGAAGCTCTCCTGGGACAGTAACAGCTGGATGTCTTCAGGCGCTTGAAGAGTGGGCAGTTGGTGTGATCGCCCATGAGTACGAGCATTTTGTCCATCAACTCAATTGGAGCTCTGTCCCCCAAGGCATTGAGGCGCAGCATCCGAGTGGCATGCTGGCGCCTGGAGAAGCTGAGGGAGCCGGTGAGCACCCGTTTGATGGTCCCATACTTATCTTCCGCGGGTGGGTGCTGAACGAGGTGCAGCACTCGTTTGGTGGTGGCCTGGTCCAGGATGACGACCACATGGTAAAACTTGGTCGAATCTGATGAAATCTGGTGGAGGTGAAACTGAGCCTCTGCGTGGCTGAATCAGGTCTCTGGTCCTGAACCCAGAAGTCAGAAAGCTTGATGGCTATAGCGTTGATCGAAGGGTCATTCATGTCGGGCTCAAAGACATTTGAACCTGTTGCGGTCACCAATTGTAGCGGCAGCTACACTGCTAACTGAAGGATCGCACAACCAGACGGGTTGAGTTCAGTGAGCAAAAAATGATTTATTGCAGGCTGCCTGGCTGGTCTTATACTCCCAACCCAAACCTGGCTGAGAACCATGCTGGGGGGCTCCGACGTCACCAGAGCGTCATGTGGGTCCCCAAGCGTGGGCTTCTGAGCCTGGTGCCGAGGTTGGGAGGAAACCCCCGACGACGCCATTTTGGCCAGCTGCCCCGCCACATGCGTGACAAAGCGGGGCCGGTTCGCCTGCCTAATGGCGTGCCGCTACACAGTCTCCATTACTTGCTATTCGAAACACACACAAAATCTGTAAAGTTCTGCAGTCGGGAAGGAATTGATACCCAAATTGCATTTTAGATCCCTCATTAAATTTTCTGAACTGTGATATGGTTGTGATGGTGACAGCACAGTCTGTAAATATGGCTTTGAGTTAAACATAGCAAAATATTCCAAGAAATGCATGATTAGAAATGTTTGTTTCTTTAAGCAGATCATTTAATATATTCTTATTAAAAGATGCTTGACTTGTATCTTTTCACATTTTTTTCTACCTTCATTTTTCTTTCAATATTAATCATATAGAGCATCTGGCAACGCTGTTAGGCAGAGGTTTGAGTTTTTTCTGTGTTTCTTCTTTTTATTATTTTCTTTTTTTCCTTTGTTATTAGTTCTATTTTATATATAAAATGCTTGGAATATGAATTATGGATATGATGTATGTTTCATTTTATTGAATTATATTATCTGTGTAAGTACTGTATTAAAATTAATAAAATTTTTTTAAAAAGCAAGAAAAGATGCTCAGCAGAAGGAAGGCTTGATCATTACCTTTTGCTCCATGCTCTCCTTCTTTTGGGCATTTTCCTCCCTCCCACCATTTCCGTTTTAACATTTCGAGCCGGTTATTTTCCTGAAGTTGGAGAATGGCCAAGTCAAATTCATTTCGAAAAAGCGAAGCTGCAGGAATAGTATACAATGTTCAGCAAATGTAACTGAAACCTTGGTTTAATCACTAAAACTGAAGGTCTTGAATTGACAACACAAGGTCATTAATGCTGTCTCATGAACCTTTCTTCATCAAGCTGCCACCTTTAGATGGTCAGCTGGAATTTGATAGTCTGTTTCTACATGTGGGACTAGATGTCCATGAAAGGTGACACTTGAATAGTGATTTCCCATCACTATTTATCAGTGGTGGCATCTGATCTTTGAATTAAGAGATGGATATCAAACTGCTATTCACAACTTAAAATATTTCCCAGTAACTGGGACAACTGCTGGATTAAGAACTAAACTTCAGTAGTCATTGAACAAGAGAGGTAAAGATTTAGATATTGGTGTCATGACATTAGTATACAGGAGTAATGACAGTTCTGTCTTTTGAAGGTTTTTTAAAGTGGTGTATCTGACATTCTCTTAGGAGCAAAATAATATTTATTATCACAATTATTTGCATAATGAGTATTACATTATCGTGTGAAGTGAAAAATAAAAACTTCATTCCATAAGGTAGTTTATGTGAGCCCAAAGCAGAAACTCTGTTCCTGGTGATCAAATGAATTTCAATAGGACATGGCCATTGGTTTCCACGAATTGTTTCCACTTTTGTGTTATGTTCAACAAATCATTACTACTGAACAAGGCACAGTGTTCTGATTTCAAATATTTACTTTATATGTTGACAAATGGAAGATTTTTATAAAGGAATCATATAATTATGACAAGGATACTGTTTAATCAGTATCTAAGAGAACAGATAAATTAACATTCAGAATATGAGCCCTTCATCAGAATTTATTTATTTGAGTCCATAGTTGCTGGCCAACATGACTTCAGTCCCTGAATCCACCAACATTTACCACTGTATTGGGCAGTTACAAGCGTTTCCTATTGCACATGGGGCCTAGATTCTGTACACAAATAACTAACAGGATCTAGTATAGAACCATATGAATTGTAACCCAGATGTAATGTCTACTGATGTTACCAAAAAGAGATTGGAATAGATAGTAGGCATGAATCTTTCGGTTACATGTGATTGGAAAAAATAGGAAGTAAAATGGCAGAATGCAGTTTAAACAGAAAAATAATACACATGATTATATTTGGAAGCTGCACATTCTTTATTGCCAAGGCTAAGGACATCAACAAGGATAGAGCAAGACAGAGGGGGACTGATTGGATAATTCTACTGTCAACAAAGTCTGGTAATTGCATAAATCTGAGTGTCTAAGTTTGGTTTTATACATTTAATTTATATACATCTTATTTCCAGTCTGCTATTTTCAAGAAAAACTTATTTTTATTTGGGAGAAGTCATTACAGTTTATTTTTCTGTACACTTGATGGATTTTGTTTTCATTGCAAAATGATTTTGGCTTAAAATAAACTCTTTGCAGTGAGTCCAGACAAAAGACACTATATGGCCTCCAACTCAGTGGCTGATGTAGGGATGCCAAAAGCCATTTATAATAAAGTTATAAAGGGAAAATTGGAGTTTGGAAGTTTTCCAATCCTGAGAGATTATTTATCAGGATGAAAAATTATTACTGATTATGCAAAATATTCTCCTTTGGATACAGGGAAAAGAACCAACATTCATCCTTAAAAACTGGTTACAAGGGAAGTTTCAGGTGAGAAAGGGATGGTGGGGGAAGGAATTTCTGAGGATATAAGGAATGGACGAAGTAATGTTCAACTTTGTGTTTAGTGGGGAAACAAAACAAGAATTAAAAAATCTTATGAACATTAGGTCAACAAAAATCTCATAAAAAAGAACACAGAGAAAGTTGGGAACTGGATTCACAGGAAAGAATTCTAATCAATGGCACTGTGTGAAATATAGGAATATTAGCCCTCAAGTTAGTCTAAAATTTGGATTTGAGTAAACGGGCTTGCGACACATTTTGCACTGAAATGTGACTTTCTACAATATGGAATTAATATTCAGGTTTTTAAAAATTACTGCTTTCACCAGTGTTATTTGATTAAAATTAAAATTGAATTCAACTATTCCATAGTGTGAGTCGAGGGAATCTGGGGTTTGAGCCTTCTTACTCAAACTTCTGATTTGTGTGCACCTAGAAATATAAGTTTTGTTGCATTTGCATGTATATTTTCCCTTTTGCACAATTTTTATTGTTGTGTTTGTTTGCAGGACAGTAAATTTTCCATGCATTTACCCATTTTTATTATTGTGTTCCAGTGCTTCAATAAATGGCTTTTATATTTTTCAAAGGCTTTGAGCAGTAGATTTACAGATCATTTGTTACTCTAACAGGCGTAAACCTTGCCACTGCCTCTTCCCCTCTCTGTCATTTTTAGTTGAATCAATCTTATTAAAATACTTGCTCATCTTTCAGTCTTTAATAATTGTGAAAGGTCACTCAGCGTAATCTTGGCTTTCTTCTTTATAACTGTCGACAAATTTGCACTGTGGATTATTTCCAACATGCTTTGCTTTCCTACTGATAAATTGTAAATTGCATCCACCCAGCTTTGGGAAGACATTTTAAAAACAATTTGAAAAGTGAAATCTTCCTTTAAAAACCTCACTTCAATTATGCATCTTTCGGAATGTAGCCTGAGACTTGTTGGTTTTTGAGTGTGGCTTAAACTGATTAAAAAAAATCATTTCTGAAAGTGCTCATTACAAATATCCCATTATGCACAACTGAAAGAAATATTACTGAATAATTGTTGGACGTACCTAGTGGCAAACCTATACCATATCCCTTGGTATCTAGGAGACCACCAATCTGTGTAAGGTTGCAATTACGTTGTCGGTGGTACTCATTCATGGTTGACTCCAATAAAAAGGCATAGTTGGAATTTAAAACTCGAGAAATTCCTTCTTCAGTGCTTTTTACAAAGACACTTGGCTGTTTGGAATGCATGTAATTCCACATTCGCTGGTAGGTCTGGTATCGAGAATTCTGAAACCAGAATAACACCACTCAGTAATGCTGAACAAATCAACAGGAGGAAGTGAAACTATTCATTGTTCTGTACCTGGAAGAAAGTCATGCTTGATCCTCTTTGAATTGTTCCATATTCAATGTTTGTCTGGTCAGCAAGGTCATCAACCGATTCTATTGGCACATCCATTCTCTGTACAGTGAGGAAGGCAGCCAGATTGGCCGTGTATGATGATATGATTATGAGTGTAAAAGCCCACCTGATGAGAAACAAAAAATAATTAGGGGCAATTGAAATATAATGTTTTGGAAAGCATCAAGATTGGAGCAGTTGATTGCTTGGTTTAGAACTACTGAACAAATCTTACTAACAATGATCAGTTAAATTAGCAGCTGTTTATCATCTTAAAGATTAATTCCTTAAAAACCTTGAAGAATGCAGAATAATCCAGATGATTTCCTCCCATTCCTTATATTTTGCCTCAAGAAGAACATTTCCTGACAGTGATTAAGGAAATTAAGTTTTCTCCTGTTAAGCACTTAAACCTGTAAAGCTACAACATCTAGTAGTTCACACAGAAACTTTCTTTATAATAGATTGGCCTTGTGTAATGTCTAATTCTTTAACCATTCATCGTTGATCAGTGTCCTTTGATTACTGACTCCTCTGTCATCAGAAACAGTTTCTCTTTATTTATTCTAAGACACTTGGAGAGTTTTGCTGTCAAATCTCCTTTCAAGCTGCCTGGTCTAAGGAGAATATTCAGTTTCCACATATAATTCAAGTTACTCAAACCATTTTTTTGGGTGTTTCTCTAAGGCTTTAATATCATTTTTAAAATATTGTAATGAGCCGAGAGGACTCCAAACTGAGCAGCAATATGAATTCACCAAGACAATGGTTACTTAAGCAAAAGTTGATTTTAATTTTCTTTAAACATTATAACAAGATCAAACTTTAACTTATTACTATTAACTTAACCCCCTTCTAATTCTAAGCACACGTGTATGTATTATGTCCAGGAAAGTTCTTTGTTTCACAATCCAATCATTCACTTTTCACTTCTCCATGTTCACTGGTATCAGGCAATTTTTATATTGTGCACAGAATTTAATATTTATGAATCTTCACCATCCTAAGGTTTTTAAAGTTAAATGGTTACCGCTCAGGAAGGTTCTTGTTGGATTCAGATAAATTTTTGTTGCTATTTCAGGAGAAACACTCTAGCCAGCCATTTCCTTTTATAAGGACTACAAGGGTTTTGAACAGGCTGAACTCAGAACTCACAACCTGTCTTCAAAATGGGGTTTTTCAACAAGCCTGCAGCTTGCCATGTTGCAGCCTCAACTGCTACTGTAGAATTGACTTCTCTCCCTCTCTCTCAGAGAAGAATCCTGTTTGTTTTTTCCTCTCTCTGTTTGTAAAAACCAAATACCTCTCCCCAAGGCTCCAAACCCAAACTTTGAAAGATCTTATCAGCACGAGACCAGACTCTGTTCCATTTGCACCTCCTTTTGAAGTTTATTCCAAAGCAGTTCCATCTTCTCTGCAAAATCAACCAGAGCTTCAACATCTAGCTTCAGCAAAGCTCTTACATTTTAAATGAGATGCCTTTTGTGGTGTTACTCTGTTTGTGAAGTGACCTACACTAAACCCTCATAATCTATCTCTTTTAAAGACATATTTATCCACGACCATAATAATATAACCCGTAAAAATATCAATTGAGGGAAAACCTCTGTCAGATACTCAAGCATTATTTTATTAAGGTTTAACATAACCTCCATGCCTTGATGGTCTATTCCCAACAATCACAATGCTTTTTAAACTGGTTTCTCAACTTATCCAGCTTCCATCACAAGAACACTACCAATTCTGGCATTTATTGTTCACTCCTAATTGCCCATGGACTGTGGAGACAGTTAAGAGTTAGGAGTTGTCCAGTAAGGACAGCAGATTTACCTTCCCTGAATGTCATTAATCAACTTGATAGACTTTGTTTACAATCCAGCAGGTTCATAGTGATTGTTATCAAGACCAGTTGTTTTTTTTTGTTCAGATTCCAGATTTATTTAAATTTTGAGAGTTTCCTTTATTTAAATCACCAAATACTTAAACCCTTTTGAAAATAATTATGTTACATTATATTTCTTTACTCTTTATTTTAAGCTGATAAAGAACCTTAAAGCTGATACTAATGGAAAAGCACCAGTAATGACACAAACCTTTATTGTCGCACCAGCAATATTTGAATTTTAGATACAAGATTCAGACTGAAGAAAGATTCAAAATTTTTTTTAAACTAAGTTCTAAAATCTGGACTGCGTATTTTTGGATTTTCTGGATTCTCATGCAGTACTGTTAAAATTTAAAATTAAGTTGGAAAAAAAAGAGATGAACAGGTAAATTTTGATAGTTTATACATTAGCAAATACAGCATACTTCATTTATCAAAGCGAGCAGTTTTAAAGAAAAATAAAGTCAACAATTGACAAAAGTGTAAACATAAAACGTTTTCACTTCAAAAATATGAGTGTGTAATGCTTGAAATTCTGTTTAAAAATGAACACTGTAAAATAAAAAATACAGTAAACGAATGAATTTCATTGTGATAAAACTACCTATGTATTAAGGTGGTTGCTTGTTGGTAGTGTGTGTGTGCATCTGTGGCACTTACCCATGAATGCATGCATACATGCACACAAAATCCTGCTTAATTAAAAAAAGTATGAGTTTTTGAATAGTCCAGATTCTTGAGTGGTCTAGATTTCTGGCATATGGATTTTTAGACCTCCTGTATCTCCAGGGAATCAAAGCTACCTATTTTGAACCTGTGGTGAAAGGCAATTGTATAGATGCATGGACTGGCCAGTCCAAACCTACCTGACCTTTCCTAACCCTCCCCAGATTTCCCAATAAAGGCTGGTGCGCCCAGACTTGCCCCCACTTGCTCCTGTACCTGGAACCTGGCCAAGTAGTGTATCAGTAATGCTCAAGTTTTGGTCATTAAAGCTGTTTAATCAACATCATGCTGACATGATTATTGTGTGCACCACAGAACCTTAGACAGTTTTACCGAATTCCAGTGGCTTACAAATGTATCTGAAGTTAACCTTTTTTGTCTGCTAGTAGATACTATTTTTTTTCAAATTTATGTTTCACAAGTTCTAGCTTTCTTACCATACTCCACTAACACAGCGCGTGGAAAGTGCTCGGGGCATAATCTCCGATCCTTGCTGCATGAAGCCACCCACTGGGAACCAAAGGCTATTTCCCAATGAGTACTGATTGACCAACACGTTGCATTTTCCTTTAAAGCAAGGCTGAGGGTTATACCATTCATATGGAGATAACCTGCAAAATAAATCATTGTTATATAGAGACACCTATTAAGAATGTGTAATCAACATGTTTTTTGTCCCATACGAGTCAAAAGCCAGCAGTTTTATCAATAGGACATGAGTAATGTCTGAATTGCCTATATTATTAATTAAAAATCCCAAATGAGTTCCAGTGAGCTCCTTTGCTCATTTTATATGATGTGATTTAGTTAGATCTGCTACGTTAACCAACATTAGGATTCGCAAACAATAATAAATGCATTGACATGCTCATGAACGTACAGAACAACTCAATAGAACAAACAATGGTTTCACAGGACTCCCAAGTAACTATACCTGGCTACAAGGAAGAGAACACAACTGACTGCAAGATAGGCAAGCACCATGAAGAGCCAAACACCAGGAGAGAAGGGGTCCAAGAAGGAAAAATAACCAGGTTTCCTACCCTGAAAGGAAGGAAAGGACGTCATTGGCAAGGGGTAGCTGTGCCCCACAAGAGCAGGAAGAACAACAAACAAGATACATAGCAACAAGAATGATGTGGATGAAGTGTACATTCTCTCATCTTTACCCAGTATATACATATCTTGTAGCTGGAATAATTGGTTTACATTCAAATGAACAATAACCTGTTTGTTTATCCATTGATTTACTTAAACCAATAAATGGTGCTGGAATTTTACTTCAAGGCAGTGCTTTTCTCCCTCCTCTGAAGGCAGGGTCAAGGTTAATGTAGTCTGAACATGTCTGACACCACTGCTTTAGTACCAAGACAACCGCCATATTTGCTATTTTTTGTTTATTTATTTTCAGAATGCAAGTGTTTCTGGCAAGGCCAGCATTTATTGCTCATCCTTATTTGCCTTTGAGGAGATGGTAGGAAGCCACCTTTCTGTGTAGCTTGTGTTTTTGGTGAACATATTCCCATAGTGTTAATGGGTAGGGGTGGGGGGGTGGGGGGAGTCTTATGCATTAGATTCAATGAAGTTGAAGGAATTTCTGAGTTAGGTTGGTGGGCTATTTGAAGGAGTATCTGCCCTTGTACTTAGATGGTAGAGACTGTAGGTTTGGAAGTCTTGCTGGAGTAGTTGAAGTGAATAATTGCAATACATTTTGTAGATGGTACACATTTGTTTAGTGTACTTGAAAGATACCTGAATACCTGTGGCATTTATATAATTTCCTTTGTAGTCCACACCCTTTATAAAATCGTACAAGTTCACCCATCGGTTTACTTCACATTCATCCTGATTATAAGGCTCAGGGGAAATTTGGAATAATGTACTTTGGAGAAGTCCCTTAGCCTGCACTGCTACCGCTCTATAGAGCAATTGATGAAAAGGGGTCAGTGCACCTAATCTATTAAATACTGTATGAAGATCAACTCAATGATTGGTTTGGTTTAAAGAGCTGCAGGAAGGACAGATGAGGGACTTCCCTTGGCCATGTTCTGGTTCTACCTGCTGGCCATCATGCCCTTTGCTTGTGCAAATAGCTCAAAAACATAAAAAATAAGCTCACCTTGTGTTATTATAAATGCCACAAAAAAGACCTACAGAAAGCAATAATGAAGCTGTTAAAAGTCAGTTTTCACCCTTCCACTATAATTTATGTTTGTCAATGCAGTAATTTATAATTAACCTTCTGCTCCATTTGTCCTCTAATTTCAACAAAATTTGGTGGGAATGCAAATATGAATGCACTTTTTCTCACCAGGCTCAATTTCCAGATAATTTCTACATTTCTACTTGTCACATTCTTATCAAACACACAAAAAAACTATTTTATGCAAATTTACCTGAACCAATGGCTGATGTTTTTTCAAACTTTGTGTGTTTTAGAAGTGCCTTGAGGAGGAATCTGAGTTGCACTTCATTCTTTTATACTTATTCCTTCAGAAGATATAAGAACTGCTGGGATGACCAGAATTGATTGACCATCCCTAATTGCCTCTTGAGTTGAGCATCAATAATATTGGTAGGTCCAAAGCTACATGGGCCAGACGGGCAAGGAGATTAATGAACCAGACAGCTAAGGAGATTAGTGAACCATCTGGATTTTTACAACAATTTGGTAGTTTCATGATAACTGCTGTTACAATATTCCAGATTTACTTGATTGCATGAATTTAAAGTCTACATATGTTGTCCTGGGATTCAAACACCTTGTGGAGGTTTACAGACATCTGTCTAGTAAACTAACCAGTTACTCGGTTCTAAAGCTAAAAGAACTCTTATTCCCCTTGGATAGATTTAAAGAACTTGTTTTCAGCAATAATTTATCCAGTTATTGATTCAGCTTCCCTCAGTGTTCAATAGGACATTGCCTGTTGTCATCATTCTTTGCATTTAGACAAACCCAACTGCATAGCCTCACTAAGCCAACCAAGTGATGGAAAAGAATGAGGAAACATCATGCAAAGAATGAGATACAAGAAACTGCAGATGGTTCAATCTTGAGCAAATAAAGAGAACAATATGAGGATGTTTGGGACACAGGAACATGGGATTCGAGGCCAGCTTCAAATGTTCATTAACATAGCCAATGTTTATCCTCCTGCTTGTTCTCTCTGTCGACTGCCTTCTTTCAACACAAATACCTACTGCTTTTTGAGAACTTTTAAGTCCATTCCTCTACTTTAGTACATCAGCTGTCTTATGAAGGAAACTCAATTAGCAATCATTGTTCAGTCAACACTGACACAATAGAAACATGTGTAATGGCCATGAGGTAGGTCATTAGAGAGCCAGCCAGATATTTGGTGGAGAACACCTACTGGAGGATCTGGGTGAAGGTGCTGGCAGTATATTGGAGGATACACAATTTTACATTTGCTATGGTTTGCTGAGAAGCAACACCAAGCCCACAAGCTTTATTCCCATTCTGTTTCCTTAATTCCAAATGATTTATACCCACCCTTACTTAGCTGGTGCCATTTTTGTTCTGCTAAACCATCTAAGTAATTGGGCACGATGATAAGGGCAGAAGCAGAATTTCTTCCTGGTTAATAGTAGTGAAGACAAGGAAAATGATGAAGAGCTAGAGGGTGTGAAGATCATATCTATAAGCCATGGGCTCCAGACCAGGAATCTGATGGCATAGCACTGGAAAATATGTAAGCGTTAATTAGCAGTATCTGCCTAATAGGGTGGTAGCAAACAGTGACAGAATGATTTTTCTGAATCTTATCTGGACCATGCATGAGTTTAAAAAAAACTGAACTATTTCATGGGCATTGTGACTTTCTGCAACGTGTAAATTATTCTACTTACCACCTTCTAAATCTAGGAAAGATATGAGAGATTTAAAAAAAACATCTAAAGGACACGAATGAAGGGTGAAAGGGGAAAAGTTGAAGAGGGCATTTGGGAGAACTTCACGCAAAGAGTGGTGAGAGTGCGGAACGAGCTGCTAGCTGAATTGGTAAATGCAGGCTCAATTTTGACATTTAAGAAACTTTATGGAGGGATTTATCTGGGTGCAGGTCAGTGGAATGAAGCAGAATAATAGTTTGGCATAGACTAGAAGGGCCTGGTTTATTTTTAAAATCCCATGGTGCCTGGGTCCAAGATGGCAGCGCCTATGATTGGCAGCAGCCACAAGGTCTTGCAGACTCCAGGAAAGTGGAGGACTGGTGCAGGGAGCCAGAAAATGGGGAGACCAACCCCCATTTGAGAAGCGGAAGAGGCAATCTACTGGCCGGTGACCAGTGAGGGGTTCTGAGGCTGAAGAACACACAGGCGGCGGGCTGCTGGTGAATTGAGGCAAGGAATCTATATAGGCTGCAGGCTGCTGGTGACTGTGATCAAGGGAATCAAACCATTCTGTGGACTGCTGGAGACTGGCTCAAGACTGTCTGTCTTGGTTCTGTGCTGAAAAGTTCTATGGTTCTATAAACCTTTGCATGTCCTGAATTCTCAGTATATTCATCACTACCCAGTAATAATTCTAACCTATCAGTGTCTGCATTAAATCATGACAGGTAAGACATGAAACACTTGTTGCTCAATGTGTTTTGCTCTGCTACAAAATAATGATGATATTTCATCTGCATTATCAAGTGAAGAAATGGAAAGCGGAATCGTGGTCAGATAAATGCATATCTATTTAAATGTTGTATTCACATTCCATGAATTATTCAGCATGTGCTGATTGTGTATGCAAACATTAATGTAAATTGTGCAGCTTTGAGCAAGTTATGACGATGATGAACAGTTTGACCATAGAATGAATGTGCTTCTCTACAGCTTCAACCCCTTTCCTATTTCTCTGCCAGAGTTGACCTTGCTAGTCATTTAATCGGATTCCTTTACTGTGACTTCTTACTATAAAAATAATGACAAAAGGATCAGCAAGGTAAACTTGATTCAATTTTGAGCAACTCAGCTAATTTTCTATGTATTTTTCCACATAACTGGTACATCGGGGCAGGTCACCCTACTTCCAACCCATATCTTGGGACTATTGTCTGCACTAGTCCCACATTCATACAAAATGTTTGTAGCCACCCTATTCCCAACACACTGCTGATGAGTTGTGCTCGTCAGTATTACTTTCAAATATCCCTGAAAGAGATATTTGTAAATTGTAAAAAAAAGTCTAAAAACTTGCAAAATTGTTAATTCAATCATAATTATAAATTGAAACAAAATTAACAAAGAATATATCAACCTTATCTTTTAATTGAAAAGCTACGTCATTCTAATGAATGAGGGTGTTGGTTCCGTATCTGGTCCCAACAACTGAGAACAATCTGGACCCAATGCAGTGAAATGTAATCTATGTAGGTACGTGCATAGAAATTCTGGGACACAGCTAGTTTCAGGTTCACCATAGATCCACTGGCTAGCTAATGCCCTGCTCCAGACCTTTTCAACTCAGTAACATGGCTTCTTTGCCGTTATATTATTTGACAGGTTGTAAAATATCTTCTGAATGTTTGCTGAATATCTTCTGGTGCCAGACCATAAGATTGTCCTGTACTTTCTTGAAATGTTCCTACATTGTTTCTACTTCATCCTGGACTACACATTATATTTGGCATGGAGCCACTATTGTACAGCATTGATCTCTCCTGTGGTTCAGACATGTGGAATTAATGCATTCATGCAGAATTATTGCAGATGTTTCATGTTTGGTCAGTTTCCTTCCAACCACCACTGAATTTTTTCACATTAATTTGACATGGAAATAAGTGGCATAATAAAAGTTAATTTTCTTTTGAATATAGAAAATCAGACTAAAACAGTTTCATTAACTGAAACAGCAAAAGTAATAAAAAAATGGGAATATTCTGAATGTGACACACTTCATAAATTTTACCAGGAGAATTCATTTAAAGAATATATGGGCTAGATATTCATGATGCCCAAAGTAGTATGTTAAAGCAGCTCAGTGTAAGGCATCCATTTGTGAAATTCTATTGTGCACAACGATTACAAAATGGACCTTGCCCACATTGTTTATAAGAAAGAGAAGGATGGTTGGTTGAGGGAGTGGAGAAAGGATTAGGGAGTAGATACAGATGCCACTCAGTTTGCTCAAGGTCAGAAAGATGCAAAGTTTTCAGGATTTTTGCTCAGGCAGTATTGAGTGGCCAAAAGGAGAAATCATGGAAATAGTGCAGTATAACAGAGGGATATGGGAATACAGATATCTAATTTCTTGAAAGTGGCATCGCAGGTAGATAGGGTTGTAAAGAAAGCTTTTGGCATATTGGCCTTCACAAATCAAAGTATTGAGTGCAGGAGTTGAGATGTTATGGTAAAGTTGTATAAGGCATTGGTGAGGCCAAATTTGAAGTATTGTGTGCTGTTTTGGTCACCAAACTACAGGAAAGATATCAATAAGACTGAAAAAGTGCAGAGATTTACTGGGATGTTGCCAGAACTTCAGAAACTGAGTGACAGGGAAAGGTTAGAAGAATGAAGGGATATTTGATAGACGTATTTACAATTATGAGGGGTACAGACAGAGTAAACACAGGTAGGATTTTTCCACTGAAAGTAGGTGAGATGCAAACCAGAGGACATGGGTTAAGGGTGAAAGGGGAAAAGTTTAGGGGAACATGAGGTGGAACTTCTTCACACAGAAAGTGGTGGGAGTGTGGAATGAGCTGCCAGTTGAAGTGGTGAATGCAGGCTCAATTTTAACATTTAAGAAGAATTTGGACATGGATGGGAGAGGTATGAACATCAATGGATTGGGTGCAGGTCAGGAGGATTATGCAGAAAAATAGTTTGGGACAGACTAGAAGGGCCTGTTTCTGTGCTTTAATAATTGTGTATGAGCCCAAACGTGGTACCTTGTTCTCAGTAATGATGAAACATATTGTCATTCAGTTTCAAGAACTCTGCTCATCTTTGATTCCAGAATTGCATGAAATTTGGTGGCTGGCCTAGAGATTGATCTACACAATCAGCCAACATACACAAATTGCACCAAAACCTGTTTGACAGATGATAAGCCTACACTATAGCTTAATGTTAGAAACTTCTGATGAGGATTTCAATAAGTCAGGCTATCAGAGCCAGAACCACCAGGCTGAGAAACAGCTTCCCACTGGCAGTGAGATTGATACATGCAACCCTCTGTGACTCAACTATTTATTTAACAATAATATTAATTTAATATTTTTATATATGTGCTGTGTATTGTTTTTATGTCTGGATGTGTGTTTGCAGTATGTTGCCCTGAGCACCGCAGAATGCTGTTTTGTCAGGTGCACTCGTACAAATGGGTGATAAATGAACTTGAACTTGAAATGAGAATGCAGAGTTAAATGTATGATGGTTTTGGAAGCCTGTCTGAAAGCATGCATTCAATATCAAACACCTATTCCACCTTGAACCTGGTCAGAAAGGTGCAAAGCTTTCAGGATTCTAGCTCAGGCAGTATCGAGTGACCAAAAGTAGAAAAGCAGATTTGTGTAAATGTACCATGAGTAATTGTGGATGATTCTTTGTGATCTCTTGTATCTGATGGCAAATCGTGCAGCTTCCATTATAACCAGCAGGCCCCCCCATGACTGTTTATTGCCATGTAAGTACAAATGACTGCATTTAGGGTGTTGGTAACAGTAGCATATGTAGATTGTCAAGCAGCCTTGTTCTCTGACCTGGCATTATTGGCAATAGCTCCAAGAGAGGCAAGTTATTACTGGGTTGGCCTTTGGAACTGCCCGCCAATTCATTTGACTGCTTCCACTCATGAAGAAAAAATGATTGTGGGCCTTCAAGACCAAGTGATTGTTCAAGATACCCAGAAAGGCAATTTGGATGTTCCTCCACTGAAAGCCAGGGTCCTTCCTGTAGGTACAGTTCAGCACTGGGGTGAAAGTGTTGGAGCTCTTGGACAGATACAAGGGCGACTAGATGACCTGTACATTCAGAATGATTCAATGGAATGCTACAATTTATCAACTTGGTGTGGAATTTTGTGATTGGCTTTTATTTTTGCACTGTGGGCAATACGGTGGTAGGAATTTCATTTGGACTTGAAATGCATGCTCAGTGGGGGAATCTAAATGCAGGGTGAGTCTGCAATCCCAGTTAAAACATGTCTTCTCCTTACCTGCTGTTCTCTAGCACAAGGAAATGAAATGTAATTGACTGCTTTGGTTTGCTCATTTGAAGATGCAATGTGCCTTCAGTTTTCAGAGCCTTGGACTCATTGCCTTACAAATGAAGCTTCACCATTTTAACCAATAACTTGGGAGTTCCAGAGATCACAATGCAAAGCTCATGTTTCCTACATACATTGCCATGTCACAAGCCTCTCTTGTGGCTTTGTGTGAAACTAGTGAATTTATCTTGGGTATAAAATTAAAATCCGACTCAACCACAGCCAATCCAAGCCAGAGCCATGGCTGAGCATGGAAGAAATAGGGTGTATTAAAGTTTCTGTCTTCATTTATCTTGATAGCCATTTGTAAATTTTTGGAACTTTAAACAACTATAGGGAATTAAAATAACTATATAAAAAAAAATGAACCAGTGGCAAAATTGTAGTAACAAATTATCAATTTAAGGTAGTCATGATGGATGTGAAGTGGATGAGTAGAAGAGACAACTTCTGCTGCTAAATATGCTTTTAGCTTGTGGAGGATTAAGTGAGAATGTTATTTTTTAAGCAAATTGCAAATTTAGCATGAAAGACACACTGCACTCATCTTGACACAATTAGCTCCTTGCTTCAATTCTGTGAGCTAAACAATTAGCCCAATAAGTGTACAAGTTCATCACAGTCACTATTTTGAAGGACTCACTGATAGCACTCAGAAAACAGGTTATCATGCTCATTTTTGATCTTTAGTCATCAAAGAGATGTTTTTAATCATTTTCCTCACCTCTTGATGGAAATGTGATCAGCCTCTGCCATATTATTGTTGCTCAGTGTTATCTGCACTTTTGATGCCAATCCAGCAGGGCCAAGTCAACACTGAGACCTACCTTCTCCTCCCCCAGATAAGTATTTTCATATTTGAATTCTGCATATTTATTTGAAACTTGGTGATGTTATGATCATTGTTCCCCAAATGTTTCTCCAATTAAATGGTGCCTTTGCCATATTCTCCCAGAGCTGAGCCTGGAACTGTACAAACCAAGAACACTTTTTCACAGAATTAGAAATTCTTTCCACTCTTTGTTATCTATAGAGGTCTACTCTAGTAAAGAAATGAAAATGCTCCAGCTTTTTGATAAGAACCATGAAATATTTATGTACATGAGAGAGGGAAGATGGCCTTCTCCTTCATCCCTCATTCAAAAGGTACAAACTCACTCAGTCTGCATTGGAGTACAGACCAATACAGTACCTGAACTTCATGAGAAAGTATGTAAAGACAAACAGACATATATTTTACTGCCTTGTAGTAGGATGTGACAGGATGGTTGGTCTCTTACCATTTGAACTCGGTAGAGGATACTAATTCCAAGAGTCATAAATGGTTTGGAGAAATCAATGACCTTCTCACGTTCAGCTGTGATGGTTAAACCTGCTACTGCCAGATCAGCTTTCTACAAATACAAGTATAACAGACAGATTATCAGGACAGAAAACTGTTTCTCATTCATTAGAAACACACACACAAATACCATTAGTTTCTCTCTCACACACACACACACACACACCCCCCATTAATTTCTCTCTCACACACACACACAAATACCTGTTAGTTTCTCTCTCTCTCATACACACACTCATTAGTTTCTCTCTCTCTCTCTCACATACACACAAATACCCATTAGTTTCTCTCTCACAGACACACACACACAAATACCCATTAGTTTCTCTTTCACACACATACACAAATACCCATTAGTTTCTCTCTCTCACACACACACACAAATACCCGTTTCTCTCTCTCTCTCTCACACACACAAATACCCATTAGTTTCTCTCTCTCTCATACACACACTCATTAGTTTCTCTCTCTCTCTCTCACATACACACAAATACCCATTAGTTTCTCTCTCACAGACACACACACACAAATACCCATTAGTTTCTCTTTCACACACATACACAAATACCCATTAGTTTCTCTCTCTCACACACACACACAAATACCCGTTTCTCTCTCTCTCTCACACACACAAATACCCATTAGTTTCTCTCTCTCACACACACAAATACCCATTCGTTTCTCTCTCTCACACACACACAAATGTCCATTCGTTTCTCTCTCTCTCACACACACACACACAAATACCCATTAGTTTCTCTCTCTCTCACACACACACACACACAAATACCCATTAGTTTCTCTCTCTCTCACACACACACACACAAATACCCATTAGTTTCTCTCTCTCTCACACACACACATACCCATTAGTTTTTCTCTCTCTCACACACACACACACACACAAATACCCATTAGTTTTTCTCTCTCTCACACACACACACACAAATACCCATTAGTTTTTCTCTCTCTCACACACACACACACAAATACCCATTAGTTTTTCTCTCTCTCTCACACACACACACACACACACACACACACACACACACACACACAAATATCCATTAGTTTCTCTCTCACACACACAAACTAGTTTCACATACTCACAGATGATGGAATATTGATCAATGAGCATCTGGAGGAACTCAGCAGGTGAGAGAAGTAGAAATGGTCAATCAACATTTTGGGTCAAAACCCTTTAGGAAGAGAGAATATCAAGGTGGAAGAAAAGATATATCTTTAATTACACCCCTTTTTACTTTAGTCTTGATAAAGGGTCCTGACCCAAAGTTTTGACAAACCATTTCTACCCATGGATGCTGTTTGACTTGCTGAGTATCTTCAGCTTCTCATTGCTTGCACATTACTTGGACGGTTGAATTTTTAAAACAAATCCCCCAAAAGATGCAAAAAGTGAGATCTGAGGTGAGGAAACTTGTCTAACAATCTATCCCAAAGATCAAGGACTAAGAAGCAATCGGAGAAAGGATTGAGATGAAGAATGGATTCAATGGCAAATCTTAAAGAGAGGTAAAGTAAGGTTGTGATGGAGGAAGATAAGTGAGAAAGAATTTAGGAAAGTAATAAAGTTAAATGTTAAAATTTTCCTCAAAACCAGTTGTCTTGCTTGTGCAAGTATCATTCACAATACAATAATTTTACAGTAAATTTTGGACCGTTGCATTCCAATGGGTTTTGCAAAATACATAATGTTTGAGTCAAAGACACTTTTTCTTTCCTTAATTTTGTGCTCCACAGTTTTAAATTCGTAATCAAACAATTCACATGTAATTAAAGTGCACATTCCAGATTATTTTATTCAAGGTTATTTGTATGCATTTTGGTTTGACCATGTAGAAATGTTTAGGACATTTTGCTTCACTGGTGTTTTGTGTTTTTGACCACTCAGGTATGTTTAATTACTTCAGTGGTGCAGGTATAAGAGAGCTAGCCTTGCTTTTCAGTTTTTCATCACCATTGGAGACTGTAGTTGCTATTTTCCACATGGAGACCAGAGTTGCGCCAATGAAAGTCAAAGAAGCTATTATGAGGCTGAAAAACAATAAAATAGTAAGAGACATCACCCAAACCTTACAATTACTAAAATCAACTGTTTGGAAAAACATTAAGAAGAAAGTATATTAGTGAGCTCAGTAATCGCAAAGGGAATAATAGGCCAATGAAGATCTCCACTGCAGGTGACAGAAGAATTCTTATCATAATGAAGAAAAATCCCCAAATGCTTGTGCGATAGATCAGAAACACTCTTCAGGAAGTAGGTGCAGATGTGCCAAGATCTACTGTCTGCAGAAAATTTCTTTGAACAGAAATACTGAAGGTACCCAGCAAGATGCAAACCACTCATTAGCCACAGAAAAAGGATGGCCAGATTACTGTTTGCCAAGAAGTATTTAAAGGAGCATGCAGAATTCTAGACAAAGGTCTTGTGGACAGATGAGACCAAGATTAACTTGTATCAAAATGATGGCAAGAGCAAAATGAGATAAAGGAGCAAAATGAGATAAAGATCCAAAGCATACCATGGTGGTGAAACATGGTGGTGGGGATGTTAAGTCCTGGGCAAGTATGGCTGCCACAGGTACTTATCTTCATTGATGATGTAACAGCTGATGGCAGTAACAAAATGAATTCTGAGGTGTAAAGAAACATCTGCTAAAGATCGAGCAAATGCCTCTGAACTCACTGGACAGCACTTGATCCTACAGCAAGACAATGATCCCAAACATACTGCTGAAACAACAAAGGAGTTTTTCAAAGCTTAAAAACTGGAAGCTTCTTGAGTGGTCAAGTCAGTTACCCTATTTAAATCCAACTGAGCATGCCTTCCATATGCTGAAGAGTAAACATAAGGCGACAAGGCCCCTCCCCCCCCCCCCCCCCCCAGTACAAGCAGGAGCTGAAGATAACTGCAGTAGAGGCCTGACAGAGCATCACCAGAGAAAGATACTCAGCACCTGGTGATGTCTATGAATCACAGACTTCAAGCAGTCATTGCATGAAAGGGATATGCAACAAAGTACTAAACATGACTACTTTAGTATACATACTAAATATTGTGGTGGCCTAAAATGAGAGGACTATGTATAAAATGTACTTTAATTTCCACATGGTCAAACCAAAATACCTACAAATAACCTTGAATAAAATCTATAATGTGCACTTTAATCACATGTGAATTGTTTGATTACAAATTTAAAACTGTGGAGCACAGGGGCAAATAAAGAAAAAAGGTGTCTGTCTCGAGGGCCCTGTAGATGCATACAGGCAATTCTTTCATGCACCTACTCAGATTTAATACAAATATCAATATTGTTATACATTTGATCTATTGCATAAATGTTGCATTTGCAAAATTACAGCTGCAATATATAGTATATTTTGTGAAAAGCAAAAGTCTAAACCACATGATGAATTATGAGGCACATGAAAATACCATCTATAATTTAGAAGAGTGCCACTGGAAAATACATTTCTAAATCAAAAATCATAAAGCCAGGAAGCACTCGGTTGTGATACTGATTCAAGTCCACGCCACACCAGAATGCAGCAAGAGGAATGTGACAGGAGTGAGATAGACGCTAAAAGCTGTTTCCTTTGATGCAGCCGATCTATAATTAGGCTTTAAAATTTTAAATGATTTACAGCAACAGTTCATAATGGATTGAATTATCCAGTACTTATGAACCTGTGCCATGAAATTGTGAATCTTAGTTAATTGAATCTGGGAATTTGTGGGTTGTCATGGAGAAAGTAACTGTAAATGTTTTTG
This sequence comes from Narcine bancroftii, assembly GCF_036971445.1. Lineage (NCBI taxonomy): Eukaryota > Metazoa > Chordata > Chondrichthyes > Torpediniformes > Narcinidae > Narcine > Narcine bancroftii. Next base: position 102,064,297 of record NC_091476.1, on the reverse strand, counting down.
ATGATAAAAAAACTAGGCCAGGAAATGGAACTAGTCACCCTGACACAATCATTTCTGTCCTCTCATCTGATTGCATTCAATTATAATGACACTTGGCTATATTCCCCCAAACACTCTGACCTTATCACCCCGACAACCCTGACCACCTTGACCCCATCATCCTTGGCTTTAGCACTCCCTACACCCTATCACCCATCAGTTATTGATCTGATCACTTCAACGCTGTTGGTTTACTGGGGATTTCAATTCTGTGCTACAGGAGCCTCCTGGTGTTCTCAGATCAATCAAGGATAACCATACTATTGACAATAAACTTCAACTTGTATATTATCTCAAATTTAACAGATTTATTTTAGCATCCTCAAATTATAATCGCACTCAATGATAACAGAGTGCAGAAGAGAATTAGGGAGAGAAGAAACTAAGTGTTAAATTGGTGTAGTACAAACGCACTTCTCATCTGGAAATAAAATGAATGGGAATATTTTTGACTCTCTCTTTGATGTTATGTCCCTCACCTGGGAGTGCTTGATGTTTATCACAAAGACTCAGAGGGGGAAAGTGCTCCATTTCTCAGTCATGACGTGTGTCATGTTGATGAGCACCACATTTAACAATAAAATATGATCAAGTGTTTCCATGTAGGAGGAAAAGAAAATCACTGTTGCTCCCCTGAGTGAAATCTCTAGTTACGAGCTGGAATATAAACCTTCGATCGATTGCTGCATGTTGCTGATATGTTTTGAGTGGCACAGAAAGGTTACTTTCGGGTTTCATTCTGAAACTGATTAATTAATTTGCAATGTTATTTGTTTTGTGGAGCACTTACCCTCGAAATCAGCTCACCAATCATTCCTGTCCAAGTGCCATTGGTTTCTGCTACCCCATAAACACCATCAGCTACCAGTTGGATTTTGTAATGAAATCTAAGGATCTCTGACAGCTCCTTCAGTATATCCACACAGAACCCTTCATACCGTTCGTTCCCGTGGAGTTCCCGGTGGTTTGGTTTCAGCATCACATATGGATTTTCCTGAAGATGAAACAAAATCTTGTTGACACTGTAATGACTGATCATAGAAGCTCCAGTTGAGGAGAAATTAACTTGCATTCTGCTTTTGGACATTTTCAGCAAGTCTGAGTTTCATTTACAAATTGAAGCATACCACCAGCTGAAGCTATAAATCACTGACTGTCATGCTAGCAGGATAAAGCTATGCACATTAATGTCCACCTGCCTGCAATTTTAATATTACTATTTTAAATTTATAAAAGATAACCAAAGCCTAGAAAATAATCAGTTGATATGCTCAGTATTCCCTGGTAAGAGCAAATAAAAGCTGCAATATACCTGATTTTGATGTTTGAACATCTGCCATTTTACTATAGAGTGGGAAAGATTGTTTGACAGATTTGTGGTACAAATCTATGGATTACATCATGAAATACTTTTTTTTCCAGAGGATATCTTTCTCTCGTCAAAACACATTTTGTCACTTTACAGGAGAATATAATCTCTAAAGCTGACAGCTTTGACCTCAAGGCACAGTAAAATTCAACTAAAACTGCTACAAGCAAGTTAACATAAACAAGCCATTTGGCATGCATCTTTAGCGAGTCCTAAGCTATAATTAAAAACTATTAAGCAGAGCTACTAGTGAAGAGCAAGTACGAGGAAGGAATCAGACCCATTCTGCTGATTTCTTCCTATATTCTTTAATTGCACTCACCATACTACTTAGGGGTGCCCTTCCCCCACGCTGGGTAATAGAGACTCAGCTCAAGGGGTGTTTTGCAGATGTTTGCAGTCAGGGGATTGGGATAACTGCCCTTTGAGTTGAGAACAGAATGAATAATGGCGATGATTTAAAAAAAAACTAAAATGCAACATGAACAAATAAAAGCAGCCAAAGAAGGGAGCAGAACCTTCTTGTGGTACCTCTGGTTATACATTCCTACCCACAGGGGGCCAAGTAGTGAGCGAATGGAAAATTGGAGGTGCCAGAATTTCAGAGTGGGGCATGCTAAAATTAATTCAGAGCAGAGAGGTGAGGGGGGACCCTATAATTTTGCGTTAGTATCCATACCTTGCGTTTTACAAGTAATGAAGCACTGTGCTAATTGCAGGAAAAGTAGCTGAATCATGCACCACAAAATCCCTCAAGTCGTTCCTTGATAATGACTAGATACGGAAACTAGCAATTGGCCAGAAACACTGGGAAGAATTCTCTAGCTCCTTCTGAAAATTGAGTCTTTTCTGTCAATGTAAGATTAACATCCCAGAAAGCCAAAATGGAGACAATCCCAAAAGTACCCAGAGGGAATGAAGTTAATCAAAGGTCCTTATCAATGAAATTACACAGTTTAGATAAAACAACTGAAGGTCATTAAAATAATAGGTAGAGTTACCAATGGTCAATTCAAATGAAGTACCAGAGGTGATAAATGTTCCTATTAATCTGCCAAATGGGAAACAAATAATATTCCGAGCAGCTGTTGGGAGAAAGAAATCGTTTGCAACTTCCACTGTAAGCACAAATATTGGCTGAGTGTCCTAGTTCTGAATAATTAACCTCAGATGAGGAGAAAAATTGACATTCGATGGGCTGTGTAATTAGCAAGTTGTGAACATATGCAAGTTTGGAAATTATAGGAGGCAATAAATTCATTATGTTGAAGGTCTCATCTACAGAAGCTTAAAAGCAAACTTTTCTTGACATAAAGGAGAAAATTTCAGATGCACAGCCTCCATTCTGTGCTTGCAATGTTAGACGACCCTATAACCAATAAATAAGCATGAAAAAAAACCTCTGTTCTCTCCAGCTTGTTTTAATTTGTTGCAGTTGCTTCATTAACAACTGATTCCATCAAAACCTTCATAATTTCAAAATGTTAATTCTTAGCCCTACTTCCACTGAAAATAGTTCCAAGATCTCCATCTCTCCTTCCATTTACAAATACTCTTCTTTTGGCAACATTCCCTGTGCTGTTGGCACTCTATCCTTTTAACATCCTTTCAAACTGAGCAAATCCAAAACATAACCAAAATTAAAATTGCATTAGAAAACTAATAATGAAAGGTGCAGCAATACACCATCACATCTGTTCTTCATCCAGGAAGAAGGTGCTTCATATTTTGAGTCCATTTAGAACCTGTAGTGCTCATCGAAAGAACCAAAGACGTTGATCCAAACCAAGGCTTTTATTAGCAAAAGACAGGAGCTCTTCACAGGTGGCCGACCAGTCCACAATGATCCGACCTGGCTAGGAACACAACCCTTTAAGGACCAGACAGTAGGCGTGGCTAAGCTCTCAGCCAATCGCTGTAAGCACAGTCATTACATACTCTAGATACTGTAACTATATACATTGGTGATAGGTCTGTACTATCACATTCACCCCTTCTTGGAGAACTGACCCTAAGGAATTGAGCGAAGGAGCGGTCGCACCCGACAAGCCCGCTGGCGACACCACTCCAGCGACCCCAATCCTGGCACCACGGCGGTCACGCCGGATGGTCAGATCCCCTGACCGCTACAGTCCTTAACCTACTCCTTCCTTTCATTCTCTCCCTCATTTTTTTTTCCTTCCCTTCTCCCTCTTCAGCCCTTCCACCCCAGGGTCAGTTCTCCAAGAAGGGGTGAATGTGATAGTACAGACCTATCACCAATGTATATAGTTACAGTATCTAGAGTATGTAATTACTGTGCTTACAGCGATTGGCTGAGAGCTTAGCCACGCCTACTGTCTGGGCCTTAAAGGGTTGTGTTACAGACCTATCACCGAACCTAAGATCATTTGTTACAATGAACAAATTTGTTTCGATTTACTAACATTTTGAAGAGATACTTCTCCTGGTACAGGTTTTGGAGCACAGTTTTAGTTTCTTTCCCTATGAAAGGATGTACGAGCATCAGAAGTCATTCAAACAAGATTCTTGGGTACGATGCCAACAAAGGAGATTAAGCTAGCCAGATCAGTATTCTTTTCAGTTTAGAAGATTGAGGGACGATCATATTGAAGTAAATGTTTAAGGGGGAGGGGGGCATGATTGGGCAATGTTGAGATGTATTCATTTGTGGGAGAATGAAGGAACATGGTTTTAAGATAAAGAAATGTAATTTAAAATTGCAGAACATAGATAATTCTTCTCGCAGAGATTTGTGAATTTCTGGAATTTTCTTCAGCAGTGAGCTGATTAGAAATATTAGAGTGGAGGCAGATACATCTAGTATAGTGTAGAGCCATCATATTGAATAACACAGCTGGCTCGAGGGGCCAAATGGCCTCCTCCTTTGATTTTTTTATGTGTTCTTGTGGTGACCCTGAGCCAACTGCTAATCTGGGTGTTCCAAGAAACAAGGAGTGATCGAAGAAATCTGATTTCAACTTCCCGATTCTATTACATTCTGTGACCATTCTTGTCTGGAGTCTGTTGTTAGTTGATTCTATTTTGCTAAAGCACAACTCAGGATTGTCATCTTTGTCAGCAGTTATATTACAGATACATTTTGAATAATATTGGACTTCTAGTACAGTCTTGAATCATGCTTTGAGAAATATTAGAAATCCAAAGGTACACAAGGGAGGAAAAGATGAACAGACACCCAATCTAGATATGGGTCTTGAAACAGAGCCTTAACATTAGAATATGTGGATACAAAGATGTTTCCATGTGTGAAGATGAGCCTAACTAGATAAAGATGAGAAAGGCATCAATAAATCCAATAATAAATGAAGAAAAAAATATGCATTTTGTAACTTATGGAATGGTTGAAAAAATAGTATTTAAGAAAGAAGCACATGAAAGAGGAGGGAACAGAGAGTTCACCAATAGATTTAGGTCAGATAAGTGGAGGATACCTGAATGGTGCATATATGCTGACATAGACTAATTTGGATAAATCTTCTGTTCCTGTACTCCAGATCCTATGTTATCTCAGATAACAGATCCACAAATGTATGTTTTGTACACTAAAGCTGTGTATCAGAAAAATCTTCCATTTTCTAGAGCATAGAGATTATATGTACAATAACAATACAGCTCAAAAAGTTGTTCCTTACCAAGATAGTTGTCACTATCAGGGTCTTATTGAATAAACTTTCTGTCGCATTTAAGAAATAGAATCTTCGGTCCATCACTAGGCCATTCTCTGAGTGCCAGACCCCAACCTATAGGAGGAAACAAAAACTTAAACCTGTTGCAAGCTAAGGAAAAGGGGATAAACCACTCATTTGGTATTCTTATTTGTAACATGGTTCAAGTTTCTCTCCAATACATGTTATGATTCAGATTACACCTTTCTGGAAAGTGCTCCAACATGTAATTCCTCCCAATCTTTCAATTCTAAAGAATCTTCTAAACTGCCTTGATTCTAAATAACTGCCTTACGTTTCAGAAATGTCTTCAATTGGACACATTCATTGGAATTAGTTACTTGTGTACATTTGTGAAATGATCCAAAATTCAGTGATTGTAAGTAGGTTGAATATTTTAATTCTTCAATGACAAATGTATCAATTTTGACTATGCTTGTTCATTCTGAAATCTATATAAATGTTAGCTATTCTGGTTTTATTCTCAAACTGTTAAGGAGTAACATTGAGTAAAGTGTAAAACTGGTGTTTTCCTCGATCCTGTTGATCTCTAAACAGTATATTTGGTTAAAATTGTCCCCAAGGACTTTTCATTCATTCCAGTTTATCAAATGGTCAATACTTCTAACCACTCAATACTCTTTCTAATGTGTTCCTTGATCCTGCATTATCTTACAATTGCTAAACATTTCCTTTCATATTACAGCAGAATCAGAGGTCTATTGGGTCCCTGCTAGTTCCCTACAAAGCTTGCCCATCAATCCCATTCTCTCTTGAATTTCCCAGCAGTCCCACAACTTATTTTACTCATTAACTCCACTTTGATTCTTTTGCCCCTGACCTACACAAAGTGGCCACCTAACCTTCTTTGGGAGATGTGAAGAAATAGTAGTATCTAGAGGAAATCCACCAATTTATAAAGTTCTCTACTTCCCTCCATATGACCTTTATCAAAAAACTTGGTGCAATGGGATTCAATTTACAAAATCCCCATATCTTCTGAAATGCATTATTTTGTTTCTGAAAGACATGATAAACATTCTCACACAATTTTCTCCCTCCCATGATGGAGGGTGCAGGAAAAGAAACCAAAAAAAAGGAAAATAAAAACAAGATATGTGAAAGAATAGGAGAGTGGCGAAAAAATGGAGAATGGAAAGATCAAGAAGTAATTGGAGCTTTTAGAAAGAATAGATCCATTACTTTCAGAGATCCCACAATTGGGTGATGTCCTTCTAAACGAGGATTTCAGATTTATTGTCAGAGTACATATATGACATCATATACAAAACTGAGATTATTTTTTCCTGTGGGCGAAACAGTTACCACTTATTGGTAGTGCAAAAAAGTCTGTGCTCAATGTACACATAAACAAATAAAGAAATGTAAACAAACTGACTGTGAAATAGAGAGAAAAAAAATCAGTAAAGTGCAAAAGTAAGAGTTCTTCAATAGTCTCTGATTTAGTTTGTTGTTGAAGAGTCTGATGGTGGAGGCTGCCATATGTGGATTGTAGAGGAAAATGCAGACTTCCTGACTCTTTGGAATATTGAGGGTGTTCACGTGTCCTCTCTGTCCGAAACTTATTCAGAAGTCACATCACCTGTCAATCAAGGTTGGACTCCAGCCACTAATTAAATTACCTAAGGTAATTACTGGCTAGGTGCCCAGAGAGGAACTGAAGAAAACATCAGTGCATAGCACATTCTTTCTCTCTGCCTTGTGGTCCAAGCTCCATGCCAGGTTGCTACTGTGGACATTGCTGGAAGTGTCATGTGTAAGGTGTGCATTGAAGCTGATCCGTAGAACTGTGATAGATTAGTACTTGCAGAGAGTCACACCACATCTTGGTACAGGGAACCAGGTGTGTGTGTGAAAGTCCCTGTCTGTAGAGTGTGTACTCAGGTGTGTGAGCGTGTAGAGTATCGGTGGTCACTGGTATCGGAGTCCAACCTAGGTCCAATGTGAAAGTCTATATCGTTGTTTAAGTAATATAATAATCAAGTATATTTTAACATTCTCTCTTGTTTGTCTCTTGTGTGCTAATGAAAGTTATGTGTATGTAACACGTGCCCATACTCGTCTCTCTGTTAACACACCGAACCAGATACTCTTCCCAACACAACGGAGAGGTAGCAGCTGTTCCTGAACCTGGTGGTGCGAATCTTGTGGCACTTGCACCTCTTTACTGATGGTAGCAGGGAGAACAGAATGTGTTCTCTGTTCAAGGCCACTTTGTGTTAGGTTTTTGTTGTGTTAAATGTGTTCAAAGTTTCAACATTAAAATTATTTGACTTCTGCAGAGATTGTGAAAAACAAAGGTTTTGAATTTTTTTTCACTGTAGCTATTATTCATGTTATACATATGTTGACAGTTTTCTTGTGTTCTTTAACGTCTGTTAATCATTGGGCCTAAAGCAAATTCTTATCCCCTTTCATTCAACCGATCTGTAGGGATACTGAACATTGTCTAAGATTTTGCTGCTCATATGGTATTTGAATAGGCTTTAACCTTGATGTGGATTGGGGAGGCCAATGAGTTATGATGGATGGGAACAGCCAAACTTCATTGAAATGTTATTAGCAAGATGACTGTCTTTTGCAAGGGATGATCTTATTTAGACCTTAAGTATCTGACTTGGAAGGCCAATGCACACAGAAGGGGCATTGTGCTTAGTCTGTGAGATGGCTTTGCTGTGTTCATAGCCAACAATCACGATTAATTGAGGTCAACTTTGATTATTTAACTCATGAACCAAGCCCATTGCTTAACGATGTAGATAATTTGATAAATTACTAATGAAAAAGTTATAGATTATCTTTATGGTGTTAAATTTGCCAATAAACCCATTTCCATAATTTTTTTAATGAAAGTGTATTCCAAATTCTAACCCATTACATAAAAATACTCATTTCAACTTTGATCCTTTTGTCAATAATATGAAATGATGCTTCACCCTGATAAAAACCCTCTCCAGTTGAGAATGATTCCTATTAAAACTGTACTTAAACTTTCTTGCTTTGAGAAAAAACAAATTCGAGCTTCTCCAGGTTATCTGATTTCCTTCATCTCTGGTACTGTCTTTACAAATCTCTGCATTTTCACTAAGGTATTAAAATCATTGCTAAGGAACTTGCACAATACTGTAGTTGAAGATTAACCAGTGTTTCAAAAAGGTTTAGGATAATTTCTTAGCTTTCGTACATTATTCATTCATTTTAAATAATTAAATTCAAATATCTCAATTCCATAGTAACCTGAGTTTTCCTGAGATAAGCCATAAGTCTCTTTGTTCTTCCACTTACCTGATTTAGATTCTATTGCCTCTCCTCATTCTTTGTCCCAAATACGTTTTTTTCACATACCCTTGTGTAAAATTTAATCCACAAGGTTCCTGCCCATTTCACTTCCGAGCCTGTTTCTTGGTCAGTCACTATCCTCCACAGATTTTACCACCCCTGTGATTTCCTTAATTTCTAATTTGCACCTTCGTTAATAAATCATACCTGCATTAAGTCTGCATTTTAATGTCTTCATCTTTTAAACTAAATTATATGTGAATCTGATAAAAATGTAAGAAGTGGAAGAAAATTGTTTGCTGTTAGTTCAAATAATTTCACAATGAATTTTAGTGAAGGGGTTCTGAGGTAAAACAAAACCCTGAACTCAAATGTTAAATTTCCAGAAATGCTTTCTCTCCTGTGGACCTTTGTGCAACAGTGAGCTTTCTCTGGCTCCTAGAATTAAACCAATTTTTCAACCAATTTTGTCCTAACCAATCTAGGTAAACTGGAGAGCCTCTCAGGATCAGTGCAATTAAACTGCTCTGTATGATTGGTGTTACAATAACTGTTAAACTTCAACAATATACATTTGGCACAAACAGTTCAGTCTTAGGCCAGCATTAGGTAATTAAAAACATCCTGCTCAAACTCAATAAATCAGCACTGTTGGTGATGAACACCTTCCAACTAATTAAACTATCAATTAGTTTTCCAAGATCTAAAACATACCAGATAAATTATGAAAAGATTTGAAGAGTATTGCTAACACTCCAATTACCTGTTTCAGTCCCTCTTTACTGCGTTGAACAATCTTCAAAATGTAATTAGTTCGTTGGCCTTTGCTGTTGAATTCAACATGACCTGTTAGACCTTCTAATTCCACCTGGACTCGAGCACACAGAAAATTGGTCATTGACATAAATTCATTCTTAAAATAGTTCACTGCAAGAGCCTAAGGATGGAGTCAGATCGTGCACCATGCCTTGCATGTATTTGATCTCCACAGAATAATACACTTGCTTTTATATAATTCCAATTTACACTCCACACCCGCAACTTCCCTTGGCTCAATGATCACAATGAACTCTTTTTCATTGCAATTGCAGCAGAAAATTCAAAGAGAAATTACCAGAAAAGTTAAGGTGATCTCTTTTGTCCCAAAAGGCCAAGATTACTTTTACAATTCTTCGACAGGATTATCAAAACATTTTTCCACTTGATAAAAACACATAGAAATGATGGAGGAACTCAGCCGGTCTCACAGATTCCATAGGACTTAAAGATATATAACCAAGGTTTCAGGCCTGAGCCCTTCCTCAAGGCGTAGGCAAAACACAGGAAGGTGTCTCAGTAAAGACAGAGAGAAAGGTGGAAGAATGGAAAGGGGAGGAGACCAGACCAAAAGCCAAAAGGTGTTAACTGGATATGATAAGAGGAAAGGTGAGGATTGATTTCGACTCTGTGAAAGGAGACAGAGTGAAAAGACAAGAGAGAGAGAGAGAGAGAGAGAGAGATAGAGAGAGAGAGAGAGAGAGAGAGAGAGCTGGGGAAAGAAAACAGGTGGAAAAGAGATGGGATGAACGGAAATTAGAGGTTGATGTTAATGCCATTGATTGGAATGTGCCCAATCAGAAGTTGAGGTGTTGTTCCTCCAATTTGTGGGTCTCAGACTGGCAGAGCAAAGACTTTGGCCAGATATCAGCAAAGGAATGGAACAGGGATTCATCCATCTCCATCGTATCTGTTCCCAGGATGAGATCTTCTATGCCAGATCATCCAGGATGTCCTCCTCTTCAAAAAATATGGGTTCCCCTCAGCCCTCACCTGCATATCCTCCATTACCTGCATACCTGCCCTGGCTACCTCCACCCCCATGCTCAACAAGGACTGGATTCCCTTTGTTCTCACCTACCACCCCATCCTCATCCATCCTCCACCTTTGCTGTCACGTATTATGTGATCCCACCACCAAACCCATCTACCCTTCACCTCCCCCTTTCCACCTTCTCCAGGGACCCTCCCTCCGTGACTCCTTTGTCCACTCCTCCCTCCACATCAATCATCCCCTTGGCACTTACCCCTGTGACCACTGGAGATGCTCCAAGCACCCACAGCTCCTCCCTCACCACCATTCGGGAACCCAAACAGTTCTTCCAAGTGAAGCAACGTTTCATTTGTGAATCCACAGGAGGTCATCTATTGTATCCTGTGCTCCTGTTGTGGTCTCCTCTCCATCAGAGAGACTGAACATTTATTGAGCACCTCTGCTTTGTCTGCCGCAATACCAGGGATCTCCCATTAGCCACCCATTTTAATTCCCCACCCGGTTCCCTTGCCGACAGATATTCACAGTTTTAAGCACTGCCAGACTGAGACCACCTTAAAATTGGAGGTATAACACCTGTAATAGTATGGGATCCTATCACCACTGTATATATTTGTATATATTTACATATAGCGCTAGTGATTGGCTGAAAGCAGCAGCCATACCTACTGGCAGGTCATAAAGGCCTGCTCCTAACCAGACACAGGTCAGTCTGCACTGGTCGACCTCAATGGACTACTCTCCAGTCTTTTGTTAATAAAAGCCTTGGTTTGAGTCAATGTCTTTGAGTCAATAAGTCTTTGAGCCATTCGACGTGGTGCAATTTTATTAACAAAAAGTTTCAATGGATGGAGCGAATGCTGCAACCAGAATGCCTAAGCGTCGACCTGCAGTCAGCTACTGCTCAGAGTGATTTCAGGCACTGGGTGAGGTGTTTTGAGGCATATCTGCAGAGCTCAGACCTCATTGTGGAGGAAGACGTCAATAAACTGCTAGTTCTAATGGCCAAGGTGTCCACGAGGGTCTACGAAAACATCCAGGATGCGACCTCCTACATAGCTGCCATGAACTTGCTGAAGGGACTGTACGAGCAGCCTGTGAATAAAGTCTATGCCAGGCACATGTTGGTGACCAGGTGGCAGCAGCCGGGTGAGTCTTATAGAGCCTTCCTCCAGAAACTGGGTTACTGGGTAGAGCTTGGGAATACACTGACAAAACTGTTGCTGGGATCACTGATGACCTCATTTGGGACGCTTATGTGGCTGGAATCCAATCCAATGAAGTGAAGCAATGACTACTGGAGCATGGGGTGGGGGGGTGGGGGGCGGGGAAACAGTCTCGTGGAGACTGTACAGATTACTGAAACAATGGAGGCTGCAGCCCTAAGCCTGGACACTTACACACAGGGCTGGGCCCCCATTACGATATGAGTAAATCGCCTGCTTTTAACCTGGCCTCCCCATGCCCCGTCGATGGCCTCACCGCCGCCGCCACACTACCCAACGCGGCCTCGAAGTGAAACTTCTGTGGGATGGAGAAGTGCAGCTGATCCCTGTGCCCTGCGAGGAAGGTCTGGTGCCAGAAGTGCTGAAAGAACGGCCACTTCGCTAAAGTCTGCCAGTCCGCAATGGCCACCTCAAAGCACAGTGTCTCGTGTGCGGCCCAACCACCTTCCCCAAATTCAAATTACTCGTCCTTGGAACTCTCATCCAATGAGAGCGAGGAACCAATCGTGCAGCAATGCTTGATGTCACGACGCATGTACCGCGCGCAGAAGGCGCTGCTCTCGCAACGTTCCATCCTTGCCGCTGTGACGCTGCTCTCTGACAACACGCAGCCACCATCAGCACTTATGCTGCCGCCGACCCCCTCCACTGTGACGCTGCTCCCTGACTTGGCCCCCCCTGCCCAACAGGACTTTCGTACCAGCAGGCCCCGATGAATCGCCTGCTCCACAACTGTCGCTGCCCGCACTACGACCGCTGCCGCCTTTGCAGCTTGCTGCTATCTCTGACTTGATGTGGCTGCCTCTGCAGCTTGCCACTGATGGCCCACCCACCCCAATGATGTCATTGCGCAAGCGTAGTGCACTTCGGGCCAAGGTTCCACAAAGCTCCGCCCCTGCTCCAGCGACGCGAGGCTCCACCAGACGGCCCCCCCCAGTGACGAATGATGTAATCACGCCAGCCTCCACAGTCACTAACACAGGCAGCAGCCCTGCTCCTTGCAGTGACATTGAGCCAGAGCCAACCGCATCCCCTAGCTAAGGCCATGAAAACCATCAAGGTGAACAGCCAATATGCTAACTGTCTTTTTGATTCAGGTTCGACGGAGAGCTTTATTCACCCAGACCTGGTCCAGCGATGTGCGCTTGAAGTCCACCCGACAGACCATAAGATTTCACTGGACACATGAGCCCATTTAATGGGCATCAAGCGGTATTGTGTGGTGACCTTGAAAGTTCAGGGTATCAAATTTACAGGGTTTAAGTTGCTGGTCCTATCTCAATTATGTGCGTCTGTGTCATTTCCAATGTCATTTTAAATCAGTGTCACTGCATTATGGGGGTCCCCACTCTCCGCTCTCTGTCTGCCACCACTCCACCCTGGAGGCCTCCTGCTAGTGACAGCCCATGCCAGTCCCCGTGCCATAGTGCTCCACTTGTAGCCTCTTCACCCTCCGAGTCACTCCTCCAGCACTCTCCGCCAACCTCACACCTGGCTGGAAACCCGTTGCCACTAAAAGCTGGCAGTACAGCTTCGGGCAGAGGAAATTCATTAAAAGTGAGGTGGACAGACTGCTGGACGAGGGCATCATTGAGACCAGCGCAAGACCCTAGAGGGTGCAGGTGGTAGTTGTGAAGAACCGGGAGAAGGTGCAGATGGTGGTTGACTACAGCCAAACGGTCAACTGCTTCATGCTCTTGGACGCTTACTTTCTTCCGCGAATCACGGATGTGGTGAATCAGATCACCCAATACCATGTGTTTTCCACCATCGACCTTTGTTCAGCCTACCACCAGCTCCAAATCTGCCCGGAGGACTGCCCTTTCATGGCCTTCGAAGCAAACGGGTGTCTGTACCAATTCTTCAGGGTTCCCTTCGGAGTCACAAATGCTGTCACGGTCTTCCAACAAGAGATGGACTGGATGGTAGTCCAGAACGGCCTAACAGCTACATTCCCGTATCTGGAATGTCACCATCTGTGGCCATGACCCGCAAGACCATGACACCAACCTTGAGAAATTCTCCCAAACCGCGAAACAGCTGAATCAAATCTATAATTTTGAGGTGTGTCTTCTGCACTACTCACCTCGCAATTCTAGGTTACGTGGTGGAAAATGGGGTGGTAAAGCTAGATCCTGACCACATGCACCCTCTCATTGTCCTCCCACTGCCCCAAACCTAGAAGGCACTCAAACGCTGTCTGGGGTTTTTTCCTACAGTACGCTGATGAGGCATGGCCATTCATCAAGTTCAACTCCTTCCTCTTGTCAGCGGATGCCAGAGCAGCCTTTGACCGCATTAAGTCAGACATCGCTGTTGGCACTCTGCATACCATAGACGAATCGATACCCTTCCAGGTAGAGAGTGATGCATCCAACTTTGCACTGTCAGCCACCTTAAACCAGGCCAGTAGTCCTGTCGCCTTCTTTTCTAGGACCATCCAGAAAGCCGATACTCCTCTGTCGAGAAGGAGGCCCAGGCCATGTTAGAGGCCGTTCGTCATTGGAGACACTACCTCGCTGGCAGACGCTTCACACTGCTGACCAACCAACACGCAGTCTCATTTATCTTTAGCAACAACCAGCGAGGTAAGATCAAAAATGACAAATTGCCAGGTGAAGAATTGAACTCTCTACCTTTAACTTCGATATTCTGTACTGGCCTGGCAAACTCAATGACCCGCCTGACGCCCTCTCCCATGGGACATGCGCCAGCATGCATCTGGACAGGGTGCAGTGACTCCAAGAGGAGCTCTGTCACCTGGGGGTGACAGTTTGTAAAGGCCTGTAACCTGCCCTATACAGTTAGGGAGATCTGCTCCATGACTCGAGCCTGCCCAATATGCGCTGAGTGCAAGCCCAATTTCTTCTGGCCTGAGAAGACACACATCATTAAAGCCACCCAGCCATTCGAATGTCTCAGTGTGGACTTGAAGGGGCCCCTAACGTCGATGATCCGTAACACCTACATACTCATGGTTATTGATGAGTACTCCCACTTCCTGTTTGCTATCCCCTGCCCGGACATGACCTCTCCTCGGTCATAAACACACTGCACAGCATCTTCACCATTTTTGGGTACCCCAGGTTACATCCACAGTGACCGGGGGTCCTCATTTATGAGTGTGGAGCTGAGGCAGTTCCTTCTGGAGCACGGTCTGGCTTTGAGCAGGACCACTAGCTACAACCTGCGCGGTAACGGGCAGGTCGAAAGGGAGAATGCCACCATCTGGAAAGTGATCACGCTTTCCCTCCAGTCTAAAGGACTCCCCACCACTCGCTGGCAGGACGTCCTCCCAAATGCCCTACACTTCATCAGGTCCTTGTTATGCACTGCCACCAATGGTACCCCGCACAAAGGTATGTTCTCGTTCCCATGAAGTCGGAATCGGGAACGACCACACTGGCTTGGCTGACGATCCATGGACCTGTCCTGCTGAGATGTCATGTCTGGTACTTGAAAAACGACCCCCTAGTCGACCAGGTAATGCTGTTACATGCGAACCCGCACTATGCTTTTATCGAGTACCTGGACGAGCGGGAGGACATGCTCTCGGTAAGGGACCTGGCCCAAGCCAGATCTACATGCTGGGACAACGGGACCAGCAGCACCTCATGGATGACGATGGCAGTAGACCGGACCAGCATATGGACAATGATGACTGTGGACTAGGCGAAACTGCACCCACACTCAGGGACCCCAGCAATGATACTCCTTCAGCTACCCCGATACCGGAACCACAGTGATTACGTCAGACAATCAGGCCACCCGACCACTACAGCCTGTAACCTCTGTATGCTATACCCCCGACTCCTTTTTACTCACCCCAGGGTCAGTTCTTAAAGAAGGGGTGAATGTGATAGCATGGGATCCTATCACCACTGTATATATTGGTATATATTTACATATAGCGATAGTGATTGGCTGAGAGCAGTAGCCACACCTACTGGCAGGTCATAAAGGCCTGCTCCTAACCAGGTCAGTCTGGACTGGTCGACCTCGATGTACTATGCTCCAGTCTTTTGTTAATAAAAGCCTTGGTTTGAGTCAACAAGTCATTTGACGCTGTTACAGAGTTCTGTGCTGTGTATTGACCTATGTGCTGTGTGATTTTATGTTAAAAAGTGGCAGTTTGCCTTTGAGAGCCAAGGTGAAGGTGGACTGCTGAGAGTGAGAGAGAGAGGGAGTCGGACTGGGCATGTGCAAAAGATGATCTAGAGATTTCTTGGCTTGGAAGACAAGCCACGGCTGGGAAGACAAGCCACGGCTGGGAAGACAAGCCACGTCTGGGTGTGGCTGTGGAGTGGAAGGAGGCCCAAGCAGAGTCATTGTCTGGGAGACTGCTTCGAATGTTGGGCATTTTAAAAGGAATGAAGATTCTGAAGGCAGCCAGAAGGATCTGGACCAGGCCA
The DNA here is from genome assembly GCF_036971445.1 of Narcine bancroftii. Lineage (NCBI taxonomy): Eukaryota > Metazoa > Chordata > Chondrichthyes > Torpediniformes > Narcinidae > Narcine > Narcine bancroftii. Next base: position 102,048,452 of record NC_091476.1, on the reverse strand, counting down.
TTCTTCTTTCTCTCTGCAAGCAACACAAGAAGACCACTTCAAATTTTGTGCTCTCTCTCTCTGAAAGATCTTCTGGCTTCAGTTTACCAAACAAACTGAATTTTGTTTACGATCTTTACTTTGATTGTAATCAAAGTTTTGTGAGTCTTGTGTGTTTTGTGTTTGTTTTGTGTCTTTTTATTTTTCTGTGGGCTGGTTGGAAATATAACTTAGACTTTGATTACACATGTTATATTTAGGCTGGAAAATTTATTAGTTTTACACTGTTATAGAGATTCGCATAGTAACCAGTGGGCATTGTTATAAAAGGGGGGGGGGATTTTGAATTAAAGTTTGAAGGTGAAATTTTGTTAATAAAGTAATTGTTCATCTTTACCGCTGTGTGATATGCCTTCTTTGTGGTTGCTGGTTTGATCTTGTAACAACACGCTACAACACCTTGTATTCCATCTGGGCACCCTCCAACTGGACGGCATTAATACTGACTTCCCCACATTAGCCCACCTTGCATTCAAATTATGCCGATGAAAGGATCTCCTTCGTGCTGGTGAATGTGTTCAGGGAGCAGGTGGTGATCTAGGCTTAAAGCTAGCATTAGAGCTGTTAAATTAACAATGCATGCTGATTGACCTTATAAATGCTGCTTGGCATATACGAATCTACCAGACATTAGCTTGATTTTATTCAGTGCCTTCAGAAGTATGACATTCAGCCTGATTCACAGAAGCATGTCTCAAATAAATTTCCAAATGATAGCCATATTGGCAGAACAATTAATGTTACCCAAGTCTAAATTTCTAACACATCTTCTCACTGGCCCTGATTCATTCTTTTCATTCTCAAGCACAAATTGTACATATATTCCTGGCTCTCATATTATCATGCAGCTCATAAATAAGCCCTTCAGCCCATCAAGAAGTAGGTCCACCCTCAGGCACTAATTTACGCTATTTTAAAAAAAGTTTTAAAAAATTTGAACTACAACACAGTAACAGGCCTTCTTGGCCCACGAGCCCGTGTCGCCAAATTACACCCAATTGGCCTACATCCCCGGAACATTTTTGATCTGTGGGAGGAAACCCACACAGACACAGGAAGAATGTACAAATTTCTTACAGACAGTGCAGTATTTGAACCCTGGTTCCTGGTGCTGTAACAGCGTTGCGCTAACTGCTAGGCCAATTGTGCCAATCTAATCTTGTACTAATCCCATTACCTTCCTTCAGTTAATGGAACAAATGCATGAAAATCACTGATGAAGACTCTGCAGAAAAACATAGAAAGACACGCCAAAGGGAAAATAGTCACCAAAATCCCAAGAGATTATATAAAAGAATACTTTACATATTTCATTGAGATACCATTCATGAAGCCACCACAAGCATTTAATACCTTTAGAAAAGAAGCAACTGTATCATATATATTCCATTCACAGATCAGTAACTCCACACATAATCTACATACTTCGAGGCAGTTTGATCTCTGAAAATGAAACTCTCACCATCCTCAGGTAGTTCATCAGGCTGGTTCCATGTTGCCATATCTGAGCAGAGCCACAGGACAAGGATTTGACAGCAATTTCCTGGCTGCGGTTAAGTTCATTGATGGCAGTTACAATGACAAACACAGCATCAAACAGGAGTGCGGAGGAGAGCTAGGTGTGAGAGACAGAAGATCACGATGGAGAGATTAAGAAGGGGCTTATCAAAATTCAGTTGTAAATTCAATGTGACTGCCGAGAAACATTACTGGCAAGTAATCCCTTCAAAAATATAATAAAAAATGTTGCAAAGCACCATCAATCTTGTTTTCATTAACTGAGAATTAAATAGCCTAAAGCAGTGATTAGATCTTCATGAAATCTTCACTCACTTATTGCATAGAGTATCTTGATAAATTCTGCTGAGGGTAGAAAATTCGAGCTGCATCCATTATTCATAATTGGCCAACAAGAATATGAGAGAAAGAGAGAGAAAAAGTGAAAAGGGTGAAAAGGAAAGGTTGGAAAAGGAAAGGGAGAAAGTAGTTTCTAATCATCAATCAAGGGCAATGTGGGCAGAGGACATTGTACGTTCCTACCCAGCATGATCAGTAATCTCCCAGGATCCACGGGCATGTGGAGGGAAAATCGAATCAAAGGTGTACGACTCAGGTGTACTGCCCCCATCCAAATTTGGACAAAACTGGGGAAAACAATATTTATTTTAAGTTGCTGTGTTATTTGTGCTAACTGTGTATTGTCAGCTGATATAAAGACTTTTATTAGAAATTGGTACTTGTGTTTTATCTGTGTAAAATTTCAGACAAATCAACCCCTCTGCCCCCTTAATCACTTGGCACTTTCAGGTGGCCAAAATACCCCGACGTAAACCCGCATATTATACCCCTATGCAGCTGTCAGGAGGCCACCTGAAAGCACAGGAGGTGCCTGCGAGGCTCACTTTGTAACCCTCCTCCGGGAGGGATAATTACTGGAGCACTCAGGTCCCCCAAGGCACCTGAATGCAGCCAGGTGCCTGAAAGTGGCTGCTAAGGAGATGACAGCCCGAAGGGACAGGAGTTGGAGTGTGCTCCGAGGCGCCTCCTGTGCAGCTGTCCCTTTCAGGTGGCCAGCGCTGCGCTTCTAGCACTACCACTTGAACGGCAATTCCACAGGTCCGCTTCCGCTTCTGCAGGCACATTCTTGGTGGAGAATGCACCTGAGAGCGGCTAAAGAGTCCCCGTCCGCCCATGAATTGAATGTAGAATGCCTGGAGTCCTGAGGATCCAAGCATCATTTTAAAACCGTTGGGAGTTAATGCTGACTGTAGCTTTCGGAAGCCACTGAGACATTTCCAGAAACCATGCTGGTTCTTTATGATCATTAATAGATAATTATTTATATCTACTGAATATGACATTTACTTAGATGTACTAAATACCTGTTTGATGGACCGCAACGAGATTTAAAAAAAGATTTCTGTAAAATAAAATGGCTGATTATGAAACTAGAGGCTGACTCCTTACTCAAAGATATATTGTGATATACAGTACCTCTTTTCAGCAAAGAAGAAAGAGCAGAGGAAATAATCTAATTAGATTCCTGTTTTAAAGAATCAACATTATTGACCTCTGGGAGGTTTTTCTCCAGTTAGAAAAATATCCAATCACTTCTACATTCCACCATCTGTCCCTTTATTAAACTGAAGATATTGGAAATCTAAATTAAAAGTATAGAATTTTGGAAACACCCTCACAGGTCAGGCTGCCACAGATGAAAGAAAATCAGAGCTCATGTTTCTCTTCAAAGACCCTTCCTGAGAACCAAGGAGACAAAAGAAATTTGTTAAGCCGCAGTGAAGGAGAGGGAAGTGGGTAGGGGCGGGGGGAGGGGGGTGGGGGTGGGGTTGTCTCTGAATGAATAAAACTGGAGTGACCATGGGGATGGACTATCAGCAAGGTTATCTGGTCAGTGAGGGAATGGGAGCAGTTAGAGAGTGAGAACATAGAGGGAAGTACATGGACAAAAGAAGGTTGGAGTTGTTAAACCAGGCAGGCAGTTCCAGTTGTTACTCCCAGAGGGAAAAAGAATGCCCTCTATCTTCCCACTCTTTTTTCTTTTTTATGGCAAGTGATCACTAATTCAGAGGGAAGCCAAGAGGATCTTCCCCATTCAGAGAGTGGTGAAACTGTGGTGGTACACCACCGGCCTACTGCAGGGGGCAACCTCTGTATCTGCAGGAGTGTAAGGGGACAGGACAACACCTGGCCGGCTGTCAATCAGCTGGCCTGAATGGATCAAGCCCCACCCAGTTGGGTGTCAATCACCCTCTGGGATATAAGCCTGCGCCGGGCTCCTCACCCAAGAGTTGCTGCAGCTAGCCTGGCTCTGTGGAAGTCTTTGTGGATTAAAGCCTGTTGTACAGTCTTTACCTTGTGTGTGTCTGATTCTGGCTAACAGCACACCACAGAAACCCTGGAGAACATTGCCTGAGAGAGCAGTGCAAGCAAAGTCATTGCAGCATTTCAAAAGGGTCCTGAATAGTGTAAAAGGCTTTGGGCCAAGTGTTGGAAGGCAGGATTGAGCAGGATGGGAGCCTGCTGGTTGGTGTGGACATGATGGGCCAAATGAGTTGTTTCCACATTGGTTAATTTATGGTTCTGATGTTGAGAAAGACCACATCTTGCTCCTCTATGAAAGGAAATGTATTTACAGATCAGACAAGGTAGCCGTATCACTATTGCAATAAGTAATTAAATGGTAAATAGCTTGTTACAGTATGTATCTAGGCCCATGACTAAGATATTCCCTAATACGACCAATCAACATTCTGACAGAAAATTCGGAACTTTTCGTTCATACACTATTGACTAAAACTGAAAGAATACAAAAATCCATAGTCTGAATTGATATTGCACACAAACTTCAGATTTATGCATTACTGCCAATTAATTCCAAATTAGCATGGTCATCTAGATTAATTTGTATTAAGACAGTACTCACTGCTGCTCCAGGATAAGTTGAATGTGCACAGTTTTCCTGCCAGGATTTGTTTAGACTGTAAACAAAGTCATTATAGTATGGATGATTTGAGTTAGTGATGGAGAATCCCAGGATATTCACATGATCTTCATTTAGTCCCTCAAAATGCAGAAGAGGGAATTCCTGGAATAAAAAGAGGAACATTAAATTGATTCATTTTCTAATCCCCCCTTCAGTACCACTTTTTCTTTTATCAAGAATCATGCCATCTTGAAAAGTTTAACACGTGGACCTACTCTTTCTACATGAAACATTGCATTCCAAGCTATTAACTTTGGATCCCAGTCCTGCTTCTTCTGATGCTTCTCCTACATTTGCAAAAGCATTGCTGCAAAACATTTAGGAGTAGGGACCCTGGATAATTGCAGCTTTCTCCAACACTTCACTCTTCAATCAACATAGAACAGTACAGGCCATTTGGCTCAAAATGTTGTGCTAGCCTATATAAACCTACTTCAGAGCAATCTAACTTTCCTTCCCTTACAACCCATCATCCTCCATTTTCTTGCATTGATGTGTCTATCTAAATATTTTAAATACCCCTGTTCTATCAGCCGTCACCACCACCAGCAATGCATTCCATGCACCCACAACCCTCTGTATAAAAAAAATGTATCTCAGATCTTCCCTATGCATTCCTCTGCTCTCTTTAAATGGATGTCCCAGTGGTATTGGACATTTCTGGCCTGGGGAAAAATTGCTGGCTCTCCAGCCCATCTATGCCTCTCATAATCTTAAACACCTCTATAATCAAGGAATTATTGAGCAGTTATCAGGAAAGAATTTGCCCCATCTCTAATTTTTGATTGCGATAGAGCATAGACCTAGATTTTATTCTTCTTGACAGGTTCTGGAATCAGAAATCCTGGCTGTATTCCACTTGCTGATAGAAAGATGAATTGACTACTTCTCATTACTTTACATATCATGTGGCACTCACCATGCTGACTGAAGAAACTAAAATCTGATCTTGCTGAAAAAAGGGACTTTAATATATTGTAATCAAGATTTCATTCTATTATTTACTAATTTATCTCTGATTGGAGATCATGATTTCCCTGATTAGACCTTCTATCTACAATGTTAATCAACGATTCCAATTGGAAATTTAAAAAAATCACAGCTATTATAATGCACCATTCATTCTCTGAGCAGGAGAATAGTTGGTCTATATATTTGGAAGAACTGGAAACTCAGCCAGTGTGGTTTTATTTTCAATTTCCTGCCATCTATATGGTCTTCCGCACAACATGACACCATTACACATCAACAGTGAATGAACAGGAATAATTTAATGTAGTATAATGTTCACATATACCATGCAACAAGATTTCTTCGGGAAAATGATTATAAAGTAGGATTGGATTATTAACGTGTTCTGCTAAGTCTTCCGAGAAAGTTTCCCTATCTCAGCACTCAGACTCACAAAGACGAGCTGTGACAGCCAACAGGTTGAAATGTCAGTGTGGAGACAGAGCTGCATATTTCACTGACGTGTGCGTGACCACAGATGACCAAATCCTCAAAGGCCATGGTGGGAAGTGTTTACTAGCTCACTACAGACATTTAATGAACCTTTCCAGGTGGAGGATTTTGATGGTAGTACCTTCCAATTCTGTATACTTTACTCTGCATAATATGCTGCCTGAAGATCTACAAGGGGTGGTGTTTTCAGAAATCAGCCTCTATCCTCAAGGACCCTCACCACCTTGGCTTTGCTCTCTTCACACTGCTCCCATTAGGAAGGAGGTACAGGAGCCTGAAGATGAGTACCCAGTGGAGCAAGGTCAGCTTCTTCCCCTCTCCCATCAGATTTCTGAATGGACAATGAACAAGAGACACTACCTCAATTTGTCCTACATTCTTGCACTATTTATTTTTGAAATGTAATTTATTGCAATGTTTGCACTATATGATGCAGCCGCAAAACAATGAATTTTGTTACGTTCATGACAATAAATTCTGATTCTGATTTTTTTCATCTCATAAACTGATTTAGTTTTGAAAGAACACTTCAATATATTTTGTTCTTTACTTGATTCAATTATCTCTCTTCTTGTTGAGGGAAAATCTATACTCCTGCAGAAGTGTTTGAAATTTACATGCATTATCAATAGCTGTATTATTACTTTAGTGATTGGGGAAATAGCAAAGAAAGATATAAACTTAAATTACCAGTAGTTGTTTCTAATGCATCAACATCAATCTCATCTTGAGCTTTACTTAGCAGAACTGAACTATCAATGCTTTCTCCGTTGCGATGCTTCTAATTTTAATAATCAGATATGTGGTCTTCAGATACTGGGAGATGTTGCTGAATTTCTTCCTCTTGTGCACCTTCCCCATCTCACAATCTCACTGAAATTGTTCCTGCCATCACCTGCCGTCAACCTATCCCCAATAACCACCAACCCACTCCTGGTGTGGAACATGGAAAAGGTTGAATAAAGAAAGAGCGTCAGCTTTGAAGTTTTTTTTGTTCTTCATATGAAAACATCTTCTTTGTTAGCACCTCCCTGCAGATCTTGTAAAGGGATTATCCTTCTGGACTTTTGCTCAGCTTCTACATTTAAGGAGGTAGTTCAAATGAAGTGCCACTCCTTTATACAATGAATATAATACTACAAGGGCAACACTGCCTGACATTATTGGTCATCAGCTGATTCAGTGTTGAAAACATTATAAAATGCTGTGAGCTGAAGCAGTAACTGGAATTGGAGCTGATCCAACAACTCCAGCAGTGTGCAAACACAGTTCTGTACTAAAGCATGAAGAGATTCTATTAGGTAGATTATCTAAACCAGCCATTCTCAACAGGGGCCAATAAGGCCCACCCCTGGGGATCACAGGACATATAAAGGAGGCCACAGACTAAAAGCATACATTTTTTTAAATGTTTTTTAATGTAGTCAGTAGAAGTATGGAAGAAACAAAAACTTGACTGCTTCACAGGGAAGGAGGCCCATAAACTTTGAGCAGACTTCTAAGGAGATCATCGTCAAAAATAGGTTGAAAATGGCTGATCCAAGTGATTGGTTACGGAGCATGACTTTACCAGAGATGTGAAGATGTAGTTATAGTAGGCGGATGTCATTCCTAACTCCACAGCCTGGAAAACAAGTTAAAAAGTTTAAGTTACAGAATTCATGGACACAGATTTTAGAATTCATTTAGTTCCATAAATTTGAGAATGACAAGATAGGGACTTTCACCTCCAACTCAAACAGCATCCTGACTTGGAAACATGACTCATTTACAATAATAGAGAGGCAAGCAAATGTCTATTGATGTCCTGGACAATATTTATTTCTAAAACAAAATTTCTAACTATAATGATCTGCTGAGGCTGACAGTGATTGTTCGCTGTGTTCAAGGTGCTACTTTGTTTTCCTCGCTGCAAAAGTGAATACAAATTAAAAGTACGTCACTGGATTTAAAGCATTTTAGGATTTCCTTAGCTCACACAAGGCACTACATAAGTATAAAGCTTGCTGCACGATTTGTGTTCACTTCAAAATCTTCACTTCATCTTTCATTACTATTAGGAAATGAGCAGTCAGGGAGTATAATCCTGCACTCCCAACAATATTGCCCATTGCAGCACAATGCAATGAAAGTAGGACAAGTTCCACAAAGTATGTGTGAAACTCCAGTCTAATGCGTTGGGGATGGGGAACATTTGTGGTTAGAGAAGCAGACTGTGAGTAGGACATGATAAAAACACTAAGTGTTATTTTATTTTTTAATTAATTTAAAAAATTACAACATAGTAGAAGCAAAAACCGGCCATTTAAACCCGTGCTACCAAATTAAATCCGAATTAACCTACAACCCTGTATGTTTTGAAGGGTGGGAGGAAACCCATGCAAACAAGGAGAGAATGTTCAAACTCCTTACAGACAGCACCAGATTTGATCCAGGATTACTGGCACTGTTCTTGTGCCTCGTGGGGGACAGGATAATGGAATCTGCTTCGGAAATCACGAGAGTTAAGTGCCCTGATGATATTGAATTTGTACACTTAACTTTCGTGTATGCGCCAATCAAATTCGAATACACGCATGCAACAACCGAAGACTCGCGCATGTATGACAGATTTGTGTATTGGAGTTTGGTTGGCCCAAAGATGGACCCCAGGACGCCAACTAACAAAGTAAATACGGACATTTTGGCTCTTACATGCCCTGTATTCCTGTTATCGTTTGTCAAATACAACGTAAACTGCGTAATTTTTTTTCCCTATATATATTTTTAAAATATCCAATCATATGTGTGGATGGACGCGTCGCATATCTCAAGTCGAGGAGTACCTGTACAGACAAGGTATTCAATGATGATACATTTGAATATCATGGAAGCAGATGATGCTGATGAATAACAAATTGTTGTGATCCTGACTTGGAAACATGACTCATTTACAATAAAAGAGAGGCAAGCAAATGTCTATTGATCTCCTGGACAATATTTATTTATAAAACAAAATTTCTAACTATAATCTGATCCAAGGGAGCTTTATGACATTTTACATGTTCCAAATTTGGGCAATAGATTTCTATATTACAATTTCTATCATGAGCTCAAATATGTGATCATGAAATGTGTTTGTGTGTTAAATCTTGTCAGCCATTAACAACAATTGTGTTTGCATCAAGATGTTCGTTAACTGATTTCGTTCACTTGTTTAGAGGCAAATGCCATTTCTGTGATGCAATTAGAATATTTCCATTGTTCACTTGCAACACTCACACTTCTAGCTACAGGAACCCTCTCCCACTGATGCCACATTTCAACAGAATGCTGATACCCATTCTTTCGGCTCAGAGTGAACACATTAAAATTTAATCACATTTATGACAAATCCTCTCACTATCTATGTGGGTCTGCCTTGAGTTTTTAATTCCCATCCTCTCTTGTAGTTAGAGTATTTCAGGAACAAAGAAGTCCACTGCCACTGAGGTAAGAAGTGATTTGACCTGCTTAGGTAGAAATCATAAAAAATTATAATTATTGGAGAAATACTGTATATCCTTCATCTGCACGTCATTTCAACAGGATGTGCCTGCAACAGTCATCTGGTGAACCATTACTGAATTTGTGCACTGGAATTATAGAATGATCAGGTGAGGTCTCACATTGGCACTGTGGGTGAAGATGGGTTAATCCAACAAGCTGCAAAGGAGTGAGGTGGTGTTGAATCTGAATTCTGTCATGGACCAGTTGGGCCAATTAGACAGCTGATTTTTTGTAAACTCTATTGAATGTCTTTGCAGCTTTGTTTGACATGTGGATTGAAATTAGTTGGTAGAAAATTAAAATTTTATATTAAACTATAATGCACATTTCAAAAAAAATCCCTTGAGCTCATCAATAGATCCTGCAATTCTGAAAGGCCTTTTAATTGGGTGGTGTGCAGCAGACCACACTGGCACTGTGTGATACCTTTGGCTCAATGGGTGCCATACGTTGTTTCACCTCTCCTCCACACCAAAGGGGATCACAGAATATTTGGGGGTGGGGGGTGGGGGAGGTGGATAGACTGAAATCATAACATTTTTTGAATTTTTTTTTAATGTCTCCAGTAGGAAAGAAGTATGGAAGAAACCAACTAAACTTGACTGATTCACAGGTAAGGGGGCCCATAAACTTTGACCAGAGTCCTAAGGGAGCCATAGCCAAAAAAAAAAGGTTGAGAATGGCTGGTCTAACACATTGAAAGGCTGGGATATTGCTTGCAAAAACATACAAGTAAAGGCAAGGTTCACCTTGCAAGGGCTGCACATTTCTCAGGACAGGTCCACAACAGAAAGAACAGTGTGACATTGAATGTGTCCAGTGGCTTCTATGCAGTTTCTCATGTGCAAGATGGATCTAAGTATTAAATGGCTATCTCTTCAGCAGAGGATTTATATAAAATGTTCTCATCAAAACTGATGACTGTTGTATCAAATTTAAAGTGAAAAATGCAGTTATAACCTTTCTCACACTCAGGAATTCTTACAAAGCCTCACCAATTTAAATATGAAAGAGCCACTTTTGATTATTGTGTACAAAACTGCTGTCTCACATTACAGCTTCAACAATGAGTCAGTAACTGACAAAAATAATCGTTTGAAGCAACTAAGCAGCTTCTCTGGTTTCACTGGAGACCTTTCACTAATTGTTTAATGGTGGTTGAATGGAATTTAGCAACCTTAAGGTTAAACCTACCTTGTGGAGGATTGATTGTGACACTAAAATACTGGCATCAATAATTATGGTTGCAATTTTGTCATCTCGAATTTCCTTCAGGAGTGGTGTTGAATCCTGATTTTGATCCAACATTCGTACCGACAAGGTGTCCTTGGAAATAAGAAACTGGCGCAATAACTTTTCCAAACTCAAAAGGCCTGCAGTAAAAAAAATTAGGGAAGGAGATGACATCTAGAATAAATTAGATTGCAAGGCCACATCTGCAATAGAGCAGTATGAATTACCTTTCTAGGATTCTTGGCAGGAAATTTTACCTGAAAGGTTTCAATTAAAAATAAATGTTTCCAACAACATACAGTGAGTTGGCTTCGGCCAAGACCATTGAAAAACAGTTCTAAAATTCTAATAGAGAATAGTTACTTAAATTTTCAGAGAGAATTTAAATGCTGAGACAATGAGCATATCAAAGGGAAACCTTGTGACTTTGGTAGCTGTCAATTGTAGCTCCTGATATGAAACAGGCATCCCCCTAATTTTTAGCTGCTTTGAATCTCCTTTCCACATACAGTAAAATCCCTGTCATCTAGAATTCAAGGAGCTGGCAACCTCAAGCAACGGAGAAAAAAAAATTGTGGAAAATAAATAGGTAAAAATACGAAAGTTTTAAATTGGGGCGGCTTGCCAATCACGCAACACGTAATCTTAAGCAATTGGAAAATCCACTTATCTGGCATCTACTAATCCCCATAGATGCTGAATACCGGGGGTTTTACTGCATTTCATTTGTACTTTTTACTCCCACAGGCACATTTCCCAGACCTGACTCATTTAATGATAAGAATACATCAATGACATTAACACTGTGCAGCCAGTGGTCATTAATGACAAATAGAGAACATTCACAACCCCAACTCCTCAGTATCACCAGCACCTCCTAAAGAGCTTGTACCATCTAAATGGAGCTGTTGTTGCAGTTCCTGGTTCTTCATTGAATCTGGTCAGATGCATCTTTTTCCAACTGCTCTTTCATAATCCTCAACATCATATTACTCCATCTCATCTTCAGTTCTTCTTTTTCTTGCTAGTGGCATCATTTTGGTAATTTCCCTTCCCAGCCATCCTGATTGAATTTGAATTTGTCCATGTCATATCAAACTTCTCTTTTGTTCTTTCTTACTCAACACACTCTCCCACTCCCAAGGCAAGTATTCCTTGCTTTCTATTCCCACACATACATTGGGACATTTTCATCCTTGCAACATTCAGCTCCCTTCTCTAGTTTTATTCAGGGTTCACATCTCCACTCAATACAATTGTGCCTCATGAGCTTTCCAGTTCAGCTTCCCAATGTTATCATTGAATGACTTTCTTGTGACCAGCCTGCACACCTATCTACTATTCAAGTATTCAACTTTCTATATATTGGATAAACTGGATCTGAGCCCTCAGGCCATAGATTTCATTTGTCGATGTTTCCTCTAGAGGGAACCTGTCAGAGTGATGCACAGGATAGGAAATTCAACACTGGCAAAGAGATACTAACTGTCATCAAGCACAACAATGTAGATCTCTGAGGGGAAAGGGCAGAAGAAGCAGACATAATTCACAACAGATGAGCATGATGTCATGCACCATTAGTGACTGAGAAAGAAAAGCAGAAATTGAAGTTAACATGCAAGAGAAAGACAATTCAGGATGTAGATCAGTGGTTTTCAAATGGCCCTGAAACTCATATTCCACCTTAAGCAATCCCTATGCTGTAAGTGTTCTGTGATTAGTAAAGGGTTGTTTAAGGTGGTATGCGAGTGGAAAGAAAAAGGTTTGAAAACCAGTTTTAATTGTACCTCATTGACTCGTTGTGTCCACAGTTTCATAACTCCAAAGGAAATGGGTCAATGACAATTTTTCTCAAGCAAAATATTTCAGTAACAATTGGGTCTAGAGCAGTGACTCTTCCCACTCACACACCATCTTAAGCAATCCCTTACTAATCAAAGAGCACTTATGGTATAGGGATTGTTCAAGGTGGAATGTGAGTTTAGGGGGCAGTTTGAAAATCACTGGTGTTGATGACACAGACATAAGGTTTGAAATACACAACTGAGTGCTCACACAACTGCAGGTAGACAAAGGCAAAGGACAATTGGCAGGCTTTGCACCTCTTCCAGTTAATCATAAGGGAAGTGGTTGGAGTAGATAGAAAGAACAAGGAAATTGTGACAGCTGCAGTTCCTTTAGGAATATTGAAGGGGAAAGAAAGTAAAAGATACTGGAATCTCACTGGTACAATTGGAAGATAGCCCAACTCTAGATGGGGTTGTACCAGGCCTTATATTAGGGGTGAGCCTGACCAAGTGATCAAAGTTTCAGTGGGAGCGCATTTTGACAAGAGTGTCCATAATTCCATACATTTTCAGATCACTATGTTTAAGGATATGACTGGTCTTCAGATGAAAATGTTAAATTGAGGGAAGGCTAATATACAATAATATTAGACAGGAACTGGGGAAAGGAAATTAGAAATAGAGAGGAAATTGATTTTCTGTTTCAGGGTAAATCCACATGGAGTTTTCTCAAGGCTAGCTGTTTAGAGTTCAAGACCAGCATATTTCTATGAGGATGAAAGATAAAGATGGTAAGGTTCGGGATCCTTGAATGAGAAAAAATATTGTAAGTTTAATCTATAGAAAATAGTAAACATATTTAAGGAGCTAAATAAGAAAGTCTGCAGATGCTGGGGTAGAGTGCAATGCACAAACATGCTGGGAAAACTCAATGGAAGTAAAGGGTACTTTACGAAGGGGCCAGGCCTGAAACATTAGTCACTGCTAAGTTTCTTCAGCATGTTTGTGTATCGCAAACATATGTAAGAGTTAGGAAGTTAAAGTCAAACAAGGCACTTGATAAAGATGAAGGAAGCAGGAAAGAACTTAATTAAGAAATTAGGAATAAAAACACACGGAGACGCTGGAGGAACTCAGCTCATTTCGCATGTTCCATAGGAGGTAAAGATATATTAGCGACATCAAGGTGTAAGCAAAGAACAGAAAGGCGTCAGAATGAAGACATCTTTATTCTGTTGGCATCCTGTTCTTTGCTTATATTTTGAAGAAGGGCTCAGGCCTTCAGTAATACACTGAAACCTCGTTAGAATGCGATTTATTAATCCACGGAATTACTTATAGCGCCGGTGTCTGTGGACAAACTTTGCAAATAAGTTGATTAAAATTCATAATACCGATATTAAAAGAATGCACTTGCTTTCTTTCATTGAAATTGTTAGTTCTAGATAGCAGATCCTTCGAAAACTGGTAAAATTTGGGTTTGATTATCCGTGGGCACTCTGACATATATGCATCTGTTCTGCGACTCAGCTGTAATGTGGTATGAAATCTTGGACCCCAACTACCGCGTTCTAACGAGGTTTTTCTGTATATCCTTACCTCCAACAGATGTTGCGAGGCCGGCTGAGTTCCTCCAGCATTTCTCCATGTTTTTATTACAGTCACAGAATTTGCAGACTTTCGTGTTTCACTAGGAAATTAGGAGGACTAAAACGGACCGTAAAATGTACTTAGTAAGTCGGATTAAGAGGAATCCAAAGGTATTTAAATAAATGTAAGGAGCATGGGATTAGTTAATGGAAGGGTAGGCCCATTCAAGAACAAAGGAGGGGTTTATACATGGGGACAAAGGAGGTGGATGATATCCGTAATGTGTATTTCATATTGATATTCACCAAGGACATAGATGATGGCACGATCAGAAGGGAAAATTGATAATCTAAGGCATGAGAGAATTAGTAAGGTTGTGTTAGGTGTCAAGAAAAAAAATATTAAAGTGGATAAGTCTTTAGGGTCTGATGGAATTCATCCCAAGAAACTGTCATAGGGAAGGAGGAGTTGCTGGGGCCTTGACAGAGATATTTGTATCCTCTTTTCTGCAGGCAATGTCCCAAAGAGAAGAATAACCATTATTATTCTTTTGTTTAGGAATGGCAAATGGGACAAAACAGGCCACGAGTCTTTCATCGATGGTAAATAAATTATTGAAAAAGATTCTCAGCCAGAGTATTTACTCACTTTAGGAGAAACTTGGGATAGCATGGCCTTGTGCAGTGGAAGTCTAGCCTCACAGTTTTCTGAGGTGATGAAAATGATTGATAAGGATAGAGCAGAGGTTACTGTCATCATGCAATTTGATAAATCATTTGACATGGTCCTTCATGTTAGACAATTAAGTCACATGGGATTCAAGGCAAGCTGGTTAATTGGATTCAAAACAGGCTTAGTCATAGAAGACAGAGAATCATGGTAGATGGGTGCTCTGCAACTAGTAATATTCCACAAGGATCAGTGAGGAGACTATTGTTTGTAATACATAGTAATAAGTTGGATGAAAATGAACATCAAGTTTACAGATGCCACAAAAATTGGAGAAGTTGTGGAGAGCGAGGAAGGTTGTTAAAGGTATCAGTTGGAAGTTTAGGTGGAGGACTGGCAGATGTAGTTTAATCTGGACAAGTGTAAAATGGTGCACTGCATGAAGAATACAGTAAATGGCAGGGCCCTAAGGGGGATTGATCTTCAGAGGGATCTTTGGGTACATCCATAATTCCTTGAAAATGGCAAGATGGGATAGGGTAACAAAGAAGCCATCCAGCATATTTCCTTCATTAGTCAGGAATTGAGTATAACAGTTGGGAAGTCATATTGCAGCTATATGAAACTTTATTTGGGCCACCTTTGCAGTATTGTGTGCAATATTGATTGCCACACCACAGGAAGGATGTGAAGGCTTTGGAGAGATGCAGAAATGGTTCACCAAAATGTTGCCTGGATTGGAGAGCAGTGGCTAAAAGGAGAGATTGGTCAAATCTGGACTGCCCTCTATCAGGTATTGACTATGGGATGACCTAATAGAAGTACATAAAATTATGAGAGTCATAATAGGTAAGATAGACAGTCAGAGTTTCATTGTGATGCAATGTTCATACATTTCCTTTCTAAAAATACTGTTAAGATTATAGCCAAATATTGGAAATATTTGACATAATATGATTGAATCATCCTTAATTTATGAATCTTTTAACGAAAAAGATTACATTCTCTACCCATAGGATTCTTTGGCTTGGCTTCGCGGACGAAGATTTATGGAGGGGGTAAAAGTCCACGTCAGCTGCAGGCTCGTTTGTGGCTGACAAGTCCGATGCGGGACAGGCAGACACGGTTGCAGCGGCTGCAGGGGAAAATTGGTGGGTTGGGGTTGGGTGTTGGGTTTTTCCTCCTTTGCCTTTTGTCAGTGAGGTGGGCTCTGCGCTCTTCTTCCATAGGATTATACTGAAGTAAAATGCCCATGACACATTTTGTTTTGCCTTTTTGTTTTTTGAAATAATGAGACTTTTGTCAACTGAGGAATGGATGTACAGCATAGAGTTCTGATGTGGCAATAAAGAAAATGGGCACTGTTTCCATCATGCTCAGCACTGAATCTAGATAATTAAATACGGACACACAAATTGAAGTTTTCACAGGTACTGAAACCAAAAGACGTTGGAACTGCTATTATTTAAACATTTGAACAAGCTCCCCCCAAAGTAAATGTCAATTTTCAATCAGGATGTAGGATTTCTTGCAGCTGTCTCACTAACTGAGTCAGGCTGCTTTTTAAACCTGCATATGTTGAGGAGACAAATGCACTCACTTCATCTAATTAAACCTTGTTGTACAAATCAACCAATGTTGAAAGTATCCATTTAAATCAACCGCAATGTACAATGTACTCAATGAGCTCTCACTGTTTTCGCATGGGATTAAAGTGGGCACAGTTACACTCAGCCTTGTGCATTCTGCACAGTCCTTTGTCCTAGGAAAATACAGAAGATTATGAGAGGCATAGGTAGGATAGACGGGCAGAGTTTGTATCCTAGGTTGGAACTGTCAAATACTAAGGCAGGGGTAGCCAAATTGAAGCTTGCAAGCCACATTTGGCTCTTTGACATCTAATGGGCGGCTCGTGGAAATATGTTGGCTGAGACAGGAATCGAACGAGCTGGTGCTCACGATGGTAGTTTTAGTGGGCGTGGGATGTGAACAGGATTTGGAATGCATATATGAAGTTCTTGATTTTTGAAACTAAGAAATACTAGCAGTGTAAAAACTACATACATGAATAAATATTATTATGTACACATATTTCTTAATATTTATATAAAACCTTTGTAATAAAATGTGCATGTAAGAGTAAAAACATGTATGTAATATTTTTTCATGTTTGTGGCTCTCAAACATCTGAAGTTTATCGTATGTGGATCTTACGTTAAGCAAGTTTGGTCACCCCTGGTCTAAGGTGAGGGGGGGAAATTTTAGGTTTGAAGGGGCAACCACAAGATTATTGAATCAGAGACGTTAAAAAATCATTTCTGCCACTTTATGGTAGTAAAGTATAACAGGATTTCACCTCATTTTAGGCAGAAAAAGTGTGCCCATATATCTTACTCCACAGAAGAATGTGGTATATATATGAGAATATTGAATACCTTACAAAAAGCCAAGAACTGATAACTAATGCAAGTGTCTGAGAAAAGTTGCTCTAAATTTTTAAAAAAATAATTGAGTTAGTACTTAATGCAGATTATTTAAAATATACATCAAAGCAACTTTAAAAGATGCCATTGAAAGAAGGTATCAAACTCTTCAAGCTCCTAGAGTCTGCAATGTCATTTGTACTTTGAGAGAACAGTGGAGTTGGTATAAAATGACCACGATATTACTAGGTACTGAGTTTAAAAAGTAAACAAATCATCATTACAAACAACAAAGACTGTCGGCCATTAGCAGCAGAGATGAAGCCATCCTACCAGGTGGAACCTCCAACTCAGTGGAAACTTGTGTGGAAAGCTTTGCTATTTAGTTTACATTAGCTATTCAGGAACTAATCATAGCATGTGGGTAGTATGGAAACCACTGCACAGATTAACAATAAATCTGGTGATCCTAAGTGCACATTTTTATTTACTCATTGGATCATTCAACGAAAGAAAGAAGTGAACACTTGTAGCTAGCACTGGTTGATATAAATTCACCCCTCAGTAAAATGTATGAGCGATCCTTCAACAATCTTCAGTCATCATACTTTTACTTGTCAGTGAAACACCATGGACTATTTCTATTAGTGTACTCTACCTAGCTTGGGAAATGTTTTGATATTCTATTGTGTTCTGACACATTATCAGACCTTTACATTGCAAAGTACATTTATACAATGCCTACAACGGTCTCGACTGGTCCCCAAAGAAAGGTTATAGTTATGAATATGAAGGCAATGCTCTAAGCAGTGACATTGAGCAAAGTCAAAGTGACAAAGAAGCAAGATGTTACTCTATCACCATACACAAAGGGCAAATCAGCCACAAAACATGTAAACACATCATTGAAACGATACCCTCATGTGATTACACACATATGTTGTAAATCTGCATGAGATTTTAAATGATCTCACAGTTACACCTATCTCAGATCATGTGCAAAGAGGTAATTACATTGCCACCATTAATGAAATGCAGAAACCACACTGATCACAAAAGCCAAAGAGGAATTGTGAAAAGAATTCCAATAGAAAAAAGACATGATATGCAGGAACAGATAGTATACTGTATGTAGTTCAGTATTTCTCAAGCTAAGGTGCTTGGTATAGATTGTCCCTAACACAAGGAAACAAATATTACTGATATACAGTAATACACAAGGAATACGTAAAACAAGGTGGTGAATTTGATGAGAAAAATAATAAAAAATTGTCAAACACTTTTTCTATCAAAACAAAAATCTTATTAGTGATCAATGTAAGGGAAAACTTAAAGTGGTCAATAGGTATAAAAAATTGAGAACCATTGATTTAGTGGAAAATGAAGTCACCGAAAGTTGGAGTTACAAAAGTGTATCGTCTTTCCAGATTTATATTCTGGTGAATATTTGTTTGTACTAATCAGTGACTACAGGAGAACCATCTTGTTGAAATGAATCAGTTGCACATCCATAAAAGCGATCATCCTAACAATTCATCATGTATTTGTGTGGCTTGATAACTGACTGCTATTTGGAGGAGTCACGTGATGGAGTAGTGGTCTGTAGGGTAAAACCAGCCAGAAAAAAAGTCAAGAAAAGACAAAGTTCAACAAATATAAAATATAAGAAATAGAAGATAAAGTTGCAGAGAAGAGAAAGAAGATGGCACCCAAGATGGAAAAAGTAATAACAACGGGAAAAAAAGAAGAAAGGTCACCGGAAAAGGAAGAACAAGGCCTTACCTGCATGAAGGAACAGGGAGCTGTGGTGGTGAAGAACGTCCGTTCTCCGAGTTGGTGCCGGCCCTGCGGAGTCGTGACCCCGTGACCAGTGGACTGCAAAAATGGCTCTCTGAGCCAAACAAAAGTGCACAACTGCGCATGTACGAGGAGTTGCGCATGAGCAGTGTGCAATCAAAGGTAAAAGAAAACACTAATGGGAGGGAAGCTCAGTCGAGGAGCGGGCAACCACGGTGCGACCAGCTGAGGGATGCCCAACACCAGGGTTCTCAGCTGGAAGATGAGGAAGGTGGCAGGAGTGGGAGTGAGGTACCAGGTGAGAAAGAAAGTCGGCGGAGTGAATGGCAAGAAGAGCAGCAGCAGGAGGCCCTACAGATGAGCAGCCCAGAAGGGGAGGACCAACAGCAAGAGGCCCAGCAAGAAGAGGCTCGACAAAGTGATACAAACAGAAGAGAAACAGATACAAAGAAGAGAATAAGAAGATACAAACACAGGTACAGACACAGAAGAAGAGGAAGAAGAAGACCTTCACAGAGAATTAGAAGGTAAAACAGATGGACAGAATATAGATAAAGCATTTTTTTCCAAACTTTAATATTTAAAAGAAAACAAAAACACAGCATACAGTATAAAAATAGTCAAAGAAAATTTTTCATTAATACCCATCCCCCCGCCACCCTTACAGCCAGCTCCCTTAAGGGGAGCAAAAAAAAAGAAAATATTAATTATATATATAATTTTTAACAAAAATGTTAACATTTCAAAGTATGTCTAAATACATATATTTCAAATACAGAGACCACTTACTAACAAAAGAATAATAATTATCATGTAAAGTATAAGTAATTTTTTTCCATAACAACACATACTTTCAATTCATTATGCCAATGAGCTATATTAATCTCAGTATCATCCTTCCAGGTACTAGCAACACATTTACGTGCTACTGATAATACGAAGCGTACAAAAGCAATTTGAATTTTATCCAATCCCATTCCTCTTAACGAATATAAATTTCCCAACAAGAAAATCGTTGGATCTAACGGTAATATAAAATTATATAATTTCTCCAAAACTACTTTAATACCTTGCCAAAATGATTGAATTTTAACACAATTCCATAGAGCATGTAAAAAAGTTCCAATACACGAACCACATCTAAAACAAAAATCCGAATTACTAAATCCATATTTTTTAAACTTTTCCAGGGTCAAATACAATTGATGTAAAAAATTATAATTAACCATTCCATAGCGCACATTGGTCAATTTAATTATATTGTCTTGACACATACTTGTCCAATCTTCTTCAGGAAAAATAAATACTAAATCACTCCCATTTAAGTTTAGATTTCTCCCAATCTGGCTTATCCATACTATCTTGTAACAAATTATACATAACTGAAATATAATCCTTTTTCAGTGTAGAGGAAATCAAAGATTCAAATCTCGACAAAGTAGGTAAAATCATCTCTTTACCATAATTATCTTTTATCAGAGCTCTAAGTTGATAATACACAAACAAAGAATTAACAGGTACATCAAATCTTTCCCTCAATTGATTAAAAGAAAGAAATTGCCCCTCTACAAAACAGTCTTGTATTGTCTTTATACCTTTAGAATCCCAAATCTTTAAATGATTGTTAAACATTGAAAAATGAATAAGCTGATTATTATACAGTGAAGTTAAAATAGATAATTTATCTTTCGACCTGAACACCCTATTCTTTTAAACCAAATCTTTAATAAATATTTCAATATCGGCATATCATATTGCTATAAAAAATTCAAATTCCAACAAAATATAAATTCATGTATTTCAACCATAGGAATACACTCCATCTCCACTTTAGCCCAGCTTGGAGGCTGTTCTAAATCCATCAATCTACTTATGAACTTCAACTGGGCCATTTCATAATAATTTTGAAAGCGTGGTAATTGTAATCCACCCAATGTATACTTCCATATCAGTCTATGTAGTGCCATTCGAGCAAATTTACCTTTCCATAAAAACTCTCTCACTGCTTTATTCAAATCTTGAAAAAACCCTTAGAAAGTAAACAAGGTAGTGACTGAAATAAAAATTGAATTTGTGGAAAAATATTCATTTTAATACAATTAACCCGACCAATCAAAGTTAATGGAAGATTTTTCCACTTAATCAGATCTGCTTTAATCCATCTTAATATAGGTACATAATTTAATTGATATAATGATTGATAATTCATATCCATAAAGACATCTAAATATTTAATTTTACTTGTCCACCTTAATTTTGTAATTGTTTTAAATTCAGAATAATCTCCCACTCAACTGGTAAAATTTCACTTTTGTCCCAATTAACTTTATATCCCAATAATTCTCCAAATTTCAACAAACACTCTTGCAATTGTTTCAACGATCGTTCCAGTTCCATCAAATAAACCAACACGTCATCTACAAATAAATTAATTTTATATTCTTCATTCTTAACCCACATCCCTCTAATTTCTTCATTTTGTCTAATAGCCTCAGCTAACAGTTCAATGACCAATGCAAATAAGGCTGGTGACAATGGGCAGCCCTGTCGAGTGGAACGAGTCAATTTAAATGGTAAAGAAATCTGTCACCACCCTAGCAATCGGGTTCGTATATAAAGCTTTAACCCAACCAATAAAAAAGGGCCAAATTTAAATTTCTCTAACACTTTAAATAAAAATTCTACTCAACCCTATCAAAATCTTTTTCTACATCTAATGCAACCACCATAGGATGGTTAGGTTGCTTTCGATATGCATTGACCAAAGTAATTAATTGAAATATATTGTCTGATGCATTTCTATTTTTAATAAAACCTGTTTGATCAATATGTACCAATCTAGGCAAATATTTAGCAAGTCTATTAGCTAATAATTTTGTTATAATTTTATAGTCCACATTTAATAAAGAAATAGGTTTATACGAAGACACTTTCAATGGATCTCTATCTTTTTTTGAATAACAGTTATTAAAGCACTAGAACATGATTCTGGTAGCTTCTGGTCTTCAGTAACTTCAACACCTCTCCAAATTCATTAGATAAATCATCATAAAAAATTTTATAAAATTCCACAGGGAATCTATCATCCTCTGGGGATTTTCCATTTGGCATTTCCTGAATAGCTTCCTTAATTTCAAAATCCGTAAATGGAGATTCCAATTCCTGAACATCAATTCCATCTAATACCGGTAACTTTAATTTAGATAAGTTAAATTGATAATTAATTTTCTGAGGCTTATAAGTTATTATTGAATTCTTCTTAACAGCATTAATAGTTTGAGATGTCTGTTCAGCTTTCAATTGGCAAGCAAGTACCTTATGAGCTCTTTCCCCAATTCATAATAACGTTGTTTAGATTGATTAATTAAGCGCTCAAACTGATAAGTTTGTAAAGTATTATAATGCAACTTCAACCTCTCCAATGCAATTTTTAAAATCTTCTGTTACCCCTTTTTGAAAGTCCTTCTTTAACTCAGCAATCTTATTTTCTAACTCTAAACTTTCTGCCATATATTGTTTCTTAACGTTTGTAGTATAACTAATAGTCTGCCCTCTCAAATAATCTTTTAAAGCATCCCATATTACAAAATGACTATCCACAGAATTAACATTTTCAGTCAGAAATAAAGAAATCTGCTCTTAAACAAAAGTAACAAACTCTGTTTTTTTCCAATAGCATTGCGTTAAACCTCCATCTAAACGATGGACCCACTACCTCCGAACTTTCACAAGAAAAAAGTAATAGTGAATGATCTGATATAACTCTACTTTTATATTCAGCTCATATTACTCTACCTTGTAAATGTGCTGATACCAAAAAGAAATCAATTCTAGAAAATGAATCATGTCTCAAAGAATAAAAAGAAAAATCCTTCTCTGTAGGGTTAACTTTTCTCCAAATGTCCACCAAATTTAAATCTTTCATTAATGCATTAATTTGTGTTGCCATCTTTGATTTCCTTATACTGTTTGGGTTTCTATCCAATAAAACGTCAAGAACACAATTAAAATTACCACCAACTAAAACATTTTCATTAGCTTGAGTTAACAATAAAAAAGCTTCTGAGATAAACTGCTCATCATCTATATTAGGGGCATAAAGGTTCAATGAAGTCCATGATGCAGCAAAAATTTTACAATTCTCTCTTAACACTCTACCAGCATGCCCCTCTAAAAATTCCAATTCAAAAGGTAAATTTTTATGAATCAGAATCACTACTCCCCTTGCCTTAGAATTAAAAGAAGAAGAGAAAACACAACCAACCCAATCCCTTTTCAATTTCAAATGTTCTTTCTCAGTCAAATGTGTTTCTTGGAAAAAAGCAGTATCAATTTTCATTTTTTTTTATATAGGCCAATATTCTCTTTCTCTTAATTGGATTATTTAACCCCTGCACATTAAAAGTTGCAAAATTCAATTGAGACATCTTTTTTTTAAACTATTAATATAATTATACACTATAAAATAATGCTCCCCTCTACAATTATTCCAAAAAAGCAAAGCTCTCTCAAAATAATGAAGTAAAAATAACATATCAACAACAAAAATAAATAAATAAAAATACCAAAAAACCACCCAAAGGTAATAATACCCTAAACAACTGGGTGTGGTAAACCCACTTTCAGATACATATTGATTATTTAATCAAACACAATCAAATATAGTCCATATATTCAACCCAATGATTCCAAGCCCAATGACTGCTTGGGATCTTCAACATCAAGAAGACTCTGTGTCAACTCTTCTTTCCTTCTATTCTTTACATACTTTCCATTCCCATGTCCATTTCCATTCACTCTCCTCTTAGGAGGTAACGGAGGAGAAGATCCATTTCTTTGCAATTCCGGCAAAGAGTTAGCAAAAACCAAGGTATCATGATCATTCTCAAAAAATTGAGATTGAAAATTGCCATAGAAAACCTTCAAAATTGCAGGGTAACGAAAAGCAAACTTGTAACCTTTTTGCGTCAAAACAACTTTAGCCGTGTTAAATTCTCGTCGTCTTCTAATAAACTTTTGACTCAAATCAGCATAAAAGAACACCCTATTATGTTGAACCATTAATGGAGATCGATTCTGTCTTGCATTCTGTACTGCCATGCGTAAAATCATTTTACGATCTTAATATTTTAAACAACGAATCAAAATTGCTCAGTGCTTGTCCTGGAAGTGGTCTTCATCTCAAAGCCCTATGAGCCCTATCCAATTCCAACCCTTCAGGGAAAGACTCTTTACCCAGCACCTCTGGGATCCTGTGCTTAAAAAAATTTATAGGGTCAGCACCTTCCATATCCTCTGGAAGACCAACTAATTTCACATTATTCCTCTGACTTTGATTTTCCATCAAATCAATCTTCTTCATTAAATCTCTTTTCTGAATCCCCCAATTTTTCCAGTTTATCTCTATTACGTTCTACCTGAGTTTGACACTTAGAGAAAACTGTTTCAATTTTCTTAAAATTATCTTGCACAGTGTCTACTGATTGGATACATTTATTAATATCACTTTTAACTATAGTCGTTTCCCGTTTCACAGTTGACATTTCATCACACAAAATATTCATTTTTATTTTCATCTCCAAAAAACCTTGAGTCATTTGAGTTGATATTTGTTTTGACATATTATGCATTTGCTGTATTTGACCAGCAATCTCTTCCAAAACAATAAACACTGAATCCAGTCCAGATTCCACTTCCACTTTTTGAGATTCACCCTCTTTAACACCAAGCTTCTCCTCCTGGACATATTCCAATAAGGTAAGTTCCTCTTCTTCCTCAGTCAGCACAGTTCCTTTAACAGAAGGCTGCAGGTCTGGACATCTGACATCGGCACCCCGACCTCTTCAGTACCGGTGCTCAGGCTCCCCCACAGCACTAATTTTGTCCAGCAACTCACAGGCCCATGATGCCACACGCAAGCCAAGCGAAGCCGTCGGATGCGCAGAGGCATCTTCCGACACCACCCTGTGCACCACCGGGCTGGGTAGTGAGACACGGGCTCGCGGGTCCCCTTATCGGCCATGCCGCCCGCACGCACGACTTCACGTGGATGCGTGTCGGGAATGGCCAAACTCACCAATGTGCCGGCGCCATTCTGTGGATGCAGGATCGGTGCCGGAGTCAAAATCGAACAGGCTGTAGTCCTCTAAGGCTTGGAGACTCCCAACAACGACTCCGTGGATTCAGCAATACAGGTATGCCTCAATTCTTCCGCATTTTTATATGGCAGTTTTTTCTGAAGCTGAGGTTTGAGCTTTTTCACATTAAATGCCATCATAAAGTACTGTTGTTTAAATAACTGTAAATCTTATTTTTAATCACTTTTAGACTATTAAAAAATGGGTATTTAATGATCCAGCTGGGGAGAGGTGGACCATACGTCTTCCTTCTATGCCATCTTGCCACACCCCCAGATAAAGCTTTTTTTTTGAAGAACAAATGAGAGCATTAAAAGAATGGCTGTCATTAGAATTTAGTGCAATTAAAAGAAAAATGAAAAGAACAGAAGATAAAATGCAAAGATTAGGACAAGTCATTACAGAAATAGGGAATAGAGTAGAAAATGTGGAAGAACGAGAAACGACTGTAGAAATGGAAGTAAATGATTTGAGGAAAATTGGAAGAAAGTGACAAAAATTAAAGAGACACAAGAGTTGTTATCTCAGAAAATTGATATGTTGGAAAATTATAGTCGGCGAAACAACATAAAAATAGTGAGCCTAAAGGAAGATGAAGAAGGCACAGACATGAAGGAATTTATAAAAGGATGGATCCCAAAGGTCCTTGGAACGACAGAAATGCAGGAAGAAATGGAAATAGAAAGGGCACACAGAACAATAGCTCCGAAACCCCAGATACATCAAAAACCAAGATCCATCTTAGAAAGATTTTTGAGATATATGACAAGAGAAAATATTCTGGAGCGGGCAAGGAATAAAATTAGAGAATATAATAAACCATTGGAATGCAAGGGTCAAAAAATATTTTTTTACTCGGACATTAGTTTTCAACTCTTAAAGAAGAGGAAGGAGTTTAATACAGCAAAATCAATCCTATAGAAAAAAGGTTATAAATTCATGTTAAAACATTCAGCTGTGCTTAAAATATTTATCCCCGGGGAGCAAAACAGACTGTTCTCAGATCCGGAAGAAGCACAAGAATTTGCAGAGCATTCGTAGGACAGAAGGAGAGATGAAGAGATGTAATAAGAATGAAGAACAGCGATAAAGTATATATAAAGATGTAAAAACAATGTATATGTAAAGAACTAAAGGGGGAAAAGAGAAGGGAAAGAAGGAAGGGAAAAAAAGGGAGAGCTTTGTTATATGTGTAAAAACAAAAGTGTTTTCTGGGGGGTGTTGGGGGGGTGAGAATAATCGTCACTGCGAAATCAGTTGATGCTTGTGAACAAGATCGCAATCCAAATGGAAAGGGGAGTTGTGGTTGCCTGGCAAGGAATAAGAGGCAACTTGGGGGGGGGGGGGGGTGGGAGGCATTTGGGGTTAAGGTAATATTGGGTGTAGGAATTGTTGGAGTATTTTATGTTTTAAATGTGTTGTCATACATTGAGTTTAAAAAGAGAAAACTGAGATGAAAATGGGGAAAAGGGTGGTGAGGAAGCAGAAATTAGGTGTAAACAAGGTATAAGATGGCCACGTTGAACTATATGACTATAAACATTAATGGAATACATAACCAAATTAAAAGGAAGAGGCTATTAAATTTACTGAAAAAAGAAAAACTAGATATAGCATTTGTGCAGGAAACCCATCTAACTGAAGTGGAACATAACAAATTAAAGAGAGACTGGGTACGACACGTAGCGGCAGCATCATATAATTCAAAAGCTAGAGGTGTAGCTATATTTATTAATAAAAATGTACCAATCAAAATAGAGGAGGAAATAATAGATCCAGTAAAGATGAAGTGTCAGATATACTCAGAATTTTGGAATTTGCTCAATATATATGCACCTAATGAGGAAGATCAAAAGTTTATGCAGGATATTTTTTTGAAGATTGTAGATACACAAGGAAATATATTGATAGGAGGGGATTTTAACCTTAATTTGGATCCAATGTTGGATAAAACTGGACAAAAGACAAGCAAAAAGAATAAAGTAGCCAAATTTATGGTTAAATGAAACTTATGGATATATGGAGAAGGCAGCACCCAAGAGAGAAGGAATATTCATATTATTCGAGTAGGCATAAAACATACTCAAGGATTGACATGTTTTTGTTGTCAGCTTGTATTCAAGGGAGAGTTAGGAAAACTGAGCATAAAGCTAGACTACTATCTGATTATTCACCCCTGTTATTAACAATAGACTGGAGGACATCCCACCAAGAACATATAGATGGAGGTTAAATTCCATGCTACTTAAAAGGCAGGAATTTAGAGAGTTTATTGAACGCCAAATTAAAACATATTTTGAAATAAACACGGAATCAGTGAGAGACAATTTTATATTATGGGATGCAATGAAAGCCTTCATTAGAGGACAGATAATAAGTTATGTAACTAAGATGAAATAGGACAACAATTGGGAAATAGAGCAGTTCGAAAGCGAGATAGTAAGTACACAAAAGGAACTAGTAAAAAGGGATGATATACGAAAAAGAGAGAATTGGCGGACAAAAAATAAAATATGAAACATTACAAACATACAAGGTGGAGAAGAACATAATGAAAATAAAGCAGAAGTATTATGAACTGAGAGAAAAATTAATTCTTCCTCTCCTGGAAGTAATGAATCAGATAGTAGAAACACAAAACTTGTCAGATTCATGTAAGACAGCAATAATTACAGTAATACCAAAGACAAGAAAGGATCCACTAACACCAGCATCATATAGACCAATATCTCTACTTAATTCAGATCATAAGATAATAGTGAAATTATTAGCAAACAGATTAGCTGATTGTGTACCAAAAGTAGTAAAACAAGATCAAACTGGATTTATTAAGAAAAGATGAACAGTGGATAATGTCTGTAAACTTATTAATCTAATTCATGCAATTCAAGGAAATAAGAAGACAACAGTGGCTGTTGCTTTAGACACAGAAACAGCCTTTGACAGAGTAGAATGGAACTATTTATTTAAAGTATTACAGAGGTTCATTCTACCAGAAAAATATATTAATTGGATGAAAGTATTGTATAATGGGCTGTTGGCGAAGGTAACAATAAATGGATATGTAACGAGCCAATTTAAATTAAGAAGGTCAACTAGACAGGGATGTCCATTATCCCCCTCATTGTTCACCTTAGCAATAGAACCATTGGCAGAACTGATAAGAACAGAAAATAAAATAAAAGGGAAAAATAAAGGAGGAGTATAAAATCAGCTTATTTGCAGATGACATCATAGTATATCTAACAGAACCAGAAATATCAATAAAAGAATTACATAAGAAATTGAAGGAGTATGGAGAAATATCGGGGTACAAGATCAACACAAATAAAAGTGAAGTGATGCCAATGAGTAACGCGCATTATACAGAATTTAAAAAAGAATCACCATTTAAATGGCAAGCACAAGCAATGCGATACCTAGGTATCAGGTTAGATAAAAACTTAAGCCACTTGTACAAACTAAATTATCAGCCACTAATAAAGGAATTACAGGAAGTCTTAGAACATTGGAAAGAAATATTGCTAATGTTGATAGGGAGGGTAAATTGCATTAAAATGAATGTTTTCCCAAGGATACAATACTTATTTCAATCATTGCCAATTCTCTTAACAGAGAAATTCTTTAATGAACTAAAGAGAATAATAAGGAAATTCTTGTGGAAAGGGGGGAAACTGAGGGTAGCGTTAGATAAATTAACAGAGAGGTATAACCAAGGTGGTTGCAGTTACCTAAACTTTAAAAATTATTATAGAGCTACACAATTAAGGTATTTATCAGATTTTGACCAGACAAGGGAAAAACCAGACTGGACTAAGAGAGAACTAGATAAAATAGGGGAGAAGGTACTGGTACATATACTTTATAAGTGGGATGAAAAGCTGGTGCAATATAAAAGCTCACCAGTATTGCATCATTAACTTAATATATGGAAGAAGATCCACTTAGAAAGGAAAAAAACAAATTACCAAATACCAAAATTGTTATTGACACAAAACCCACTAATCGCTTTTACAATAGATAACTTTTCCTTTAGAGAATGGGAGAGAAAAGGAATCAAAATAATAGAAAATTGTTTTTTGGGAAATAATTTATTAATATTTGAACAGTTGAAGTACAAATATGGAATAACTCATGGTACATGAGTTATCATCAACTGAAAGTTAATTTAAAGGATAAATTGGGAAACAGACTCGAGATTACCAGAAGGAAGCAGCTTTGAACATGTGATTGCAGACACAATGATATTTAAAAGATTTATAACAAACATTTACATTAAGATGCGAGATAAGGAAGATGATGAAATAAACTATAAATCTAAACAAAAATGGGAAAAGGATTTAAACATAAAGATTAAAAATGAAGCATGGGAAAAGTTATGTTCTGAAACTATGAAGAATACAATAAATACAAGGTTATGCAAGATACAGTATAATTGGTTACACAGGTTATATATCATGCCTCAAAAGTTAAAAGAATGAGATCCAACATTATCAGATAGATGTTTTCGCTGCAAGAAGGTAATGGAAACAATAGTACATGCAATTTGGGCATGTACGAAAGTGAAAATATTTTGGGAAGATCTTCAAAGCACCATCCACTGTCAGTAAATAAAATGTCTGATCTTAAGATCAAGAGACAAAACTGACCAATTTCAGCTGGAACAATATCACGATCCTTCACCCAGGAGTCACCATGTGCTGGCAATTGCACAAGAAGAAATCACCCTCTTATTTGAAAGGTGGTGTTTTATGGTTGTTATTCTCTTTTTAAACTGTATATAGGTCTGAATGGGCCCAGTATTCCATGTATGAAAATAAAGAAAGCAGACATTATTAATAGAATGCTCAGCTGTGAGCCGTTGTAGCTCCCAAGCATGGCACAACTTAGCAGCAACCCTGTTAATATAATGTATGACTCAGGTGACCCCATCGTCTGTCAGAGATGCAGCTCAGTTAACCTTCCCACTAGTTAATGGCAGAGTCAGGTGATTTCCCTTCAACCCCCTACAGGTAACTTGAAGGGTCTCAGGTGAACCCATCACCTCTTTTCACTTAGTCTTCCATAGCTTGAAGCACTTCTATCTCTTCTTTGAACAATAAAAGCTAAACTTTTCCCTTAACAACTGGGTAATTGGCCAATTGACATATTTTGTAAATTATTTCATCAGGTCTGATGGAATCTCCTAAATGCTTTTGTGAGTAACACAAGTATTAAATTAGAGGTCAATGATCATGTAATGTAAATAAAACAATAAGCTCCTTAAAACCAATATTCATTGCAAAACTATTCATCATTAATGGGCGAAGAGGCTTTTAAGTCTAATTAAATACGCATCATTTAACTTTGCATATGTTCAGGTCAGGATGAATTTTTTCTGATGAATTAGAATTGATTCAATCATATTGCCTGAAATTCATTTGAAACAAAGGTTACTTTCATTATCAACACACCAAACTGCAAAGGGAGCCAGTAATCAATTGGTAGTACAAAAATATGAGCAAATTCTTTGTAAGATCATTGGTATACAGATGAAGGGAAGGTGAATTTATTCAGTGATTGGTTAGCTAAATATGACTATACGTCAATGGTACAATTAGAGGGTACCCATAACTGTTAAATCAACTCATTTCTTTAAAATAATGGGTTGCATGACTTTCTCCTTTTCACACTATACTTTTGTTACATTCATGAATGCACATCAGCCACGTTCTACCCAGCAAAAGGTTTCCCTGTTATCCCCAATTTCACAACTTCTGTGATCAATCTTAATTTTCAACTACTACAGAAAGCAAACTAAAATGTGGCAGATTTTCATTCAAACATACCCTGGTATGTTAACACACATCAGATGCCCTTGATGAACTTACATTCAGCTTTGGCACAGATCAGACATGCCATGGTCTTGTTGAAGAAGTTCAAGATGCTGGCAATAGCTAGGCTGATGTCTGTGTTACTTGGGTGGAGGTTTAATGCAGTGAACCTCAAATACTGCAATTTAGGAATTTCTTCAGGTGCTACCTTCACATGGGGAACCTGCAGTGAAATAGATAGAGGCTGGTTAGAGGGCAGTCCCTATAGGCAGTTAGGCAGCCTATAATTCTGCCGAGCATTCTATAGTCAGTTTTCTCTCACTATTTGAATTCATTTCCTAAAAATAATTGAATGTTTGCAATCCAATTGTTCTTAATGCAAGCTAGTCTTGCTTGGAACTAACATTTCCTTTTTGATTTTTGCATTACAATGACACATTCTGGTTAAGCATCTTTTTTCAGATTCAATAGATTATTATATTTTTAAACATAAAGGAAAAAAGAAACTAATCCCAAATGTCTGCTGGGGGAAGGGCAGATGTGAGTGAGATGGTTACTCATCCGCTTAGATCCTGATCTCTCCTGCGTCATTTCTGACAAATCTATTGTGTTCAGCAGACTAATGAGGCAGGAATTTTCAAAAGTCCATGTTCTATGATGTTGCTATGTCCAGTTCTGCCTTTTAACAGTGACGCGAGTGGGTGACCTACTGTGGCTTCAAGGAGAAGAATCTCTTTAGATCTTAATGAGTAAGAGAGCTGAGGATGAATAGAAACCTCAAAGGATAACTGAATAGATAAGGTGGCAAACGGAGAACGTAGAATGTGAGATTATGCAATTTAATAAGAAAGAAATACATATTAAATGATGAGTTTGTTCCTAAGTCACAGATACTGAAAACAATTACTGTAGAATGGCTTTATGAGGAGTTTAGAATAAGAAAATAAGGAGAAATGTTGAGAAACTGGTTTCATTTCCTTGCCCCATTCTCTTGCTGTCATGTCTGTCCATGGTCTCATGCACTGCCAGACTGAGACCACTTGCAAATTGGAGGAACAACACCTCACATTCTATCTGGGCACCCTCCAACCGGTTGGCATTATCATGGACTTATCTGGTTTCCGTTAGCCATCCATCCCTAATCTTTTCCTTGTCCACTTTCCTCTCACTGTGTTTGTCTCTCTTTCCTTTTTTCTGTTTCCTTTCTCAGAGCCAAAACTACCCCCTCCCCTTTCCAAGTCTTCACCTTTCCTCTCTCCTGTCCTTTTATCACATCCAATTAACACACTTTGTGTATTGGCCTGTACTCCTCCCCACCCCCCCACTTTTCCTGTTTCATCAGCTTTTTAATATAGGCCCCTTGCCTGCTTTTTGCTCGCACCTTGAAGAAGGGCTCAGGCTCAAAACGTCATTACATATCTTTACCTCCTCTGGACACTGCAAGACCTGCTGAGTTCCTCTAGCTTTTCTGTGTTTTTACTTACAAACAAGGATCTATAGACTTTCGTGTTTTACTCCTCTCAATGTTGAGACATGATTTCTTCTGGGTGGCGATTTTAGAATAGGAGTTGGCAATTTGGTCACCAATTAGGAGAAAGCTATGTCTTCAAGTGATTGTACATCTTACAGTTCTCTACCCTAGAACTGGAGGGAGATTGGAAACTTGGCTGAATGGTGCACAAACAACAACTTCTCACTCAATGTCACCAAAACATAGGAGCTGATTGATAAGTAAAAATTCTGTCTGGCTGCCCACAGGAAAAACAATCTCAAGGTTGTATGTGATGACATGTATGTACTCTGACAATAAATCTGAACTTTGAACTCTACTCAAGACTTGTGTTCAAATCTCTGCAAGTCCTCACTTTTTCCAATTTTAACTGTTCCGGCATCTTCTGGTCTGGCCTCCTACACACCTCCAAATTTCACGGTTATATTAGGAGCATGATGAGCCTTCAGTCACTCCACACACTTCAGGGATCAGAAGGATCTTCAGCCTAACTGCACCTTTTGGGGCCTGATGCATCTTCAGCTCCATAATATAGCCAATAGACCTTTAGGGGCCCCATATACCTTCAGCTACCAAGTTCCTAAACTCTAGAATTTCTTTCTCAAACTTGTATATTTCTCTTT
This sequence comes from Narcine bancroftii, assembly GCF_036971445.1. Classification (NCBI taxonomy): domain Eukaryota; kingdom Metazoa; phylum Chordata; class Chondrichthyes; order Torpediniformes; family Narcinidae; genus Narcine; species Narcine bancroftii. The sequence goes on along the minus strand of NC_091476.1, from coordinate 102,015,335 downwards.
CCTCCTTAATGTCATTCTGTAAACCATCTCTAACTAAATTTCTGACTGTGTATCCTAATATTGTTTAATGAAAAAAAATTAGACAGTAACAGGCTCTTTCGGCCCATGAGCCTGTGATGCCCAATTACACTTAATTGGCCTACAACCCTGGTATGTTTTGGGAGGAAACTGGAGCACCTGGAGGAAAAATCATGCAAACACAGGGATATTATACAAATTCCTTACAGACAACACTGGATCTGAACTATGGTGCTGCAACAGCGTTGTGCTAACCACAACATTAAATGTGCCACCCTTATCAAATACTTTGAAGATGCCTTGATTAAAACCTCATCAGAGACATACAGATAATGGGCCATAGCCTGTGGGTCCAAGGCACACTGCTCAATAGAATTTACTCTGCAATCGACTGCCCTTGTAGAGGGAAGAGGTCTCATTGGAAGAGGTGTAGAGTGGAAAAAATAGGATCACAGGGGGGAAGAAAGGATTGGGTAGGGAGTTAGGGGGAAGGGGCTGCAGACAGGACTAGGATCTGGGGACAGGGGTTGGAAAAAGATGACAATCCAGGAGGGGTGGTCAGGAAGAGCCTTGAAATTTGGCAGATTATTGAAGGCAGGACCTGAGGACACTGGCAGCGTGAGCATGGTGGGGGAAAGGATGTTGGAAGGTGATGACCTACAAGGGAGAAAAGTTAAAGATATGTAGCCAGGGGTAGTAGAATTTGCCCTTTAAGCCAGGGCATTCATCTAATTCTAAAACACTAGCACAATGGTACAACTAACAGGACCGCTGTCTCAGTGCCAGAGTCCCAGATTCAAATGTAACCTCTCGTGCTGTGAGAAAATTGTACATTCTGCATGTGATACGAGATTCTTCCTGGTGCTCCAGTTTCCTCCCACATCCAAAGAGATGTATGCTCGTAGGGATAATTGGTGACTATAAATTGCCTCGAGTAAATTACAGAATCAGAGAAATTGAAGGAATGTGGGGAGAATAAAATGCACTTGGATATAATTTGCATAATCACATTAATGCTTGATAAATGCTTGATAATGAGTGATAAATTGACCAGGTGACCTGTTTCTGTGTTACATGTCCCTATAGCTCAACCCCCCCCCTCCCCCCCACCATACTCTTTACTGTAAGCTTTCACCATTCATGAGACTCATATACTATTGAATTTTATACAGGTCAAACAGCAAGGTTTTTCACTGCTTGGTGCCACTGCATCTTAACTATGTGGTCTAGGAACATGCAAGGAAGTGTCAGTTGTAAGCCATCTGCTCTTACCTAAAAATGACCTTCAAGCACAGAACCTTGGCACCCTGCATTGTATATGTGCAAGTTTTGATAATGAGACAGATGGATCTTTTTGGTTAAAGGTGTCAAGGGAGTGTAAGCAACTAAGTAGCATTGAGGAATAGATCACTTATAATCTCAATGAGTGCCTGAAGTAATTTGACCTGCCTTTTCAATGGAGAGCTCTGCTGGCATTGTGTTTATTGGAAATAACAGTGTTACCTCTTTCTCTCCGCAGATGTGGCTAATAATAGAGGCAGATGCTGGACTTGAGGAAGGCCCCAGGATTGCCACGACTCCCTTTGGTAGAATCTGACAAGCTGCAGAAAATAGAGATTATTGTAAAAGTCAGTCGCACAGATTATTGTGCCACTGTTGGCTAAGTGCTAACATTCCAGGACCACCAGCAACTAATTACTGTCCAGGTAAGCACTCTCAGCCCTTCAAATAAATCATTAGCTAAAAGGAATGTTCTAAATTCAACATGCAATTACAATATAATAAAATTTGATGTAACTTTTCAAATGAATTAGAAATAATTCTAATTAAAGGTGGGATAGAGAATACATATGTCTCAAGTTAAATTATCTTGTTTTTATCCTGATATGGATCCATTATGTGATCTGTAAAATTTTTGAAGCTTCATTGATTTGTATGTTTTTGGACTGTCTGAACTTAGAACATTTTGGAAAGATATTTTCCAAATTTTATGAATGATTCTTAAGACTAAATTAGAACCATGCCCTTTGATTGCTTTATTTGTTTTTTTTTCCTCTAGAAGAGGATAGATCTCTGTCCTCGTTAATAGCTAGACAAGCAATTTTCATGAAGTGGAAAGATAAATGTTTTATCCACTCACATTCAATGGTTACATGATATCATGTCTTATTTAAATTTGGAAAAATTGTTAGATCTAATATTAAAGAGGCAAAGTCTGAATTTAATAAAATGTGGTGCCCATTCATGGATTATTATCATAATCTGAGAATTTAAGTGTTGTGGATGCTCGGGGATTCCCTGTCTAGTGTCTGGGTGGCCGTTATTTGATACATATTTACAATATATGCACATAACCTTGTTTAGAGGAAGGGGGTAGATTAGTAGGGCTTAAAAATCTTTATTTCCTTTTATTATTAAGACTAATAAGGGGGGGGGGTTTAAACTACAGATAACGGATCATATCACAGAACAACATGATCACATCAGAGAAGTATAAAATATCTTATATAAGGGAATTTTACATGTATTATTTGTATAATTTTTATATTAAATATTTTTGAACATAGTACAAGTTATGAATTATAGAATTTGGTGTCCTGAACAAGTTATGCAATAACTGTGGTTATGTTTCTAATTAACAATTGATATGTGATATGTATATGATATGATTTGATTTACATTATCATTAGTATACCTTGTGAAAAAATTTTTGTTAACTCAATTAAAATATTTTAAAAAGAAAAAAAATTTATTTCTATCCTGAATAATGTTTTCCCTCTTAATTTTCAAGGACTGAATCATTTGGAAAAGCAGGGACTGATCAGATGTTGGCAACATGGGTTTGACAAGGCAGTTCTCCCTGAATAATTTGATTGAATTCTTTGTAGAGGTAACACAGCATATCGACGAGGTCAAGGATCAGAGATGCAACTTACATGGACTTAAATAAGGCTGACAAGTCCCAGATGGGAGACTGGTTCATAAAATTAGGGCCAAGGGATGCAGAGTAGATTTGCCTACTTGCCCTGGATTAAAAATTGGGGCAAAAATGAGCTGCTGAGGGACTCAGTGAATCAGGAAGGGAACAGAGCTCCTCCTGAGGACCTGTTGAGCTCCTCCCAAGGCTCTGTCCGACTCATCGAGCTCCTCCAGCAGGTTATTTATTGATCTAGATGCCAGTCTCTTGTGTCTGGATTTAAAATGGACTTAAAAATAGGAGGCAGAAGGTGGTGATAGAGCATAATGATGATGCTCGGTCTAACATAGATGTGGGAGGCATGAACAGTAAGTTCACAGATGGTGTGGCGATTGGCAGAGTTGTGATTGCGTGGAGGGTTGTTAGGCTACAGGATGATACTAAAGCAATGTTGAAATGGGACAAAAATGGCAAATAAAATGCGAGGTGATGCATTTTAGGAGTAGTAATGAAAATGTCATTGGGCATATTGAGAAAGAGAATGAGCTTGGTGCACAACTGCAAAGATCTTTGAAGGTGGCAGCTCACGAAGATAGCGTGGCTAAGAAGGCAAATGGGATATTGACCTTCATTAGTTGGGGCATTGAATACAGAACAAAGAGCTAATGCTTGTATAAAATCTTGGTCAGATCTCAGCTGGGGTACTGTATGCAGTCCTGGTCACATTGCAATAGGAAGGATGTGAGAACCCTAGAGAGAGTGCCAAGGTGACTTACCAGGATGGAGCAGTTTAGTTATAAGGAGAGATTGGAGAAGCAAGTTTTGTTTTACCCTGGAGCGAGGACAATTCTGGTGTTTCCTCCTCAATTCCCTGGAACTCAGCCGATACAAGCGTGCTGCCTGCATCCTGAATATGCAAGCCCTGGGCGACAGGAACCCGCTGAGCTCACGCACGAAATGGTGGCCTTAGTGGACAGTTACACACACTGTTTCTTATTCGAGGCCCTGTTTCTCTCCAAGCTACCGGTGCATATTTTCTCAGCAATATCCAACATGGATTTCAGCGTCCCAAACCCAGTAGCCAAAGAAGCAGACAGACTTTTCTGCACCCCGCAACATTTCCAGTTCAGCCCCCTCGCTGGGCCCCCAGCGCAACATAAAGAATGCTCAAACAAATAGAGCGATGACTGTTTCTACCACCAGATGGGGCTGTAACATCCAGTGGTGGGTTCCTGCATGCTCGTACCCCCAATGCCAAGTCAAGCACGGCAGCAGGAAATGGACAGGCTGGCTGGGGATAGTGGCCGTGGCAGTTGGCACACATAAAGGCCTACTCTATCTCAGGGACCAGCGAATAAAGAAGGATTTCCAAGTTGACACAGATGCAGAGTTAAGCCTCATTCTGCCGACACATTTTGAACTCAAACTCAATCCCAAGGGCCTTCCCCTACAGGCAGCCAACAGTTCTTCCATTCTGAGGTTCAGCACTCGCCTGGTCACAATCCATGCTGCGGACACAGTTTTCCACTGGAAGTGTACAAGTCCATCCGTAGGACAAGCCTTACTCAGAGCAGATTTTCTTCGGGCACGCGAGCTCCTGGCGGACATGAACATGCGCCATATGGTCAACGCTAACATGTTCAAGTCATGCCCCCTCACTCAATGGCAATGCTCCTTTCTGCCATTAGGAATCCACGCTCTGGACCATAATGAATATGCCCACCTACTGGCAAAGTATCCATCACCTTTGGCACCCAACTTCCACGACGCTAAACCAGCACATGGCGTGAAGCACCACATCGAGATCACCGGGCCTTCAGTGTATGCACGGGCATGGCGCCTCCAGTAGGACAAACTCCTTCAAGCCAAGATAGAGTTCACTGCCATGGAGGACATGGGCATCATCTGTCACTCAAATAGCCCCTGGTTGTCCCCACTGCACATAGTCCAGAAGAATTCCATCGGTTGGTGCCCATGTGGTGACTACAGACGACTCAACGATGTCACCATCCCAAATAGACATCCCATCCCAAACATCCAGGATTTCGCCACGAGGCTCCAGTGTTGCAAGATTTTTTCCAAGGTGGACCTTATCAAAGGATACCACCAGATTCCAGTGCATCCAAATGACATCCCAAAAAAAGCCATTATTACACCTTTTGGCCCTTTCGAGTTCCTTCGGGTGCCTTTTGGTCTAAAGAACGCAGCCCAGACATTTCAGCACCTCATGGACGTGGTTGGCAGGGTCCTTGATTTTATCTTTGTCTACCTGGATGACATTATAATCGCAAGCCCTGACACCAGCACACACAGGACGCACCTGACTTGTCTTTTCGACAGGTTGCAGGAGTTCGGACTCAAGGTGAACCCGGCTAAGTGCCATTTCAGCCTGGAAACTGTCGATTTCCTGGGACACCGTATCTCCTGCGAGGGGGCCACACTGCTGCCAGATAAGGTGGAAGCCATCCAATATTTTCCGAGGCCGAGCACGATCAAAGAATTCCAAGGGATGGTAAACTTTTATCATAGTTTCCTCTCGGGAATGGCTACCCTCATGCAACCCCTATTCAACCTCATCAAACTTGGTGACAAGGTGCTCCAGTGGACAAGCAAAACCGTTGAAGCATTCCAGGCAACCAAAGCGGCACTGGCAGAGGCCACATTTTTAGCCATCCAGACTCTTCCCCCGGCCCTTACAACAGACGCATTGGCCAGAGCAGTTGGCATGGTGCTGGAGCAGTGGGTCGATGAACAGTGGTGCCCCCGGCTTTCTTCAGCAAACATTTCTGTAGACCAGAACTCAAATACAACGTGTTTGACTGTGAGCTGTTGGACCTGTACATGGCAATATAACATTTCTGGTACATGTTAGAAGGAAGGGTCTTCGTCCCCTACACAGACCACAAACCACTCACCCATGCACTCAGCAAGGACTCGGACCCGTGGTCAGTGAGGCAACAATGACACCCCTCCTTCATTTTGGAGTATACAATGGACATTCACCATGTTGCAGACAAATCCAACATGATGGCCAACGCGCTGTCCAGACTGGCCATCGCTGCTACCTCAGGAGGATTTGATGTTGCTCAGCTAGCTAGACCAAGCAGAGGATGCCGATGTTCAAGTCTACCAGACTACCATCACCAGTCTGAAGTTTAGCGATTTCTGTCCTTCACCGGGAGCCCGACTTTACTGTGTGACATGTCCACATGTTTCCCCAGACCCATCCTACCCGCAACCTGGTGTTCAACCAAATACATGGTCTGTCGCATCCTTCCATAAGGTCCATTTTCCGCCTGCTGTCTGACAAGTTTGTGTGGCATGGCCTTCGCCGCAATGTAACCCTGTGGGCTAAGAATTGTTTGGACTGTCAACGTACTAAAGTGCACAGACACATCAAGGCCCCTCTCCAGAGTTTCAACCTGGCACAGCACCGTTTTGACCATGTGCATGTGGACATCGATGGCCTTATTTCTATGAGCCAAGGTATGCAGTATTTATTCATGGTAATCAACTGTTTTACCCATTGGTCGGAAGGAATACCCCTGCCCACTTGTAACACAGAGACTTGTGCCAGAGCTTTCATGTCAATTTGGGTTGCACGCTTTGGAGTCCCAACCCACATCACCTTGGATCGCGGGGCCCAGTTCATGTCCTTGCTCTGGACCAACCTAGCCAAGTTCTGCAGCAGCCATTGTTGTGGGTCTGGAATCATTGACAGGGCTGGAAAGACTTTCCTGCTGGAGGTAAACAAGAAAATCTGCAGATGCTGGGGTCAAGTGCAACACACAAAAGTACTGGAGAAACAGCAGGTCATGCAGTATTCATAGGAAGCAACAGGCAATCAACACTTCTGGTCTCATTCAAGTTGGCAGTGTTCCACAGTTAAACCTTTTTGGTTTGAAATAGGTAATTTATTAGAATGAATAATGGGGGTAAAATTCCCAAAGGATCCAATGCTATTTTTACTGGAAGATATTAGAGGGGCCAAACCTAAATTAAAACTGAATATATATCAAATGAAATGTGTTCAAATTACTTTGGCAATAGCTATAAAATATATTGCTATAACTTGGAAATCAGATATTGACTTGGGAATGGATAGATGGCATGCAGAATTTTGGAGTTGTATTCCATTTGAGAAAATTACATAATTTAAGAAATAAATACTATATATTTTGGAAAATATGGTGCCCATATTTACAAAATGCAGATATTAATATTTAAATGAATCTTGACCATTCCTTTTCTCTTCTAGCTCTCTATAAGATATCGAAAAGTGAAAATTTTCTGTTTTCTTGTCCCGTTCTTTTTCTTTTTTCTTGTATTTGTACAGGGTTGGATGGAGGAAGGGGGGGGGTGGGTAGAAGGGAGTTTTTTCTATTTTACTTTATTTTCTTTCTTTTATATATATGTGTGTGTGTGTGTGTGTGTGTGTGTGTGTGTGTGTGTGTGTGTGTATGTATATATATATATATATATATATATACACACACACACAAACAAAACATGTACTGGGGTTGAATTTGAAATATTGTAAATTATTTTATGTTATTAAATTTTAAATAAGGTTTTAAAAAAATTTCTGGCCTCAGCCTTTTGTGGGGAATGTGAAAAAAAAGGTAGATGCCTGAATTAAAACATGGGGGGAGGGGGTGGTGAGGGAGAGGGAGGATGAGAGGAGTGGAAGGAGGAAGGGGAGGAAAACAAGCTAACAGATAAGAGGTAGAAGGGAGAGAAGCTGAGAGGTTATAGGGAGAATGGGCAGAAGGCTAAGAAGAGTAGCTCTCAGATGGAAGGGAAGGGGTTTGGGAACTGGAGAAAAGGATACAGAGAGATAAAGAATGAGGGAGATAGGAAAGGAGGGGATTAACAGAAATTTGGAGGTCGATTTTGATGCATTCAGGTGAAGACTTCCCTGCTGAAAGGACATTAGTGCACTGGATAACTTTTCCTTGCAAGATTGGCAGTTTCATGGTTGCCTTCCTGAAACTATCTTTTATATTGTAGATTATACAATTAAGATCCTCACTGTGAAAGCTGCTCCATTGATGGTCCAGTAACCTTAAACACCAGTTCACTGTATCCCTTGGGAATGCATAATCACAGACCCAGTAATTATGAGCTAATCAGAGGTTAAAAAGGATGAAAAGAGCAAGCTTACAATGAATGATTAGGAAGGATGGTGCCTGTGGTTGATGATGACCAATTAACATGGCCCAGAACATCAGTGCAGGAGTTCCCCATTAATGTCATCCTCAGCTGCTTCAATAAAAATCTCTGGCCCATCAAAGGATTATTTACTGGGAATACTATGATGAGTGGCTCTACACACATCAAATCCAACAGTGAAATAGAACAGTCACAATACCACACCACACTTGGGGAATGTAGTGCTGGTAACATGTGTGGTATTCAATAGTGGGGGTTGTTAAAAATGTCCCTAGTGTTCTCCTTGCTGGTGTTATTGGCCAAGTCACATGTTCAAATGGACAAGATGTGTCCAAATTTCTATTCACGAATTGTCTCAGCAGTCATGTATAGCATTCAGCTGATTCAAGATTCAAATTATTGTCACAGTAATAAAATAATATCGTATTGCATGAAATTTCTTTTTGTCCACTGCAAGGCAGATGGATTCGCCACTGGCAGTAATAGCCTAAGCACCTCTTACATTTAGACTTACAGTCAGTCAGAGAGAGAGAAGCAGAAGAGAGTCCCCTCAGAGCCATTGAATATCTGTAGATTTGCCTCCAGTGCTTCTGCAGCCACACAGAGTCCAGTCCCAACTATTGGCAACCCAAGCTCCAGATCCAAACCTCCAGCGGTCACGAACCCATCAGCATCCTTGGCACCTCCTCTCATCCCGGTTCCAATACTTGGTACCCCTCCGGCCAGTTCAAGCCTGTCTCAAGCAATCTGCAGCCCGAAGCAAGTCTCCCCACAGCTTCCACTAGTCGTCAGCAGCCTGCCGCATGTGCTGATCTCTCCGCCATAGAGCCCCCCCACCTCACTGGTCCCCCACCGTGGTCACTGTCTCCATGGGTCATCTCCTCCACTTCTCTCTCTCTCAGACAGTGAGTGATCTTCCTGTCCTCTGGTGCCCTACTCCAGTCCTCTTCTTCCCCGGAGTCTGCAGCTCCTTGTGGCTGCTGCCAATTAATAGACGTTGCTATCTTGAACGCAGACCCGACCTCGTGGAAATAAAAGCCCCCGTTGGCTCCCTCAATAGGCTGTTCAAAGCCCATTTGGAGCTGATGGTGGTCAACTGGGCGGCTCGACCCTGCTCCTAGCAGGTCCACACTAATGGCAGCGCTGCCACTATAGTGGCTCCGTCAGCACCGTCAGGTGAGATCAGGATTGGATTTTACTGGATTTATGGTAAGCTGATTGTACTGAAACAAAATTCATTTCCAAACAGAGCCATATAACATATAACAATTATAGTGCGGAAACAGGCCATATTGACCCTTCTAGTCCGCACCGAAACTCCATTAGTTCCACCTACCTGCTCCTTGCCCATAACCCTCCATCCTCCTCACATCCATGTACTCATCTAACCTCCTCTTAAATTACAGAATTGACCCTGCCGTAACTACCTCTTCCAGAAGGTCATTCCACTCAGCTACCACTCTCTAAGTGAAGAACAATACACAAATGTGCTGGAGAAACTCAGCAGGCCACGCAGCATCCACAGGAAGTAAAAGGAAGTAAAAGGTAGCCAAGGCTTTGCGCGTGAGCCCTTTGTCAGGTTCTCCAGCATATTTGTGTATTGCACTTGATCCCAGAAAATTTTCTTGTTTAAATCCAAACATATTGATAGCAAATCTTGCACGGATAACAACACTTAGTTTGCCATTTGCTGAGCGAGTTCATACTTCAGGGCATGGAACAAAAATATTAATACGAGGTTACAGTCCCATTTTTAGCTTTCCATGTTTGTGACATCATTTCAATAATTGAAAGTGCAGAACTTTGCTCAATTATAACTTCCACGTGGGCTGCACAAATGATTACTTTACACTATACCATGTCGATTTACATTGTCAAATTGTACAAGTGTCCAAGGATTGTTCTCCAGCCTCATCACATGTTGAACAGACATTTATAATGCATACAAGCTAAAAATGACAATGTGGTTTAATTAACAATTAAATTCTTTTAGATTTCATACACAGTCTTATGATATTTTGTAACTTCCATGAAATTAAATTCTTTTCAATATAGATTATAATTAACACCTTGCAGGCAGAAAGAACATTTCAGAGATTGTAAATCTATAACTTGAATATAAACATGTAAAATTTGGAAGTTTATATGTGGGTGTCATGTCTCATAAGCAGCAAATAAAGAAATAGTTTTACTCCTCCATATTCAACAACCACCCATAACCTGGAATAATGGATTTGCCTTTGGGAGATGTCATTGTTTATATTTGTTGCATTAACCCTGGGCTACACAAGGAGTCATCCAAGGCATTATATGGCTAAATTTTAACACTGATCCTGATCGCACTAAGCTTCATTCCTCAATAAACTACACCCTTAATTTGGGGCCTAAATAGGGGAGAAAATGAAATAAATTCATTGTCAACAAACAGGAAATCGATCTGATGAATTTCATAGTGACTAATTCAGAATAAAGATTGTGAAAACATGAATAAATTTACATAGAAAACTACAGCATAGAAACAGGCCCCTTCAGCCCTTCTAGTCTGTGCTGAACCATTGTTTTTGTATAGTTCCACTGACCTGCACTCAGGCTATGGCCCTCCATACCTCCCTCATCCAGGTACCTGTCCAAATTCTTCTTAAATGTTAAAATTGACCACCTCAGCTGATAGCTCATTCCACACTCTGGGTGAAGACATTCCCCCTAACCTTTACAGTTTTACTCTTAACCCTTGACCTCTGGTTAGTATCTCACCTCCCAGCAGTGGGAAAAAAACCTAAATACATTTACTCTGTCTATCCCCTTACAATTTTAAACACCTCTATCAAATCTCTCATAATTCTTCTATGCTCCAGGGAATAAAATCGTAACCTGTTTAACCTTTCCCTGAAACTCAGTTCCTGAAGTCCAGGCAACATGCTAGTAAATCTTGTCTGCACTCTTTCTATCTTACTGATATCTTTCCTGTAGTTAGGTGACCAAAATGGTGCATAATATTCAAAATTTGGCCTCATCAATGTCTTATACAACTTTACCATAACATCTTAACTCCTATACTTAATACTTTGATTTATGAAGGCCAATATGCCAAAAGCTCTGTTTACAACCCTATCCACCTGCATTGCTACTTTCGGGAAATTATTAATCTACCACACTCCTCAGTGCCTCACCATATATGTTTTTTTTTTGGTTTGTCCTTCCAAATGTAACACCTCACACTTGTCTGCATTAAATTCCATCTGCCATTTTTCAGCCCATATTTCAGATCCCTCTGCAAGCTTTGAAAACCTTCTTCGCTGTTCACAACACTTCCATCTTGGTGTCATCTGCAATTATTACTTGGAGCGTATGATTCATTAACTTACAAAGGCAATCTCCTCTAAAGTGTACACAAGGAATACAGAAGAATCTAGAAGGGGAATAGAAATGGGCGATTGGGAATGGACTATTTCCTGCTGCCCTCCAATTTTACTGCAGTTGTATTGGGCAACAGAGGAGGTAGTATTTCTTCCACTCTTGCTGATGTATTCTGGCAGCTGTTCAGAGAGATGGAATATCTCAAAATGATCTTCCGTATCCACCCTGACCAGCATGCCTGACAGGCACCTCTCTGATGCTCCTGCAGTTTCCTACAAGCTACCCAATTTGCCCCAACTGCTTTTAGTTCTTTCTTCAGTGGTTCTCAATGAGTGAAATTTCTCACTTAGTTTATAAGACCATAAGACATAGGAGCAGAAATAGTCTATTTAGCCCATTGAGTCTGCCTGCCATTTAATCATGAGCTGATCCATTTTCCCACTCAGCCCCATTACCTAGCCTTCTCCCCATAACCTTTGATGCTCTATATAAGGCCTGGGAGATGAAAACTGTGGCCCTAAAACTCAGGCCGATCAGCATATTTCACACTCTGCCCAACTCCCTCAGCTCCTTCTCTCTGCTGAGGTGAGACAAGATCAGACCAGCTCAGGTACCTACTGGTTTCTGCCGTTTCATATTCACTGTCCCGCAGCAGCTCAAACAGGTCAACCTCCAGCCTTGCCTTTTCAGAAGGATCCACCATGCTGTTGATGTGGGTCTTTGCAAGACTAATGGCAAGTCTTTCTCCTCTGTTGCATTCCATCGGATCGTCCAGAATTGCAGCTGGAACACACAAATTCACAAACTGACCTTCCTTCTGTCCACACAAGTAAACGGCTATTGTGCAAGTTAATGTTTAGGATGGAGGAGTGGGGGTGGGGATAGCGGCGGTGGGAGAAGTGGGGAAGTAAACAGGCAGAGAATTCCTGATCCTGTAGTTGCCTTAATAATTTCTCTAGAGAATTTCACTTGTGCAGAAAAGGAAGCAAAATTAAAAAAAACCCACAATTTCACACAAACATTTGGGAAGTGTTAATTCTCCCCTCAGAGTTATGGATCTTGAAGCTTTCTGTGACAGAGACTGACTGGGTAAAGATTTAAATGGATAGAACAGAGAACAGGTAAGCCATGAACTATTTGAATGATGGGCCAGGCCATCACTATCTTCCAGATAGTGAAGCTCACACAGGAGAGGACGATGCTTGCACTTTAGCAGCTAAATAACAACAAGCATGGGAGCACTCTACCACATCAAGGCATTGTCCTTGTAAATGGGATATGCATCAAATTGAGAGGGTATGTCCTGTAAATGTTTAGCCTGAAACATTTAATGCCATTATGATGGATGGTTTTCATTCAATACCCTACCAAACCTTCCCATTAATAGAGATGATTCAATAGGCTTTCACATGACTTTGGGCAATTTTGAATGGTCACTCAAGAGACACGATAGAGAGCGAGAGGTTTTGGAAGAGAGATGGTTTGAATGATCAAAGAAAGGTTGGTTAGTGAATGAAGTAAAAAAGTGGAAAAAAACTAGAAAAGAGAAAATGAGCTTGGTGATGATTAAACCGTTTCCAGTTATTCAATCCATTTTTTAATCTCTGTGCCCTGTGCCTGCTGTTCTAAGTTGGTTTCCAGTTAATATTGCTGTTTAAGCTCTCAACTTCAAATTTTAATCCCCTCACTTTGCTCTCTCGCTTTGTAAGCTCTTCCTCCCCTGCAACCCTCCAAAGTTCATAAACATCTCCAGTTTTAGGTTCTTTTGTAGACTCCCTGCTTTAATCCATCATCGATATCATTGCCTTTATCCAACTGGACTACAATACCTTTCCCAAACATTTCCGCCTCTTTAACTTTGCTTTCATGATGATCCTCAAGATGCTTTTCATCACTGTCTTAATGGTCTTGATGGTATTTTCTCTGATGATGAGGGGAGCAAGTCAATGGGGATAATGGACTCTAAAAGACATTTGATGTGGCATTAAAGGGATGTCCTTGTAATGGTACCAGGAATAAAAGGGTTAATTTATGGGAAGAGATTCAGTGGAGTGGATTTATATTGTGAAGTGATCATTCCTTTGGATCATTTAAATAATTGATAAGTGGAAACAGAGAGAAACTGTGTACCCTGGAGGGGTTTCACGCTCAAGAAGCATATCAATAAAATTATGGCTTGACTATTCATTGGCAATATCACGAACAATTTGGTTAACTAATAGAAACCTCAAACTTTTTCCCCAAAGTCTATCGAGACTGGAGGTCACCTAAAAAATTTTAAGTATGATTGTCCTTATTAGATAAATCTCCAAAATCGGTAATTAGGACCAAAATGGCCTTTAATGGTGTTAATGAAAGATATGAATTTAGTAGATATATGGTGAAGGTTAAATCCTAAAGAGAAAGATTTCTCATTTTATTCATTTCATCATGATTTTTATTCTAGAATAGATCTATTTTTAGTATCAGCACAATTACAAGGTCGCTGAATATAAGAGTAGGATTTTATCTGATCATTCATTGTTATTAATAACGTAGTGGTTCAGAGAGAATCGAGAATGTCTTTCGTTGGATAGACTGGTTCGGAGAGAATCGAGAATGTCTATCATTGAAGATTTAATTCTATACTGTTGAAAAAATGCAGAATTTTGTACATTTATAAGGGATCAAATACAACTTTTTTTTGTAAATAAATATAGGTTCAGTTCATAGTAAATTTGTTTTATGGGATGCTTTAAAAGCTTATTTAAGGGGACAAATTATTAGTTATACTGTCAAAATGAAGAAACAACATATAGCTGAGGTTAGTAGATTGGAGGAAGAGATAAAATTTTGGAAAAGGATTTACAATGAAATTCTATGGAAGCTAAGAAAGTATGCTTAGTTAATATGAAATTATGATATAATTCATTATAAACATAAATTTGAGAAATTATTACAGAGAACTAGACAGAGATATCATGAATTGGGTGAAAGAGCTCAAAGTATTAGCTTGGCAGTTAAAAATGGAACAAGCTTCTAGAACAATAAATGCCATTAGACATGATTCAATGATTACATATAAACATCAGGAAATCAATGAAGTGCTTTGTAAATTTTACTTCTGAAGTATTGGAAGATGAAGCCAAAATTGATAATTTTTTTATCTGATTTGGATTTTCCTTTTTTGAATGATAAAGATATTAAGGATTTGGATTCTTCTTTTACTGTTAAAGAAGTAGCAGGTGCACTTTGATCTATGCCCAGTGGGAAGACTCCAGAAGATGATGGTTTTACTTCTGAATTTTATAAAGAATTTCAGGACTTATTAATTCCTTTATTGATGGATGTCCTATTTCTTTATTGAATGTTGATTAGCTAAATATTTACCAGATTTAATTCATGTAGATCAAGCGGGTTTTATTAAAAATCGATGTACAGCAGATAATATTGTAAAGTTAATTTCTTTAATTAATGTTTCTCGGAAGCAATCTAACCAACCAATGGTTATTTCTCTTGAAGCAGTGAAGGCCTTTGATAGAGTAGAATGAGATTTTTTATTTAATGTTTTGGAGAAATTCAACTTTAGGCTTTTTTTTATTGGTTGGATTAAGGCTTTATATAGAAGTCCTACTGCTAGAATTGTGACAAATGGACAAGTATCACTACCTTTTACATTAACTAGATTGACTAGGCAAGGCTGCCCTTTGTCACCAGCTCTATTTGCATTAGTTATTGAACCTTTGGTTCAGATGATTAGACAAGATAATAATATTGAAGGTATTAAGGTGAAATCTGATGAATTTAAAATAAATTTGTTTGTAGATGATGTTTTGATATATTTAACACAACCTTTGAAATCTTTGAGGAGTCTGCATGATAGATTGGAGAAGTATGATGAAATATCGCGTTATAAAATTAATTGGGAAAAGAGTGAGATTATGCCTCAATCTGAAATGGATTATTCTCTGTGTAGTCATATTGGGAAATTTAAATGGAAAGATCAGATTAAGTATTTAGGTATTAAGATAGATGGTAATTATAATTATTTATATTAATTGAATTACCTGCCTTTATTGTCTAAAATTAAATATGATTTGAATCGGTGGAAAGATTTACCTATTACATTAATAGGTCATGTTAATTATATTAAAATGAATATTTTCCTCAAACTCTTTTTCAATCTATTCCTTGTAAGATTCCTCAAATTTTTTTTAAAGACTTAAATGTTTTGGTGAGGAGGTTTGCATTGAAAGATAAAATGGTAAGGGTGTCATTACAGAAATGAACTTGTAAGGATGCACTAGGAGGTTTGTAACTTCCTAATTTTCAAAATTATTATGAATCAGCACAGTTGAAATTCATTAATAGGATGTCTGAAGTGGATAAACCTTTAATATGGGCTAATATTCAGTTATTTCAGATTGGTGAGAAGAAGATGAATCAGTTCATTTATAGATGGAATCCTCAATTATTAAGTAACTATAATTCACCTGTGTTGAAACATTTAATGGATTTATGGTATAAAAAAAATGAAGCTTTAGTATTCAATGTAAAATTTTGGGTAAAACTCTCTTGTTTCAAAATAAGCTTTTTTCTTTTACACTTAATAATCAACTTTTGAAGTTGTGTGATCAAAAAGGTATTAAATTGGTAGAAGATTATTATGAAGCAGGATATTTTATTTCATTTCAAGGAATGAAAGAGAAATATGATACATCTTCGAATACTCTTTTTTATTATTATCAAATTAAAGCCTTACTATTGGATAATTTTGAGTGTACCTAGATGGTCTAAATTTGAAATTTTACACACTGAAGGTGGTAAGAAAGGATTTATATCAGAGATGTTTGCTTTATTACAGAATAAAATGCTTGACAGATGTTCATAAATCTAGATTAAAATGGGAAAAAGATTTGGCTGTATCTATTTCTCAGGATGAATCTATGTGAGGATAGTATGACTAAAATTGTAAATATAAGGTATCGAATGGTCCATTATAATTTTCTTCATCAATTATACTTAACTCCAGAGAAATTAAGGAAATAGAAGTTTATTTCTTCGGATTTATGTTTTAGATGTCATTAGGAAGTTGGCTTCTTTTTACATTCTACTTGGCTATATGAGATGTTGAAACCTTTTTGGAATAGATTTAAGGAACTTTTAGAAGTTATTTTTAAATTGAAGGTTCGACTTGATCCCTCAGTATTTTTGTTGAGTTATATTAAAATATTGAATTTGGAGTTAAAACTAAATTGCTTTTTTGAGATTGGCCTTAGCTGTGGCTAGAAAATGTTTGGCAATTACTTGGAAATATGAGACTAATTTGAGTATTCAGTAATGGCATTTAGAAATGAGATCTTGTATTCAATTGGAAAAGATAACATTTAATTTACATAATAATTATTCTTTTTTTGTTAATATTTGGAGCCCATATTTGGATTATATGGGGTTGAATTAGTAATCTCCTTTTCACTCATTAACGGTGTTGTTCTGAACCATGGCAACTGATTGATGAGTTTTATGTTATGCGATCTCCTCTTTCTTTTCTTATTTTTGGGGTAGTTTAGAGGAGGGTGGGGAGGGATGGGTGGGTTAGGGGAGGGGGTGGGGACTTGTAGGAGGTATTACTTACATAAAAATATCATGTATGTATTCTGTTTTTTTTCCCTTAAGATGCATTTTTATTGTATGATTTATCATGATTAATAAATAAAATTTTCAAAAACAAAGTATGATTGTCCAATATATGTCAGACAGAGTAGAGATAGTAAGGACTAATTGACCAAAGCAGTTAGTTGGGGTGAAGGAGTTGAAGAGTAAAGAGATGGAAAGAGGAGAATTTCATAAGAGATCCTCAGATCTAGAAATAACCTTCCTTAAAATCAAGATCCCACCAAAGGAGTCCAAAAGCAAATCACACCATCTACATTGTGTCAAAAGAGCTAAGACATTTCTACTCTATAGCCGTTAACCTGCTGGGTATATCAAGTTAAATGAACTGCTCAGGACTTAAGATGTAATTTCAAGAGCAATGGGTTGGTTTCCTCATCTATCCTTCCCAACACAGTAACACTGAACACATGCAAGTTCTGGGCCATTCGATGTGCTTTCCAAAAACCTGGGACAATTAATATTTTCTTTCACAAAACTCCAAATCAAGAATGACTGTCAGGAATACAGATCATACCTACCCATTCGGACTGAATGTGGAAATTCAGAACTTTTCCGTAAAGATAAAAACACCAGCAATATCAAGACGTACAGCATTTTCTGTCCTTCCTCATGGAGATTGTTACTTGCTCTGGCCGGATCCCAGCCACCTGGTATAGAGAAGAAATGAAGCTCTGAATAAAATAAAACAATCTTTACTTGCTCACTTCCTTTCTCGCCTTCAGTATTACGTCCTGGCAGTTACTCCTGCTACCTCAACAATGACAAATGTACATCACAAGAGACCATGATCTGATCCTTGATTTCTTACCTTAATATATCCAGCAGCAATAGGGGGAATCTGAAAGGAATTCTGGGCCAATGCCCAATTTGATTTTTAACAATTATTTCCATGAAATATACTTTAGGAATGACCTAAAGTGTCCTGTTTTAAAATGAAGTGCATTCACACGTGATATCAGAGGCCACAGGTCAGAGTCACAGAAAAACAACACAGAAACATGCCATTCTGCCCAGCAAGTCCACATCAACTATCAACCATCCATGCCCACCAAACCCTTTTATTCTCCCTAAGGTCTCACCAACTAACCCTAGGTTTTTTAAAATCTTACACATGGGGAAAATGTCAATGGCTAATCAATCTACCAATCCATGTCTTTGGGATATGGAGCCCACATGGTCATGGGGAGAATGTGCAAACTCTATAGAACCAGCACCCAAGGTCAGGATCGAACCCAGATCTCTGGCTTTGTCAGGCTGCTCAACTATTCCATTAATTGAGTGCTGGGTATTGCATTAATGCAATGACTGGGCAATATTAAAAGCACAAATCTGAAATAAAACTGAAAAACCCTGGAAATATTCAACAAGTCAGACAGCATGCACGAACAAAGGATCAGAGTTAACACATCAGGTCAGTCAGCACCTATGAAGTCTGGAAACTTCAGAACACAAGTGCATTTTAAACTAAAGAGAATGAGATGGGTGGAGAGAACAAAGGAAATATCTACGATGGGAGACACAAAAGCTTGTTCTGAAATCAGAATGCTTCTGGAGCTCTCCACTTCAAAGAATTAGGGCAATTTGTAAAAAAAGGTAAACAAAAGAATGCACTGAAACAGCGAGATGCAAAACACTTGCTGGGAATCAGACACGAAACAGAATTCTTGACATACTCAGCAAATCAGGTGAAAGAAAAGCTTAGTTAAGGTTTAATAGAGATGATCTGTTCTGATACAAACAGGAGAAGTTGGTTATTTGACATTAATGCAATCAATATCATGTTCTGAGAGTAACAATATGCTCAGGCAGAAGATGAGGTGTGGGAGTGACACTCCACTCTAAGCTCACTGCAGACTGAATAAAGGCACTTTTCCATTGGAGGGAGGCCTCCAAATGCAATCCACTAGATTCGTGGTAATCAAACAAATTGCAGCTTCACTTGGAAGGACAGTTTGCATCTCCAGATGATGGGAAAGGATGAAAGGGCAAGTGCTTCATGAAGAGGTTTGATTGGTAAGAGGGAATAGTGAACTAAGAAATTACAGAGGGAAAGTCCTTCTGGAATGCTGAAAGGGAGTGGCAGAGGTGGGGGGGGGGGTGGTGTTGGCGGGTTAGATGCTCTTGTTTCTCTTCTCACTTCATTATTTCTGAAAAAGGGTCACTGACATAAACTTTGTTTTCCTGTCCACAAATGCTCCTGACTTTTTAAATTTAAGTATTTCCAATTCATAACACTCAACCTAGAAGATCACTGAGAATATACTCTTGGTAAAAGTGTTATTGATTTGGTTGACAAAATGATTGGCAAATCAATGGGGGAGGAAGATGATAAAGTTTCCAACTTTTTCTTGCTGAAGAGATGGGAAGAATGTAAAAAGAGATGACTGGCCAGTCACGGAACGATGAGGGCCAGAAGCAACAGGTGAAAGATTGCTCTCTATGGTTAAAGGCTTTCTCACGGAGGACAAATTGAATGATATTCTCTCAGTTTTTTGTTGAAATTGAGTGAATTGAGTATATATCCAGCTCTTCATATGCTGATTTGCTAATTGAAAAGTAAGGCAGTCACAAATTCACTCAAGACTTTGTTTCACATGATACAAACATTCTGCAGATGCTCAAAATCTGAAATAAATGTTTAAAAAATTTTATTTTCCATTTGTGTCAAAACATATACAATATTTATCAATAATGTAAAAAAATAAAAACTATGACACAAAAGTAACAGTTTTTATATATTTTCATCTCCCCTCCCCAAAAAAGTAGGAAAAAAAAGCCTGTGTAATAAACCTATAATCTTTTAATTAATTAATTGCAGTTTACATAACAATCTTAAACCATAACTAATTAGGGCGGGTTGGACAGGAGCATGGTGGACGCTGCAGGTTAAGTCGTAAAGTAAACATTTAAAAAGTGTTGTAAGTACCCAATAGCTCAGAACAACATCTGCAGAGAAAAAGAGTCTACATTCCAGGTCAATGATTTAATGAAGTATTTTATAGTCACCGATTAATACATTGGAAATCTAAAGGTGTACCAGCTACCAAAAACACAGAGCTGTAACTGTGTCGCCATCTGTTGCTAGGGCAGATGTCTCTTGATGTGGGAGAGTTAGGCAGACCTTGTCCCAGGTCTCTGCATAGTTAAGCAATACTCATGACTCCTGGTTTTGATCATGGGAGACAACTGGATGGAGGGAGCAGTAGAAAGAATAGGAGAATGGAAGACTCCATTCATCAGTGACTGGGAGGAGTGGTTTGGAGTTGGGATTATGTTCGAGTAAAAGCAGAGGACTTGTTGAAATTGATTTTAATGGCTATCCAGTGCAGGTGAAACTTAGCCCAGTACTCACTCTAGCTCATTGAACTCTAATTTACCACAGGGGTCTAATTTATCCATTCCTTGTATTTTCCAGGAGCACTGGTCAGATATAGTCTTCCCAGTCTCAAAGTTCCAGCCAGACAGCCATAAGGGAACATTGGTCTCTGCTACCCTGCTCACCAATCTCTATATCTGCCGTTTCGAATAGTTGTATGGGTGAGATACTATCAGGGAGAAATGAGATTTGTAGTGATCTCTCAAGCAGCATTTATTCTTATCTCTAATCATTTAGGATGAACTTAATAATAAAACAAATCTTACCCCTTGAAGTTAGAAATTAAAAAAAACCATTGGTCCCATAAAAACCATAGAGATATAAAGGCTATTTAATTTTAATTCACAGATTAATCACAATGACAGGCTCTTCCAGCCCACGTCGCCCACGTGACCAATTAGCTTACTAACCTGTATTCTTTTGAAAGAGGGAGGAAACTGGATCACCCAGATGAAACACATGTGGTCTTGGTGAGAATATACATACTCCTTACAGACACTACCAGATTCAAACCCAGGTCACTAACCATGCTGCCTTAAAATCATAGGGTTATACAGCATAGAAACAGGCCCTTTGGTCCAACTCATCTGCATGAACCAGATTATCTTCCTGAGCTTGTCCCATTTACCCATGTTTGCTCCATATGTGCTAAACCAGCCATCTCAAAGGAGGCCACAGCACATTTAAGGGGGCAACAGACTGAAATCATAATTTTTAAAAAGATTTTTTTATGTAGTTGGTAGGCAAGAAGTATGGAGGAAACTAACTATAGTAGTCCCTGACTTATGACCGAGGTCCATTGTGGCTGACCAGCCGTATCTAAAAAAATGGACATAAGTCAGAAATTCACTGAAACCATTTTAACATTTGTCAAATACAGTTTAACATGGAGGCCACCAAGGTCAGCTCTCGCAAGAGATTATCTGCCCTGCCATATGCCATATTTTCAATAGATAGGTCCCTACTTTGAACCCCAAAGCATTTCTTTTATATTTACATATATATTTTTCTTTATTTTTAAACATTTATACAGTTTGTTTTTTTTCGGTTGTATGTACAGATGGTTGTAAGTTGCATAGGTTGTAAGTCGGGGACTACCTGTATACCTGACTGCTTCACAGGGAAAGGGGCCCATAAACTCTGAGAAGACCTAAGGGGGCAGTAGCCAAAAAAAAGGATGAGATTGGCTGCACTAATCCATTCCAATTCATGAACCGATCTAAGTTTTTTAGAAAACTGTAATTCAATTTGCTTCTACCATTTCCTCTGGCAGCTCATTCTATAAACTCATCCCTCTGTGTGAAAATGTTTCCCTCATTTCCCTTTAAATCTTTCCATGATCACCTTAAACTATATCCTCTACTTTTCAGGCTCCTTTACCATGGGAAGATCCTTATCCATGCTCCCCATGACTTTATACACTCCTATATGGTCACAACCCCCATTCCCCCCCCCCCCCCCGCAAGCCTCCAACATTCCAGGGAAAAAAGCCCCATATTCTCTTTATAACTCAAGATCTCTGGTTTTGGTATCATCCTTGTGAATAATTTCTCCACCGTCTCTAGGTGAATGACATCATTTCCATAGTTCAGCAACCAGAACTGTACACATGCTCCAGGTGAGGTCCCATCAATGTTTTGTACAAATTTAACATGATGTTCTTTCTCCTGTGTTCAATGCCATGACTAGTGAAGCTAAGTGCGTCAAATGCTTTTGTCATCATCCTGTCTAATCGTGTCACCAGCCTGTCTAACCATGTCACCACTTTCAGGGAACAATGTACTTGTACCCCAAAGTTTCTCTGCTCTACAATGCTCCTCAGAGCCCTACTATTTACTATACAAGTCTTGCCCTGGTTTAATTTACCAAAATGCAGTACAGTGGTTGCACCCTGTAGTAGGGTGGTGGGTGCGCTCCCACCACCCTACTACAGGGTGCAACCACTGTACCTGCAGGTCGGCCCCACCTGGCTGGCTGTCAATCACTGACCTATATATAGTCTTGAGCCGGCCCTTTCCAGGTCAGTTGGACACATCAAGCCAGCAGAGGACAATCGGGCCCATGTGAAGTCATCAAGATACGACAACTGGTGTGCACAAAGTTGATTAAAGCCTGTAGTACAGTCTTTTCTCGTGTTTTGTGTTTTCTTGCTGCACCACAGCACGGTCAAATCTTGGACATTTATCTGCTTTTATGTGTTTTAAGACTATAAGTACCTCTTTTTTGTCATATGGATGTATTTACAGACACCACTTCTCTCTTCCCTAAATTCCCTAGCTTTCATTACCTTCTCCACAGTAAATACGTGCAAGAGATATTCACTTAAGATCTTGCCCATCCCCTGTAGCTTCACTCATAGATGACCACCTTGATCTTTTAGAGAACCCATTCTCTCCACAGTTACCCCTTTCCTCTTAATATAAAGCATCTCTTATGATACTCTTTTACCTTAGTTGCCAAAGCTATCACATCTCTGCCTTCAGATTTCCCTCTGAAGCATGCCCCTATATTCCTTACACTCCTTAAGGGATTCACCAACTACTTATACTCGACACCTCCTTTCTCTTGATCAGAGCCTCAAAATCATTTGTCAGCCAACGTTTCCTTATTCTGCCAGATGCCCTTCACTCGAACAGGAACATGTTGGCCCTGAACTCTCCCTATCTCACGTAAAAGTAAAAGTAGCCAGATGTCTATTTACCTGCAAACAGCCTCTCCCAATCAACCTTCACAAATTCCTGTTGGAAGCCATCAAAATAAGCCTTGGTCCAGTTTAGGACTCCCTCATTGACCACTTTCCATCACTATTTAAAAATTATTAGAAGTATTGTCACTGGTCTCAAAGTGCTCTGCTCATGATACTTCGGTCACTTGCCCAGCCTCATTTCATACTGGAAGCCCAATGTGGCCCCTTTCTGCTTGTTGCTTATGAAGACTTCTCTGGACCCATTAAGAACATTCTTCACCATCCAATGCGGTCCCAGATGATATTAGGGAAGTTAAAATTGCCCATATGTACGTATGTATTGTATGAGCTGGCCCACCCCCTGAACCTGTGACTCCTCCCTCCTGTAAATCCCAATAAACGCTATTATGCCCAAACTCCTCCCTCAGTACTAACCCAGCAACATGTGAGATGTGTTGATGTCTTAAGGTGATTAAAGCCTATTAATCACAACTCTCAGTCTAATGTGGTAGATCGATAATGCTACACATTTGAAACAAATCTTTTAATCTTACACCTATCTATGATCTTGCTCCCCTAAATCCTACTGATTATTGGGGTGGCCAAAGCACAATCCCATCAAAGTCGTCACCCCTTCTTATTTCTAATTTCTACCTATTTAGCCTCTCTGCCATGATGTTCTCTGTAATCACAACCCTCCCTCTACTGCCACACCAGTAGCAACATTGAGCTGCCAATCTTGTGCAATGGCTTCTGCAATGGCTATAATATCCCAGTCCCATGTACCTATCTGTGCCCTGAGTTCATTTGCCTCAACTGTCAGCCCTCTTGCCTTACAAATAAATGCAGATTAGTCTATCAGACTTTCCTTGTTCCCTGTCCTGCTCTTACCTCACCTTAACTACTATATTTCTCATCTATCACCTTAGATGTCACAACCCCTGCCAGACCAGTTCAAACCCTCCCAAGTAAAACTCATAAATCTCCCTGCCAGAAAATTAGTCCCCCTCCAGTTCTGATGCAACCCGTCTCTCTTGTCAGGTCACCTCTCTTCCAGAAGAGATCACACTGGACTAAGAGGCTGAATCCCTCCCTCCTGCACCAGATTTTCACCCAGGCATTGATCTATAATTTCTGTCAACCCACCCAGGGCCGCTTCTTGGAACATTGTGAACATAGAACAATACAGCATAGAACAGGCCTTCAGCCCTCAATGTTGTCCCAACCCATATATTCCTTAAAAACCCTCCCTACCCCATAACCCTCTATTTTTCATCCATCCATGTGCCTTTCTAGGAATCTCTTGAATGCCCCTAATGTTCCAACCTCCACCACCATCTCTGGCAAGGCATTCCAAGCACCCACAATTCTCTGCATAAAAAAATACTTGCCCTTGATGTCTCCCCTAAACTTCTCTCCCTTCGCTTTGTATATATATCCTCTGGTGTTTGCTATTCCTGCCCTGGAAAAAAGGTGCTGGCTATCCACCCTATCTATGCCTCTCATAATCTTGTACACCTCTAAAATCCTTCTACTGATCCTCTCCCCCTTAATACAGTTGCAGAATGTGTAAAAGCAATGATATAGCTACTAATTTGCACAGTAAACCTCTTTTGTGGCATCATATTAAATATTTTCTGAATAAATTAAACATTTACTTAAAAAATAAACGCAGATTAGTCTATCAGATCAATGAAGTAACTCATAGCCACGCTAAGACTTTATGGGCTCTATCCCCCAACTCACTGAATTGAATTGAATTGAAGTTAGATAAATATCAACGAATGTTCTTGAGTGTAGCAATAGTGGTGGCAAAGAAGTGCATGGCCGTAACATGGAAGTTAGACAATATTGTAGGGTTAGGTGGATGGCATGTGGAATTACAAAATTGTATACCATTAGAAAAAAATTCTTATAATTTAAGGAATCAACCAGGAAAATGTTATATGATTTGGAAACCACATATGGATTTAGTTGATAAAAGTCCATTCATATCATCCGTAACACCCGCTCCTCCCAATTAATAGGTTTAAGATAGAATTAATATGTTAGAAAATATAAATAGGGAATGATAAATAATATATTCAGGTGTGCTTCTTTTCTTTTTCTTTCTCTTTCTTTTTGGGGAGGGGAGGGATAAAAACAAAATTATATATCATTTTGCATCGCTTTTATAATAATGTATTATACAAGGCAAAGAAATATAGGTTTGTATTTGATGCAAATGAAAAATAAAATTTTCCAAAAAAAAACTAACTCATACATGAACAATCTTTATAAATCCACGATGACTGTTCAAAGTTAATCCATTGCATTCCAGTGCTGGAGGGAATATCTACTAAATATTTGTTACGGCATTGACCCATCATATACCTGCAATAAACTTACAGAAATACAGTAAACCTGGGGGCACCTTTTTCATTCAGAGTGTGGTCCATATCTGGAATGAGTTACCAGAGTTACATGTCTTCTTTGGCTTGGCTTCGCGGATGAAGATTTATGGAGGGGGTAAAAAGTCCACGTCAGCTGCAGGCTCGTTTGTGGCTGACAAGTCCGATGCGGGACAGGCAGACACGATTGCAGCGGTTGCAAGGGAAAATTGGTTGGTTGGGGTTGGGTGTTGGGTTTTTCCTCCTTTGCCTTTTGTCAGTGAGGTGGGCTCTGCGGTCTTCTTCAAAGGAGGTTGCTGCCCGCCAAACTGTGAGGCGCCAAGATGCACGGTTTGAGGTGTTATCAGCCCACTGGCAGTGGTCAATGTGGCAGGCACCAAGAGATTTCTTTAGGCAGTCCTTGTACCTTTTCTTTGGTGCACCTCTGTCACGGTGGCCAGTGGAGAGCTCGCCATATAACACGATCTTGGGAAGGCGATGGTCCTCCATTCTGGAGACGTGACCCATCCAGCGCAGCTGGATCTTCAGCAGCGTGGACTCGATGCTGTCGACCTCTGCCATCTCGAGTACTTCGATGTTAGGGGTGTAAGCGCTCCAATGGATGTTGAGGATGGAGCGGAGACAACGCTGGTGGATGCGTTCTAGGAGCCGTAGGTGGTGCCGGTAGAGGACCCATGATTCGGAGCCGAACAGGAGTGTGGGTATGACAACGGCTCTGTATACGCTTATCTTTGTGAGGTTTTTCAGTTGGTTGTTTTTCCAGACTCTTTTGTGTAGTCTTCCAAAGGCGCTATTTGCCTTGGCGAGTCTGTTGTCTATCTCATTGTCGATCCTTGCATCTGATGAAATGGTGCAGCTGAGATAGGTAAACTGGTTGACCGTTTTGAGTTTTGTGTGCCCGATGGAGATGTGGGGGGGCTGGTAGTCATGGTGGGGAGCTGGCTGATGGAGGACCTCAGTTTTCTTCAGGCTGACTTCCAGGTCAAACATTTTGGCAGTTTCCGCAAAGCAGGACGTCAAGCGCTGAAGAGCTGGCTCTGAATGGGCAACTAAAGCGGCATCATCTGCAAAGAGTAGTTCACGGACAAGTTTCTCTTGTGTCTTGGTGTGAGCTTGCAGGCGCCTCAGATTGAAGAGACTGCCATCCGTGCGGTACCGGATGTAAACAGCGTCTTCATTGTTGGGGTCTTTCATGGCTTGGTTCAGCATCATGCTTGGTTCAGCATCATGAAAGAGTTACATGTGGAAGTGGGCATAATAACAACATTCAAGAGACATGAGGACTGATATATGAACAGAAAGGGCAAAGAAAGATTTGAGCCAAGTGCAGGCAAATGGGACGAGCCAGCATGATCAGCATGGATGAGTTGGGCTGAAAGGCCTGTTCTATGCTGTATGACTCTTGATTCCTGTCCTGCATAGGGGAGATAAATACTGGAACAATCTAATTGTAGATGGATTATTTTAAAAAAATGTGACATGCAGCCACAGTCTCTTTTTCTAACTTAAATTGAGTGCACAGTCATCCAATACTTTCATAATGCTGTTGAGAAGACTGCTTTGTATAGGCCCATTGTAGATCAGAAGCAGAAAAGGGGAAAACTCTCATCTATTTTGTTAGGTGACATCATCTTGCACACTGTGACTGTAGAAAATAGCACTAATCTCAGAGTAATTGGCTTATAAAACAATTTAAAAATTTTCAATTTAACTTTCTTTTTGTTAAATTTAGACATACAGCACGGTAACAGCCCCTGCTAAGTCCACGAGCCTGTGCCGTACAAATACCCCAATTAACCTACAACCCCCATACATTTTTGAAGGGTGGGAGAAAACCAGAGTGCACAGAAGAAAGCCTCGCACGCAGTCATGGGGAGAACCTATAAAGTCCTTACAGACAGTGCCAGATTCGAACCAGGGCCGCAGGCACTGTAATATCATTGCGCTAATCGATATGCTAACTGTGCTGCCCTTCCCTTTGAAGGGATGGTGGTATTGAGAATTTCCACAATGGACATGACTCTATGGACGCTAAACTTTTTCTCACCATCAAAAAAAATATTTATTTATTTAAATCTTGTATGTACAGCATTGTAATTTTGCACCTTGTTCTGCACAAAACGGCTACTGCAAAACAACAAATTTCATGACATGTTGATGCCAATAAACCTGATTCTGATACTAAAATGAAGACAGTATTTACATCCCAGAGGAACAAGGGTTTGTCGAAGTTATTTTGTACCCACAACAAAGTATTAGGGCAGGTAATGATTACTGGCCCTGTCAGCATTGCTTTAAAAAGTACCACACAGATTCTACCCTTTCACCCCAACAATAATATGATGGCTTCATTGGGCATTATTATGTAAAAGGCAACATGGATTCAATCCTGAGCTCCCAGAAATCCAACAGACCTGTGTTTCCCATTCCCATATTGGAGAACAGACAGTTACTTGAAATTCTCAATGTACCTGTGCAAAGTATTGAGGACGCAACAAGCAATGGTGAATGCCAGTCTGGGGGCAGTCAAGGCATAATATTTGATCACTGTCGTCTCTCTGCCTGCAGTAGCAATGCCATAAGTTGCTTGTTCATCTGTTTCTTTGGTGGTTTAGATGTGCCACAGTGACCAAAGCCATTATTTTTCAATTAGCCCGGGGCTAGTTATGTCCAATTGATTCTTCTGTAGATGGATGCATTGATGGGACCTCTTGCTGCAACTTGAAATCCCAACCTGTAAACATCACACCCTGATCTTGCTTCTACAAGAGTTTTTCTTTTGTCTCACATTACTTAACCCCATAATATTCAAGGTAGCAGATAATTGCAGGTTGTTACTGTTGTTGAATCACTGACTCATGGGGGACAAATTCATTTATGTTGAAGCTCAGCTAGCAACAATCTGTCCTTCTCTACTGCAGTGCTTCATTGAAACAAGTGAAGGAATATAATTCTCTCTAGAAGTTAGTAGCATTAAGCAAAATTTGTGTAAAGCTCATTGTACTTTGCCTCCAATATTCATTCTACTGAAGAGAATGGAGTAAATTTCAGAGACTGAGCAACACTCAGAAGGTCAGTGTTTGGTGCTTGCACTTCAGAATGAATTGTTGAGGCACTTGTGTTCAGGGAGTCTTGGAAAATAGAGTAAGTTGATGGAACACTCTTCACTTGCCTGGAGGAGTACAGTTTTGACAACACTCAAGAAGCTCAACACCTTACGGGATATCATAACCCTCTTGATCAGCACTCCATCCACACCCTTCACTCACTCCACCATTAAATCACAAGAGCACCAGTTTGTACTGTCTACAGCAGCCATTCTCTGGGGTTATCGTCCCCTCAGCACTCTGCCCTTCCCTGTGAAGCAGTCAAGTTGTGGTTTTCCATACTTCTCTCCTATCAACCACATAAAAAGAAAATGATGTTACACGAAGGGAAAAGAAAGCAAGGCTTTTACTTAAATGTGCTGTGGCTCCCAGGGCTCCTGTTGAGATTGGCTGCTCAAAAGGATGCACTGCAGCAACTCACTAAGGGTCATGAGGGCAGCATCTTCCAGTCCCATGACCTCTACCAACAAGAAGGTCAAAGGCAGCAGAAGCATGGGAACACCAGCATCTCTGGAAGTTTCCCTCCAAACCACACATGGTCCTGACTTGGAAATAAGATCGCAGTTCCCTACACTCCTGGTTGGGTCAAAATCGTGGAATTCCCCTTTTAACAGTTTTGAGTATACACTCACTCCTCAAAAGACCTCAGCAGTTCAGGAAGGCAGCTCACCACGACTTTCTCAAGGGCAATTAAATACTGGCTTAGTCTGCGAAGCCCCACATCCCTTGAATGAATTAAACCATTGCTTTCTGTTATCTTATAAATACTCAATATTTTTTCTGTAACAATCCCAATGTTTTACTTAAAGTGAAATAACATGGACGAGTCACTTCCTTTGTACAATAGTGGAATTGTATGTAATTATGAGGTATTGTGTGTTATTCAGCAGTCCTAATAGAAACACTTTGAGTGAAAGAGTCTGACTTTACATAGGTTTATAAAATCATGAGGGGCTCAGATAAGGTGGACGGACATAATCTTTTTACCATGGAAGGGGAGTCGAAAACTAGAGAGCACAGTGAGAGGTGAGAGAAGAAAGATTAAAAAGGGACCTTAGGTGCAGCTTATTTCCACACAGTTGATATATGGAATGAATTGCCACAGGACCTAGTAGAGCTAGGTGCAATTACAATATTTATAAGATATTTGGACATGGATAGGGGGATATAGATGCAATGCCGGCAAATAATATTAGCTTAGGAAGGCACCTTGGTAAGCTTGGATGATTTAGGCTGAGTGACCTATTTCCATGCTGTATAACTCAATGACTGTCAATCTAGGTAATAGAAACAAGCTTAAACCTGCCACTAACAACCAAAATTAAAACTGAAAGTCAGTGTACATCCTCAACAAAGTTCCAAGAAAGGAATATTGATTTATTTTATTACTGATTTTGTCTTGGTATGTTATGTATAATTTTGAAAGTTGCAAATACAAACTCCCCCTCCCCTCCCACTCCCTCCATCAGCTATGTCTATAGCTCCCACTATTCCAGTAAAGCTGCTAACATATTAAAGGACTCAGCCCACTCTAGTCATACTCTCCTGTGCTTGAAAACATCAAATTCCACATTCAAGGATACTTTCTTTCCCACTGTTATCAGACTGTTAAATTGATCTCCCACTGGCAAAGAAGATGCCCTTGCAAGGTTTTTGTTTCTTTTTTACAATTGTACTTTTCTTCATACTATTTGGTTCCTCTCCATACACTATTGTTTTATTTATTTGTTATTTGATATTATTACACTACCTGCTGTAGGAGTACATACATCTGAGTAGCATGCAAAGCAAAGCTTTGTATTGTATATTCTGCATGTAACCATGAGACAATTCAATTCAACACAGAGGCTGGTAATGTAGTAAACAGTGAATGGAACACTAGTGAATTCAAAAACCTATAGATAATCAGGTGAAATGGGCAGACACATGGCTGATGCAATCCAATGTGGACAGAGATGGACAAACTGTAGGGTGGGATAATCTAAACTGTAATCTGTTCAAGAGGATGCCGAGGAAGGGGAACTATGGATACACCTTCACAAAAACTTGAAGTTACTAGGGGAAAGCTAATAAAATATCTTTTAAAAAAAAAGATGTCCTGCCTGGCTTTGCACTAAATAGAAATATAAAACCTCATGCTAAAATATAATTACTATTATAACCCAGATAGAGTTCCAACAACAACCCTGCACTCAATGTCAGCAAAACTAAAGAGCTGATTGTAAACTTTAGGAAAGGAAAACAAAAGGTGTACAATACAGTGAACATTGGGGGAATCAGAGGTGAAGAGAGTGAGTAAATTTAAATTCCTAGGAGTCACTATCTCAGAAGACCTTTCTATACTAATGCCACCGTGAAGAAAACACGGCAGCACCTCTTCTTCCTCAGGAGTTTGTGGAGGTTCAGCATGACATCGAAATCTTTGGCAAACTTCTACAGATGTGCAGTGGAAAGTGTGCCTACTAGTTGTATCACAGCCTGGGGTACTAATACCTCAGAATAGAAACTCTGAAAAAGGTAGTGGACACAGCCTAGTACATCACAGGAAAAACTCTCCTACCATCGAGAAAATCTTCATGGAATGCTACTGTTGGAGAGCAGCAGCAATCAACAAGGATTCACAACATCTAGGACATGCTCTGTTCTTACTACTGCCATCATGAAAGAGGTATAGGTGCGACAAGATTTGTATCACCAGGTTCAGGAATAGTTGCAACCCCTCATCTATCAGACTCCTAAGCAACAGAGATTAATTGAAGGACACTTACTTTGCACATTATTTATTACTGAATTTTTTTTTGTATTTGTACAGTCAGTTTGTTTACATTTCTTTCTTAGAATCAGATTTATTGTCAGGAACAAGTCATGAAATTTGATGTTTTGCAGCAGCATCAATAATGCAGACATCATCACTTTTAAGTCTTTGTTTACATTTCTCCCTTTTGTATCTGTATCTTTTTCTTGAGTACAGTTTACACTACTGATAAGTAGAAATTCTGCTTGGCCTGCAGGTAAAAGGATCTCACGGTTGTATGTGATATCACGAGGGTACTCTGACAATAAATTTGACCTTGAAATTGAGTGCCATGTGCAGCACTGGACACCATACTTTAAGTAATAAAGCCAAGCCTTTACTAAGGGTACAAGAGTTATAAAGCAACTTAATTCATGCGATGTGACAATACTTGGAATTTCCCTACCTAAAACAGAAACATTTCGATATGGAAGTACCTTGCTATTCATTGTGATAGTTCTTATAGAAGAAAGAGCAAAAAATTATCTTTGTTGTAGACAAAATTCATAGATTTAAATTCATGACAGAGAGGGCAGTAGATGTGATATACCGTAAATGGATTTTAGTAAGGCATTTGACTTATTCAGAAAGTCATGAGGCATGGGTTCCATGGCGCCTTATCTGTATGGATTCAGAATTAATTTCTCTGCAGAAAGCAGATGGAATGTATTCTGTCTGGAGGTCAGTGACTAGTGGAGTTCTGTAGGGTTCTGTTCAGGGACCCCTGCTCGCTGTGATTTTTACAAATTACTTGAAGAAGTAGAGGGATGGGTCAGTAAGTTTGCTAATGATACAAAGGTTGGCGGTGCTGTGGATAGTGTAGAAGGATATTGTAGGTTACACAGGATATAGACAACATGCAGAGTTGGGTGGAAAAATGGCAGATGGAGTTCAATCCAGATAAGCGTGAAGTGATGCATTTTGGAAGGTGAAATTTTAAGGCAGATTCTTCACAGTATGGACAAACAGAGGGGGTCTAAATCACAGTTGTCAAGGTTGTCATGCAGGTTGATAGGGAAGTTAAAGAAGGCTTATGGTATGCTGGCCTTCATT
Source organism: Narcine bancroftii (assembly GCF_036971445.1). Taxonomy (NCBI): domain Eukaryota; kingdom Metazoa; phylum Chordata; class Chondrichthyes; order Torpediniformes; family Narcinidae; genus Narcine; species Narcine bancroftii. Next base: position 101,982,810 of record NC_091476.1, on the reverse strand, counting down.
AGAGCAGGGGATTAGGTTCAAGATTCGAATGGTAATGATGTACTCTGGTTAAACCACACTTGGAATGTGCATTCAGTTCTGGTCACCTCATTACAAGAAGGATATGGAAGCTATGGAAAGAGTGCGGAGGAGATTTACCAGGATGTTGCCGTATTAGAGAACATGTTTTTTGAGGCAGAGTTAACAGAGCCAGTTTTTTTTCCCTTTCGAGCGAAGGATGAAGTCTTTAAGGTTATGACAGCCAGCACCTTTTACCTGGGGTGAGAGTATAAAACACCAGAGGACATCTGTATTAAGGGAGGGGAGGAAAGTTTAAGGGAGATATCAGGGGTAAGTCTTTTTTCCCCCAAAGTAGTGGATGCATGGAATGCATTGCCAGGGGTGGTCGTGGAGGCTGGTACAATAGGAACATTTAAAAGGCACTTAGGCACACAGATGAAAGAAAAATAGAGGGCTATGAGGTAGGGAAGGTTTTTTTTTGAGAAGGTTTATACAGGTCATTGCAATATCATGCACCAAAGGATTTATACTGTGCTGTAATGTTCTATATAAAATAATTGGCAATATCAACTGTGTCACATTTGACATCAATCTGCAATGGAATGAGTTCAAGGCCCATTGCAGGGAAGTAAGCTCAAATATACAGGCAAGGCTCCAGTGCAATACTGAGGCAGTGTTACATTGTTAGTCGTGCCATTATATTGATGACCTATTAAAATGGTTCAAAACAATCTGCTGAAAGTATTCAGGAGGTTGAGCAGAATCATTTAAGTTGGGGGGCGGGGGGGAGTTGAGTAAGAATTGAATGGTTTCAATCTGAAATGTTGACATCGAGTCCCAGCACTGATGATGCTGGACCTGCTTGGTTCCTCTTTTGCCTCAGATCCCAGCGTCTGGAGTCTCTTGTGTCTTCATTAAACTGAGTCAGTGGATAATGACAAATCCCTCAAACCTATTTTGAACATCAAGTGATAATGATTCCTCAACCAGCATTCCAAAACAGATTACTTAACCACCACCAGATTGTCTCTTGTGTGACTTTGTGGCAAAGAGATTGACAGCTGAACTTCCCACTTGCTGCACTTCTGAAATACAACCATGTCTGTAAAGATCCCTGGGGAACTCTGGAGGTACAAGTGTAACAGAAATACAAATCTTTCTTTTCTTGTTTTCTCATTTTTAAGAAAGAGATTGATAATACACTAACTGGAAGTATTGTGAAGTAGATTTCTCTGGGGTAGAGTGAGAGAATGGAAGTGGAATACCACATCTCTGCTGACCTTCTTGTCCTTAGGAAGTCAAAAAAGACTGAACTGTGTCTAATTTGCTAGATTATTGGGTAAAAACTAGGTCAGTATTTTCTCTCCCCCCCCCCCCCCACCCCCCAATAAAACTGGTACAAGAGGCCAAATTTTTAATTTTCTGTGATTCCGTGATAAATATTCTCCCAGTGCTGATGCTAATCAGCATCAATCGATGTCTTGAAAAGTGGTATTAATCATGTTATTGCAATTATATCACATTGATCTGAACAATCTCGATAACCTGAGTTATTCACACACAGAATATAATCACGCAACATAACACACTATATTCCAGTGGAGCAGGACCAGCACTGAGGCAAAGGGACCTGGGCCATGACTTCTTAGTTTCCAATTTCAGATGGACAAGAGGAAACCTACTGAGCGACACAGTCACTGAAAAAGTCACTAAAAGTTGCTGTCCATAGCATTTCTCATTACAATGATATGGGGCCACATCAATTGGCCTCCACATTCCTTTTGTGTACAGAATTTGGAATTTTCCTCCTGATCACTTATATCCCCACTTTCATATAATATATATATAAGTAAAACATGAAAATCTGCAGACACTGTGGTTAAAGATGCTGGAGAAACTTAGCAGGTCAAGCAGTGTCCTTTATGTAGCAACAGTAAACATACATAACTGACATTTCAGGCTAGAGCCCTTCATCAAGGTATGGAAAACTGTCGGGGTGCTTGAACTGAAGAGTAGGGAGGGGAGATGTGTCTGCAAAGGCAGGAGGTGATAGGTGGAGAAGGAAGGGAGGGGATAGCAGTGATCAAGGGGAGGAGGGATGGCTAGGTGAATAAAGGGAGGGAGGGAGAGCTGGAAAGGGGAAGGTAGGGGAGAGGAGAGAAAGTTAGCAGAAATCAGAAAAGTTGATGTTAATGCCATCTGGCTGGAGAATGCCCAGATGGAATTTCAGGTGTTGTTCCTCCAATTTGTGGGTGCTCTTAGTGGGATAGTACATAAAGCCACGGAAAGACATATGAGTATGGGAGTGTGACACAGAAATGAAATGGTTGGCTACTGCGAGGTCTCTGTCATTGGTGCAGATGGAGTGAAGATGCTCAGCGAAGTGACCTCCCAATCTGTACCCAGACTCTCTGATGTAGAGGAGACCACAAAGGGAGAACCTAATGCAGTAAATCAGACCTGTGGATGCACAAATGAAGCATTGCTTCACTTGATAGGCCTTTTTGGGGCCATGGACTGTGGTGAGGGAGGAGGTGTGGATGTAAATGTGGCAAGGAAAGGTGCCAGAGAGATGATTGGTGGGGACGGATGAGAGCATGAAGGAGTCAATGAGGGAGTGGTCCCTATGGAAGGCAGAGAGGGGATGGGAGGGGAAGATGTGTCTGATAGTGAGATCCTGTTGTAAGTGCCGGAAATTCTGGAGGATAATGTGTTGAATTCAGAGGCTGGTGGGGGTGGTAGGTGAGGATAAGAGGGATTCTATGTTTGTTACATCTGGGGGCAGAGGGGCCAGGGCAGATGAGTGGGAAATAGAAGCTATTTGATTGAGGGCTGACTTGATAGTGGTGGAGAGGAAGCCATGTTTGTGAAAGAAGGCAAACATTTCAGAAGATCTGGACAGGAAGACCTCATCTTGGGAACAGATGCAGCAGAGATGGAGAAATTGAGCGAAAGGGACAGAATGTGAATAAGTGTAGTCAAGGTAGTTGTTGGAGTTAGAGGGTTTGTAATATATGTCGGTAGAAAGCTCATCTCCTGAGATGGAGACAGAGAGATCCAGGAAGGGGAGATGGACCAGGTACCTTTGAGATTAGGGTGGAAGTTGAATACAAAGTAGGTGAAGTTGACAAGCTTATGTAAGTTGACCAACAAGACCTTTTCTGTTGACTAGCTTTTCAACCCAAAGGACGGAACACCTCCTACAGCCATTTCTGCATCGAAATTTTGATGAGTGGTTCTGAGTTAATGCAATCCTACAAACTCCAAATTCTGCACAACTCAAACTCAATCTATATTGATACTCAGTGCTGTCTCTTCATTGATCACTAGATCAAATGTGTGACCTAATACCTTATCATTACAAAAGTTTCAGCAGTTTAATGAGCCCACTGATCACCATTTTCTCACAGGGATCAATTTTTACATACGATCCACTAAAAAAAATTAAACATAAATTGTGTAAACTTTTGATCAAAATTAATGCAGAAAATAGAAAAAAAGACTATTGTTTAAGAAATATATAGGTTAATAGATGGACTTCAGTGTTGTGAAAAACAATGTTGACTTGCTGGAGTGGAAGATCTGTAAATCTGAGAATAAAGAATGTAATCAAATAATGTAAAATGTCATGAGTTTGAGAAAGTTCAACAAAAGAATGTAAGTTGCATCCTTGTGTTTAGGCATTAAAACAATAAGTAAGTAAATTTGTACTAAATATTGGCATGAATACAGTTGGAGAAGTCTGTGTTCTGGATGCCACTTTATACAAAAGATACGGAGACAGACAAGCAATACAAGAAAGATTCATGAGAATAATAATAGTTCAAGTATTTTCACTCATAAAGATGTTCATTAATAGTTTTTTTTTATATATATTATTCACCAGAACATAAAAGGCTACAGCAGGAATCTGGCAGGCTCTTTCAAAATGATGAAAGGGTGATTAGCAAAGTTTTGGTTGCCAAATTGTTGTACAAGGATTATTATCAATAAAATGAATAAAACTTATGCCTTACTAATGTGGTGTTGAATCAGGAATATCATCACTTAGAATAGATCTGGACATATATTTCTAAAGAGAAAAAGAACATGAGTCAAAGGCAATGAAAATGGATTGTAGTGGATAGAATAGCTATAGAGCTGGGTACATACAGCCAGTGTCTATTACTCCTGAATGGAGTAATCCCCAGTATTGACCATGAAAAGGCAACAGTTTCTTCCTGATTCATGTTCTTTTCTATTTATTTTTTCTCTACCAGTACATGTTTTATCTGACTTGGTTACTCAGCCCAACTTTTCATTCCCTTTGTCTATAAACCTAAATGGCATTTTCCTACCTTGTAACCAATTGGCTCAAACAAGATCAATGTTAGGTATTCCTTTGAACTTCACCAGTGAGAGGATTTACTGCTACACAAGAAGGTACACCAACAGACAATTTATCCCACAAAACATAAGAAAGTAGGACAGTTCAGTGGCATAATCTAGTGTTTCAAAGTGGGGTAAATATTTCCCTCCATCCCAAATAATTAGACCAAACATGGAGTAAACGTTGTCTTATTTCCACAAGATAAAATTAAAAAGAATTTTTTTCATTTTATACAGAGTGTAAACTTGGTGGTAACTAAACTGCAACTGGACATATTTGTAAATGGCCTAAATGAAGTAACCAATTACAAACATATCTAAAACAGCACACAGAAGTATTGTAGACTACTCATTGGAAGACGATCATTTTAGGTCACCAGAGATTAAATAAAAAGCAAACTAGTTTTCGTAACTTTAGACCAGAGCTTGATGTGATCGAAAGGAAACCATAAAAGGTTCCAGCATTAGACGAATATGTGCTTTCGTTTAATTGAGAAACAAAAAAAGCACATTTTTATTGCTAGTCATGATTTTATAACTATAAGAGAGCTGCAATCGTCATCATTCACAATCACCTTTCTGCTTTGACTATATTATGTGTAAATCTTGCACACAATCCTGCTCTGGAACAAGAAAGAGCCAACAATCCAAATTGTTGGCCCTAATATTCGAAAGATGGCAGAATCCCGTAGTTCTGTGTCACACAAGACAACCTGATTGATACCAAGGCCACAATGATTTTCAGTGAAGCCATCAGCCGACAACTACCCCCCCCCCCACAACCCTTCTCACTACTTCCCCCCGCCCCCCTATATCTTCCTCATCGTCATCCATCAAGAGCCGTTCAGATATCACGACTCTTTCTTTCCCCAAACCACGATCATTCATTCTACAGTCTAAACCCGGTTCACAAAGGGCCAAGCACAGAAAGATACAAAAGTGCGACATGCGCAAATTTTACAAAACAAGTCTGACATTTTAATGACAGTAGCATTTAGCCGAGGCGACCACTAATCTGCTTTGGTTAATCCGACGGTGCTCATCATTCAGTATGGGGGCGGGGGGTATTTGTTGATCAGCCCAGGGTCTCGACCCCTGCCTTTCGGCACATGTGTTCCCCTGGACCCAACTGGGTCGATGGGCGACCGCTCACACTGGCGGAGGTGACGGCGAAGTGGGGCTGCAATAGCCCTCCAAGTGCTGTGTGGTTCTCGTTGTGCCCAGCCCACGCTCAGTCCAGCCACGGGGAGACCTGTGATCTCGGCGCGGCGGAATGATACTGCGCGCACTGCCTTGCTTGCTCACCCAACACGGACGATGAGTTGATGACCAAGCGAGGCTTGAAGTGCCCGAACACGAGAGTTCCTTGCACGATTTCCGACCGAGCAGGATTGCGAAGTCCCAGCCTCACAAGCGGTGCAAAGGCGACAAGGAACGCGTTGCGCGGTGACAAACAATCCACTCACCCAACAGTCTCAACACAACATCGATCCCTCTCCCAAAACTTGGAGCAAACGGTTAATGAATGTGGTAAAGAGTTAACAGTGTTTTCTTCCGCTCCTTGCGCCCTGGAATCGAATGGAGGGAAACCAGTCTGTCCAAAAGCACCCACAAGAATAAAACGCCGAGCCGCAATTTGCGCGAAATGTGCCAGCGGCGGCGACGTTCAGAAACTAGCAGGTGGACAGATACTGAGTGGAACTGAGGCAAAGGCCGGGTTAACATTTCTGGCTCAACCGCGCCGAGAGCCAAATTAGGATTCAAGCGGCATCGACGTCGTGGAAACGCAGGGAAATACTGCCCCCAAAGCCGTGCTCGGGAAGCACACGGAGCTTGCCGGCCAATGCACCCGAGCCGAGTGCGGGTGACACCCCACCGAGCGCACTGGCCACGCTCCCCCCCCCCCCCCCCCCCCGGGAGGCAGCGCGCGGCGGCGTGAAGCCAGTGGCCAAGACTGCAGCGGAACTCCGCGCGATGGCGGGGGCCACGGCCGAACAGGTGGGAGAGGACCTGCGTGAGGACATAGGTCTCTGGAGAAGTGGAAAAAGTCCAAAGGTGGTGGCGAAGGAGGATCCCCCCCCTCCCCAGAATAAACTTCATTCGTCATCAATTATTTACAAATAAAAAGACTGCCCATTCTTCTCACATCCTTCGTGTCACATGCAATGTATATTGTTACATTCGCTCTCTATTTCGCACCTTGCCGTGAAAATTGGTGGTCGTGTGGCCATTTACAAAGTCTGTTTGGGATTGGGGAGGGTGGACTGTGTCCAAGGACTATGGGGGTCGAAGGAGCAGGCAGAGGTCGGGCAGCCATGACCAGGAGGAGCGCGGTCCCACAGGTGAGTGATCGAACTGAGGTGAGACTCGGAATCTCCGTGCTCAGCGCGGAACCAACTGTTGGGGCGCAGGGCGCACTTGTCATGACTCAGGGAGCAGTGGAAGGGTGGGTCAGCTGAACGGTAAACTATCTAACACGCGAAAGTGCTGGAGAAACTCGGTAAGTCTCGCCGCGTCCATTGGAGGCAAGGATATTCGCCAGCGTTTTGAGCCTGAGTCCTTCCTCGACGTCTGAGGGCAGAAGGGGCAGGGGCAAAACCTAGGCCAGCAGCCAAGAGACCTGGATAGGAAGACAGGGTCAAAGCTGAGGATTGATGGTGGGGGTGGGGAGGAGTTCTCTCAATACAGAGCTGGGGGAAAGAAGACAGGGTTAGGGAAAGAGAAGATAAAGCGAGAGGAAAAGAAAGAGGTGCGGAAAAGGAAGGGTGGGGCTAACGAAACTGGAAGTTGATAATGCCATCTGGTTGGAGGGCACCCATACAGAATATGAGGTGTTCTTCCTCAGATTTGCGGGCAGTCTCAGTTTGGAAGTGCTTGGGACCAAGGATGGACATGTCACCGTGGGAATGAGGCAAGGAATTGAAATGTGAGGCCACGGGGAGATCCCCGCTATTACAGCATACTGAGCGAAGCACTCAATCAAGCATACTCCCAGTTTGTGTTCAACCTCTCCAATGTAGAAGAGACCCTAACCGGATGCGGTTGATGGCCCCCGCAGTGAAATGCTGCTTCACTTGGAATGGTTGTTTGGGGCTCTGAATGGGAGGAGGTGTGGGCGCAAGTGGAGCATCTCCTGCGGTTACAGGGATAGGTGCCAAGGGAACGATTGATGGGAAACGATGAGTGGTCCTTGTGGAATGCAGAGAGGGGAAAATGTGCCTGGGGTGGAATCATACAGGAGGTGGGGGGGGGGGGTGAATATGGAGGAAAAGATAAAGCCAAGAGTTATGCAGGAGTCAAAAATAATCATGTAAAAGTAGGTGCCCATCTTCTGGATATTGTTCTGTGTATCCAAATGACTGTAGTAGTTGTGCTTAATTGTTGCAGGCTTCTGGTTTTTCAATAGTAGAGTTACTTTAGGGGTTGGAACAGGGAAAGACACTTCCTGATAACAATATTTTGAACAGACAGCCTGGCACTTAATTCAAAGCTGTAAACAGCATTACTGTTTTCAATTGAAATACTATAACAATGGATGTTTACTCAAGAGGGAAATGTTTGTGTGTATTTTGGTTAGTATGGTTCATAGTGTAAAAAATTTTTAAAAAAAGAAGACATCTGTTCAAAGAGAAGGCCATCTGTTTTTGCTTATGACTCAGGCTTTTGGGAAATTGAAACTGAAATCAGTATTGATCAAGCAAGTCATGTGATTGAGACACTTGTTTTAAAAACAAAACCGCATTTACTTCACCAAAAAAGTCATCTGGAAAGAGCTGCTACTCCTCTACCATCAGACTCCTCAGTAGCAAACTCAATCAGGGACTAATTTAAGGACTCTTATTTGTGCACTTTATTGATTTTCTTTGCTCTCCCTGTATTGCACAGTCAGTTTGTTTGCATTTGTTATCTGTTGACAGTTCTTTTGATTGTCTACATGGTCACACTGTGTGCAGTTAAATTTTGCATTACCAATTAGTGGTAATTCTGCTGTGCCCGCAGGAAAAATGAATCTCAGATGTGATGTCATGTATGTACTCTGACAATAAATCTGAAGAATTGGAGTGACTTTGGGAGGATGGTCACTCTGCTGTTTATCCTTGTCAGGGGAGAGCAATGATCTACTGTGGTCATTGTAATGGTAATTTTTGATTGACCCATGATTGGGTAAAGAAAACAGGATCATTCCTGTATTGGATAGTGATCATTTCATTTAAACCTTGCCTGGCTTGCGAAAGCATCATGGAAAACACAAGTTTCGTAATCCCTACGCAAGGAAGAGGGGAGTTGTGACAAATCATTTGTGTGAAGGAACATTTCTCTGAAAGCTAGACAAGAATTCTTGAGTTTTGAGAAGTCTGATGACTTTGGTGTCTCACCTCCTTCATAATTACTTCTGAACATCAGTTTAAAGGTTCTGAGTTTCAACACAAGATTTCTAAGACTGAACTTTGAATTGCAGAATTGTGCCTAAATTGGAATCGTTTGGGTAATCCATACATACACATGCTTGCTCATAGTTGGGGTTAAGTTTAGATTTAAGTAAGATGTTATGTTATGAATAGTTATGAATAAAATTATTGTTTAAAGATACCATTGTCTTGGTGAATTTCTATTGCTGGTGTATGACATAATAATGAATATTAACCTTTCATTAAATAAATTCATATCAAGCCTGTCATCATCTCAACATAGGGTCTAATGAACTGTAATTTCAATCCTACAATTTTTTTCCCAACACGTCCCAGCTGTTTTAAAGTATAGATAGTGGGTCCTTGCACAGGTTGTATCACAAAAGTTGCACTCTTGGAGATAACAATTAATATTATACAAAGACCATAGATTAGTAGCAATCGTGGTATTTTTTATCTTGACATAAACTGTTAGTACAATTGGAGAATGGGATGGAGAAAGAAATACAGTAATCTGTCAATCAGAGACCAGGAGCAGTGAGAACTGTACACAGGTATATCCAAAAGTATCTGCTGCTTTTAATTAAACAAGGCTAAATGATTACCCATAGATAAGGTACATTTTCAAATCAAAAAGATTAAAGCATAGCATTTGAATTTAAAATAAAAATTAAGGGTTGGGGTGATTAAACCAGGACCTTTCTCAGGAAAAATGTTTGATCTATTTTGTAATTAATTCAAAGGTTTAATATAACTGTTAAATATTGATCCAATTTTAATCCCATTGATATGATTAATTAATTGGTGGTGAGTAATGATAAAATCTTATATTGACATTTGAGATAAATAAATATTAAAATTAAATAATGAAATTAAGTAAATAGGAAACAAATCTGCATTCCTGAAAATTGATTTCATATCAATTAGCATAAAAGTTTAATCTAGATCTGAAATAACTATTATGTCTAAATCTAAAACAATGCCAATAAATATATAAAAAGTACACCCTCCATCATACTGCATAGTACTCTCATAAGGCTAAATGGGATAGATTCAGAACAGCTCTGTCAATGCTGGACACCCCATGAAGCACTGTGGGCCATGAGCAGCAATAGCAGAATTGTCATGTACAGTAGTTCCTCAGGTCACTGAGTCCATGACAATCAAGCACCCACTTACTCTAAAAACAGTCTTGGATCAGAGGCCAGAATTTGAGGTGTGTAATTCCATGAATTGATGAAGGGCTCAAGCCTGAAACGTCAATGATGTATCTTTGGCTTTGCTACAAAAAGGATACTGGCCTGGTGAACTTCTCTAGTATTTTGTGTTTTTACTTCAACCACAATGTCTACAGAATTTTGTGATTTAATTTTTTTTAAGGTTTATAGGGATGGAAGGGTGACTGCAATGGGGGATATATTGAGAAAAGGTAAAGCCAGAGCTATTTCAAATATGAAAGAGAAAGTTAGAGACTGATCATTGGACTGACCAAACAATTCAGAGAAAAGAGTTCAAACTCCCATTATGTGGCTATGGAATTTAAATCCCATTAATAATCTAGAATCAAAATAAAAACTAGTCATCATATGGGTTTATCGTAAGCTACCCAATTGAACCACAATCATCAGGTTGAAATAGAGAAGGACAGAAACCCGAGAGACTACTCAGGACTGACTATTGAATGTGGATACATCAATTTCTCTTCACCAACATTGAGAGATTTGTGCCTAAATTGGGAGGGCTGATCTAGTCAGAGTGGATTGTGGGAGTGCCTTTACCCGAACGACTGCAGTAGTTCAGGAAGGTTCACTCCCACCTTCATAGGAGCATTTAGAAATGGGCAATGGATATTTGTCTTGATCTTGAAAGTCATTAAAAAAAGCAGAGGTATCATTGTACATTAAAATTGGTTGCAAAAGGGAACAGTGCCAGAGTAGTGCCTGAACTAATGATAACTACATATTTAGAAATTGTGATTTAAGAAGTTTTGGGAATGATAGACAAAGTAGCTAAATGTCAGTTACGTGAAACAATGAATCTTTACTCAAAAAATGACGATGCATCTAGAAACTTAAAATATAATGTAATCAGTGTAAACTTCAAAAGAAGGAACTATGCTTCACTAACATTATTGAACCGAAAAGGCAAATAAAGATTGTGAGGTGGACATCTGATATTTGGATTTCAGATGGTCTTCAATTAAGCATCACATATTAAATATGGTTAATGGTGGAACGTGTATCATGGGGAAATGGGGTCGGCAGCTGAATTGACAGAAGGATGGCTAGAAAACGGAAACAGAAGATTTAGTAATTAGACTGGCAAACCTAGGAAGTGGAGTTCTGCAGGAATTATTGTTTGGACAATTGATTGGTTTATAGCCTCACCACTGAATATTGGGCTCCTGCTCCCAGGACAGTCAGGGACTTTGTTTCCTTCTGAGATCTCCCTTCTGTGGCTGCCCATCACCATCCCCAAGATCCACATGCAAGACTGTCCTGATAGACAGCCTTGGCTTACCAAACTTAATACTTCATGTCTTTATTCATTTACCCCTTGTCCAATTCATTTCCATTTAGACCCATGACACTTGCAATGCCACTTTGAAATTTTACAGTTTCCTGCACTCATATTCCCCATGAATGTCCACTCCCTCTATGCTGGGATGGACTGTAGGCCCTTTGTTTCTTTCCTGAACAGAGACCCAATCAGTCCCATTCCACTACCACTCACCACCTAACTAACTCACTCTTACAGTGAAGGACTTGATTACCGACACTCGCTTCCTCCCAAGTCCAGAATATAACTTGGCAACTTGCATGAGCCCAACCTCTATTGAATTCTTCATTTTCTAAGAAAACGAATCATTCTTAGTTTCTGTTTGATTTTATTATTTTGATGATTGTGTGACTGAAAGGAAACTTGAAAATGTCATTATTCTTTGCTGCATACTTTTGGTCTGCTCCAATTACATATAGTGTATATCTGATCCTTCCCTTCCTTTTCCTAACATCTCTGTCTTCATCTTGGGACTAATTTCTTTTGCAAGCCTCAAATTTCCATAGTTATCTTAATGACACCCTACTTTTGTTCAGGACTTCATTCCATTCTCCTAGTTTTTACTTCTCAGTTATTTCTACTCTGAGGATGAGACCTTCCACACCAAGGTTTATTTTTTTCCTTAATCATAGTTCCTTGTAATGTGTTTGACAGAAGCTTCCCCATTTCCTAGTCTTATCCTTTCTTCTGCCTGCAGACCAAGAAAAGCATTCACTTGCTCTTGCCTTTCAACCCCACTCCCTACATCTCCATTCAGTGATCAGTCTCCATAATTTCTGCCAGGTTTGCATTATTCACTCTTCTTGGCTTTCATCATGTCAAAGGGACTGTTCTGTCAGTGATTCTCTGATTTTCTCGTCCTTCTTCATCAACAACTCTGCTTCTCATGGCACTTCCCATTGCAGCCACAGGGGAAACAATTCTTGTTCTTTTACATATGTACTAACCAGCTGGGCCACAAACACTCCTTCCAAAGTGAAGCAGTGAACCACTTTCACTTTCAACTCAATGCACACAATGTGTTCTACAATTAAGAAACCAAATGCTAATTGGTTCAGAGCTGTAAAATGCAAAAGTTGGCAGACATCATGAATGAAATAAAAACACAATGCTGGAGAAAGTCAGCAGGTCAAACAGTGTACGTTATAGTGCAAAAATAAAGAAACATAACCAAAGTTTCAGGTCTGAGCCCTTCATCAAGGTATGAACAATATCTTTATCTTTATTTTTGCTATCGACATTTTGCTCACACCTTGATGAAGGGCTGAAACCCAAAATGTTGGTTATGTATCTTCATCTTTGCACTATAAAGTTCACTGTTTGACCTGCTGACTTTCTCTTGCATAGTGTTTTAACTAATTAGTTCATTCTGTTTGGAGGGTGAACCTGAGCTTCCTGTTGTCTGTCGTATTAATTCTCTATTCCACTTTGACCTCTGACTGTAGCCTCCAACAATATCCAACCTAAGATTGTGAAAGAGCACCTTTTCTTCCATTTGGGCAGTTGTGGCCCTCAGGAATTGATATTGCATTTAAGCAGCTAGCTATCTCCACAGATATGCCTCTAACTTTTTCTTTTGGTATGTGCTTTTTTTCCATTTTATGTCACTAAGTGATGGTTCATTACATAATTGATACCTGGACAACATGTTCTGTCTGTTATTAGACATTCCTCTGTACTCTCCGCACCCCTTCCCCTCTTCTGTATAATTTAACATGTGAAGGATGTTTTCTCATTTTTGCTGTTTTGATGGTTCTTCACCCAAAACATTGACTCTGTTCTTCTTCCTATAGATGCTACTGAGTGCTTCCAGCATTTTCTAGTTTTATTCGAGTTCCTTGACCTTCACAATTTATGTAAAAAATATACATTTAACTCAAAGCTTTTGATAATTGTAAAGAATGGATGTTAATGGCATGTGAATTTTAACATAGTTGTTCTGAAGAGGTGCATTTTGTTGGGTATTTTGAAGAGTATTTCAATGGTGTCTGGTAATACAGATACACAAATTATTAAAAATAGTGAAACTGTCTGCTTGGATCAGGAATCCTTACCTGATAGAAACTATGTTCAGAAATTTATCAGAAATATTTCTCTGCAAATCAGAGATAAAATAACATTTGAAATGTGGGAAGTCAGAGGTATTGAGGAGGGGAATGGAAGTAGAGCATTGATGTTAATTGGATATGATCAGGGGAAAGGTGAGAATTGATTTCGCCTCTGTAAATGACAAAACACCTAACACCTTTTGTTTTTTGGTCTGGACTCCTCCCCCTTCTGTTCTTCCCCTTTTCTCTCTAGTCTTTTTGTTTATACCTTGAAGAAGGGCTCATGCTCGAAATGTCAGTAATATATCTTTCCCTCCAATGGACACTGCGAGACCGACTGAGTTCCTCCAGCATTTCTGTGTGTTTTTACTACAATCATAGCGTCTGCATACTTCCATGTTTCATCTGATAGCTCTCGACCATCACACTCACCTCTGTTCCTGAGGTAATGCTGGAAACAACACTGACCACGGAAAATAGTGGGAAGGGAAAGAGTGACAAATGGGGAAGCTGTTGGTAATGGAGAGGGTTGGGCAAGAAACTTGTTTTTGCATGCATGTTTTGGAGCTGCTGAAAGTTTATTACAAATTATATTATTCCTCATGTATTGCTAATTTTAATTTTAGATATAGCTCAATAACAGACCCTTCTGGTCTAGGAGCCTGCGCCACCCAAATACGCTCACATGACTATCCATATAATATCTTCATAACACAAAGCACAGATACCTGATACAGGAAACACCTAGACTTCTGATAAATTAAAATTTAAATTGAACCATGGACTGGTCAAATAAGTGAACATGTTGAGAGATAAACATGTTAAAATGTTAAATTGTATCTGTTAGATATATGACCATTTCTTACTTAATTTGTTTCCTTCAAATTATATTCAACTTTGAAGGGTTTGCCAAGAATAATATTCACACAGAACCTTTGCAAGTTCATTCCTTTGGAGTATTCGTTACCGCTGTTGGAGGTAATAAATTTGAGCAGTAACCTTTGACATAAATGTGCAACATAAAATGCGTCACAGATTAAAAAATGTGTTTGTAAAGGTGTCATTCTGAACAAATCCATATTAAGTAATTATTACACAGCAAAGCACGTCACAAATCAATTTTACAATATTTCATGGAAACATCTAACAATCCAATAAAAGTGATCTAATAAGCAGCCTGAAAATGGTTGATCTGAGCAGTTATCACAAAAATTGTGTCTGAACTAATTAAATTGAACATTCAGTCGTCTTAAATTGCTAATGGAATTTTGATTTAGCATATAAAACCCTGGATTGCATTTGAAAACATTCATTTATTGGAGATTTTTGTATTTCTTTACAGGGTGAGGATATTGCTGGCAAGGGCATAATTTAGCCTTCATTTGTGTCCCCTCCAGACAGTTGTGTGGGTCTCCTAGAACTGCTTCAATCAAGGCAGTTCCACAGAGCAGTTCATCATGGAGTTTCAGGAAGTAGATCTGGCTATGATGAAGGAAATGGCATAACTTGAAGGTCATGGTAGGTCATGGCTTACCTGTAGTGTTGGTGCATACTACACATCTTCCCAGGTGTTTGAAGGTCCTGTTGAATTAACATACTTTTGCTGGTTGGTTAAAATTTCTTGTGTGCTGTCAGAGCTGCACTAGGCAAGTGGAGAATATTCCATCATCCTTCTGATTTGTGTTTTGAACATGATGGAAAAGCTTTAGGTGTCAATATATGTTGTGCTCACCCATATAAATCCACATCAATCTAATCCTTCCCTCCCTATAAGTCTATAACCTTCCATTTTCCTTACATCCATGCCCCTATTTAAGAATTTTTGAAAGAGATATTTAAATCTGTACAGTGATGCATTATACTACTCTGTTTTGTATCAATAATGAAAACAACAGCACGAGGGATATTAGATGTAGATGAACTGAGAACTGCTGCCGACACGGTTCTGCAGGTGTGCAGAACCCTAATGCGGACATCTGCCTACTCACCTAATGGATTGCACGCGAGGGATACTGAGTGCCGAGGAATGGCACTTTGAGCTGTCGAGTCTCCTGCCGGAAGGTGTGGGACACTTGCAAGGCTAAATTTAAACCTGCCGGTCGCGTGGATCGGCAGCAAACTCATAGTGATGTCCCACCTTGTCCTGTGAAACCTGGGACACACAGTATATAAAAGAAGCCTGTAAACCCTGAATAAATCAGTCTTGAGTTGACTACTCTGGTGTGTGTTTGTATTTCTTTAGTAGCTCTACCGTAGTAACCGCTACAATTGGAGACCCTGATGTTCAGGCATACAGTACGGCCATTACTAACCTGGACTTACAACGGGTGGCACCACAACAGGGCGGCCTAACACTTCTTTGTGACGTACCCTAGAGCATTGATTCCGGCATCATGGAGGTGACACCATTTCGACCAGTACACAGCTTGTCTTATCCGTCCATCAGAATATCAGTCAAGCTCATGTCAAATAAATACGTATGTCATGGACTAAGAAAAAACGTCGCTCAATGCGCCTCCTGTCAGACTGCCAAAATTCAGTGGCACTCCAAGGAACCTCTTCATCCTTTTCCAGAGGTACACAGAAAGTTTGAACACGTGCATTTAGACCTGGTTAGGCCATTGCCAGTATCTCAAAACATGAGGTACACTTTATCAGTGGTGGACTGTTCCATGCACTGGCCAGAGAACATCCCATTGCCATCCAGTGCCACTGAAATGTGTGCTAGGGTATTTATCATCAATAGGATTGCTAGATTTGGTGTCCCAAAGCACATAACTTCAGACCGTGGAGCATAATTCACCTCTGCATTGTGGTCTGCCTTTGCGTGCTTTTGTGGCTCACACTTGCACCACACTACGGCATACCATCCAAAGTCCAATGGCATTATGGAACATTTCCACCAACAACTAAAGTCCCGCATAAGGTCCGACTCACTGGTCCCAATTGGGTCGATGAGTTGCCATGGGTTCAACTGGGAGTTCGCATGGCCCCAATGGAAGATTTGTCTGCATGATCGACAGAGATGGTTTATGTCACAGTACTTACAGTTCCAGGGGACATTCATTTCACAACCAACTCTGACCTGGATGTCCTTCAGCAACTTCGACATGGTATCACTAGCAGGAAACCTGTTCCTACCAGCTGACATGGAACCCCTAAACAACATGCCCCCACAGCTCCTCGATGCTGATTTCATTTTTGTATGCAGACAGGCCCCAGGAGTGCCGTTACAAAGACCATATGAGGGCCCTTTCTGCGTGATTAAGAGGGACGGAGTTGTGTTTACTTTGGACATTGGTAGACATTCTCAGTTGTTTAGTTTAGACAGACTCAAGCCTGCCCATATGGATCCCACTGCACCCATTCAATGCCCCCAGCCCAGACAGCACGGGTGTCCTCCTAAGGCACACACAACTGGTGTTTTAATTTCCAGCGACAATTCTGGGGGGGGGGGGTGATGTAGCGGCCATGTAGCAGGCTGAGCGGGCGCACAGCATGGCAACGCAAACTGCCGCTGGCGTGGTTCTGTGGGCGTGCAGAACCCTAATGCGGACGTCTGCCTACTCACCTAATGGACCGCACGTGAGAGATACCGAGTGCTGAGGAACGGCACGTTGAGCTGTTGAATCTCCTGCCGGAAGGCACCGAATACTTACAAGGCTAAACTTAAACCTGCTGGTCCCATGGATCGGCAGCAAACTCGTAGTGACGTCCCACCTTGTCCCATGGATCCCGGGATACACAGTATATAAAAGAAGCCTGTAAACCCAGAATAAATCAGTCTTGTGTTTACTACTCTGGCATGTGTTTGTATTTCTTTAGTAGCTCTACTGTAGTAACCGCTGCAATAGATATCGGTGTGGTTTTTACACAAGACGTATTCCCACTTTATACAATTGTCTCTTCAGTGTTCTGGCAAGCTATTTAATTACAAAAACAAAGCATTATGTGAAGGAAAGACTGCACCTTCCTGGAGTAACTAAGGATGGATAATAAATTCTGCCTTGCAAGTGTTAACCACATCTAAAGTGGAAAAGGTTTAATTTCAAGTAATCACTGCCCTCCTGATTTATGCCCTTTTTTGTGTTTCTTCAGCCTTGATACTGTTGCCTGATTCTCAGTAGCACATGTGTGCTGCAGGTAATCATATATTTATGCAAACTTAATTTTATAAATCTGAATTGAGCAATTCAAACATATATTGCAGCTTATCCTTGTGCCAAACCCTCAGACATCATATTATTATGGTCCCAATCTCTCCATTTGCACCTCCTTGCATTGATAGATTTGTCATGTGGTCAATCAATCAATCTGTTCCTCCAGTCTCTTTCTTCTGTCAGACTCACTCTCAGCAATCTAGGCCTGACCTTCATGTTGAAAATAATTGAATGGTTTAAAAATTGGGGACACATGATTCATTGAACTTCATTTAAGAAATGCTGGAGTTGAGAGACAGCTAATAAATAATATCAAACAGTGAGATAAAATATTGCAGCATTCACAATCCTAATTAATTCCTAAACTGCTGAATAAACAGTGGAGGAGAAATTTGTTTTTAGTTACTGGGGTAAACTCGAATGCAAATGTTTACTTCACAAAATCATTCCATTGAGATTTGGGCATCATGAAAGGCACAGACTCATGTTCCTGTATGATTCTGTGCTCTAACACATCCCATCAGCGCTTGATGGGAGATCTTAGCTGCATTTTTTCCATCAGTATTCACCTAAGAAACGGGCGCAGAGTTGTGCGAAGTAGAAAAAAAAGCAGTAAGGTAATGGAGCCTATACAGATTAAAGAGGAGGAGGTGCTTGCTGTCGCAAAGCAAGTATGGGTGGATACATCCCCAGGCTTGACAAGATATTCCTCAGACCTTGAAGGAGACGAGTGTGCAAAATTGCAGGGGCCCTGGGAGAAATATTTAAAATGTCCTTAGCCATGGGTGTGGTTCCGGAGGATTGGAAGGTAGCTTACGTTATTCTATTGTTTTAAAAAAAGGCTCCAAATGTAACCCTGGAAATTATAGGCCAGTGAGCCTGACGTCAGTAGCAGGTAATTACTGGAAGGTGTTGTATATATAAGTATTTGGATAGCCAGGGGCTGATTAAGGATAGTCAGCATGGCTTTGTGGATGACAGGTTGGGTTTAACTGATATTATAGACCTTTTTGAGAAATTTACCAGGAAAGTTGATGAAGATGGATGTGGATGTTGTCTGCATGGACTTTCCTAAGACTATTGACAAGGTCCCACTTGGGAGGTTAGTCAGGGGGGTTCAGATGCTTGATATTCACGGTGAAGTGGTAAAATGGATTCAATAATGGTTGGGCAGGAGAAGCTAGAGCGTGGAGGATGATTGCTTCTCAGACTGGAGTCCTGTGACTTGTGGTGTGCCTCAGGGATCAGTGCTGAGAGCATTGTTATTTGCCATCTATATCAATGATCTGGATAATAATGTGGTAAATTGGATCAGCAAGTTTGCAGATGACACTAAGATTGAATGCTCTGTGGACAGCGAAGAAGGTTTTCAAAGCTTGAAGAGGGATCTGGGCCAGCTAGAAAAATGGGCTGAAAAAAGGCAGGAGGAATTCAATGCAGACAAGTATGAGATGCTGCATTTTGGAAAGAAAAGACATATACAGTAAAGGGCAGAGCAGTGAGGAGTGCATTGGAACAGAGGGACCTGGGAATACAGATACATAATTCCATGAAAATGGTGTCACAGGTAGATAGGGTTGTAAAGAGAGCTTTTGGCATACTGATCTTCATAAATCAAAGTATTAAATATAGGAGTTGGGAGGCTATGGTAAAGTTGTATAAGACATTGGTGAGGCTGAATTTCGAGTATTGTGTGCAGTTTTGGTTACCTAACCACAAGAAAGATATCAATAAGATAGAAAGAGTGCCGACAAGATTTACTAGGATGTTGCCCAGACTTCAGGTACTGAGATGCAGGGAAAGGTTAAACAGGTTAGGACATTTTTCTCTGGAGCTTAGAAGAATGAGGGGAGATTTGATAGAGGTATTTAATATAATGAGGGGAATAGACAGAGTAAATATAGGTAGGCTTTTTCCACTGAGGGTAGGTGATATACAAAGCAGAGGCCATGTGTTAAGAGTGCAAAAGGAAACTTTAAGGTTAACAAAGGGGGAACTTTATCACACAGGGAACGGTGGGAGTGTGGAACGAGCTGCCAGCTGAAGTGGTGAATGTGCGCTCAATTTTAATATTTAAAAGAATTTGGAAAGATACATGGATGGAAGAGGTATAGAGGGGTATGGACTGGGTGCAGGTGAGTGGGATTAGACAGTAAAATGGTTCAGCACAGACTAGAAGGGCCAAGGGGCCTGTTTCTGTGCTGTAATTTTCTATGGTTCTGTTCTGAAAGGTCTTGAAATTCGAGAGATTAAGAGGAAAATGGGAGATAAGAGAGAGAGAGAGAGAGAGACTGACCGTGTTGGTGCATAGAATTAATTTGCCAGATGTGAATCTTTCTATTGATTACAAAAGTTGGTGAAAAATACAACTTCGGAGAGAATGATAAATTACTAGGAAATATGAAATGATGATTATTACTTGTTACTTGCTTGCATAGTCCTTCCTGCATAATGAAAATATAGAATCAATTTTATAAATTGAATTGTCTCTTTATGAAAGGTACCATATTACTGCAGGTCTTCCATATAAAATCTGCAGTTATTAAACTTGCTATTGTCAAAAAAGAAATCTAATACTGTATATAAGCTCCATCTTGTGGGGAGTTACTTCAGGTTTTCTTCTGAGTTTTGACAAATGAATCGAAAGCTAGAGTACGTACTTTGCGACCACTATTCAGTCACACATCAAACTTTATGAAATGCCATTGTATTTACAATAATATTGATTCTTACACACATTATGGAAGTATTATTTTATTGATTTATGTTTACTGGAACAATCAAAATTGATTGTAACTAGCCCTCAGCACCTTGCATTTATATAAAGATTATTATAAACTGATTTTATGGTATAGAAACAGAAAAGACTGGAAATACTCAAATTAGGAAGCATCTATGGATAGAGACACTGAGTTAATGTTTCCAGTTAAAGACCCATCAACAGATCCTGAAACAATAACTCTATTTCTCTCTGCACAGATGCTGACAAATGAGTGTTTGCTGTATATTCTGTCTTTATTTCAGATTTTCAGAATCAACTGTTCTTTTGATTTTCACTTACTTGATGGAAATAGTTTAAGGTCGACCAGAATGATCCCACCTTGTTGCTGTAATGCACATTCGCAAATAATCTGGCAAAAATCCCCTCGAATACATTGTTATCTCTAGTACCATGTATGGTGATATAACCACCAGCCTATTGCAGGGGGCGATCTCTGTACATGCAGGAAAACCACCTAAGGGCTTTCTCCACCTGGCCGGCTGTCAATCAGCCAACCTGAATAGACCCCCTAGGAGGCTGACTCCACCTGGCCAGCTGTCAATCAGCCGACCTGAATATAGACCTGAGCCGGCCCCTCCTGAGCCAGTCACACGGGAGCCACAGAAGCATGAACTGGTGTTCCAACTTTTATCTGAATAAAGCCTGTTGTACAGTCTTTCGAGTTTTGTGCTTGCCTGCTGCTACCTCAGCACTCCATAATTTATTCAGATAAAATTTAAAGAATGACCATGGAGAAGTTCTTGTTGATCGGGAGCTTGGAGATCGATCCTCAGCACCCGGAGGCCCAGGCACACTTCAAGATCTGGAGGCACGCGATTGAGGCGTTCATCTAACGTAGTTGGAGGTGATCAACAAATCAGAAGTGACTCATGGTGCTCCGCACGAAGCTGGGCCCGCGAGCCTTCCAGGCCATCAAGGACTGCACTGACTACGAACTGGCGATGGCTATCCTGGAGGCTATGTACAAACCCCTGACAAAAGTTACCTGCTCAGCATCCGGTCTCAGCAGCCAGGTGAAACAGCAGACACCTATCTGGGGGTTCTCAGGGATCTAGCCCGCCCATGCCTGACTGAGACTGGGGTGACCAAAGGGGAAGTGGAGCAATTGATCCGAGATGCCTGCGTGCAAGGACTGTGCTCAAGGAGCGCCTAGCAGAAACTGCTGGAAGACAACATAGCCTCACTCACCAGGGCTATGGAGGTGCTCTGCTCCCTGGAGGCTGCAGCCCTCCATGCTGAAGTTTTTGACTCTTGACTCCCCCAACACCTAGTCTGGGTGATGGAGACGACTGCCGTAGCAGAAGTATTGCACGTGGAGGAGACCATTGCCTCCACAGGCACCTTTTGCCTCTGTAAGTACTGTGGGTCCTGGTGTGGGTCAGATAGGCGATCCCACAAAGACTGCCTGGCGAGGAACTCGTCCTGCTCCCGATGTGGAAAGAAAGGCTACTACGTGCAAGTGTGCTTCTCCAGACTCGCCAGGAGTGCAGTGGCCCTCTGCGACCAGCTGATAGCCCTGCCACTTCTGCCCAAACAGTTGACATCACTTCCGGTGACGCCACCGACCAGCACTGCAGCAGTGTGCTTGCCCCAGGCGCCGCCATCTTCCCTTAGGCGACTTCCGCCAGGACTGACAACACCACTTCTGTCAGTATGGGAGATGTCACTTCCTCCCGTACGGATGTCACTTCTGCCAGCATGAAAGACAACAAGGATGGATGTATGACCACGCCAACAGCACGTGCTCCCACAGAGCCCTGCCATCTTGGGCCATTCAGGCTCTGACGGCAGATCGACGAGACGATGTGGCCAACATGGGTGTATACCAGGTCGCCCACCTGACGCACCCCAAGCCTGGAAAAGGAACTACTGGCCGTTATTCGCCTCATCCATCGGGGAGCAGCAAATCGGACCCCGAGATGGTCCTAGCATCCATCACCTTAAAGAAGGGCATCCTCCACAGACTCAGGCGCTCAATGATGGACATCGCTGTCAATGGGAAGATAACAAAATTCCTGTTCGATAGCGGTAGAACTGAAAGAATGTGGCCCGGACATTAAGACTCAAAATTTTCCCCACGAACTTTGCTATGGCCTTCGCAGCCCAAGACCGCTTTATCGTAGCCCTCAGACGCTGCTCGGCAGATCTGACAGTGGGGTGGGGGGGGGATTCATACCATGGGTTCAGGCTTCTGGTTATGCCCAAACTCTGTGCCCCAGTCCTTTTAGGGCTGGACTTCCAGTGCCACCTCCAAAGCATTACGCTCACTTTCGACAGGCCCCTCTCCCCCACTCACAATCCACAGCGTGCAGACCTGCGACCACCAGTCCACCTGCGGCCTCTCCCCGCTGCGGATAAACCCCCCCTACTCTCTTCAACCACTTTACTCCAGATTGCAAGCCCATAGTGGCCAGGAGCAGGTGTTATTGTATGGCTGATTGGGACTTCATTAAGGCAGAAGTGAGGCGGCTTCTGGCGGAAGGTATCATAGAGCCCAGCACCAGCCCCTGGAAAGCCCAAGTACTAGTGGTCAAAGGGGGCAGCAAACTGAAGATGGTTGATGACTACAGACAGACCATAAACTGGTACACACAGCTGGATGCCTACCCCCTACCTAGAATAGCCAACATGGTCAATGAGATAGCCCACTATAAGGTCTTCTCCATGTTCAAACTAAGGTTGGCCTATCACCAGCTCCCTATCCACACATGGGACAAGCCATATACTGCCTTTGAGGCAGACAGGTGCCTCTGACAGTTCCGTTGGGTCCCGTTTGGGGTCACTAATGGGGTCTTTCAGCAGGAGATGGACTGCATGGTAGACCGGCACAACCTAAGAGCGAACTTCCCCTACTTGGACAATGTCACCATCTGCGGCCACAACCAACAGGACCACAGCAACAACTTGAAGAGATTTCTCCGGACGGCCGAGGAGCTCCACCTCACTTACAGCAAAGAGAAGTGTGTGTTCAGCACCACCCGCCTTGCCATCCTTGGGTTTGTTGTGGAACATGGTGTCATCAGTCCACTAATGGAGCTGTCCTCTGCAGGTGCCTTGGGCTCTTCTCCTATTATTCTCAGTGGGTCCCCCGTTCCTCCGTCAATGTCCACCCCCTGGCCCAGGCCACCACCTTCTCTCTCCCGAAGTGCAGGCAACATCTGCCCACATCAGGCAGGACATCACCGATGCCACGATGCATGCCATGGATGAAAACACCCCATTCCAGGTGGAGTGCGATACCTCTGATGTTGCCCTCGCAGCCACTCTCAACAAGAAGGGGCGACCCGTTGCATTTTTCTCCGGGACCCTCCACGGTTCCGAGCTTGGACTCTCCGCAATTGAAAAGGTGGCCCAGATCTTCGCGGTCCGCCACTGGCGCCACTACCTGGCAGGTAGGAGGTTCACCCTCCTCACCGACCAACATGCAATGGCATTCATGTTCAGTACCACCCATAAAAGCAAAATCAAAAACGATAAGATCTTGTGCTGGAGAGTCGAGCTGGCCACGTTCAGCTACGACATCCAGTACAGACTGGGGAAGTTTAACGACTCCCCTGACGCCCTGTCCCGGACCTGCTCCGCAGTGCAGGCCGACCAACTACAGGTGCTACACGTCTCCCTCTGCCTCCTAGGCGTCACATGCCTGCACCATTTCATCAAGTCCTGGAACCTCCCCTTTACCGTCCAAGAAGTCCAGACAATGACCGAGGCATGCAGGGACTGTGCAGAGTGCAAACCACGCTTTTTCCGCCCATCATAGGCCCATGTCAAAAGGCTTAGCATCGACTTCAACGGCCCTCTGCTTCCACAAACAAGAATGTCTACTTCCTCACGGTCATAGACGAGTACTCCCGTTTTCCCTTTGCCATCCCTTGCCAGGGCACCTCCACAGCCACCGTTATCGGGGCTCTGATGCAAATTGGGATACCCGACTGAAATTGCTGGAAGACAACATTCATCCATGGTGATTGGGGGCTTGGCTTCATGAGTGAGGAGCTGCGGCAGCACCTGGTAGTGCGAGGTATTGCGACTAGTCGCACATCTAGTTACAATCCGAGGGGCAACGGGCAGGTGGAGCGCGAAAACGGGGTGAACTGGAAGGCAGTCCTCTTGGCCCTGAGGTCCAAAGGCTGGTCCATTGACTACTGGCAAGATGCCCTCTCTGAGGCACTCCATACCATTAGGTCGTTCTTGTGCACAGCTACGAATCAAGCCCCTCATGAGCGCCTTTTCTCATTCCCCAGGAAATTGGTGACTTGAATCTCACTCCAAGTGTGGCTCACATCTCCGGAACCAGTGCTCCTACGCAAACATGCGTGGGCCCACAAGGCTGATCCGCTGGTTGAGCACGTGCTCCTCTTCCACGCCAACCACAACTACTTCTACAACAGATACCCCAGTGGCTGTGAGGATACAGTCTTGACCAGAGATCTGGCACCAGCAGGGGCCCAACCCCATCAGCAGCATGACTACCTGACCCAGCTTCCCCACAATGGGTATCCGTAACCCACCCAAGATCTGGAGGCCAAACCACTCCCTCTGCCCCTTCAATGAACCCCACTCCTGCCGATCCACACCTACCCAGCCATACCCTCAAGACAAGCATGAAAATAAACACCATGTTGCCCACACTGGCATCTGCCATGACCACGCCGGACCCAGCCAGCCAGGCAGCAACCACAACCTCGATGACCTTCGACCAGGAGCCACTGGACCTGTTCTTGTAAATAATTTGTAAACATCACCCAGCACCGGTCACTCACCCCCCCCCCCCCCCCCCCCCCGGACCATTTTAAGAAGGGGATGAATGTGGTGATACAACCACCAAACAACTGCAGGGGGCGAACTCTGTTCCTGCAGGAAGACCACCTAAGGGCCTACTCCACCTGGCCGGCTGTCAATCAGCCAACCCGAAAATAGACCTGAGCTGGTCACATGGGAGCCACAGAAGCATGAACTGGTGTTCCAACTTTTATCTGAATAAAGTCTGTTGTACACACTTTCGAGTTTTGTGCTTGCCTGCTGCTGCCTCAGCGCACCACACCATGCTTGTTTGGGCCCCACGACTAGTTCTGCATGATAGGTCTTTCCTATTCTTTCCCTTTTGATCTTGGTTACATTTGGTTTTCATCCTTCAATTTCCAGCCTTTCTCCTTGCCAACATGTTCAACTGACCTATCTGCACTGATAATCCATTTCAAATCCCTGCCCCATTTGCATGTTGATATGTCTGTCCATGGTCTCATTTACTGCCTGACTGTGACCACTACTCTGTATTCTGTCTTGGCACCCACCAACCAGAAGGCACTCACATTAACTTCTCTAATTCCCATTAGCCCTCCCTTCTCATTGCTATAATTTCCTAACCCTATGTCTCCTTTCCTCCAGCTCCCCTCCCCATGCTTCTCTTGCTCTTTCCCTGTCCCTCTGTGTCCTTTCTTCCAGCTCTACTTTCACAGAGATGACCCACTCCCCCATTCATCTCAGCTTTTCTCTCCTGCCCTCCTATGCATGCCCATCTTTGGCCTGTTGGCTTGCGCTCCTCCCCCACCTTTTCTCTCCCTCACTAGCATTTTTATTCAGGCATCTGCTCATACCTTGATGAAAGGCTTAGGCCCAAAATGTTGGTTCTATATCTTTACCTCCTATGGATGCTGTGGGACCTGCTGAGTTTCTTACGCACTTTTATATATTTGCTATAATCACAGTGTCAGCAGACTCTCTTTTTTTACTATTTCCATATTTCACATCCAAAGCCAATAACAAGTTAATCTCATCCCATTGACAATTTTGGATGTTTTTATTTTATCATCTCCCAGAAATTGTAACACTTAATCGGAATCAAATATGCAGATACACTATCAATGAGCCAATAAAATAAGGCGAGGCAACGTTATGGCCATGAAAATGGGAGACCAGGTGCTTAGCAAGTTGAATAGGTACATTGGCAGGAAGTGAACTGTTGTTTTCATTCTTGGGGTTGGCATGCATTTTGGAGCTCCTGCTTGTCTACCACTTTCAATCTGTCGTACAGTTTGTTTTCACAGTTGGTTGGAGTTTGGCACAGCACATTTGGAGTGAATTACATCAGTTGCACAAATTTTAAAAAAATTTACAAAAAGGATTAATGAATAGTTAGCTCTTTCATTCTAGGTCAGTGATTCCCAAACTTTTTCTGGCTGCTGTCTCCTTTGCTCCCAGGCCACATCTGTAGCTCTCCATTCCCCCACCCTCTGCCAGACACACACACACACACACACACACACACACACACACACACACACACACACACACACACACACACACACACACACACACACACACACACACACACACACACACAGATGCCCGAGCCTTAATCTTATGCTGTTCTATCAACTGCTTGGTTTTTTGTGCTTGCAGGGTTCCAGTCCACCTTAAATGAATTGCTCATGATGCAGTTGTTTCTTTTCTTTGAAACCTTTTGAAGGAGAATATATTCTCCTTCATAAACATGCATTTTGTAATCTGTGTTTCTTGATCAATCTGTGTGTTCTCTGTGGCGTTAATTTTTGAAATTGCAAACAAAAAAGTTGGTTCCCCACTGTGACAGAATAAAGCCACTGATGGATCACCTAGACCAGTCATTCTCAAAGTGGGCAGTGGAAAGATCTAAGAGGGTGGTGAGGAAGAAGGGGGTGGTCACAAGGTGGTGGGGATAAAAGGAGGGGGTAATGGGGTGGGGAGGAAAAAGGTGGGGGGGGCGGTCTGAAGATTTCCCGCGAACTCAGCTTGCAATGCTCATTGTGCACTCTCTGTCAGGTGAGGAGGGGATGGGGGTGACTGCCTGGGATGGTGACTGCCTGGGATGGTGACTGCCTGGGATGGTGACGGCCGGGATGGTGACTGGCCGCGATGGGACCACTTGGAACAGGACCACTCGGGATGGGGGACTGCTCAGGATGGCAACCACTTGGGACGGCGACCATTTGGACAGTGACTGACCGCTCAGGACAGTGACTGCCCAGGACAGGACTGCTGGAACAGTGACTGACCACTCAGAATGCCTCAGGAGATGTAAATTTATCCTTTCATGTTGCTAAATAAATTGGTTTACCACAAGTTCTATTTGTGAAATACACACACTTATTAGTTTGATTAGTTGTTGTTTTTAAATTTGCAGTAGCCTTAAAACCAAGAAAGAGGTGTGTGTTCATTTTGTGTGTATGTGTGGCAGGGGGTGGGGGGAATGGGGAGCTACAGATATAGCCTGGGAGCAAAGGAGGTGGCAGCCAGAAAAAGTTTGGGAACCACTGACCTAGACTGAAAGAGGTTTAATCCTTCTTTTAAATTTTTAAAAATTTGTTTTTTAAATTTAGACATACAGCATGGTAATGGGCCCCTTTGACTCACTAGCCCATGCTGCCAATTGCATCCAATTGATCTACACCTGCAGTATGTTTTGAATGGTGGGAGGAAACCAGATCACCTGGAAGAAACCCATACAGACACTGGGAGAACATACAAACTCCTTACAGACAATGCCGGATTTGACCCCATTTGCTGGAGCTGTAACAGTGTTGCACGAACGGCTATGCTAACTGTGCCACCCTATAATGTATCTCTCTGATAATGTGAGCTGTCATCTTGAGAAACAGTTATTCTGCCTCAGCTGTGGATCTAGCAGAAGTATTTGGAGGGAAAGGTGGCTGCCAATCAACTGAATTTCCTGGCATGGAGGTCTTGAGTGATTTTGCTTTTTTTCAGTGTTGCTGCTTGATATTGAAGAAAATATGGAACACAAAGTTGTGCTGTGAATTGACAGCTATGACTGTACACATTCCCTCCTCCACCAGTTCATATGAGTTCCTGCCAAACACCTAGCCACGAATTGCACAAACAACTCGAGCTGCATCTCCCAAACTCGTGACCTCTGCTACCAAGAACAAGGGCAGTAGATGCATTGGAACGGCACCACCTGCCAATTTCCCCTGCAAGTTGGACAGTGACCTGACATGGAACTATATCACCAGTTTTTCATCATTGCTGGATCTGAACCAAAGAACTTTCTATCCACGGAGACCCCTCAACAGAGTCATTTTTTTCTCACTTTGGAATTGCTGAATTAATGTATGTGAGTTCATTTTAACGTTATCTCTTGAAAGAAATGGTCATTGTCCTTTAATTATGTTGTTATATTCACCGGTATATGTGCGAACTGACGATAGTTGAAGATTTACTGTGTTGAGAATATTTGTATGGGAGCATTCTCACCGCAGTATGAAGTATTGAACAGGGCTTTTATTTTCAAATTTATTGCCCAGCCTCTGCCAAGAGTGTGCTAAAGCAACTGGTCCCAGCACATACTCCCCTCACAAGCCTCTGGCAGTGCCATTGAACTGACTATATTGTTTGATACTTCCCCTCCTAATGTTTCACATCAACCATGGACGTGTATTATGTCAATTTGTATCTTATTCCTTTCAGGACTAGTGTTCTGAATCAGCATAAACCCATATCGATGTGTATGCCTGGGGGTTAAATCGTCTTACTCCTGCTTCAATGTTTTTTCTCGTTATTCTTTAAATATTCCCTTGCTTCTTTAATACTTTTCTTCCTCTCATCATTTTATTGAAATAACTTGGGATACTGCATTTCTACACTGTACACTGCAGTACAATATAAATGCTCAAGCAGAGACATTACTCACAATGATTATACTGCATGTCATTGAAATGCCAATAAATTGTTTGAGACACTTTCAGAATCAGAATTTTATCAGAATCAGAATTTATTGTCATGAACAAGTCACAAAATTTGGTGTTTTGTGGCAGCGTCATAGTGTAAACATTCATATTATAACTATCTTACAAAAATAATATATACAATAAAAATAATAGGGCACGAGAAGTAAGTCAGTGCCTCTGGTTCATTGATTATTCAGGAATCTGATGGCAGTGGGGAAGAAGCTGTCCTTGTGCCGCTGAGTGCTTGTCTTTAGGCATATGTTCCTTTTTCCCAATGGTAGCAGAGTGAAGAGGGCATGGCCTGGGTGATGGGGTTCTTTAAGGATAATGGCTGCATTTTTAAGACACCGCCTCATGTAGATGTCCTTGATGGAGTGAAGTCGGGTGCCTGTGATGTCACAGGTTGAGTTAACAACCCTCTGGAGTTTTTCCTTGTCCTGAGATTTGGCGCCTCCATACCAGACAGTGATGCAACCAATATGCTCTCCGTGGTACACCTGTAGAGGTTTTTGAGAGTCTTCGGTGACGTATTATATCTCCTCAAGCATTTCACAAAGTCTAGATGCTGGTGGGCCTTCTTTGTGATTGCATCAACGTGGAGGCTCCAGGACAGATCCTTGGAGATGGTGACATCCAGGAATTTGAAGTTCTTGACCCTCTCCACTACTGAGCCCTCGATGAGGACTGGGTCATGTTCCCCTGACTCCCTGCTGGTCAACAATCATCTCCTTCATTTTGCTAACGTTGAGCACAAGGTTATTGTTGTGACATCATTCAAAGAGCTGCTCTATCCTCTTCCTGTATGCTTCTTCATTACTGTCTGTGATTTTTCCAACACTGGTGTCATTGGTAAACTTGTAAATAGCATTGGAATTGTGTCTGGCCACACAGTCATGGGTGTATAATGAGTAGAGCATTGGGCTAAGCACGCATCCTTGGGGTGTGCCTGTGTTGTTAATCAGTGAAGAGGAGACGTTGCTTCCAATTCGTACTGACTGCAGTCTTCCAATGAGAAAGTCAAGGATTCAGTTGTAGAGGGGGGTACAGAGGTCCAGAGTTTGTAGCTTCTTGACCAGCACTGAGGGAATAATGGCATTGAAGGCCAAGCTGTAGCTGATGAAGAACAGCCATATGTATGAGTTGTTGTTTTCCAAGTGATCCAGAGCTGAGTGGAGAGCCAGCGATATTGCATTTGCTGTGGAGCAATTGTGACGATAGATGAATTGCAGTGGGTCCAGATCTTTGCTTAGGTACGTGTTAATTCTGGCCATGACCAGCCTCTCAAAGCACTTCATCATAGTAGAAGTTAGTGCTACTGGGTGATAGTCACTGAGGCAGCTCACTCTACTCTTCTTGGGCACCAGGATGATTGATGCCCTTTTGAAGCAGGTGGGAACCTCTGTCTGCAGTGATTGAAAATATCTGTGAACACTCTGGCTAGTATTTTCTGTACCCTGATAAGTATGCCTTCAGTTCCTGACACCTTGTGAGCATTCACCCTCTTGAATGATGTTCTAACATTATCCTCAGAGACAGATATCACAGGGTCCTCAGCCTTTGCAGAGATTCTAATAAGCACTGTTTGGTTCTCCTTCTCAAAGTGGGCATAGAAGGTGTTCAGGTCATCGAGCAATGAAGCATTACATCCCTCTATGGTGTTCACCCTCATTTTGTAGGCTGTAATAGCCTGCATTCCCTGTCATAGCTGGCATGTATCTGTCTCTGTCTCTAGCTTCCTCCAGAATTGCCACTTTGCTGTAGGTTGTACCTGTTGTAGAGATCTTGATTCCTGGCCTTACACACCATTGTTCTCGCCCTCAGCAGGTTACGAATCTTCTGATTCATTCAGTGCTTCTGGCTGGGGAACACCCAGTATGTGCACATGGGCACACACTCGTTCACACAGGTCTTGACAAAGTCGGTGATACTTGTTGCATATTCATTCAAGTCTATGGATGAGATCTTGAGTATGTTCCAGTCCACTGATTCAAAGCAGTCCTGCAGATGCTCCTCTGCCTCCCTTGACCATACTTTTGCTGTCTTCACTACTGGGGCTGTGGTCCTCAGTCTCTGCTTGTACGTTGGGAGTAAAAGTACAGCCAGGTGATCAGACTTGCCGAAATGCGGTCATGGTATGACTTGGTAGGCATTCTTGATGGTGGTGTAGCAGTGGTCATGTGCGTTGGCTCTTCTGGTCTTCATGTGACGTGTTGTGATAGTTTGTCAGAGATTTCTTCAGGTTGGCCTGAAGAACTGGCCAACCAGTTCACTGGCTGTATCAGTGATATAAAGAGTAAAACATGAAAGTCTGCAGCCACTGTGATTAAAGTAAAAACACAATGCTGGAGAAACTCAGCAGGTCAAACAGTGTATATTTTAATGGCAAAGATAAAGATACATAACCAACGTAACCATACCTTGATGAAAGGCTCAAATTGGAAACATTTGCTATATAAAATACACTGTTTGAGTTTCTCCAGCATTGTTTTTCTCTGATGTAATGTTGTTTTGTCATCCCATCTGACGTCAGTAAATAGGAATTGTGGCAGAATTGAAAATGAGAAAGAAAACAATGATCTCAATTGCTGCTGTATCAAAGTGATCTTTTGCCATCAGTCAGGATCATTTAAAGAGGTTACAACATTGAAGGCTAAATGTCATCTCTATAATACAAATATGTCCTCATTTAACTGGTGCAGTAGTCGTACTGGAGACTGCAGATGCTGTAATCTGAAGCCAAACATCCTGTCGGAGGAACTCAGTGGGTTAATCAGCATCAGTTTCTGCTTGAAAGTCGACCATTCTGTTTTTCCCACTGATGCTGCTCGACTTGCTGAGCTCCCCCAGAGTTTGAAGACAGTATTGCTGATGCTTCTGTAGTAAATTTATGCAGAAGAGTGGCAGCTACTGGATGAGAAATTCCATAACCATATAACTGTTTACAGCACGGAAACAGGCCATGTCGGCCCTTCAAGTCCGTACCGGTCCACTAGCTCCTTCGCAAAATTCATTAAACATAACGATTCAGAGACAAGACCTGAGTTCAAATCCTTCAACACAAGATGTGAAATTCAAATTCAGTTCATTAAAAACAATGTGATTAGTCATGATTACTGTAAAATTACCATCTTGTCATAAACCCTTCTGACTCAGTCACTTTGGATATTTGTTGACCTCGCGCCCTTACCTGGCCTGACAAGCACTCAGTTCAGAGGTGGGGAGGTTTTGGGGTTAGGCAATAAATGCAGACAATGTCAGATCCTGAAAAACAAATTCACCAAAAATAGGCTGTAGGGGGTCAAGAATTGATTAATTTTGCCAATTTTCTGCCCTTCTTCCCCTCCACACCAACCTTTACTAAAAGCTCTGGTATCAAATCATTCTCATGCATTACCCAAGGACATTGATCGTGCTATGAAGTTTATTTTCATCTTTGTAGAAACAATGGACAGTACTGAGCACTCAACAGTATTAAATGGATTAAATGCAAGAATCTGTTTTCACCTGAGAAGATTTTGTGCAGATGTGAGTTGAGATTGTACATTTCATTTTCTTGTTGAGATGAGCGTGCTGTTTTCTTAAGACAGTGACAGTAGAAACTGCATAAAACTAAAAAAAACTATAAACCAAAAAGTCTCGTGGGATCAGGTTTTTTTTTCCAAAAGTGTATTTTGCACCATATTCTCAGTAAAATTAATGGGTTGATGCATAATGTTTTGAAAGTTTGCTGATTCAGAAATTTTACTGCTAGCTTGGATGTTGAACTGCTGTTTGCAATGCAGTGGTTCCCTTGCTACTGGAATAAACCAGATTCTGCTCAGCATGGAAGTTGGACATGTTAATAACATTTCCACATCAATACTTGTAAGCATAAAAAGGATCTTTATAGACTTGCCCAATATCGGATTGAGTATGCTAGCACACTCTGTGGGAGAAGTAAAGATTTCATGGATTGGAGAGATATTTTCATATTCAAGAATACTGGGACCAGCTTAGCTTGTCATTTAGATCCACAATCTGGATGACGATGTGGTGATTGCATCAGCAAGTTTGCAGACAATACTCAGATCAGAAGCGTTGTGGACAGCAAGGAAGGTTTTCAAAGCTTGCAGAGGGATCTGGACCAGCTGGAATAAACAGCAGATGGAATTTAACATGAACAACTGTGAGGTGTTGCATTTTGAAGGACAAACAATGAAAAGACGGTGAACGGTCGGGCACTGAAGAGTGCGGTAGAACAGAGGGAACTGGGAAAGTGCTGTCACAGGTGGATAGCGTTGTCAAGAGAGTTTTTGTCATATTGGCCTTCATATATCAAAGTACTGAGTTTCAAAGTGTGGAGTTTACGGTGAAGCCAAAATTGGAGTCTTGTGTGCAGTTGTGATCACCTAACGACAGGGAAGATATCAATAAGATTGAAAGAGAAAATTCACTAGGATGTTGCTCGGACTTCAGGAAATCAGTTCCAAGGAAAGGTTTAACAGGTTATATGGCCATTCACTGGCTTCTCCCACACAGCCAATGTTTTTGAATATTTTATGTACCTATGAATAGATGTTAAAATTCTCAAAGATACACTACACTTAGAATCACCAATGCCTGAAGAGGGCGCACAAAATCAGTGAACCGGTGCGGACTTGAAAGGCCAACATGGCCTGCTTCCGCTCCGTAAATGGTTATATGGTTATATGGATTGGTATTGGTGGACAATTAATGATCAGTATAGGAAGGATGGGTTGAAGGACCTGCTTCTTTGCAGCTTTAAGAATGAGTTGTGCTACCTCACAGTTAAATGCAGCTGCCTGGAGTTCTCCCTTTCTCACTTTAATCTGGTCTGGTGCAAAATGGATTTCCTGAGCTTGCAATCAAGAGATATAACACCGGGGTCCACTTTATGCCAGGCTTGGCACTTTCTCTCTGCTACCATGCTCTTTGTACAGATCCCATGAGACGAGAATGTGCTGTGTGGATGATTTTTTCCCCCCATTCTCTTGTGCTGATGCCCAAATCACTTTGGTACTTTGGCTAAGCCTCATCACCCATTGCAATGGATCTGCAGGGAGATTTTGGATTCTCCACTGGTTAGCTCTACATATGAGAATAATTGCAAGGGACAGGAACTTCAAAGAGAGGTGTTTACTTTAATCTACTCCAACAACAAGGAACCTCCTACACCCAGTTCTTATATGATACACTATGTCCACTGAACTCATACTCATTTACAAATCATACATACATAACTCAAATACAGACACCTACTTTTCCACTATGTGTTTCTATTCACCAATTCCAGTGGCCCTCTGTGATAGTACAGATTCTATCACCAATGTGTATATGTACAGATGGTAGTGTATGATGACTGTGATTGGCTGAGAGTGTAGCCACACCTACTGGCAGGTCTTAAAGGATTGCTCCTAGCCAGACCAGGTCATTCTGGACTGGTCGACCTACTTGTGATATGCTCCAGTCTTTTAGTTAATAAAAGCCTTGGTTTGGATCAACAAGTCTTTGGTTCTTTCAACGTGCACTACACCCTCCATCTTTATTTTTTTTAAAAACATTTAGAGATGCAGCACAGTAACAGGCCCTTCTGCCCTTCAATCCCATGCTGCCCACTAACATGTACATCTTATTGAGTTTATTCTGGCTTTTTATCCTTTGGTCCCTCCATTCAAGAATATATTTTAGAATTGTAAATATTTGTTTTGGAAAGATGTGTTAGGTCAAGCAAGGTATAATTCTTCTGAAGTGAATCTGGATTCAGAAAGTCTGATAAGTGAATACATAGAGAAAGGTTAAATTAAATTTTGAATTTAAAAAATTAGATATATAGCAAGATAACAGGGCCATTTGGCCCATGAGCCCATGCTGTCAAATTACACTCAAATGATCTCTATTCCTGGTACGTTTTGAAGGGTGGGAGGAAATGTACAAACTCCTTATAGACAGCGCAAGATTCGAACCCAAGTCGCTGGCGCTGTAACAATGTTGCACTAATATGTTGCCGTATGCTAATCATGTCAGCCTACACTATCCCTGCCGCCTGCACTAACCCCTGCTGCCAATTGTTGTTTGCTTAGAGAACTGTCAAACTCAAGTTACAGGGACAAATATTTTAAATTAAAACAGAAAATGCTGAAAATATTCAACAGGTTGGACAGCATCAGTAGAGGGAGAAATTGAGTTAGCCTTTTAGGGTAACAGTCTTTTATCAGGACTGATGTTCATGGACCTGTAGTGATAACTTGTTTTTATTTCTCCAACAATGCTATGTGACCTAAGGATTTCCAGCATTTTCTGTTTCTATTTCAGATTTACAGAATTTGAAGTTTATATTCGCTTCCTAGGAATCTAAGAATTTAGACATCACAGTCTGGTATGGAGTTGCTAACAGTCAGGACGGGAAAAAAAATCTAGAGAGTTGTTAACTCAGCCTGCAACATCATGGGCTCCAGTCTTCACTCCATCAAGGACATCTACAAGAGGAAAGCAGCCTCTATCCTTAAGGACCCCCACCACCCACACCATGCTTCCATTGGGAAAAAGGTACAGGAGCCTGAGCACTCAGTATCACAAGGGCAGCTTCTTCCCCTCTGCCATCAGATTCCTGAATGAACAATGAATCACAGACACTGCCTTACTTTGACATTTTCTTGCACTATTTAAAAATTTTTTTTTTTTTGCATGTCGGTTATATAAATGTTCACAATGTGACGCTGCCACAAAACAATGAATTGCGTGACATGTTCATGACAATAAATTCTGATTCGGATCTTAAGTTTGTTTTGCGACTTTAATAAAGTCTGATGGCCAGCATGTCATTGGCGAGTTTTGCTACCTTACCTACAATTAGAATACCTCGTTAGAATACTTCCAGTTGGACAGCATATTCACACAAGTTAATTAGCTTTTCACTGAGCTGCCAGGTAAAGTGGCTGCTACAAGATGAGGTGGAAGGAAGTCTAAGCCTCAAATGGCACTTATCTGAGTTGCTGAAGGCAATTTCAAAAGGTTTACATCTGTGCAATAAGAAAGTTTTGAGCAAAGAATGTGCCTGGAATATTAACATCTGCTGGAGTCTTACTGGGAATTGTGAATCTTTTTGAGGTTTGGAATGATGGGAGTGGAATAGAGGCAGCTACCTTGGGATGTTTAAAGCAGAGGTTGCCAGATTCTTGATTAGTCGGATGCAAAAGGTTTGGGGAGAAGGGAGGAGAATGGGATTAAAAGGAAAAATACATCAGGGGTAATTTGAGTGATGGAGCAGAAAAGATGGACTAAATCTGCTCCACGATCTTATGATCATCCATGAACTTTGTGGGATTAAGACTGGATTAAACAGTTTATGCTTTGATTCTTGTGCCAGTGTGGAGGCCATGTGAGCGGGGCAACTGGCTTGCCCCTGAGGATTAGGTTTAGTCAATGACCTGCATCCTCGTTCATCCTCTCTTTCTAAATCAAGACCTATTGTAGGTCTACAAGATGCAACATATCTACTTACATGTTCAGTCTGCTCCAGCATTTACATTTAAATTTAGATGTACAGCCCATGAGCTCATGCCCCTCAAATACGCAAACCCTCTCCAACAGCCATACATTTCGAAAACCAAAGGAAACCCATGTTGACATGGGGAGAACATACAGACAGCTTATGGACAGCATCGGATTTGATCCTGGGTTGTTAGCACTGTAATGGCATCGTGCTAACTGCTACACTACTGCACCACCCTTTTTAAAAAAAATTAGACATACAGCATGGTAACAGGCATTTCAGACCCACAAGCCAGTGCCACCCAATTGACCTACAACCCCTATACATTTTGAAGGGCTGGAGGAAACTGAAGCACCCAGAGGAAACCTACGGAGACACAGGGAGAATGCACAAACTCCTTACAGACAGCGCCAAATTCGAACCTGGGTCGCTGACACTAACTGTAACCACTACACTAACTGCACCATCCCTACACTAACTCTGCCACCCACATGCTAACCATGCCACCCCTACACTAATTGTGCCATGCATATGCTAACCATGCCACCCCTACACTAACTGTGCCATGCACATGGTAACCATGCCACCCCTACACTAACTGTGCCATGCACATGCTAACCATGCCACCCCTACACTAACCATGCCACCCCTACACTAACCGTGCCACCCTACACTATCCATGCTACCCCTACACTAACTGTGCCACCCCTACACTAACCATGCCACCCCTACACTAACCATGCCACCCCTACACTAACCATGCCACCACTGCACTAACTGTGCCACCCTACACTATCCATGCTACCCCTACACTAATTGTGCCACCCTACACTATCCATGCCACCCCTACACTAATTGTGCCATGCATATGCTAACCATGCCACCCCTACACTAACTGTGCCATGCACATGGTAACCATGCCACCCCTACACTAACTGTGCCATGCACATGCTAACCATGCCACCCCTACACTAACCATGCCACCCCTACACTAACCGTGCCACCCTACACTATCCATGCTACCCCTACACTAACCATGCCACCCCTACACTAACTGTGCCACCCTACACTATCCATGCTACCCCTACACTAACCATGCCACCACTGCACTAACTGTGCCACCCTACACTATCCATGCTACCCCTACACTAATTGTGCCACCCTACACTATCCATGCTACCCCTACACTAACCATGCCACCACTACACTAACTCTGCCACCCACATGCTAACCATGCCACCCCTACACTAACTGTGCCACGCATATGCTAACCATGCCACCCCTACACTAACTGTGCCATGCACATGGTAACCATGCCACCCCTACACTAACTGTGCCATGCACATGCTAACCACCCCACCCCTACACTAACCATGCTATCCCTACACTAACTGTGCCACGCACATGCTAACCATGCCACCCCTACACTAACTTTGTTGCACCTAAGAAAATCATGGCTAATCTTCTATTTCAATATTTTTTCTGCCCTATCTCCATATTCCTTGATCCATCTAATGTCCATGAACCTACTCATCTCAATTATGAATACAATCAGTGATCTCAACCCTCTGGGATATAGAATTCAAAAGATTCACCATCTTGAGTGAAGAAATTTCCTCTCTTTTTTTTTTCCTAAATGACCTAGTTCCTATTTTGCTGCTGTGGTCTCTTGGACTATACTCCTCAAGCAGAATAAATGTTCTCTCTACATTTCACTTTGAAGTTATTTATATGTTTCATTGTTGTGAATTCTCGAGTATAAATGATACTGTAGCCCACTCAAGGTCTCCTCTTTTGATAGATTTGCCACACCAGGATCAACCCCTATAAAACATTAGAACACTACTTCTTTCGCAAGTATAGTGTTCTTCACACAGAGACCAAGATTGCATACAATTCTCCAGGTATGGGTACACTGAGGTCCTCTGCCATGGTAGTAAGGCATCTATCGCTACTGAAATCCTACCATTTGCCTTCCCTCTTCCTCCCATACTTGCACGTCAGCTTTCAATGACTGATGCACATCGAGGAAGAAGTCCATTTAAATTACCTGGTTTCCCCATCTACCCCAGGCAATCTGTCTCTTGTTTCTTGGATTGAAAAACACTGGTTCCAGATTGAAGGAGGTCACTTATGAATTTAAAGTTTTATCATATTGTAGTAATTCTTTAAGAAAGTCTCCCTTACAACAAAAGTTTTATTTGTTTACTCAGCCCTGTGGAGCATTTCCACAGCCTTGTTATCAGCATCACTTTATACAGGCAAACCAGTGTATTCCAATTCTAAAAGCTACTCCTATTGGTACATATACTCTTTTGGTCCCACGCAATCAGAGATATCTTTATGTGCTCCACATCCTTTCCCTACCTTCTCTGCTTCTGAAAACTAATTTGTTTTCCTTTCTTTAGTTCTGATGAAAGATCCCAGACACACTCCAATTGGATGGAATTAATATTGACCTCCAGTTTCCATTAGACCCCCCCTGATTTATCACTATTCTTTCCTCTAGATCTATCTCCCTCTCTTTCCTGTTCTCTTTTTTCCTTTCCATTCACAGAGCTACCCCCTCCCTCTATCAAATCTCACCTTTCCTCCTCTGTCCTCCTATCTATGTCTAATTATTCATCTGTTAGCCTGCGCTCTTCCCTCTGCCCTTTCATTCCTTCTCCCAGCCTTTTAATTCAGGCGTCTGCCTGCTTGAAGAAGGGCTCAGGCCTAATATGCCAGTTATGTATCTTTATCTTTACCTCCTCATGGTCGCTATGAGACCTGCTGAATTCTTCCAACATCTTGTGTTTTCACTATGCTAACTCTTAAGTTGTTTATACTAAGTTCTTTTGCCTAGTCTCTTTCTTTGGCTTGGCTTCGCGGACAAAGATTTATGGAGGGTTATGTCCACGCCTGCTGCAGGCTCGTTGGTGACTGACAAGTCCGATGCAGGACAGGCAGGCACGGTTGCAGCGGGTGCAAGGGAAAATTGGTGGGTTGGGGTTGGGTGTTGGGTTTTTCCTCCTTTGTCTTTTGTCAGTGAGGTGGGCTCTGCGGTCTTCTTCAAAGGAGGTTGCTGAACTGTGAGGCACCAAGATGCACGGTTTGAGGCGATATCAGCTCACTGGCGGTGATCAATGTGGCAGGCACCAAGAGATTTCTTTAAGCAGTCCTTGTACCTCTTCTTTGGTGCACCTCTGTCTTGGTGGCCAGTGGAGAGCTCGCCATAGAACACGATCTTGGGAAGGCGATGGTCCTCCATTCTGGAGACGTGACCCATCCAGCGCAGTTGAGTCTTCAGCAGCATGGATTCGATGCTTGCGGACTCTGCCAGCTCGAGTACTTCGATGTTGGTGATGAAGTCATTCCAATGAATGTTGAGGATGGAGCAGAGACAGCGCTGATGGAAGCGTTCTAGGAGCCGTAGGTGATGCCGGTAGAGGACCCATGATTCGGAGCCGAACAGGAGGTGGGTATGACAACGGCTCTGTACACGCTGATCTTTGTGTGTTTCTTCAGGTGGTTGTTTTTCCAGACTCTTTTGTGTAGTCTTCCAAAGGCGCTATTTGCCTTGGCGAGTCTGTTGTCTATCTCTTTGTCGATCCTTGCATCAGATGAAATAGTGCAGCCGAGGTAGGTAAACTGGTTGACCGTTCTGAGTGTGCCCGATGGAGATGTGGGGGGGCTGGTGGTCATGGTGGGGAGCTGGCTGATGGAATACCTCAGTTTTCTTCAGGCTGACTTCCAGGCCAAACATTTTGGCAGTTTCCGCAAAACAGGATGTCATGCGCTGGAGAGCTGGCTCTGAATGGGCAACTAAAGCGGCATCATCTGCAAAGAGTAGTTCACGGACAAGTTGCTCTTGTGTCTTGGTGTGAGCTTGCAGGCGCCTCAGATTGAAGAGACTGCCATCACGTCTGTTACATATACCTGTAAGTTTCTCATTTTACTGGATCTTACATCACTATTACTCTTTGGAAGCTTGCAAATAAAGTTCCAGTATTTTCTATCTACTGTTCTCAACTCCAATCAAAGTGATTCCAATTATCCATCTGCTGGACCAACATCCTGTCCAACTGCTGCATTAATGTTCCACCTCCTCATTTTCTATTTTGCTTGTTAAATACCCGGGAATATTTTGTCCCAAACGCTGTGCAGCTCCGTGTGTCTGTATCACAAGTTGAATCAAGCACATTTATTGCTGTATGAGGCAGTTCGTCTACTTGTTGTGGAAGCAGCATGCATTTAAAAAGGCACATCTAAATCCTTCAAGTGAGGTGTGTGATTTAAAAGTAGTCTATTATTTATTATCTTTTTTCTTTTTATTATAATTAAAAATTATAATTAATTTATTATAATTAAAATAAACAATGCTCACATTCAATGGGTCAGGTCGCATGTGTGGATGAGAAATAGAGCTAACATTTCAATTTAAAGACCTGTAGATGGAATTATTTTCTCTGATTGCCATATTATGATTATGATTATACAGAGGAAGTACTGGTACATTTTGAGTGGCTAGTCAGCCAACAGGAACAAATGATTGAGAGGTTGTTGAAGAAGGCATAATTTTAGTTATTTAAGAAAGTCGAAAGACTCTGGGGTGGTAGTGCAGTACACAAAAATGCTGGAGAAACTCAGTAGGTTAGTAGGAGCATAACACTATTACAACGCCATTGATCTGGGTTCGAATCCAGCGCTCTCTGTAAGGAGTTTATACATCTTCTGATATCTGCATGGGTTCCTCAGGGACTCTCCCACCTTTCAAAATGTACTGGGGTCATAGTTTAATTGAGGTATTTGTAGGCCATGTGCTTGTGGGCAGGAAGGACTTTTTACCGTGTTATATGTCTAAATTTAAATTTAAATTCAGGCCACTGATTTTAGGTTCTTTGCATTATGGACCTTAGGTGGCGCTGCTGTTTAACATTTGAAGTAAGTACAGGCCTGTGATGGTGCTGTCTTGATGCCTTCTCCACTGGAAACAGCAGCAAGATGCGAGATGTGCAGAGAATAGCCCAGTTCCTACCTCTTTTAGTTACCAGTGAGACCTGGGCAGGTAGTTGAGTTTTCCACAAGCAGGTGGTCTGGACATTTATTCACACGTTTGGAAGGGGCTGATAAAGAACTGCGTGCCTCTATTGTGTGCAGTCAAGGGAAGTAAACCTTAGAAGTTCCAAGTTCAAATTTATTGTCAGAATACATATGTGACATCACATACAACCCTGAGATTCTTTTTTCTAGTGGTGCAGGCAGAATTTCTTCTTATCAGGAGTACAAACTGTACTCAGGAAAAAGATACATACACAAAAGAGAGGAATGTAAATAAAGAAAGAAATGTAAATAAACTGTCTGTACAAATACTGAAAAATAAATATTTAGTAACTAAATAACCTTCCTTTTACTCATCACATAGCAGGAACGTTTGTGGCATGATTAGTATACCGGTTATCACAAAGCTATTACAGTGCCAATGACCTGGGTTCGAATACGGCGCTGTCTGTAAGGGGTTTGTATATTCTCCCTGCTTCTGCATGGGTTTCCTCCATGTGTTCTGGTTTCCTCCCACTCTTCAAAACGTACAGGGGTTGTACATCAATTAGGGTATTTGGGTGGCATGGGCTCGTTGGCCAGAAGGACATGTTACCCTGAATGTTAAAATATTGTGCAAAGTAAGACTTCTTAAATGAGTCTGGGGTAGCAACTGTTCTATACAGCCCAGTACCTATACTGGGCTGTGACCACTACCTTTTGGAGGGCTTTCCACTCAGAAATATTGGTGCCCCCATACCAGGCCACGATGCAGCCAGTCAGCACACATCTGTAGAAGTTTGCCAAGGTTTCCAATGCCATACTGAACCTCCACAAACTCTTGAGTAAGTAGAGGCGCTGATGTGGTTTCTTCACAATGACATTAGTATATTAGGTCCAGGAAAGGTCCTCCAGGAGAGTGACTATCAGGAATTTAAATTTGCTCACAACAATCCACTTCTGATTCCCCCCAATGATCATTAGATCATACATGTCTGGTTTTCCCTTCTGAAAATTTACTATCAGCTCCATTGTTTTGGTGACGTTGAATGAAAGGTTGTTGCTATTACATCATCCAGCCAAGTTTTCAATGGCCCTATTGACCCATCACCTCTTTTTACAGAGCCCAATAAGGAGATAATCTTTCAGGAGTTCCAGTTGGAGAACATTAAATAGGCTGTATAATTGCAGGTTAAGGTATCAGTGCTTCCAAAATGGCTTCTTTTTATATATTTTTAGTTTCTTTCAGGTAGGTTCCTGAAGTTAGTGCAGGGTGTAATTACTTTATATTTTTCCTCTTAACTCTCCTTGTCAGGACTACATTATTTGCAGGCTGGAATCAATCTTCAATCAAAGGGTGAGCCCAACAGAATGATCCAAGCAGGACAGGTGTTATTTTGGGCATCAACTGCACTTGTACCCTGACTCCAAAATGCACAGAAAGGGTGTGAGACTTACGCTGGCAGACGTGATGTATAAACCATGATTTGTGATACTATATTGGGCATATGACAACAGCAGAATGGTCCTAATATTGGAAATCTGAAATGTTGCAAATACTCAACAGATAGTGGTTAGTGCAACACTGTTACAGCACCAGTGATTGGGATCAGGGTTCAAATCCCATGGTATCTGTTAAGGGTTTGTATGTCCCCACCCCCCCCCCACCACCCCCCGTGTCTGTATGGGTTTTCCCCGGGGGGGGGGCTCTGGTTTCCTCCCACTGTTCAAAAACGTACTGGGGGTTATAGGCCAATTGGGTGTAACTGGGCGGCACAGGCTCGTGGTTTAATAGGGCCTGTTACCGTGCTGTAGCTCTAAAATTAAAAATTTAAATTTACACTTTAATTTAAAACTTTAAATCAGGAAATATCAGTGAAAAGGAAAGCAGTTAACATTTCAGATGCTGAGCTTTTAGCTGAGTTGCAGTACAGATTTAATTTCACCGCAATTGTTACCATCACAGCATCTGCAGACTCCACAAATGCCATCTGACAGAAAGATCATGCTATTGGGGCAATTATGCAGAAGCTTGATTTAATTTTCTGGGGATGCAAGTTCAATATGTTAATGGCAGTCAGGGAACTAAACTAAGTCTAGAATTTGCAAAGTAAATACAATTTATAATGAAAGTGAAACCACTATATGACAACAGCAGAGAGGTCCTGATGCTGGAAATCTGAAATGTCACAAATACTCAGCAGATAGGGGCAGAACAGTTAGAGTAGTGGTTACCACAATGCTGTTACAGCACCAGTGATTAGGACCAGGTTATGATAGGGAATAAAATCTTCCATCCTTAATCTGCATGGTCTGAATATGACTCCAGACCCACCATCATGCAGATCTTAATCTTTAATATGTGGCCTATCAAGTCACTCAATTTAATGGTGATTAGAGACTGGCAGTGTCCAAAGCAATACCAACTCTCCTTCGTCAGTGCATTGGGCTGAAGGACTCCTGTACCCTCCCAGCATCCTGTCCATGCCTTATTGGATTTGCTAGATGTTGCTAATGGTCTTTAATGCTCTCCAGAAGCTTTTGAAATGTTCCCCTGAGCCAACCATTT
This sequence comes from Narcine bancroftii, assembly GCF_036971445.1. Taxonomy (NCBI): domain Eukaryota; kingdom Metazoa; phylum Chordata; class Chondrichthyes; order Torpediniformes; family Narcinidae; genus Narcine; species Narcine bancroftii. The sequence continues at coordinate 101,938,678 of NC_091476.1, read as the reverse complement.
TGATTATTCACCACCCTTATAAAATGTAAATTTATTAACCTTAAACTTTGTCTACATCACTTCACATTTAATGCTCACCATTTTTCAGAATCGGGTTTATTGTCATGAACTTGTGTCTTGAAATATTTGTTTTGCAGAAGAGCAAGGTGCAAAATTACTATAAATTATAATTCCATAAATACAATAAAAAAAATAAGAGAAATAAGAGAAAAAGAAGTGAGGTTCATTGCCCTTTCGGAAATCTGATGGCGGAGGGGAAGAAGCTGTTTTTGTAACATGGAGTGTGTGTCTTCAGACTCCTGTACCTCCTTCCTGATGGTAGCAGCGAGAGAAGGGCATGGCCCAGCTGATGAGGGTCTAACAGCACTAATTTACCACAGCTTACAAACAAATAAAGAATCCACTCACTAATTTCTTACAGCACACCACGAAGTCAACTTTCTTTTTATGCAATAGATGCTCATCAGAGACTTCAGTTTAGAAATGATCGTGCACAAATTAGGGATAGACATTTTTAAGGCTAGAGATTCTGTGGCCTGCAGGACATAGGTAGAATTTGCATATTGTTTGATTTGCAAGAACAACTGCTGGCACACCAACCAATTTAAGGGAAAGTTCACACAAGTTCTGTAGGTCAATAACCTGAAGGACTCCAGCAGCCGTACCACCTCCATGAAATGAAGGTAAAAGTCCTGCGTGCTGCAGGTTTCTATTCCCAGAGCTGTCAGATGCCCTGGAGTTCCTGCTGTGTGTGATGAGTAAAAGGAAGGTTATTTATTTCATGAGGCACTGAAGGACATCTTTGACACATGGCAATGACCTGGACAGCTGAAACCTGACAGGACACAAGTGGTTGCCAGCACTCAGAGGACACGGCTCCACAAAAACAAGAAGCTGGCAGGTTTGAGAAAGCTTCTGTCATAAACAATCCATAATTATGATAATGTTTATTCTCAAATACATTGTACAATATACATATGCACCTGCTTCATCATTAACTGTTATAATTGACAATCTTTTATTATCGCTTCTAAAAGAATTATGTTGGTTACTTGCAAAGGAAGCTGTTCTCCTGCTAAAATTTTAGAAATGCTTCACATGCCCAAATCAATTGACGAGATATTGGACAATGACGAAAGAGAGTTCTCGTGTTGCTTATCATATCTGCAAGATTTGAACTGATGAACTTGAGGAAGGAATAAATTATTCAAGCATTTGATCCTCTAAGGGGGATGCTTGTCCTCTTGCGCAGGGCACTTTGTACACTCCAGCACTAAACTACAGCATGCTGCATTGCAGTCACCATTTGAAAGTGCCTCTTGAAACCAGTGTTTGTCTCCAGATGTCAGGGTTCCTAGTTCCAAAACCAGCTGGGTATTAGATGGAATTAAATTTCCAGACGTGATAATTTATGTTCTTGCACTCCATTAGTCTCCTGCTGAAGTTACTCCCTCTGGTGGACTCGAACACTGATAAAGGTTGGCAAGAAGTTTAAGTGCAACTGCATATTTTAGTTGAATATCATGCTTCTGAAATTCCCAAAGGCCCTCTGGCCCCTGTCAGGATAGATAATAATTTAAATCATTTGTATAAATTAAATTACCATCCGTTAATAAAAAAATCCAGGAAGATTCTAGTGCGGACTAGAAGGGCCTAATGGCCTGTTTCCGTGCTGTAATTGTTATGTTATGTTATGTTTTAGAGAAATGGAAAGATTTACCATTATCTTTACTAGGGAGAGTAAACTGCATCAAGATGAATGTATGTCTGCGGCTACAATATCTGTTCCAAATGCTACTGATTCCCATGACAGGGGAATATTTGAATGAAATTAAGTAAATTAATAAGAAAGTTTTTATGGAAGGGTAAAAATTCAAGAGTGGCTTTGGAAAAATGAACATAGGTGTATAAACAAGGAGGATTGCAGCTACCAAATTTCAAAAACTATTACAGGGCAGCACAGTTAAGATATCTATCAGATTTTTATCAGACGGGAGAAAAACCGGATTGGCTCAACATAGAATTAGATAAATTAGAAGAAAAAGTCCCGGAAAACTTACTCTATAAATGGGATGAGCAACATAACAATCTACCAATACTGCATCATATACTAAAAATATGGAAGAGAAAACATCTGTAGTGAAAGATAATAAATTATCAAATACCAAAAATGTTACTAATGCAAAACCCATTAATACCTTTTACAATAGACAATTTATTTTTTAAGGAATGGTCAAGAAAAGGAATTAAAAGAATAAAAGATTGCTTTTTGGGAAATAATTTATCGACATTTGAACAGTTAAAAAATAAATATGGAATATCACATGGTACAATATTTTCATACGATCAGTTGAAAACTTATTTAAAAGAAAAGATGGGAACTAGGTTTAGATGACCTGAGAGTAGCTGCTATGAAGACTTAATTACAGACACTGTGATAGCAAAAAAAATTATTACAAATATGTAGAGCAAATTGTAATACAAGGAAAATGATGAAGCAATATATAAACCCAAACAAGGTTGGGAAAAAGATTTAAATATATGAATAAAGAATGAGCATGGAAGGAACTATGTGCAGGAACCATGATTAATACAATAAATACTCGGTTTCATATGATACAATACAATTGGCTACATAGATTATATGTTACACCTAAAAGAAAGGAATCCAACAATATCGGACAGATGTTTCCATTGTAAACAAGAAATTGGAACAACAATACAAGCAATTTGGACATGTGCAAAAATGAAAATTTTTTGAGAGGATTTAAACCTAATATTAAACATTGACCACCGCCAGTGGGCTGATATCGCTTCAAACCGTGCATCTTGGCGCCTCACAGTTCGGCGGGCAGCAACCTCCTTTGAAGAAGACCGCAGAGCCCACCTCACTGACAAAAGACAAAGGAGGAAAAACCCAACCCGAACCCACCAATTTTCTCTTGCAACCGCTGCAACCGTGTCTGCCTGTCCTGCATTGGACTTGTCAGCCACAAACGAGCCTGCAGCTGACGTGGACATTACCCCTCCATTAATCTTCGTCCGCGAAGCCAAGCCAAAGAAAGAAATAGAATTACAAAAAATAGGATACCAAAAGACCCAAAAATCTTCCTGTGTGGTGGTACACCACCGGTCTACTGCAGGGTGCAACCTCTGAACCTGCAGGAGAGTAAGGGGGACAGGACTACACCTGGCCGGCTGTTAATCAGTCGACCTGAATGGATCAAGCCCCACCCGGTTTGGTGTCAATCACCCTCTGGGATATAAGCCTGCGCCAACCTCCGAAGTCTCTCTCAGAGTTACTGCAGCTACAGCCAGCCTGGTTCTGTGGAAGTCTTTGTGAATTAAAGCCTGTTGTACACTCTTTAACTTGTGTGTGTCTGATTCTGTCTAACAGCACACCACAACCTGTTAAACAACATAAAAGATAAACAATTAGGTCTAAAATTAGACAGGGCTCAAAAAAATTTGTTATGATTGTGCTCGCAGCAGCAAAAAAGTGCATAATGATAACTTGGAAAATGGAAGCAACCTTAAAAATACAACAATGGTCCATAGAAATGAACAAGAGTATTCCATTAGAAAAAATGACCTACAATCTAAAAGACACATATGCTTTATTTGAACAAATTTGGGAATCATACATAGAGTTTATTAGAAACCGCCAATTTCAGACCTCCATCTCTTGACATGATAAGTTACAATTATGAAAATAATTAAATATGAAATATTGGATGATATGATTTCTTTTTCTTTCTCTTTTTTCTATTGTTTATTTATTTCTTCCTTTTTTTTCTTTCATTTCTTGCTTTAAGTTATAGGGGAAGGGCGGGGAGGGGAAGGGGGAGAAAAGGAAAATGTCACTGTATATTTTAATGCTGAATATTTGTACATATTGTTACTAACGTGGTTTGCAGTGAAGTATAAAAAAAGGGTGGAATTGCAATTTGGGATGAACGATGACCATTTGAGCTACAGTATCATTCCTGGCCTAGGGAAGTAGGACTCTCCATCTTCATGGGTCCCTAAATCCTGGTAGGACAAGGACAAAGTTCATATGAGCAGGACATGTGCTCTGGGGATTAATATTCTCACTCCAGTCTTATAAATTTGAGCAGTTGCAAGATCCTCAAGTTCTTGGTTCTTGATCCTCCAAAATATTCCATATGGAATTTAAACTGAAGGTTCAAGCTTAGGTGGAGGGAAGGGTCGACATTCAAGTACATTATCCTTTTCCTGTGGCTCCAGTACTGGTTTTGTAAACTGCCCTGCAAGAGTTTTGGGAATTTTTTGTCACTTCCTCTTAAGTTCTTCTTAAACCAAAGAACTCTAACTTCTCTAGGAGTGAATAGATAAAGAAATATATATTTATTACAAAGAGAATTCCACAAAGATGGGAAACTTAGGCAATTATGTAGAGTTCTATATAGGTCGCTATACACCGTCGTAAAAACAGATTGTTAACATGTACAACTGCTGAGGTCATGAATTACTGTAGATGGAGTCTTTGCCATGCAGTCTGGCAATTTCATCCGAATCCTTTAACTTTTAACTGATTCAAGCAGAATGTTTAAATGCAGAGATAAAATCTTGCAAAGCATACAATGTAAAGACTTTTGACTAGACACACTGTCTGGAGACATGGCAGAAAATTCTGCAGCCTCAGTGTCCATGAATTTAAGTTGACTATCAAGTCACATCACACATCAACATCCAATTTGAGAATTATGTATTATTTCTATTTGTATTCTGTGAAGCCACAGACACCACTTACTGATCAAAAGAAGAAAAAAAAACTTAACTGGCAAAGAAAAATACTCTTGTCAGTTAATTTGGGACATGGATAAAATCATTCCAAAATTTGGACAGCATAGATGTGCAGAAGGTAGTGCTGCTGCCTCTTGGCTCCAGGTTTGGTCTGAACCTCTTGTCTGAGGAGTTTGCAGATTCTCCCTCTGACCAAATGGGTTTATCCTGTGTGTTCCGGTTTGCTCAGACTTGGGAGGTTAATTTACCACTGTAAGTTGCATCTCATCTTCTGCAACCATGTAGGAGAATCAAAGAGGAGTTAGTGGGCATGTGAGAGAGAATAGGTTGCATGGAAATAAATGGTTGAGAGAGTGGAATGGGGGAGATTGTTCTTTCTGAATAGATTTGATGGACTGAATGACCTGTCTGGAGTTCATTGTCTGTAGGGCAATTGGTGCCTTCAGATGGAAATTTGGGAGGCATTTGAGAGAAAATAATTTGAACAGCTACAGGAATTAAAAACAAAAGAATATGGCTGCTGAGATTTCTCTACCATGGCCCACAATCATATTGTTCCTTGACTGAATCCAGATATTTTTCTTTCTTTATGTAGGCGTTTGCCCATCCATTGCCCAGTCTATCAACATGCCTTCTCACAGCTACTTTCTTGATCTGTTCCCTGAGTGAAGAGCTTACCAATTTTCCCACATTCCCAAATAACATTGAATACCATGTGCAGAATATTTTATGTGTAAGAAGTAATTGGTGCATTTTATGGCAGCATAAAATGGGACTGATCAGTTATCGTGAGCCATCACACTGCCCACGAGATGAGAATTGAGCCATCTACTGATTCTGCTGACAGGCTGAGTTCCCCTCACACACCCCAATCAGTAAGAACATTTCTAACTGGTATTTAATTACAAGCAAATAAATTGACAACAAACTCTGCAAATGTTCAATGCTATTTAATGTACTCTGCCTGTTGTGGCCACTTTCAAATGCCCTGACCTTTTTTTTAAACATGTTTAATTGAACGTATGAATATATTAAATACATACATTTTATTACTCAATTATTTTTTGTGTATCATGCAATTTTCTAAACTAACGGCCACTATTCAGTTTTGATTGAATTCATTTTGTATATGTTTGTGTACACATGAATAATTTTTAAATATGCTTTGGTGCTTTAGTAACAATATACATAATTTGCTCTAGTATTTGCAAATACTTTGGCAAATACTAGAGCGCATCGGATGTCCCCCAAAGTTCCTCAACATGATTATCCAACTGCACGAAAACCAACAAGGTCGGGTCAGATACAGCAATGAGCTCTCTGAACCCTTCTCCATTAACAATGGCATGAAGCAAGGCTGTGTTCTCGCACCAACCCTCTTTTCAATCTTCTTCAGCATGATGCTGAACCAAGCCATGAAAGACCCCAACAATGAAGACGCTGTTTACATCCGGTACCGCACGGATGGCAGTCTCTTCAATCTGAGGCGCCTGCAAGCTCACACCAAGACACAAGAGAAACTTGTCCGTGAACTACTCTTTGCAGATGATGCCGCTTTAGTTGCCCATTCAGAGCCAGCTCTTCAGCGCTTGACGTCCTGCTTTGCGGAAACTGCCAAAATGTTTGGCCTGGAAGTCAGCCTGAAGAAAACTGAGGTCCTCCATCAGCCAGCTCCCCATCATGACTACCAGCCCCCCCACATCTCCATCGGGCACACAAAACTCAAAACGGTCAACCAGTTTACCTATCTCGGCTGCACCATTTCATCAGATGCAAGGATCGACAATGAGATAGACAACAGACTCGCCAAGGCAAATAGCGCCTTTGGAAGACTACACAAAAGAGTCTGGAAAAACAACCAACTGAAAAACCTCACAAAGATAAGCGTATACAGAGCCGTTGTCATACCCACACTCCTGTTCGGCTCCGAATCATGGGTCCTCTACCGGCACCACCTACGGCTCCTAGAACGCTTCCACCAGCGTTGTCTCCGCTCCATCCTCAACATCCATTGGAGCGCTCACACCCCTAATGTCGAGGTACTCGAGATGGCAGAGGTCGACAGCATCGAGTCCACGCTGCTGAAGATCCAGCTGCGCTGGATGGGTCACGTCTCCAGAATGGAGGACCATCGCCTTCCCAAGATCGTATTATATGGCGAGCTCTCCACTGGCCACCGTGACAGAGGTGCACCAAAGAAAAGGTACAAGGACTGCCTAAAGAAATCTCTTGGTGCCTGCCACATTGACCACCGCCAGTGGGCTGATAACGCCTCAAACCGTGCATCTTGGCGCCTCACAGTTTGGCGGGCAGCAGCCTCCTTTGAAGAAGACCGCAGAGCCCACCTCACTGACAAAAGGCAAAGGAGGAAAAACCCAACACCCAACCCCAACCAACCAATTTTCCCTTGCAACCGCTGCAATCGTGTCTGCCTGTCCCGCATCGGACTGGTCAGCCACAAACGAGCCTGCAGCTGACGTGGACTTTTTACCCCCTCCATAAATCTTCGTCCGCGAAGCCAAGCCAAAGAAAGACATAATTTGCAGTGGATTAATTTAAAGTCCTGATTGTAATTACTTTTATTGATGCCTTGTAGCACAAAATTAGTCCAAAACAAAAATGACTTGAATGGTTAACTCTGTTTCTCTCCCTACTAATGCTGGCAGATCTGCTGAGTATTTCCAACATAATCTGTTTTTGTATCTGCAGACAACTCAACACAATAAAATGACATTATTTAAGCCTGCTACTAGAACAAATTTAAATCATTGAAAATATTTTAATGTGTGGAAATTTTCATCAAATCTAATAGATTAATGTGATGAGCCAGGCAGTTAAAGGTTTGGGGCTGGGGAATATGAGAAGATCTTTTGTGATGTTCACGCATTCTGTTCATTATTTTGATAAGGTCTTTAATTTCCATTTTTTAATCACTTCTTAACTCAAAACTTAAAGTCTGTAGACAATCTTTTGAAGATCCTTCCTGAGGTTTTCTGATACTATTAAGAGAGATATTTTGCTGCCCTGTTGACAATGCCCACTGTCTTCACCTCTTTATACTTGTACGTGCTCCCACATGCTCTGACTTCTCCCAATTGCTGTTTTAGTAAGGCCCACCCAGCTCTCTCTGTTTTGTCTTCTTGAAGTATTCATCCTTTCTGAAAATTTCCTCAAAGAAACTTTGTGGCAAATCTCTCCTTGTTTGACTTTGTTGACCTGGTCATGTGAAGTCCTAACTGCGATATGGGCCAAATACAGTTGAGTTAGCAGGCTTGAACTCTGCAACAACGACTCTTTGAAAAACCTTGTTCCCTGCTCGTTTCTTCATTAGTCAACAATGTCCAAATTGAATGGCAAGGGAGTGATGCTGAAGGTCAAGCTTTCTATCTAGACTGCCACAAATTACAAATAAACAGCCCAACATCTCAGATAACCTTCTAAAATTTTTTAAAAAAATCCCAGTTCAGTGGCATTGGGCATAGAAATTCTTTTTTCAAAATTCATTCACAAGATGTTCCTAATGTATTTATTGCCCATTTCTAATTGCTATTGATTTATTGGGCCATTTCAGAGCTAATTGAGGCTCTTGCTTGAAATCCCGCTCCTCTTGCTCAAGCTGTCACTTGAACTCCCACTCAAGCTCTCATGTAATGATACATTTCTGTTTTAGAACAAAGAACATTGCAGCACAGTACTGACACGTTGGCCCATGATATTGTGCCTACCCAAATATATATCTATCAAAAAAAACTAAACCCTCCCTACCTCATAACCCTCTATTTTTCTTTCATCTATGTGGCTGTCTAAAAGTCTCTTAAATGCCTCAATTATTCGAGCCTTCACCACGACCCCTGACAATGCATCCCAGGCACCCACAACTCTGTGTAAAAAAAACTTACGTCTGATGTCCCACCTAAACTTTATTCCCTTCACTTTGTACAAATGTCCTCTGGTGTTTGCTACTCACGTCCAATTTGTTCACTTTTATTGATGTCCACATTTCAGATATTGTTTGACTAATCAAACAATTTATGAAATTGCATTAGAGGGCTTGGAACCCATGTCTATTAGTCAAATGCATGATTCCAATAGGAAATGCAGCAATCCCAAAAGCGTAAGAGTGTATAATCATTGCTTTTGCTATAGTTCATTTGATCTAAAAAAAATCAAAGATGTCATTCAGTCTTCAAATTATTAGTTACTTTATCTTTCTACACTAACCCTTTATTTAATTTTTTTCCACTTTAATATAATTTAAAAAAAACTCGACTTGTGATTATGTTGGACGGAAATAGCCGCATTATCAAATTGATTTACTGAACAACACAGTCGCTTTCAGGAAGCATACCAACTTCCATCTCATTATATTGCATTCAGCTATAAGGGCTCAGTAATAATTCAGCACACATCTTCTAATTTCACAAAAGGAAGTATTGAATGAATTGTGTCTCCCAGTGGAGTTTATAATTTTCAATATGTCATCCTTGCAGTCATTTGTGCTCCGTTGTTATAATGTGTTCTCCTGCATAAAATTAATATTTAATTTTTACCTTGATGCTATTTATTTGTTGACAAAGTCTGTTCATAGAAAGAATCAATGCGAGTGATAATGCGAGGATGGCAAAGTTTTTTGAAATACCATAAGTTGTGAATGAGAATAAGCATGGTTGAGTAAAATCAGAAAAGGACTTTATCATGCAGTAGTTGTATTAGATATTTCTGGCCTTATGCAAATTTTCTAAATTGCAAAAGACTTCAAATGGATAATTTTTGAATGTTTTTTGAGCAAAAATTAATAAATGTATTTTTAATAGTCTTTTTAACATGTAACCTACAAAGTAAACTTGTGTTCCACATATTTAACAAAGCACAAAATTAAATAAGTTTGACAAAAGACTGAGGCATGATTGAGGAAAGTAATTTCTTATGCATCTAGGAGTTATGATCCGGAATAAATTGTTTGGAACTGTGTGTGGTGAATGTCTGCCAAGCTGCCTGTCTCCCCTCTGTCTCCCCTGCTGTACTAACATTGACTGAGCATTATCTCTACTGTTAAGGACACTCCCCTTGGATATAACTGTATATGCATCTGTTGTCTTTCATTATTGTACCATGAGTTTCTGCTAATAAAAGCCATGATTATTGTTTGACCACATCGTCTTTGTCTACTTCATCAACTGGCACTTCACTGTGATCAGGAAACTACTGGGGTGTGGGACTAACTGAATTGCTCTACAAAGAATCCACAAAGTTCACATGACCCAAATGGTATCCTTCTACATTTATGTTATAAACAACTTCAGGATTTGGACAGGTATTTGGACAGGAAAAGTTGAGAGGGATTTGGGCCAAATGCAGACAATTGGGATTGTCTCTGGTAGGCAACATGGTTGACATAGACCAAAGGGCCTGTTTTCTGTTGGATAACTCTATGATTCTGATTATCTGATATTTCAAGCATCTTCTTAAGAAAGTGATTGACCACCCCTTTGGCAATAGGTCTTCTTGTGTTATTGATCATGCTTGAATTTGAACCAGCATTCTGTGATTTTAATTATGCCACTACTATTGGTGGATCTTGCATACTTGTGTGGTTCCAGCAAGGAAGAATTTTGGTGCGTCTGAACATTGTACTTATATACATGAGAATAAACTCTCATATCATATAATATATGGTTTTTTATATTATGATGGTGGTGAGTGGTGCTGAGGTAAAACAATCAAGCCATGGTCATATTAAATGGCCCAGTGGCATGAGGGATGAATGGCCTATTCCTGTTTCTTGTTCATATGAAAGTATTCTAGGGGGACATCAGGACTGGCTGTGCAAAAATAAGTTTATACATTCTGATCAACTTGTGTGTTCATGTTGCTGCCTGAGCAAGCTGGGAATTTAAACAGAGTATAGTAAAGGTGTTTGATTATGGTTTCTGTGGACATACAATCTGCTGGAGATTGTGGAATTTATCAGTTCAATTTATTGAAAATTACTCTTTGATCACTCTTCATAGACATGAAGCAGCGGGGATCTTTAAACAGTAAGATTGAGTTAGAACTCGGCTATTTCTCTATGAATCAGAAAAGTTCTCATAATGAATCATTTTGATTTTTTAATTTGGCTGGTGTGGTCTGATGTTGAAGTCAGAATTCAAAAGATCATGGAGGTGATTTTCTCCACCATTTAGAAATCAAAGTTCTTAGACTGTAAACTAGCAAATAGACATTTATTTTGATACAGGTATTTCTCAGTAAGATGTTGTAGGGCACTACCAGTAACCACAGAGACAAGCTGAGGAAATGATAGGCTTTAATACACAGAAGAACCTTGCTGGCCCAGATCCCAGGATAGGAATGGCAGCAAGGAAAAGGTGGCTCGACCTTTATGGCCCAGGACCATGGGGAGGAGTCATAGGGTATGAGTCATCTGTGGGTGGGCCAGCTCCATATATACAACTGGCAATGATAACTAAATAAAATGGAGGGAATATGTCACCACAGATGTTCAGTGAGAGTCAAGTCTTTTGATATATCTGTTACTTTAACTCTCTAACACTCTAACCATGCTAGAGTGGTAAAACACAGGATTCTGTGGACACTGGTTAAGTGAAAAAATACACAAATGCTGGAGAAACTCAACAGGTCAAATGGTGCCTTTATGTAGCCAAGGTGAAGATACATCACCAAATTTTCAGGCTTGAGCCCTTCATCAAGGTGTGGGGGAACATGAACAAAAGGGGGGAAGGGAGTGGTGAGGGTGTGAGATGATAGGTGGAGGTGGGGGAGGAGTCTCGGCTAGGTTGAGAGAGAAAGGAAGTGGTAACTGGAATAACTAGTTAAGTGGGGGGGGGGGGAGAGTGAAAGAAGCAAGCTGATTAGTGGAATGCAGGGCACTCAATGTTCATGCTTTGGGGTTGGAGGGTGCCCAGATGAAAAATGAGGTGTTGCTCCTCCAATCTGTGGGTGGTCAGGGTGGGGTCGTGTGAAAGGCCATGGACAGACATGTGACCTTAAGAGTGTGACTCAGAATTGAAATGGTTAGCTATGGGGAGGTCGTTTTTGTTGCAGACGGAGAGGAGGTGCTGGGCAAAGCGATCTCCTAATCTGCGACCGGTCTCTCTGATGTAGAGAAGGCCTCAGAGGGTTCATGTTAGAGTGTTCTTGAAAAATTACTATTGAAATTTTATTAAACCAGTGTTAAAATAATTACACTCTGCAACAAGCCAATAAAATTTCTTACCATATTATGAAGCAAAGCATGTAACAAATTACAAGAAGGTTTGTTATAGCTCACACCTTTATCTGACCTCTTCGATTTTCAACTTACACTTATCCTCTGTGGTTGTTTCTCTGCGTGCCACCATCAATAGTTACTTTACTAAATCAAGGTGGTGAGATGCCACCGTGTTGTGCTTTGTCAATGACGGTCTTCTCATCAAACACAAGCTCTGCCTAATATTATTGAACAGTAAGTGGGGAGACAGACTCAGAGAATATACATTTCCCAAATAAATAAAGTTCCAAATCAAGCCTTCTTTTCTTGTGTCAGAGTACAGATCACACTTTTAGTGAATAAAAAGAAAAACATTTGAAATGATTCCATTGGACAATAGTTGAAGAATGGTTTTTAACATGTTTATTTTTAAAATTTGAAATGATTACCCTGCAGGTTTCTAAAATACAAAGCCTTCTCCTTGTCACCCTTCCTCTGAGGGATTCTGCTCGCTTTGATTTAGCTTTCCCGAGTTGATGAACTGATAAAAGTGATGAGTTGATTGAGTGGAAGGAGATGTCAATCATGTTCACATTTACATTTGAAATATTTTAGGTTTGTCCTTTGAGAGACTGAGATAGTGGGAAGGGAAAGGCAGGTGAAGAAGACAAGTCTTCAATAAAATCTGATTGTGGTTGTACATATGTCTGTGAACATGAAAAGGTTCATCGCTGCTTATGGACGTCACCGAGGGTAAGCAGAGAATGAAAGAAGAAACCTTTAGCCAGTTTGTCATTGTCCATCTTTCAGGGAAACAAGGAGGGAAACATTAAAAGTGCAGATTGTAGTAAAAACATAAAAATGCTGAAGGAACTCCGTAGTTACCTTGAAGAATGGCTCAGGATTGAAACGTTGATTATATATCTTTACCTCCTATGAACGCTGTGTGATCTCCTGAGTTCCTCCAGCATTTTTGAGTTTTTTCTTTCAGGTAATCAATTTTTCTTAATGTGTTGTAGGTGTGGTGTCGAGGTTGGTTCCTTTTTACATTCTACTGGTATGACCTTTGTGATACCCTAACCAAGATCATGCGAGTCACCAGTAGATCCAGAGCTTTGTCTTCTGGGGAACTTTACCACGGTTGGTAGATCACTAACTAATTCTCAAATTAAATTCACAGAAATTGCCTTATGTGTGGTCAGGAAGTGCATAGCGGTAATGTGGATGTCTGACTCCCATTTACTCATGGTCGTCTTCGGAAATGAACAGCTGCATCCCACTTGAAAAGGTCACATACAATCTCAGGAATGGATATAAAACACCTTACTAAAAATCTGGCAGCCTTACTTAGAGCATATAGGTACCTCACTGGTGCCAGTAGAGGGTTACGATTGCTACTGGCTAGCCAGTAGACCTCTGTAAGGATTTTAATGCTGTGGTATTATTGTGGCTCCATATGTTTTACTGTACACACTGACAATGGGATGATTTTTTTTGTGATTCTTTTTATCTTTTTCTTCGTTCTTTCTCTGTTTAATAGGACATATAGGGGAGGGGTGGAAGGAGGGGTTCTCTTGATGCTCTGTATTTGGCATGAGGTATGAGGCTTTATGAGGGTGCCTTCAGAGTGCGACGAAACAATCATAAAATTTGTGTACTGGACATTGGGAAGCATCCAGAGATATTTACGATTGACCAACTAAAGCCTGCTCATCTCGACCTTGATTGGCCCTTGCCACGACCCCCAATGCAAAGGCACGAACGACTGCCCAAGATTGATGGACAGTAATGGCACCAGAGGTTTACCCTGATATCTCCAGGTCGGGGGGTGGGGGGGGGGGGGTCATGTGGCGGCACACTGGAGGCTTAATCAAACCAGCTCGGGAGGTTCCGAGTGCTGTCACGATGGCACGTGATGATCTCATTTGGAACGCATGGGATTTTAAAAAGCTGCATGTGATTTTTTTGAGTAAACAACTTTTATTGAACTTTGACTTAACTACGTCTGATCATTTTCTTGTTCTTCATTTCTCACAGCATTTTCTTAGTATGTGTTCTATTCTTTCATGATTCTTCAAAGATTCTGAATATTGAAATGAGTAACACAAAAACTGTAGATGTTGGAAACTTGAGAAGGAGGAACTCATTGGGTAAGACAACCCTCTATAGATATCGGGTTCCAACGTGAAACATTGACTGACCATTTCTACCCATAGATGCTACCTCACTTATTGACTCCCTCCAGCAGTTCATTGTAAAATGAGGAAGCTGAACAATGATACTGATTTTTTTGAGAAATGACTTCATCAGTACAGAAACCTAGGTATCATTGAGACAAATATCTTTTCCAACATTTTTTTGGAAATTATTTAAGTGATTACTTTTCTAAAATATTGATTAAGGAAGAAATTAGACACGTTATTAAAAAGAAAGGAATGGAAACCTGTAATTTGTAGTTTTCATTCTGTCTACTTCAATGTTAAGTTTGATTTGTCCTCTATCCAAGTTCAAAGTACAGACATGACATGACATCACATAAAACCTTGAGATTCTTTTTCCTGTGGCCAACCAGAAGTTATACATATCAGTAGTGAAAAGAACTCTACTCAAGAAAAGATACGGAAACAAAAGAGAGAAATATAAACCAGAAGGAAGTGCAAACAACTGACTACGACAGATAAAATAAATAAAGTGGGAAATGGGAGTCCTTAAATGAGTCTCTGATTGAATTTATTGTTTAGGAGTGCGATGGAAGTGTAGGAACTGTTCCTGAACATGGTAGAATGAGTTTTTTTTAGCATCTAAACCTCTTTCCTGATGCCAGCTGTGAGAACAGTGCATGCCCTGGGTGGTGTGGATCATTGATGATCACTGCTGTTGCTCTCTGATGGCAGTGCTCTATGAAGATTTTCTCGAGGATGGGGAGAGTTTTGCCTGTGAAGTATCGGATATATCCACTACCTTTTCCAGGGCTTTCCACTCAATAGTATTGGTGTCCCTATATCAGGGCATTATGCAGCTGGTCAGCACACTGTCCACTGCACATCTGTGGAAGTTTGCCAAGGTTTCTGATGTCATGCTGAACCTCCACAAACTCCTGAGGAAATAGAGGCGCTGATGTGCATATTATAAGATGACATTCATGTGTAAGGTCCAGGAAAGGTTCTCCAAAATAGTGACTCCCAGGACTTTAAATTTTCTCATCCTCTCCACCTCTGATCCCCAAATATCACTGGATTGTATACCTCTGGTTTTCCCTTCCTGAAATCAATAATGAGATCCTTGATTTTGGTGGCATTGAATGTGAGGTTTTATTTAGTACACCATTCAGCCAAGTTTTCAACCTCCATCCTGCGTGCTGACTCATCGCCCCTTTTTATACAGCCCATTACCATGGTATTGTCAGCAAATTTGTAGATGGTGTTATTGTCGTACAAAGCTACACAGTCATAGGTGCAAAGTGAGTGGACCAGGGGGCTAATACTACAGCCCTGTAGTGCTCTGGTACTGATGGAGATTGTGGAGGAGATGTTCGTACCAATCCTCATTGATTGTGGCCTTGAGGTGAGGAAATCCAGTGTTTAATTGCACAGTGGAGTGTTGAGACCCAGGTCTTGGAGTTTTATGATCAGTTTTGAATGGATAGTGGTGTTGAATGCCAAATTACAGTCGATACAAAGCATTCTGATGATGTGTTTTTGCTGACCAGGTGTTCCAGGGCTTTGTGTAGGGCCAGTGAGGTGGCATCTGCTGTAGACCTGTTGCTGCAGTAGGAAAACTGGAATGGATTTATGTCACTGCTTAGACAGGAGCTGATATGCTTCATCACCATCCTCTCAAAATGCTTCATCACTGTGGATGTGAGTACCACTGGTCAGTGGTCATTTAAGCAGGTTGCCACACTCTTCTTGGGCACAGGTATAATTGAGGTCTGTTTGAAACAGATGGATACCATGCCTTGTTAGAGTGAGATGTTGAAGATATCCGTGAATACATTAGCAAGTTCGTCAGCACAGGTTTTCAGTACTCAGCTGAGTACTCTATCCAGGCCAGATGCTTTTCTTGGATTCATTCTCCTGAAGGCAGCCTGCACGTCATCCTTGGATCCTGACAGCAGAGGATCATCAGGGTACATGTGCAGTGGCTCTTCATTATTTTGGTGGTCAAATCGGTCTTAGAAGACCTTGAGTTATCTGGGAGTGAAGCTTTTCTGTCTCCTACTGCATTGGATTTGGTTTTGTAACAGATTTTGTTGTTAGGCCCTGCCACAGTTGTCGAGTATCCTTTGCTGTTTCCGTTTTTGTCCTGAATCTCCATTTCGTTCGGGAAATGGGCTTTTCATATAAGTATGTAGTTATCCTTGCATTTACAATTTCACATGAGTCCAAGGCAAACTCTTCAGTATCTAAAAATGCATATACAGTAGATATCACACATGCACCGATACTCAAAATTTGAACGAACAAATAAATTATGCTGCTATGATTGGAGTTGAAGTGGTAGGGAGGCAGGAATGTATCTCAACTTTAATTTGCCCGAGTGGCATGACAATTTCGAACCTAATAAAATTGAAGCCTTACTTTAACATTTTTGGTTTCAATATTTGTTGATGGATACAGTCTGAGGTGAAGGGTAGGACAACCAATTATCTATGATATGGTATGAATTGATCTTGCTGCAAAATAGCATAAAATGTTTTGTTGCATGAATTAATGAGTTCTTTGTGCAGAATGAAACCATAATAAATGCCCAACAGATTCCCTGGAATCTAATTTCTTTACAGGTATTTAATTGTGTAGTGGCTGAGAATTTCTTTATTTTCTGTAAAGTCTGTTGAATTTGTGTTGCATTTCAGGCTGACAAATATCTTTTCTGCGGTTTTATTGCTACCAAATTCTTGAATTCATGAAGCCCAAAGTATCATTTACTGTAGATTATCCTCTTAGGTGCTTAATGTGCATTGAAAAATAGGCAGACTGTGGGTGTTAAAAGCTAAGGGTCCTAAGATAG
This sequence comes from Narcine bancroftii, assembly GCF_036971445.1. Classification (NCBI taxonomy): domain Eukaryota; kingdom Metazoa; phylum Chordata; class Chondrichthyes; order Torpediniformes; family Narcinidae; genus Narcine; species Narcine bancroftii. The sequence continues at coordinate 101,921,691 of NC_091476.1, read as the reverse complement.
GGGAGAGATATTATTGCAGGTAAAGGGTAGTTGAGATTGGTTTCGGTCATGAGTAGGGGCACAGTGAAGAGGAATGTGGGAGGTACAGGCAACATGATTGGATTGTGGCATTGCAGCTGTTACAATTGGAAGGAGAGAATCCTAACAGAGAAAGGTTCCAAGCAGAACTGAAGTAGGATCACAGGGATGAACTGGAAGATGGGATCTATTCTGGGAGGTGCCATTGATTTACTGATGAATAACATCTCACATGTGCTGTGAATTTTTCCTTCACTACGAGTGGCCCAAGCCCATGGTGCTGCCATGGAAGTACTGATCCACCTCATCACAGAGCACTGAGTATATTTTAGATTCACTCTCTCACAATGCACACTTCACAATATAATTTCTGGGTCTAAAAATGTTAAATTATATTTAATTAAGGTTGTTTGCCTGATATTTCAACTTCTAGATCCCCAACAAGAATCCTCCATTTGGTATTTTGGTCTCTAGAAATATTGATAAAATTCTTGCTACAATTATGCTTGTTGCTTTTAGATTTACCGTCTGTGATTGGCAGCGCTGTCGGCTTAATGATCCCCCTGTTAGTGGAGGCAGTGTTCGATGCACTGATGCTATAAAATAGCAGGTTTTGAGATTAGGGACAGGAATGAACTGTAGACATGCGTTTTTAAACAATTTGGGAGCTTGATATTTCTGCCTAAGACTTAGCCAGCTGTAAATTATTTCCTCCTAATTTGTGTTCAGGGCTTTTTTGCTTGCTAGTATATCATCCCTCATGATGCAGTTATAGAGTATTAGCCCAACTCATCCATGCCAACCAAGGTGCCTCCTGAGCCAGTCCCATTTTTCTGTCTTTGCACATGATGCAGAAGATCTTTCCAACACATGGCCTTGCAACAGGGAATCCTCTCAGTGGCTGCTGGAAGATCCTGCTGGGGGATTTATCCAAGGGAACAACATAAGGCCATAGAATGAGGACGAAGTCATATAACTCTCTCAGCCTGATTTTTCATAAAATCAAGGCTGGATCTCAATCTGCCTGTCCATCATATCCCGATCCCTCTTAGAATCCAAAGAGCTGAGCCTTGAATCTCCACAACAGATGATCATCTTCAGGCAGAGGATTATAAAGGTACAGTGCTCCACGTTCATGTTTTGTTTTATTAATTTAGTTCAGTGATGTATGAAAGCCATGTTTATGTTGACCGCAGAATCTGCCCCATTAGCTTGATATTATTTTGCGCTTTAATAGAGATGCTGGTTAATTTTTCTCATTATCTTCAAATGAGTCAACATTGTAAGCAGGGCCATGTGTTATATTTCAAGCATCACACAGTAATGTTTCATGTGATAATTTCTAGTAGTTTGGGAAAACCAGGTTGAGACTGAGAGTGAGAATTTTTAGGTTGCCTGCAAGATTGTTTCTCAAAGCAGCTTGTTGATGAGCCCACGAGGGGGATCAGCTGAATTGGGCTGTGTGTTGTGGAATGCAAGCTGGTGATTAGAGATCTTAAGGCAGTGATCACAATATGAATGAGTTCAATTTGAGATTTAAAAGCTAAAGTCAGATGTATCGGTATTTCAGTGGAGTAAAGGGAATTACAGTGGTAGGAGGTAAAATTATTGGGAAGATGCAGGATTGGGTTGTTTTTCGATAATCTTGAAAGTAATTAAAAATCTCATAAGGAGGGAAAAGATGAAGTATGAAAGTAGGCTGGCAGATAATATCAGAGGATACAAAACACTTCTTATGGAGAAATAATAATGGGAGACAAAGAGATGGCAGAGCAACTAAATGAGTATTCTGCATCAGGCTTCATTGTGGAAGATATTAGCAGTGGGCCAAATATCATAGGGCATCAGTAAAGGAAAGTGAGTGCAGTTACTATTTAAAGGGAGAAGGTGCTCAAAAATTGGAATGATTTAAGGGTGGCTAAGTCTCCTGGACGAGATGGATTGCACCCTCAGGTTCTGAAAGACGTAACGGTAATAATTGTGGAGACATTGATAATGATCTTTCAGGAATCAAATGAATCTGGTATGGTCCCAAAGAACTAGAAAGTTGCAAATGACACCCCATTATTCAAGAATGAAGGGAGGCAGCATAAAGGAAATAATAGACCGGTTAGCCTGACATCAGTGTTTGGGAAGATAATGGAGTCAATTATCAAGGATGATTTAAGGTGTAACTGGAGGAACAGCCTATTTGAATTGTTTGTTAAAGTGACAAGCTGGCTCGTTAAAGGAGCCTGTGGATGTTGTGTATTTGGATTTTCAGAAGGCCCTTGACAAGGTGTCACACATATGGCTACTTAAGAATAACAGAAAACATACTAGCACAGGCAGAGCAGTGGCTGATTGGCAGGAAGCAGAGAGTCAGAATTCTGGGATCATATTGTTGTTGGCTTCCAGTTGCTCATGGTGTTCAACAGGGGTCAGTGTTGGGGCCACTTTTTATTTGTATATTAATGATTTAGATTATGGAATAAATGGCTTTGTGGCCAAGTTTGCAGATTATACAAAGGTAGGTGGAGAAACATGCAGTGTTGAGGAAATAGAGATGCTGCAGAAGAACTTGGACGGATTATGTGCCAAATAAAATACAATGTCGGAAAGTGTACTTTGGCAGAAAAAAATAAATGGGCAGACTATTTTCTAAATGGGGAGAAAATTGAAAATACCCAGATGCAAATGGACCTGGGAGTCCTCGTGTAGGACAGCCTGAAGGTAAACTTGCATATTGAGTCAGTGGTGAAGAAGGCAAAAGCAATGCTGGCATTCATTTCAAGAGGAATAGATGATAAGAGCAGGGATGTAATGTTGAGGCTTTATAAGACATTGGTGAGAACTCACCCGGAGTATTGTGAGCAGTTTCGGGCTCCTCAAAGGATGTGCTAACATTGGACAGGGTTGTTTCAGAGGTGGCTCACAAGGATAATTTCAGGAAGGGTTATGACATGAGGAACGTTTGACAGCTTTTGGCCTGTACTCTTTGGAATTTAGGAGAATGAGGGGGAATTTCATGGAAGCATTTCAAATGTTGAAAGTCATGTACAAATTAGATGTAGAAAGGTTGTTTCCCATGGTGGAAGAGCCTAGGACAAGAGGGCACAACTTCAGGATTGAAGGGAGTCCACTTTAGAACAGAGATGCAGTGAGTGGTAAATCTATGGAATTTGTTGCCACAAGTGATTGTGGAGGGTGAATTTAAGGCTGCGATTGATAGTTTCTTGATCAGCCAGGGCATCAATGGTTCTGAGGAGAAGGCTGGGCAGTGGGGCTGAGTGGGAAAATGGATCAGCTCATGATTAAATGGTGGGGCAGACTTAATGGGCTGAATGGCTTATTTCTGCTCCTGTATCTTGTAGTCTTATGGTCTTATAGTTTTAAGAATTGTCAAGAAAAAGCTCAAGCTGAAAATGTGATTCTGGTCCAGATCACCAAGCTACAATCTAGTTTTATGAACTGGGAAAGAAGATTCAGTTTAGAAAGTTAAAATAAAGTTAAAAAGTGTGTTTCATATGATTTAAAATAAATTATTCAATCTGAACAACTCTTGAGATACATAAATCTCTTTCATTGAAAAGAAACAAACACCCCACTAGGCAACATCAGGTCTGCATGAGACTTACCATATTTCAGCATACAAGTTGAAACCCCCCCCCCCTCCCCCCACACTTTTCAGCCTCATTTTAAGGGTTTTATGATATATCTGGCTGCCTGAGGTTCCCTGTTGGCCGGCATATATGTCAACCCCAAAAGCTTGCGATGCCGTGAGCTGGGCCGCTGCTGGGCGTTGCTGGAGGTGATTGCTATCATGGAGGGTCCATCAACACAACGCAGCACGTGACAAAAGTATGAAGCGAGCTTTAAGTTGAAAGTGATAGAAATGGCCAAGAAAACCAAGAACTGCGCTGCTGCAAGAAAATTTGATGTGCATGAGAAGTTGGTAAGAAATTGGAGGAAGAAAGAAGAGACTTTAAGGAACATACCAAAAAGAGTGTTCGTTGGCCAGAGTTGGAAAATCACATTGCAGAATGGGTACGTGAACAGAGGCAAGATTGCTACATAGTCACACAAAATAAAATAAAAACATTTGCAGTGGGCAAAGTCACACCTAGACCTCAGTGATGATTTCTGAGGCTACAGTAGACTAGTGCAAACATTTCATGAACAGGAAAGTTCTGGTATTATGCCAAAAAATAAAAATTGCACAGAAACTACCAAAAGATCTTGGTCATAAAGTTGTAAGTTTTCACCAGTTTATTATACAGAACTGGCAGAAACACCAGTTTGTATTGACAAATATCGGAAATGTGGACGAAACCCCCATGAATTTCAACATGATAGACCATAGAACAGTGGAATGGAAAGGTGTTAAAACTGTGCAAACCAGAAGTACAGGCCATGAAAGGACCAGGTTCACTGTGGTATTATCGTGCATGGCTGATGGAACAAAGTTAAGACTCATGGTAATTTTCAAATGCAAAATTAAACCAAAAATGAAAATCCCTGCATTCATGAAAAAGGATGGATGGATGAAAATGGTGTAAAACTATGGATAGAAAATGTGTGGAACAGGTAGCCAGGTGGTTTACGCAAAGAATGGTGTTGGCTGGTCTGGGATATGTTTTGTAGCCACCTAACTGAGAAAAAAAGTAGATTAGCTCTACATAATACTTACATGGTGGTTTTCCTGGGTGGTTTGACATTTATATTGCAACCTCTCGATGTCTGCTTGAATAAGCTATTCAAAGACCATGAGCGTAAAGAACAGAATACATGGATGTCAAGTGCAGAAAAGTCGTTTACAAAAGGCAGGGCAATATGTGCTGCATCACTTGATGTGCTGTGTAACTTCATGCTCAACGTATGGGACAAAGTGAAAGTAGACACTGTGATAAAATCATTTAAAAAGTGAAGTATCTCTTGGCCAATTGATGGCACGGAAGATGATTTATTGTGGGACACTGACGACGAAGCTGAAACCACCTCATCAGATACAGACTGTAGGATCCATATGATGACTGTCTAAACAGTGGGAGTATGGATGTGCATGCCACCATCTTTGCTTCAGACGATAATAGCGAGAATGATTTTGAAAGGTTCTTGATATGTTGTTATTTTCAGACAATGATGGAAATTTTGAAAGGTGCTAATTGCTTTGTTGTTTTCAGTAAGAATCTCAATGAAAGTCTGTTGCAGTTGGGTTTTTTTTTCCCCAAGGGTCAACTTGTATGTCAAATCAGTTTTTCAATGGTCGACTTATACACCAGATCAAAACGGATTGGATTTTGAGCTGAATTTAAAGTCTCAAAATTTTACCCCCATTTTTTGAGATTTTTTTTTGGGTTTCACAACTCAACTGAGAAGCCGAAATATATGGTAGCTTTCGTGAAATGATATTCAAAATTCTGATCTTAAAATCTAAAAGGTTTTGAATCAGTTAGGAGATTGAAGTATTTTGTATGTTATGTTAACATGATGAAACTGTGTTCAATGGTAGACTGTAGTTTTTATCTGCTACTTTTCTATCACTTAATGGAACAGTGATGTATTTGCTCTCTTAAAAGTGTTGTTTCTTCAGATTCAGCAGTATGGGTCCTTGGTGGTTTTAAAACACGCAGCAATTTGCAAGAATTTTGAAATTTGGTTATGTTGAAAGGAATTTCAGGTTGGGTTGGTTTCGAAAGAATGGAGGAAATTGAGAGAAGATTTAATCATGATGTATAACAGTACATCTGAGGGAATGGAAAGGACCTACTTAGCATTGAGGTCAATAATGAAAGATCATATTTAAAATGAACAAAATAGAGGAGCGGATGAAAATAAGTTTTGGTTGTGGAGGTTCCCATTGAATTATCAAAGGTGATTAGTATCAGAAACCTTTATCACATTTAGAAGTACCGTACCCAGACAAGACTTGACATGTTGGCCCCAAGCCTGTGAATTGAGAACAAGAAAATGGGTTTCATTAGTATAGAACCTTGTTGGCTGCTTGGACACAATGGAACAAATTACATGATGAGCGTTTCTGCTATTATTAATCATTTGAAGAAGATGATTAATATCCTACTTACATAGGATAAAAATGTTTTTTCTCTTTTTAATTGTTTACTACACTACAGAGTTAAAGATTAGATGCACGTTCCTCATTTACAGGTAACTTATTTGTAAAACACACGAAACAAATGTTCATCCTATCAGCTAAAGAAAGATTAATTTTGCAGTGAGTTATCCCACCTGTGACAATGCATAGTTCTGTTGGGTGACCTGTAATATTGGCAGGCCTTTGTTAAATTATTGAAGATCTTCAACTTTATCTGCTACTTTTCATGTTCAATGTCCTGACAATTTGCTGAATAAAATTGAAATGTACGGCAAATATAGAGTTGTTCTATAATACCAAATAACCACCACTCAGTATGTCAAGTCACACTCCAGATGCCCTGCACCTCAAGTATCACTGAGCACTTTTGAACTTATAACTCAAAAATTTTAATTAATTTGGAAGACTGAGGTACTTTGCATGTTATATATTATATCCCCTAATCGTATATTTTGCATTCGGATTTCTCCCAAAGTCCTGGAGTGCTATTGCCGTGATGACTGAGCTGTTAACTCATTGCTCTCACTCTGCCAACCCACTAATTAGGTCAAAATCCTGAGGCCTTCCTATCTGAAGCCTACATCTAAAAACTGGACCCCAGCTTTTGAATCAACTTTGCCCCATGATGCCTGGAAACATACATTTCATAGGCTAATTGAGTCCTGGTGGCCCTTAAAATCACCTAAAATGAATGTATAAGGTAAATTAAAAGTTAAAGCAATTTTTCAGACTGTATATAATTATAATTAAAATACACTGGCAATGTGATTAACAGAATTATCAATAAACAAATGTCAATGAAGAGCTTTAAACTGCAACACCTATTTAATTTTACACCATCCATATTTTGAATGCAGCTAACCCTGGAAAGAATGTGAACAAGTGCTGAGAGTTCCCAATAAGCCAACAATTACTCTTTATTTGGAATTGCAACATGTAGCAATTAGTTGCAGATGTTTTATCATTTATTATATATTAAGAATGAACAACAAATTATCTGATTTGCTATTTGGTGGACAGAGTCTTTTATTTTCATGAGAGGGAAAGCTATCTGAGGCCAGGGGATATCTCACGTTTTATTATCTCATTTACTTTGAAAAGGACTTGTATATTTCCTATAGCAATGACTGATGACAGACTTGGCATGGATCAGAATGGAAATAAATGCCCTAATTATCTTGGAATACAAGTGGAATTAACTTGTGGATTCACATGTTATTCCAAGTTGCAGTCTCAATCTGAAGCACGATTAGCTTTTTGTGCGACATTAGGAGAAAACAAATGAAGGTTATTTCTATAATGGACCAAGAAGGCACAAATTTCATTGAAAGGAAGCAAAAAGGACAATAATATTAATAATGTGTTTAATTTCAAATAGTAGAGACTATTTGATGGTGTCAATTACTTTCACAGGTCGGATATTCTCAGCAATCAAGGAGAGCATTCATTAAGTCAAAATAAACAATTTACCTTATGATAATTACTTGAGACTCTCAATTACTCCCTCTGTTTCTCTGCGAGGACTTCTGCTCCTGCTTAGATTCATAGATCATAAAGCACAGAAACAAGATATTTGGACTATTGTGTCTGTGCCACCATCAACATTAATACCATTTTATTTCCTCAGATTCCCCTCAACTTCCTTCAGATTTTACCATTCACCTGTACACCTAAAGCACTTTGCTGTGGTTAATTAACCCTCACATCTCTGGGATGTGGAAGGAATCCAGAGCACCTGGAGGAAACTCTATGCAGTGAACTGGGATTCACTGGTAGGGTGTTGAGCTGAGGGCTGGCTCTTCCCCCATCTGCTCACATATAACCTTGGTTTCCCGTCTAAACCCAGAACCCTTCTGAAGACTATTGTGAGACCTTACCCATAGTTATAAGCTAATAAAAGCATTTGATCTCCCTCCAGTCGTGAGAGCTTTTATTCACACTACACTCTGCTAGACAGGATTGAACCCAGGTCGCTGGACCTTTGAGGCAGCAGTGATATGGATCATGCCACTGTGCTGCCTTACTTCTTTTCAGATGGTGCCTGATGCCACTCAGGCTCTGGGACTGCATGCTGATCTTCCTTATTTAAGCACCAGCTGCTGTCTATGGTTGACAGCACCCATCATAGAACAGTGATGTCTCTGCACCTGCTTGGCATACACTGTACGGCATTCCCAGTCAAGCTGCAAAATTTGAAGACCAATGATGTTTGCCACAGTAAGTCTGTTACCAGCATAACTCTCTATGAAGCAATGCTCGGCAATGGTGAAAGGAGAACAAATTGATATCAAAACCAGAGAAGTGGACGATAGCTCATGTCCCCCTCCATCCACCCCTCGGGGCTAAACTGGCTGTGTAATAAAGGAAGGAATGCATCAGGTATTGCATTCATCATTGGGAAAGTCATCTGAAGATTCAAGATTCAATTTAAATATTGTCATGTAATAAAAACAACATCATATTACACAGAATTGCTTTTGCCTGCTGTAAGGCAGACAGATTCCCCATTGGTGGAAATTGCCTGAAGCGCCTCTTACAGTCAAAGAAAGAAAAGCAAAAGAGAGTCCCCCCAGAGACCCCGAATGTCTGTAGATTCACCTCCAGTGCTTCCATAGCTTCCACAGCCACATAGAGTCCAGTCCAAACCATTGGCAACCAGAGCGCAATTCGAACCTCCAACGTGGTCAGGAACCCCTCAGCACTTTTGGCACCCCATCGCATCCTGGTTCTGATACCTGGTACCCCTTCAACCAATTTTGAGCCAGTCTCCAGCACTCCGCAGCCCAGCGTGAGTCCCCTGACAGCAGTCTCCAGCAGCTCTCAGCCTCCGTGGGGTTCCTCGCCAGTAACCCACCGCATGCATGGGTCTTTCATCCTCAGAGCTCCTCATTGGTCCGCGGCCGTGGTCACCGTCCTGTAGGTTGTCTCCTCTGCTTCTCCATCTCAGACGGGTGGGGGGGGGGTGGGGAAGGTGGTCTCCCCATTTACTGGTGCCTCACGCCAGTCCTCTGGTCCCCTAGAGTGTGCAACCCCTCATGTCTGCTGCCGATCAGAAGCACCACCATCTTGGGCGCAGACCCCACAATCATGGAATTTTAAATAAAACTACTGTCAGCTCCTTTAATGGGCCATTCAAAGCCTGTGTGGAACTGATGGCAGTTGACTGGGTGGTTCAACCACACTCGAGCGCTGTATCCCTGCTCCTCGCTCTCTGTGGGTTTGCACCAGCGGCAGTGCTGTTGTTACAGCAGCTCCAGCTGCACCGCCATTTTCATCCTCAACCAATTTCTCATTGAGAGAGTGGAAACCTATCCTATTGGTGAAAAGTTACAGGCTATTACCAGGATCCCATAGGGCATATGAATGCAGCCAATGAATATTTAGTGTCCAGTGGATCAGGTAACACTAGGAAATTGCAATGCCCATCTGCTCAGAACTGAAACTAAAACATGTGAATTCCTTATTCTGTGAATGCAGTGTCTGGGAGAACTCTGGGATGCACCATGGGAGATAAAGCAGAGGTCTGCTCCAGTTTCTCAATGGGTGTGATCTAGGAAGATCACTGTTGTGCTCAATTTGCTCGTAGAAGCAAGGATGCCTGATAGTTCCAATTACTGACTAAAATGGCGAATAATCAGGAGTAAACAGACTTCCCCAAGTTTCACAACAGTGAGCAAAAATTCCTTCTAAGAATTATTGTTCTGAGAATTGTTGTAGGTTCTTTATGCATCACTTTTTATAAAATCCTTGCCTTTTGTTGATGTCAAATATAAAGAAGACCAAACTATGTGGGAGAATTCTTTATATCTCAAATAACTTGCTTTCTTACAATAGTGCAGCTATTTCTCTGCGATTGCTGGATTATTATATAATGCAGATGGAAACGGCAGCATGGATCCCTGGCCCTTCATCACCAGCAACGTCCACAATAAGCTTCTGTTTTGTATTAACGACAGCTTTGAAATTCTTTCACGTTATTTTAATAATTCTGAAACTATTCAGGTGAAAATTGAGTTGACCTGAAGTGGAGCAACAGTGTATGATTTTCTCACCATCTTTGCATCTATTAGGAAATTTAACATCTGACTTTTTGACAGGATTTTTATTCATGCCAGCATTTTCTTTTGGATGTGAAATTTCTCCAAGGATTTCAATGGAAATGTCATATGCAGAATTCATCTCTAGAATGTGATTCAACCTCACTTGTTTAAACATCTGCTCTGACTTGTTTGGAGAACTCATCAGTGTTATCAACCACGAAAACTTTGCAGTATGATGTTCAATGTGCCAATGCTCAAGATATTTCTTTATCCTCACTGAGAGCTGTGACTGCAAACAGGCTTTTCCCCCCACTGATTTAGGTGAGATAAGATTTGGAGGTCGTGGGTTAAGGGTGAAAAGTGAAATGTTTAGAGGGGTCATTTGGGGGAATTTCTTCATACAGAGAGTGGTGAGAGGGTGGGATGAGCTGCCATCTGAAGTGGTGAATTTTGACATTTAAGAAAAATTTGGATAGGTATGTAGATGGGAGGGGTATGGAGGGTTATGGTCCCCATGAAAGTCAATGGGACTGGGCACAATAACAGTTCAGCACAGACAAGGTGGGCTGAAAGGCCTGTTTCTAGGCCATAGTATTCTTTAGTTCTATGGTTCTATGACTCATCTGTCATTGGAAGTCAAAGTCTTGGTCACTCTCAGATTCCTACCTGACATTTACGACTGACTGCTGCATTCTTTGGCTTGGCTTCGCGGACGAAGATTTATGGAGGGGGTAAAAAGTCCACGTCAGCTGCAGGCTCGTTTGTGGCTGACCAGTCCGATGCGGGACAGGCAGACACGATTGCAGCGGTTGCAAGGGAAAATTGGTTGGTTGGGGTTGGGTGTTGGGTTTTTCCTCCTTTGCCTTTTGTCAGTGAGGTGGGCTCTGCGGTCTTCTTCAAAGGAGGCTGCTGCCCGCCAAACTGTGAGGCGCCAAGATGCACGGTTTGAGGCGTTATCAGCCCACTGGCGGTGGTCAATGTGGCAGGCACCAAGAGATTTCTTTAGGCAGTCCTTGTACCTTTTCTTTGGTGCACCTCTGTCACGGTGGCCAGTGGAGAGCTCGCCATATAATACGATCTTGGGAAGGCGATGGTCCTCCATTCTGGAGACGTGACCCATCCAGCGCAGCTGGATCTTCAGCAGCGTGGACTTGATGCTGTCGACCTCTGCCATCTCGAGTACCTCGACGTTAGGGGTGTGAGCGCTCCAATGGATGTTGAGGATGGAGCGGAGACAACGCTGGTGGAAGCGTTCTAGGAGCCGTAGGTGGTGCCGGTAGAGGACCCATGATTCGGAGCCGAACAGGAGTGTGGGTATGACAACGGCTCTGTATACGCTTATCTTTGTGAGGTTTTTCAGTTGGTTGTTTTTCCAGACTCTTTTGTGTAGTCTTCCAAAGGCGCTATTTGCCTTGGCGAGTCTGTTGTCTATCTCATTTGCTGCATTAGAGTCATCCAAACTCCTCACTCGGGAAGGTGACATCTTTGACTTTTAGAGAAAGCAGGCAGCTACAAGAATTTGCTTCCATTGCACTTCACTTCAAAATGCAGGCATTTACAGACTGCTCCAATGAAGTAATATTCTATTCAGAGATTTTCTTGCAATCTGTTGCCCAAGAAGATCTCTGCCTTCTTGAATAAAGGGTATGCCTGATGTGGACACAATTTCTCACCAGCCACTTTTCCACCACTCCCCCCCCCCCACTCTGCCGTGTGGGAGTACTCTCCAACCACCCTACCCATTAGGATGGCATCCGTAATATATCTGGAAGGATGCTGTTTATTTAAGAGTCAGATGCTGGAATTGCAGTTGCTTTATTAAAATTAGAAGAGAGCAATAGGATACCTCAGACTGAAATCCCAAAACTCTTCTGTAATTGAAAATTGCAATTTTATGAGAGCGGCAGGGTGTCTTTACTACATTTTAGTAATATTAGAACAATTTCTAGTCTGATGAGTAAAAGTTATTTGTATTCATTATTTAAGTGATATGATGGGCTGGAATAGAAAATAGAAATGATATTGAAACCTTGGTTATTTCTTCACTTTTAATGACCTGTCTTCATTTCCACCAGGCTATATTTTGATTGATTAAGAAGGTGTTACTCAGTAATAGTAAATGTATTTCAAAATGCTCAGAAGTTTAAACCATGTTCTTGCAAGCAAAACATACTGATGTTCACCAAGGTGCCCTGCCTCCAGTCTAGAGCTGGCTAAATGCTTGCTTAAATATAATGGATGTCCTAAATTTGCAGTGAGCAATGATGGTCAGTTGCAATGCTGATCCCTTATCAGTTACCTTGAACTCCTATTATTGCGAGAAATCTTTCCAGTTTATTAACTTAACATAAATCTTAATGGATCGATACTCAGTCACTGAGCCTTTGATTTATTGTGCTTTGCAGATAGCATCTCCTTTATCAAGGTTATTACCAGAAACAGAGTGATTATTTGCAGTTGATGAGAAAACAATGCTTTCTTTCTGATGTATCAGGTGCTGACATACCCAGATGGTTATGTCATGAATACACTTGTGAAAAAGAGTCAGATATGTTATCAGTGAATTTATTTTACTGCTTATTGAATCCAGAGTTATGATCTATTAACTATTTAGATAACATTATATACAAAGGCTCAGTATAACGAATCATATCAGTGTACTCCTGATAGTTACAGAATTTTTATTGTGCCAAATAATAACAAATTAGGATGGCACGGTTGGTATAGCGGTTAGCACAACGTCTTTACAGCGCCAGTGATCAGGATCAGATTGAGGTTCGAATCTGGCGCTGTGTGTAAGGAGTTTGTACGTTATCCCTGTCTTCATGGGTTTTCTCCAGGGGCTCCGGTTTCCTCCCACTGTTCAAAACATACCGAGGGTGTAGGTTTAATGGGTGTAAATTAGATGGCAAGGGCTTGTGGGCTGAAATAGCCTGTTTCTGTGCTGTATGTCTAAATTTAAAAAAAATCTGTTATACTCTCACAAAGCAAGCTATTTAAAACGTTTTCTCTTCATTGAAATTATGTTAATTATAAGATACATTTAAAACATTGACTGCTGTGGTGGAGATTATTTTTTGAGACATTCTTCAGAGAAAAGTTAGCATGGAAGAGAATTGCTACATGATATAGCTTCTTAACCAGAGCTTGTGAGCTTTAAGCAGGAATAATTGGATTGCTTTTCTAGAGAATGGTTTGATTTTTAGTCTCTTCTTTAGAAAGTTGTTAATGTATCAGAAAAGGCATGGAAGAGAATAAGCAAGATTATCCCAGGTTTTGGAAGAGATTATGTCAATGAGAAACCAGAAGAAAGAAACTGCGGTACATAATCCATCAGCGTATCAGGTTCAGAAACTTCTTTTTCATTGTATTCTGTCATTGCCATTGGATGTCTCAATTGTTCAAGGAACCAGCTTGAAAGAGGTAAAAGTAGATTCCAGCTTTTGTATTCAAGATTTTGCAATGAAATCTATTTGTATTCTAAGGGTAATTCTAATAATTTAAAATTAATTACCTATCTTTTAGGAAAGATAGTTAAGAACTGATGTGGGCTACTTTATACAAGAACCAAAGCGGAGATGTGGAGATGTATTTTCACACTGAGTTCTATGAGTGTAAAATGCCCTGCTAAAAGGGAGGGATGAAGATGAATTTAATGGTGACAATACCACTAGAAAGGAAAATATTGCAGGGCTGTGAGAAGGAGATGAATGAGATAAATGTTTCGAGGAGTCACCATAGAGGCAATAAACCAAATGGGGTCGGTCTATGTTGTTTGATTCTAAGCTGGTAGCAGTGCTCAACTGATCAATATGTTTTTCTGGGAGAAGTGACTCAAAAGCTTGATAAAGGTCTTCCAACCAATGAACAGTATGAAAATAGAAAGTGCTGGTGGCTCTCAGCAAGTGATTCATCATCCGTGAGAAGAGAAACCATAATGACCTTTCAGGTCAAGGGCCTTTATTCAGAAGTGGAAAAGTGAGAAACCCTTTTCACTCTTCCCTCCTCATTATTTGGGATTTCAAACAGTACTTCCAGGTGAAGGGGTGCTTCACTCACTGTAGTGATGTAATGTATTATGCTGACTGCTTGCTATTGGTTATGACTGTAGATTGGCTCCACCCTACTGGTATAACAGATGGTGCAACTTATCCCACTAGTCAGTAGAGGTGGCTTCTTCTGTTAATAAAAGTCTATAGTATGATACAAGTCTGGTCCTTGCTTATGGCATATCACTCACCCATTGTAAATGGTTTACAGCATCACAATGTGACCTTCTCTTCATTGGACAAACCAAAAAGTATATTGGAGGAACATTACTTCCACAAGGGCAATCCAGAACTTCTGGTTGCCTCATATTTTAATTCTCCATCTCTCAGACTCTGCCTTTGGGTCTCATATATTTCATGGAGGCCAACATGGGCTTGGGGAGAGCACCTCATTTTGTGTCTGGGTACATTGCGTCACTTGGAAATATTAATGAATTTAACCATTTTGGGCAGCCTCTACAGATGTGACTGTAGCTTTTTCACTTTTTTCACTTCTGTGTCTAATTGTTGGTTGGCAACATTAGTCTGCACTCTATAACATATGCAGTAAAACTCCCAATATCCTGCACCCATAGGGACTGATAGATGCTGGATTTTCGAGTTCCTTGACACTGTGTTGCCTCTATGGTGTGTTGTCTGATTGGCAAATTAACTGCTGGGGGTGCCAATTATAAACTTCTGTATTTTTAACTTGTTTATTTTCTGTGATTTTTTTTCCGGTTGCTTGAATTCTGGATAACAGGGATTTTACTGTATTCCTTCTGTTCTCTCCCTTCTCTGAAACTTAAAACATGCTAATTTTTCTGAGTTTTCCAGGGCAGACTCCTTGACTTTTTGTTTGTCTTCCCACTCATGTTGTTCGACCTGTGGAATATATTCAACTTCCTCTGTTTTTACTTTGGATTTTCCTCATCTGCTTTTTTTTTCAATAAACGGAACCAGTGGACAAGAGGAAGCATGCCATGTGATATGGGCAGAGGAGTGGAGGATGCAAGGTCAACAAGGTTCACAAACCTGAAGCTTTGAGATTTCCCCAGAATATAGGGAGACAAAAAAAAGATCCCCAGTGAAAACAGTGGACCAGGGAAAGAAATCCTGGATTATTCAGAATCAGAATTTATTGTCATGGACATGTCACAAAAAATTTATATAAACCACATTTCAAAATAAATAAAAATAGTGCATGAAAATTAAAAAGTACCATTCAGGAATCTGATGGCAGCGGGGTAGAAGCTGTCCTTGTGCCATTGAGTGCTCATCTTTAGGCTCCTGTACCTTTTCCCCAATGATAGCAGAGTGAAGAGGGCATGGCCTGGGTGGTGGGGAACTTTGAGGGTGCTTTCCTCAGACACCAGCTCTTGCAGATGTCCTTGATGGAGTGAAGATGGGTTTGTGATGTCAAGCCAAGTTAACAACCCTCTGCACTATTAGATACTTTAAAGATTTTAAAGGCACCCTAGTAATTCTTCATTTTTTTTTAGAAGAAATGGGATAATGGTCTCTAGTTGATCTGGGATGGAACACCATGATAGTCCAATTATATGGAATCTGAATGGACTCATTTTAATGAATATCTATTCTAATGAGCTATTTGGTATGTTGTAGCATGTTGTGAGTGAGTGCAGCCTAGAGAATGAAGCGGTAGGCTATGCACAACTAACTGATTTAATTTGAATCTCGCATGCAGCCTTTATGGAGTTCCACTCCATACGCACTGGTGCTCGCATCATGATGATCCAAGTGTGTACGTGCCCTTCTGGTCTGTACTGGAAGAGATGGTCCGGTGACACCATCCTTGCCGCGGCTTCCCCAGAGCCCACGTGTAATAAGCGGGGCTGGTTTGCCGCTGCAATTATGTGCGTCGCCACAATGTAATGATTAACCATCGTGTACCAGTGGTTTTCAAACTTTTTTTTCCACTCATATACCACCTTAAGTAATCTCTGTACTATAGGTGCTCTGTGATTAGTAAGGGATTACTTAAGGTGGTTTGTGAGTGGGAAGGGAAGGTTGAGAATCACTGCTCTAGACCCAATTGTTACTGAAATATTTTGCTTGAGAAAAATTGTCATTAGCCTATTTCCTTTGGAGTTATGAAACCGTGCACATAACGAGTCAATGAGGTACAATTAAAATAGTGGTTTTAAAACTTTTTCTTTCTACCTACCTACCACCTTAAGTAATCCCTTACTAATCACAGAGCACCTATAGCATAGGGAATACTTAAGGTAGTATGTAAAAAAATTGAAAACCACTGGTGTACCATAATTGAAACATATCAGGTTGTTGTCCTTTTCACATTTATTGAGATTTAAAAGGATTTGTTTAAGGCTTTCCAACACTTTCCCAACTATGGCTGATTATTTTCTCTGGAAAGGAATGGTTAATCAGAAAGCATAATGCAGGCTGTCTGTGGGTGGGCCCATCAATGATGATCCCAGTCCAAATACTTTGTTATGAGGTGGTTTTCCATTGGCCCTTCACCCATGGTCCTCTGAAAGTGTAAAATTAACTTAAATATTTTAGTCTTTCCTTGCACACCCCATATACCAGATTTTTTCTCAAACCTACAAGAATAAAATGATATCTATTCCCAGAGATGCATTTTATCTCTTGGGTCTTTGGTTCTGTTCTCCGATATTTTTTTATTCTTCATGCCAAAATCACAAGAAATATCGCAATGGTCTACAAATTAATGGAGAGACAAAGAGAAATTATAGTAATGCTACTCACACCATGATACTAACTAGAAGTGAAAACTGTTGAAAAAGATTAAATACACTCACAATTAGTTTTTTCAGGTGAGACATTGCGGAATCAAGGTCGCAAAGAGGAGTGTTTGGTCAATTAAGCTTGAACCAGCTCTATGTAAGAGCAATCTAACTAATTCAAAGTTCAAATTTATTGTTAGAGTACATGCATAACATCACATACAACCCTGAGATATTCTTTCTTGTAGGCCAGGTAGACTTTCTACTTATTGGTAACAGGTAGAATTTCTGCTTATTGCAAAAAAAATTGTACTCAAGAAAAACAATTGTACACAAAAGAGAGAAATGTAAACAAATAAGAAACATAAAGAACTGACTGTGAAATACAGAAAATAAATATTAAATTATAAATAACATGCAAAGTAAGAGTTGTTAAATGAGCCTCTGGTTACCTGGTAGAATGAGGTATGTGAATGGCAGTAGTGAGAACAGAGTGTGTGCGAGGTGATATGGATATTTGACTCTTGCTTCTGCTCTCCAATGGCAGCATTCCCTGTAGATTTTCTCGGTGGGGAGAGTTTTACCTGTGAAGTACTTTCATACAGCATAGAAGCAGACCTTTCAGTCCAACAATTCCTCACTGACCATCATGAATCCATTTACACTATATCCTCCCCACATTACTCTCAACTTCCATCCACAAACCCAGTAGGGGCAATTAAGTCACCAGCCTGCATAGTTATGGGATCCTGGAAGAAACCAGAGTACCAAAAAGAAGCTCTGCAGATATGGGGGATGAGACAGAAGAAAAGGTCAGGCTTGAAATTGCTTTGCTGAAGCCCCATTAATTGTGCGGCCCTCGATCCCTATCACAGGTACAGTTTCATCTTCCTTCACAACTACATTTGTCCATGCATGACAGACATGTATCATTTGCAGGGGTTTTCCTAAAGAGAGGTTAAAAGGAGTATGGGAAACAGGCTGCAGTGCATTGGCTATGTTTTATAGCATTATAAAGACAGGCCTTTCTGTCCATCTGTGCTGCCTATCTCTTCTTGTGCTTTTTGTCAGCACATGGGATATAGCACTCTCTGTCTTGGTGATTGCTCATCTAGGCAGTGGGTTCAAGTCTCCTGCAGCGATTGACTCACCTCCTGATACCCCAGGGCCTGTCCACCAGGGCATGATCCAATTGTGATAAAATACCCTCAACTTGCCTGTACTGGTCAGCTTGAAAGACATAGAAATCTGACAACATTTGGAACAATTATGTACTATTACCTGACACTTGGAATTTCCGGGAAGATAATTCCATGGTAATTAGCTGCTCAGCAGGAATCAAGAGAATGGGAATAAAGGGACCCTATTCTGGTTGGTCACTGGTTACCAGTGTTGTTCCACAGGGGTCAGTGTTGGGCCACTTCTTTTTACATTGTACATTAATGATTTGGATTGTGGAATAAATGGCTTTGTGGCTAAGTTTGCAGATGATACAAAGGTAGGTGAAGGGGCAGGTAGTGAGGAGGAAATGGAGAGTCTGCAGCGGGAGAATGGGAAAAGAAGTGGCAAATGAAATATAATGTTGGAAAGTGTTTAGTCATGCACTTTGGTAGTAGGAACAAATGGGCAGGCTGGTATTTGAATGAGAAGAAAATTCAAAATTCATAGGTGCAAAGGAACTTGGGAGTCCACAAGCAGCATGCCTTAAAGGTTAACCTCCAGAATGAGTCGGCAGTGAAGGTGAATGAATTGTTTGCATTCATATCTGGAGGAATAGGATACAAGAGATGAGATGTGATGTAAAGCATTGGCAATGCCTCACTTGGAGTATAGTGTATGGTCTTGGGCTCCTTGTAGAACCATAGAACATTATAGCACAGAAACAGGCCCCTTTGGCCCTTCTAGTCTGTGCTGAACCATTTTTTTTGCCTAGTTCTACTGACTTACACCCACTCCATAGCTATTCATGTACCTGTCCAATTTCTTCTTAAATATTAAAATTTAACCCACATTCACCACTTCAACTGGCAGCTCGTTCCACATTCCCACCTCTCCCTGTGTGAAGAAGTTCCCTCTTTGTTACCCCTGAAGTTTTCTTTTGCACCCTTAACCCATGGCCTCTGTTTTGTAATATCACCTTCTTTCTTTGGCTTGGCTTCGCGGACGAAGATTTATGGAAGGGGTAAAAAGTCCACGTCAGCTGCAGGCTCGTTTGTGGCTACCCTCAGTGGAAAAAACCTACCTATATTTACTCTGTCTATTCCAATTTGATTGAGGTATTATATTAAATACCTTTATTAAATCTCCCATCATTCTTCTACGCTCCAGGGAATAAAGTCCTAACCTGTTTAACCTGAAGGCCGGGCAATGTATACTAGTAAATCTCTGCACTTTTTCCTATATTATTAAGATCATTTCTGTAGTTAGGTGACCAAACTGCACACAATACTCCAAATTTGGCCTCACCAATGTCTTAAACAACTTTACCATAGCATCCCAACTCCTCTTCTGAATACTTTGATTTATGAAGGCCAATTTGCCAAAAGCTCTCTTTACAATCCTATCTACATGTGATGCCACTTTCAGGGAATTAGATATCTGTATTCCCATATCTCTATGTTCTACCACACTCCTTAGTACCCTCACTGCTTGTTTTCCTGACTTCCCATGAATCTGTGCCCATTTCCTGAGTGAATACTGATGAAAAAAAAACCATTTAAGATTTTCCATCTCTTTTGGCTCGATACAAAGCTGACTACATTGATCTTCAAGGGGACCAATTTTGCATCTTACTATCTTTTTGCTCTTAATAGACCTGTAGAAATCTTGAAGATTTTCCTTCACATTTGTCGCCCAAAGCCACCTCATGTCTTCTTTTAGTCTCCTGATTTCTTTCTTGGGGTTTTTCTTATATTTTTTATACTCCTCAATATACCTCTATCTTCTTCTCAACTAGATCCCCCCTTGAAGACCAAGATTCCCTATGCCTGCGGATCTTCCCTTTAATCCTGACAGGAATATACTCTCAAAATTTTACCTTTGAAGTCCTCCACTTTCTTTGCACATCCTTGCCCGAAAACAACTTTCCTCAATCCACACATTCTAGGACCTCTCTTATTTCCTCGAAATTGGCCTTTCTCCAATTTAGAATCTCAACCCAAGGCCCAGACCTATCCTTTCCATAATTAACTTGAAACTAATGGCATTATGATCACTGGATCCAAAATGTTTCCCTACACATACTTCTGATACCTGTCTTGTCTTGTTCTTTAAAAGGAGGTCCAGTTGGTTATATTGATTTAGAAATCTTTCCTGGATAATGTGTTGGCATTGGAGAGGGTTCAGAGAAGATTTACAAGAATGATTCCTGGAATGAAGGAACTAACATGAGAATTGTTTGATGGCTCTTGGACTGTACTCCTTGGAGTTCAGAAGAATGAGGGAAGACCTCATAAAAGCATTTTGAATGTTAAAAGGCCTGGACAGAGGAGATATGGCAAAGGGCACAACTTCAAGATTGAAGGGTGCCCATTTAAAACAGAGATGCAGAGGAATTTCTTTAGCCAGAGAGTGGTGAACCTGAAATTTGCTGCCATGGGTGGCTGTGGAGGCCAGGTGATTGAGTGTATTTAAGACAAAGATTGATAGGTTTTCAAACAGTCAGGGTATCAAAGGTTATGGGGAGAAGGCAGGGAGTGGGGCTAAGTGGGAGAATGGATCAGCTCATGATGAAATGGTCGAGCAGACTTAGAGGGCTGAATGGCCTACTTCTACTCCTACATTTTGTGGTCTAATAAAAGGAAACTTGAACCCTGAACAAAGCAACCAGCATAATTAATGGCCCATTCACCAGTCTAAATATTAATTCTGAAAAGTGAAGTTCACACTATTCACAAAATGGATTGTAGATACTTGCAAAAGCTCCTCCGTACATAACTTCAAAACATGTAACATTAAAGAATTCCAGAAAAAAAAATTAATAAAGGTTTTACTTTCATAAGTCAATGAGGGCATGACTCTGTCCAATCCCATTATTATTTTCCAGGTGCTCACTATCATTTGCTCAGTAAGACGGTCCAGCCTGTTGGTCTAGCATTCTGTATTCAACTTTTGAACAAGACTTGCGCAATTAACCAAGTGTGAATATGATGCCATGGTGACCACAGAGATCAGGCCAAAAGCAGGAGTAGGTTCTTAAATGCTTGCGCCTAACATATTCAGGTAAAACAAGGAATGGCTGAAAGGAAATAAAGTGGCAACAGTGATTAAGGATTATATTGCAGAGCTAGGGAGAGTGGATGCCATGCAACAATGAAGCACAAAATCTATCTATTTCAATTAAGAAACAATAGCAGCACGATTACACTGCTGGGACTATTTTATAAGCTGCTAATTAGTGGAAAATACATTGAAGAGAAAATTTGCAGATGCAAAAAAACCAATGATTTATGATAATTGGAGAGTTCATCTATCCAAAATTGGTCTGGGTCCACATAACAAAAGACAAACAAGGGGGTATAGCTCAATGGTAGAGCATTTGACTGCAAAAGACAAACATGAAGAGGCATTCTGAAAGGTGTTCAGGAGAAGCTTATTGATCAGTCTGTGTTTTGCCAATTGATGAACATGGTGCGGCTTGTCTTAGTTCAACAGTGGATGATTACTATGGTAAACCATTGTTATGTATAATTGTCTGGTCAAGCACACCTACTGGCTGATTGTACCTGTGGCCCCGCCCCACGGGCTTCTGTATAAAGGTGACTGTTCCACAGCCCCCTGCAGTTGAGTGCAGGACAACTGAACAGTATGGATGTGCTCTTAAATGAATAAAAGATATTGGTTTCTCTACAATAGTCTTTTGAGTAATTGATGGTGCATCAATTACAAAGATAGAGCACGAAGCAGAGCAGGAGAACATTGACAGATTCCTATGTGCTGACACATTGGAGTCAGGCTGATTGCAGAGAGTTCTGAGGGTAAGTACCTAAGAAAGGCAAAGGGAGATCACAAGAGATGCCTGGCAGAAATCATAAATGGGAACCTGAAGACTTTCTCTGACCTGCAAACAGGAAGAGTGTTTGAGGAGCTGATCATAGACCAGAAAGTAATTTCTGTAACACAGAAAGTAACACAGGGATGAAGGACATGGCTTTACCTCATTTGAGATACTGCTTTGCTAAAAATTGATAGAGGGGGAAGTATAAAGGCCAGCTGCACTAAAACGAAAAATCATCTGGTTTGGATGTACAATCCAAATGTTAAAAAGAAATACATTACTGCAGGCAATCTGAAAAGCAGCGAATGCTGTGGATACTCAGCAGGTCATGAAGCTAGCATGGTGTGAGAAGTGTGGTGTGCTGTTAGCCAGAATCAGACACACACAAGGTAAAGACTGTAAAACAGGCTTTAATCCACAAAGACTTCCACAGAGCCAAGCTGGCTGAAGCTGCAGTAACTCTGAGTGAGACTTCGGGAGGCTGGTGCAGGCTTATATCCTGGAGGGTGATTGACAGCCGGCCAGGTGTTGTTTTGTCCCCTTACACTCCTGCAGGTACAGAGGTTTCCCCCTGCAGTAGGCCAGTGGTGTACCACCACAAGAAGCAAAGACTGTTTCAGGCTAATGGCCTTGCATCCATTATGATGGAGGATCCTCAACCTGAAACGTAAACTGTGTTTCTCTTTCTCCTGGTAGTATCTGACCTGCTGAATCATTCTCTCTTTAGGATGCATCTAAGGTCACTGAGAGGCCCTAGCCGAGAACTTCCAACCATCGCTCGGTTCAGGGGCAGTGCCTACAGACAGGAACATTGCAAAGTGCACAGGGGCTTACCCAATAACTGGCTGGTTTAATCTTGGTGGAGGAGAAAGTTCTAGTAACAATAGTCGGCTCCTGAATACCTCTAATGAGTGGGTTTGATGAGAAAAATCCAGCATTAATTTGTTAAATGCAAATACCAAATAACTTGATAGAGTTTTTTTTTTTGCCAAAGAAATAGAATCAATGAAGGAAATGTAATTGATATGGTATATATGGACTTCAGAAAGGCAAATGATAAGGTGCCATTTATTAAATGTGTCACTATTTAATAAACTTCTCATTATGAATGAAGAGGCTGTAAGTAACAGGACAAGAAGTCTCATAGTGGAAGGTTACAACTTAGTATGGTGTAAGTTCCCATAGATTGGTGCCAAGTCCATATCTTGGTGCACATTAATAATTTGGAGTTGGGTATATGCAACAGAATTTCTAAACCTTCAGGTAGGAGTGCAGTGAACAGTGAGGAGGTTAATAAAAGAATTCAGGGAAATAAAACATTTCCCTGTCTCAGTCTGTATTTGGAAAGATGAACCCCATTATTACACTCTGATAAGTGGAAGATGGAATTTAATGTGGGGAAATGTGAAATGTTATCTTTTATTGTGAAGAAACATAGAAAATAGGTGCAGGAGTAGGCCATTTGGACCTTCAAGCCTAAACCACCATTCATTTTGATTATAGCTGATCATCTACTCAGTACCCAGTACCTACCCTCCCAATACCCCATGATCCCCTTAGCCACAAGGGCCAAATCTAACTCCCTCAAATATAGATAAAGAACTGGCTTCATCTATTTCCCATGGCAAAGAATTCCACAGATTCACCATTCTCTGAGAGAGAAAAAATTCTCTTCTCAGTCCTAAAAGACTTCCCCCTTATCTTTAAACTGTGACCCCTGGTTCTGGTTTTCCCCAACATCGGGAACATGGCAAAGAATTCCACAGATTCACCATTCTCTGAGAGAGAAAAAATTCTCTTCTCAGTTCTAAAAGACTTCCCCCTTATCTTTAAACTGTGACCCCTGGTTCTGGTTTTCCCCAACATCGGGAACAACCTTCCTGCATCTAGTCCTAAAAGACTTCCCCCTTATTCCTTAAACTGTGACCCCTGGTTCCGGTTTTCCCCAACATCGGAAACAACCTTCCTGCATCTAGCCTGTCCAATCCCTTAAGATTCCCCCTTCAATCTTCTAAATTCCAGTGAGTATAAGCCTAGTTGATCCAGCCTTTCTTCATATGTAAGCCCTGCCATCCCTGGTATCAATCTAGTGAACCTTCTTTGCATTCCCTCAATGGCAAGGATGTCTTTCCTCAGATAAGGAGACTAAAACTCTACACAATACTCGAGGTGTGGCTTCACCAAGGCCCTGTACAGCTGCAGTAGACCCTCTCTGCTCCTGTACTCGAATCCTCCTGCTATGAATGCCAACATCCTATTTGCTTTCCTCACTGCCTGCTATACCTGCATGCCCACTTCCAATGACTGATGCACAGCGACACCCAGGTCTCATTGCATCTCTCCTTTTCCTAATCGGACACCATTTAGGTAATAATCTTCTCTCCTGTTCTTGCCTCCGAAGTGGATAACCTCACACATATCCACATCATATTGCATCTACCATACATTAGCCCACTCACGTAACTTGTCTAAGTCACCCTGAATCCTTTTAGCATCCTCTACACAGCAAACCCTGCCACCCAGCTTTGTGTCGTCTGCAAACTTGGAGATACTGCTTTCTATTCCCTCATATAAGAGAAGTGATATAACCTAGAGAGCTCACTTCCACAAGGGGTACAAGAACCAAGAGATCCAAGGACATATGTTTGAGAAAGTGATTTAAAAGGCATGTGGGATCCTGGGGATTATAATGAAGTCACAGAATAGAAAAACAATAGTGGTAACCTTTTATATATAATTAGTTCAGCTGGAACTGAAATATTCTGGCCTAGATGTACTCGAGGGACGATGTGTTGGCTTTAGGAAAGTTGTAGTCGAGGTTCATGGAAACATTTCCATGGATGAAAGATCTTTGGTTGTGTAGACCAGAAGATATTCTAAATTTTCGACACTGAAGGAGTTGTGAAAAACAGGGAACATGCAGCTAGCATGGAGTGAGAAGCAAAGCCTGTATTTCAGATAAATGTTTCAGCTGGGAAAACACAGGATGAAGGTGAATAGGGAAAGAATGGGAAGTGACAAGAGGGAAAGAAACATCTCTTCAATAAGTCTTTGGGAGAAAATCTGATAAGACAAATATGAAAGAAACAGTGTATGGTGCTAACAAATTTAGTTCATTTTACTGCTTTTAATGTCTTATTAGGATAAATTCAGCATCCCGGCATCACCGGATCAAGGAAGCAGGGGAATGTGTGACTGCACTACTCTAATTCCAGTTTGGTAATTGTTTAATTGCAGCTCTTTAATTCTTCTATATTTTCCCATTTACCTTATTTATTTGCATAATTTTCCTTAGATAATAAATCAGTTTTAATTAGTGAGATTCCAGCTATTGATATTAAAGAAAACCAAAAATTCATCCAAAAATCTTTTAGGTTCTTTTATAAGAGAAAAAAAGGCATATGTAAAGATAGATATTCTCCGTGCTTACATCGCTGCACTTACCTCCATAAAAGGTCCGAAGGCGGTTGTACTGCTGGGGTGGGGATGTACATTTCAAGGTGGAGTGTAGTCGCTCCACCTTCTCCATAAAATGAATGCCGTTGAAAGAGGCTGCAAAGGAGAGGGCTGATGACATCGTGATGATGACCCAGGAGCCACTACTCGGGGCTCCCCGGTGATTGGTGCTGTGGATGGTCTGGGGTGCCGCAGCCGGTGCGCTGCTGATTATGGAGGGGCCGAGGACTATTGCACGTGTCCCACAACGGAGCTCGGCCTTAGTTCCAGTGTTGGTCATGTTTTATTAAAATACCTAAAAGCACATTAAATACCACAAACAGCAGATAATCAGAATGATTACAGAAGTGAAATTAATACTAATATCAAGTAAAATAATTAAAGAAATGCTGTTTTTCAAAATTAAATGGCACACTCATATTTGGAATCACTTGTTTCTGAAAAATTTGTTAGTCTTAATTTCACAGGATGTTGATGTTAAAGCTTCCAGCTCCATCTTGGTGTGATTCTGTGTCCTGAGGAGTTTCCAGTTGTTCTTCCCCAGCTTATGAAGGGTATGCCTCCATCTCCTTCCTGCCACCTGGAAATGTCCTCTTTCTGTTTTTCCTCTTCCCCCCCCACCCCGCCCCTTGCTCCTTCACCAAAGCCACTGAGATTTAGAGCAGGAGGGCAGTGAGGAGCCAGGAATGGATGTGCAAGGTGAGGGGAAGTAGAGGGAGTCAGGTCTGAAGAGCATGAGGCCCAGCTGGGGCAAGCAGATTTGGGGCCAGGGATTAAAGGGACTGAGCTCCATGGCCTGGGAGGAAGGTGGTGAGAAGCGAGCCAGCATTGAGTAGAAGGTGGTGGCGGAGGGAGAAAAGCTGAGGGGACGCCGGGGAGTGGTTGATCCCAAGCAGCAGCAAGAGCTGGGCCCGAGATAGGATCAGGTAATGGGAATCCCCCCCCCACCAGCAACTGAGTCGGTGCAGAGGGATCAGGTGAAGGGAATCTCCCCAGCTGCCATGCTGGTGCAGATGGGAAGCAGCCTAACAGCAGCCGAGCCGGGCCAGAAGGAGGTAAGCAAAGGTGCAGCAGAGTCGGGTGTGGTGAGCCTCAGGCTGCTGAGGAGTGGACACAGAAAAGCAGAGCTGGAGACTCCGATGGACGAAAGAGGGGAGCGAAGAGCCGGGCTCAGTGTGCCAGAGAGCCTGTGCCAGGCAGAAGAACTGGAAGAAGGAGCCTCAGATTTTATAACGAGTACCACTTTTTGTTTTAATGCGGGATCATAATCCCCCATGCAACTGGAAGCGCACTGCATTTCCCTGGTGCTGACAATGACAGAGTAGTTCCAGCTGCGAGGAGGATTATGGGTAACAAAGATGGCCATTGCTCCTGTATTGAGCTTCCGCAAGGTGCTGGAGCAGCCCTGAAGTGCCCGGTCAGGTTCCGGAGCAGTGCTATAGTGGGGTCCAACAGCACTGCACCCCCTGGAAGTAAGTTTTAACAGGGGTTGGGGGGGGCATAATTTCAGTGCTTGCCATAGGCCGCTTTCCCTTCTCGGCGCATATATTTGACGTCACGATGGCGGGTGGCGCTACTACACCACTCACCCCACCTCCTTCAGCTTTGAAAGCCAGCTCCCGACTTAGCTGTGCATAAAGGGACCACAGGATCCGCATTATAAAAGGTAAAGTCGCTTTTTTTTAACTTGAACCGGCTCTATGTCATGAGGCAATCCTACACTTTTGGAGTCGACTTCCAGTCACAAAACACTGAGCAATGTAAAGTTTATTCTGGTGTGTTTATATGATGGAAATTAGTATTTTATCGTCCAATGCTTCACACCTAATAAATGATACAGTATTTGGAATTACCATATTCTCGCTAGAGACATTGAATAATAGATTTTATTTTTTCCTTGCTTCCCTGATTGTTGCATTAAATTCTATATCTACTCTTGTAATAATTTAATATACATCATTACATCTAAATTTACAATTTTACTTTTGAGGAAAGATTTGAAAAAAAACCCCACAGCTTATTGTCTCAGTACTTTGAATAGCAACCAAATGACAAAGGCAAACCTACTTGGATATAAAGGGTTGTCATTTCATGTTTCTATTTGGGAAAACTAGATTGAAATGTTTTGAAATTACAAACCATCTTAATGCCATTCTTCAAGAAGATGTCAACTTTGCTTGTCAGTTCCCTTCTCCTCCTGGCAACCACCAAGTGACCTTCCCTCCCCCTAACTTTTGAACTTCCCTTTGATCTCTCCAGATACCTTGCTCCATAGTATCCCCTAATCTTATTGTGCCTTGGGATGGAAAATAAGATGGGAAATCCTGCATAATATGGGAGAGTTGGCAACTCAACAAAGATCTACGTGTTCAAAAGCATGTCTGATTTTTATTTCAATCCAAGAATATCTGGGAAGCAGAGATAAAAAGTGTAAATCAGGGCCTTTGTGCTATTTGGCAGGACCTGTGGGAAACACATTCCTCAGGATTTCACTGTTACAAAGCAATCCTGCTTCCTTCTCTCCTCTGTGATAATATGACAAATTGCCTTGCTCATCTATAAGCTTCAATGACTGTGATGGCCTTGTGCATTATATTTGGATTTATTTGCAGTGTTTCTTGGTGTTCCTTACAAGGTGATTAATATGAACCATTGGATTCTATCCATAAACATTTCAAAATACTTGTGCCTTTCACATTGTCAGACCAAGCCAAAGGACTTTTCAAAAAAACTTCAAAAGAAGTAACTGTTGTTAGATAGGAAGCAAGAGACCAGCTGCTTGTTGTGGGGTAAAATGGATGGTGGAAATGCTGAAGAATATGCATATTCATTCTTGAAAGGATTTTGAGGATCGCTGTCACCTAAAAACCTCGAGGGGATTTACATGAAGTGATAAATGTTATTTAATTAAGTAAATCCAGAAATCACTCAGCAGGTTAGGCATTGTCTGTGGAAAGAGAAACAGAGTTAATGTTTCAGGTTGAAGACTCTTCACAGAACTGAAACAAATGAGAAAATTGGTCAGTTTCCACTCTCGGAGATGGTGAATGATAAAGCACAGAGAAGATCTCTGGTGGAGTGAAGGCAGAGGTGACAAGTTGCCAAGGACATGGTTAAAGAGAGAGAAAATAAACAAAGGGAGATGTCGTTGTGATGGTCAGAATTGTTGCTGAAATCTTCAACCATGTGGAGAATGCAGGAATGCCCAGCAAATCAGGCAGCATCTGCAGGGGGAAAAGAAAATGATTTCAGTTTTCAGAAACCTGTATTTTCACAGCCTTGATGTGTCTGTTTGTTTGTTTTCTTCCTGTCTATTGCCCTGATCAATCAAGTAATGAGATGGCTCCAAACATCAGAATCATCATGGCCTCATCCTTTGCCCTGTCCATCCCTCTCTCATTCTTCTGAAACTTAAAATTAACTTGTTTTCTCTCTTTACAGTTCTGATGAAGAGTATTCAATCCTGCTTCTCTCTCCATATACAGGTATGCTGCCTGATCTGCTCAATAGTTCCAGCATCTTCTGGTATGTTTGGGGGTTGGGAGGCAGGAGCCAAAGTATGTCAGTGAGCATGGATTCAGTCACGCCCCTGATAATTGGAACTGTCTACAGCAATGGGAACAAGGTCCAGGGTTTTGGATGAGTTTATAACAAATGAAAGATTATTGAGAAGAGATTTGGATTCATTAACTCTAAAGGTTATTCAACATGCATGAGATTTTGTGCTCTAAGTATTTTGAAGAAATAACAGGAGATACTCTGGAGCCAGCACAGGAGAAGATATGGCAATGTCATGGAGTTGGTCATTCAGATCAGTATTTATAGTAAATGGAGATTGTAAAACCTATTTTAATCTGTGACAAATCCTAAGTTGTGGACCCTATTTTGGAAATGGGGTCCCTGGAAGGTGGTACTAAAACTCTATTTTGCTGTGCAAGAAACTGCATTTCCAAAATTATGTTTTATTGAATCCAAAAGAGCTGAATTTTTGATGCAGAGTAAAATAATCACCCACTAACTCCATATTGTGTATAATAATACGAGGTAAAAACAGTAAAGAGTCAGTTGGTAAGGCACAGTCCATGGATGGAGAATCAATTAACATTTTAGGTTAGAAGCTCCTTATCCGACTAGGAGAAGTGAGAAAATGTTAATTGAAAGCTAACAGATGAGTTTCCTGGCACATGCTACCTGTCTTTTCAATTGAAGTGAAATCTTTAAGAAACAGTGAAAAAGCTTTGTTTAGAGTACTATCCAGGCAAGTGCAACAATCAGTCAAAAATTAGTGCAATATGCAGGATATGGAGAAAAGTTCAAGAAAACAGTGAGAAACCAATGAGAAATCTCTGTTCAAATGTCTGATAACAACAAGAAAATAACTCTCAGTGAATATGGAAGTTAATATTTTCAAGCTTATAGATCTTCTGCTAGGCATAAAGGTGTAGAAGAGAATGCGACCAGAGTTATTGACAGCTTTCCTTAAGCAAAGGAAGTCAATGGAGGGGAAGTGCATTTGAATGATGGCTTGAGCAGTTCACAAATGACTGCAGTTTTTTGCAGTTTTGAGCAGAGCCGTTCCCATTTCAGGCTGTGATACATCTGGATAGGATATTTTCCATGGTGCATCTATCAAAGTTTTTAAGCAATATTGAGGTCATGCCGAATTTCTTTCGGCTTCTGAAGATGTAGAATTGTTCTTGGCCAATACATCAACTGGAAATAGGAGAAGATATCAGGCAATACTAATGCAGGGAACAGGGAAGAGACAAGGGTGAAGAACATGAGACATGGGAGCAGAAATGGGCCCATTGACTCTGCCCCACCATTTAATCATGAGCTGATCTATTTTCCCACTCAGCCTTATTCCCTGGCCTTTTCCCCATAACCTTTGAAGCCCTGGCTAATCAAGAACATACCAATCTCTGCTTAAATGCACCCAATGACTTAGCCTCCACAACTGCCTTTGGCAGCAGATCCATAGATTCAAGGACCCAAGATTTGACCATACTTCAAATTTAACTTTGTCCAAATTTCAAATTTCTCTGGAAACTGACACCAAGACTGCACATTGTATTATACAATGGCAGCCTGTAGATGGGAAGAAGGAACCAAGGCAAATACTTGGGGAAGTCCAGAGATAATGGCTGGAAGCAGAAAGGGAAGCCACTGATGGAGATATTATGCTTATGAACAGACTACTAAGAATTAAATATTTGAGCTGACTGCTTGAAGGAACTGCATTAAATATTTTAGGAAGGTTAATAAAGATAAAGGGAGTAAACTTATCATGATCTTAATTTCAAAGTTTATCATTTATCAGCATGTTTCCCTTTGAATGAGAAGACCGGTTTAACCTCACTCCAGAACCAGTAAGTGCTGCTCTATTGGAGATGCTGACCTTTAAATGAAGGAATAGCCAATGTTAGCTCTCTTTCTCCTGATCTGTGGTGATGTTCTGAAGTAGAGCCAGGGAATGATTCTCTGTTCCCTGGCCAATTTTTTTTTCTTTAATCAGTAAACCAATAGATTATCTGGCTTTTATCACATTGCTGTTTGTGGCTATGTTTATCATGCCCTTCATATTTCCAACACTGCCACAACAGTACACATTTGTTACACTTGAGATGAAGGAAACTAAAATGAAAGAAGTGATCGTAAACCAATGTGTAGTACTCGTACATATATTCAGAAGTAGTGGCAAAACTTGTACTTTTCTCCAGGCTTTTGCTAATGGATAACTAAAGTAGATATGTACCAGTTTCAAACAAGTCTGGATCCCTTGAGCTTGAAGATACAACACAATGCATACACTCCAGAGTCTGGCTGATATGAACAAGAAATGGGTCCCTTGACCTACTATGACCATTTTTAACAATTTAGACATCCCACAGTCCATATTGTGACTG
The DNA here is from genome assembly GCF_036971445.1 of Narcine bancroftii. Classification (NCBI taxonomy): domain Eukaryota; kingdom Metazoa; phylum Chordata; class Chondrichthyes; order Torpediniformes; family Narcinidae; genus Narcine; species Narcine bancroftii. Next base: position 101,890,421 of record NC_091476.1, on the reverse strand, counting down.
TAGTCTTCTGCCCTGCCTGTTTCAATGTCAGTTCCAGCAATGAATGGTTGCAAGAGGCATCAAAGCTTGGGGAGAGTGATTGAACAATTTGGACTGCAGAAGTATCATGGGGAATGAAAGATCAAATATGACTCTGGAAAGGAGCTGTGTTGTGGACATCCATGGTGATAAAGTGCAGATAGCAGACAGCTTCAAGTTCCTAGGTACAAACATCTCCAGTGACTTACCCATGTCGATGAAATGGCCAAGAAAACAGCACCCTCACTGATTCATTTTGAATCCATATATAATCAGGTCAGTTCTAACACAGTCACCACAAGTCAAACACTGTATTAGAAATGTCCTGATTATATCATCAACTAATAGCTATGTTTTTCCAGCACTTTGGTGCACTTAGTGACTGGTTCCCTGTGCCTGTTAACCAACCTTATTTTTAAGTGCTTCACGGAGAGCTAAAGGATTTGAAGCTATTATCCCTACAGGTATCTATAGAAGCACATTGAGGATACATATTTTGAGGGAGGCTTTATAAAATGGATCTATTTTAAGCTAAAAAGTTCCTGTGGTGTCACCATAATAATAGCAGAGGTGCATTTTACATACTGCCTTGTAGCTATTCATCCCTCTTATACAGTTCTGAAATAACTTAAAAATGAATGCATACTTTGGTCATTAAGGAGGCTGCTTTAATTCTAAACTGGCAGCTAGGTTATATGTACACATTTTTGAAATGGGTTATATCAGGCACTGTGTTGAGGAGGGTGATCTTCAGTCAAGCATTTGATGGAGGAGGCAGACCAGGAGGAACTGTTTCATAAATCTGTGCAAATAGCTGAATGAAAGGACTCGAGGAGCTGAACACTATCCAGGAGAAAGTAGCTTGTTTGAGTGGCATCCAGCAATGTCCACCCTCCACTAAATATTAATAGCTTGTGTGTGGAGAGAGTAGAGAACACTAGGTTCCTCGGGGACAACTTAAAAAGTGACCTATCCTGGACACACCACATTTCCTCACTTGTCAGGAAGGCGCAAAAGTGACTGCGCTTCCTTAGAAGGCTGAGGTAGGCAAGGCTACCAGCAACCATTCTGTTTACTTTCTACAGGAGCTCTATCGAGAGAATCCTGGCCAGCTGTATCAAAGTGTGGTACGGTTGCTGCAGAGAAATGGATCGGAGGTCAATCCACAGGACCATAAGAGTGGCAGAGAGGATCATTGGGGTCTCTTCTCCACCCCTCACCCCCCCCCCCCCCCCACCATCGATGTGATTTACCAGGATCGTTGTTTAAAGATGGCTTGTCAAATCAGGGAGAATCCTTACATCTCCTCACGCACGCAGCATCTTCCAGCTACACCTGTCGGGAAAAAGACATGAAAGAGCCACAACTACCAGGCTGAAGAATAGCTTCTTCCCACAGGCAGTAAGAATGCTGAATGGCAGCTAAAACAACTCTCTGTGCTCTACTATTTATGAAGAGTATTTATTTTAATATATGTATTGCGTATATGTATCGTTTGACTGTATGCGTGTTTTGCACTGTTCGACACCGTGGACTGGAAAACGCTATTTTGTCAGGTTGTACCGGTACAATCCAATGACACTTGAACTGAACTGTGCACCATCCAATGCTCCACAGCAACCGTACCACAGTGTGACTGCACTGAAAACTATCCACAAGATACACTGTACAAATCCATTGAGTCTTCTTCTGAGGAAACTTAAACTCTGCACACCAGAAAGACAAAGTCAGCAGGTGCATGGGAATGCCATCACATACATCTGGATTTGGGAATAGATTGCCAGACTTCCAGTGTCACTGGTGGCTGTTCACCAGTAGTTGTTCAGAGTTTGCTCACTGCCATCTTCTCAAGACTACTGATGATGAACATGGAATGCTGACCATACCTGAGACCACCTTCAGCCAATGAAGAAAGCAAAAGACAGAAATTATGATGCCTGATTCGGGTGCCTCCAGATCATCTGATAAATATCCTGAGCCAAAAAGGTATGGAAAGTAATTTAACCATTATTGTTCACCTTCACCTCTCTTTCATGTTTGGAAATCAGGAGAACATGAACCAGTCCTCATAGAGGGGTCAGCAGTGGAGAAGGTCAACAACTTCAAATTCCTGGATGTCAACATCTCTGAGGATCTGTCCTGGAGTCTCCATGTCAATGTAATCACGAGGAGTTTGAGGAGATTTGGTATGTCACCAAAGACTTTTGAAAACTTCTACGTTCTGTCTGGTTTCATCACTGTCTGGTATGGAGATGCCAATACAGGAATAGACTCCAGAGGGTTGTTAATTTGGCCTGCGACATCATGGGCACCAGTTTTCACTCTGTTGAGGACATCTACAAGAGGTGGTATCTTAAGAAAGTAGCCTATATCTACAGTACCTCCAACACCCAAGCCATGCCCACAAGGACATCTTCTTCCCCGCTGCCATCAGATTTCTGAATGAATAATGAGTCACAAACAATACCTCACTTTGTCTTTTTCTTTTCTACTATTTTGTTTTGAAATGTGGTTGATAAGATTGTTTACACTGTGATACTGCTGCAAACGACAAATTTTGTGTCCATAAATTCTGATTCTAATTCTGATGGGTGCAACAGGAGCTCATTGTTGCCCCTCTGCTCAGTGCAGTTGTGCTAAATCCATACGCTGACTCCGAGTGATATGGACAAATGCAAAAATAATTTACATCTCAGCCAGAGATCAACAAATGAGATTATCTACTTTTTTTTCCAAAATGGAAGCACATTTTATATTCAGTTCCCACCAGGAGTTGAGAATACACAGTGACCTACAGCCTGAGATGATCTTCTCTTTTATCAATCATGCATTATCCTTCCAAGCAATAAATATAGACTGTTTGCAACTGCATCAAACTCTTCAATGTCATTGTTTGACAAATCATAGTCAGTGTGATAGGAAAAGATTCAGGTCTGTTGATATTCTTAGTTTAGTTGTATTGACTGATTTCCTTGCCCTTTGCAACACTCAATATCCTGATTCATACTACCCATCAACAACTTTTTTCATGAATGTTTTACCTTGCTGAACATTGTAATGTTCCGGTGTTGATACATTTATGGTATCAATATCAAGCTTTTCCTCGAAGGCACATACAATGAAAACATCATTCCATTCACATTGATCAATAAAAACGTTGCTGCTTGGCAGTAGTCTTAACCAGCCGTTCGCAACCCTTTTTTTTTGGCTATAGTCCTCTTTTGGCTCTGCTCAATTTCCCCCTTCCCTGTGAAGCAGTCAAGTTTAGTTGGTTTCTTCCATACTTCTACTGGCGACATAATAAAAACAATTTTTTAATGATTTCAGTCTGTGTCGTTCCCCCCCCCCAAATGTGCTGTGGCCCGCGGGGGACTATGTGGCCCCCAGGAGGACTGTGTGGCCCCTGTTGAGAATGGCTGGTCTGAAGTAACAGGGATGTTGAGCCAAATTGTGGTGTTTGATAGTTGGTGGTTCCAAAGGTAATTATTGACCTCAGCACTTGGACTTTTTTGATTTGCAGTCAAAGGTCACTGAAGGGAGGGTCAGGTTGCAGTTCACACTTTATCCCTCTGCATTAAGCTATCGAGGACCAGTGTACGTGCAGCAGTGCTGTTGTGTGGAAGAGAATCCCTTTAGCAGGAAATGGCAAATTGTGATAAACTTTTACTGAGAAATCAGTTGGCGCAGATCAGAAAAATATACAAGTTGAAGGTTTCATTTTCTTTCAGGGAAATTGATATCACTTTTTTCATAAGCTAAAACAACCACCTTATGTTTATGAGCTCTTCTACTCTATCCCTGCTAACTAAAATGGTTGAGAATTTATGTGATACCAACTATTACACCTTTTCCAAAGGATCAACATCATCCACCACATTAAAGACCAAATTAGCAGACAGAATGGAGTCTGACCATCTTACATCAGGCACAATTACAGAACAACATTCCATTTTTCAGCTAGGCATATTGCAGGATTCTGGACTTAACCTTTAATTCAGCAAATTTAAATAAATATTGATTTAAACTTTTAAATCTCTCATTTAGAGTGTTCATTGTTTTTTAAATCTATTTTTCTTTCACTTATTTATTCATGTTGATCTAATTTTGCTGCTTATTAAGGCCTTTACCACTTGGTCCATTCCTTTGATGACCCCAAACCACCTTCTCTCACAGATCTTCCCTTTTACAATCAGAAAGCATGGATGAATTGGGAAGTTGACCTGCTGCTGAGGGGAAAAGAAGTGGCTTTTAAGAGAGGTCAAACCTTATCAGGGTATTGAGGGATCCACTGGGTGTAATATGAGAAAAACCCCTCAAAGCCTTCGTGGTCCTGGGAACGGGGAGCACTAACAGGGGGTGCATCCTATCGGGATCGGGGCCAATGATGTCATTCTCCACTACGTATCCAAGGATAGCCAGACGTTTAATCCTAAACACACTTGCTAGAGTTGTAAGTGAGGTTTAGGCTTTCTCTGTATGGAGAAAACTCTGAAGGTTGGCTTCATGGTCCTCTAGGGTATGGGCACAGATGGTGACATTATCGTGGTAGGGTAAAGTAGCCTTGAACCCATACTTATCAACCATTATGTCCATCTGCCTCTGAAAGATAGAAACCCCATTAGTGATACAAAAAAGGGACCCTCTGGAATTGATAGTTACAACCGTTAGCCTCCCCCAGCACTTGTGCTCTCCACGGGCAGGTGCTAGGTTCGATGAAGCCTTCATTGAGTAGACTTATCTCAGACTTTATGAAGTCTCAATCTGCTGTGCTGTACCTCCTGCTTTTGGTAGTAATAGGTTTTCAATCTGAGGACAGATTTGGGAAGAGAGGTGGGGGTGTGGGTGGGTCGATATTCAGTGTGGAGAGGCTGCATGTGGGTTCTGATTTTAGAGGCCCTCTGTTTTGAACTGTTATGGGGGGAGGGGATCAGAATACTCCAAGGTCACGCTTTTAAGGTAACACAGGGTGTCCAGTCCCAACAACATTGGAACACACAATTCATTAAGTACATTTTACAAAATTCTCCCCCCCCCCAAATGACAAATGTACTATACAATGTTCTTGAATACAAGTGGAGAACAAATGAGATACAAGGAATATATGATAATTGGAAGGATACACCTTTAGGTTGTATTCTTGTACAGTCCATGAGTCTATGAAACTTTCAGTAGAGCCTGTGTCAATATGGTATTTAGTGGAGTGTCCATTTACCTTAACAGTCACTATGGAGTTGCTAAACTGGTGAGGTCTGTCCTGATCTAGAACCATCAGGACTCTGGAGACTCTGAACTCCTCACTTGAGTGTCCCCCACTGTCCTGGATTGCCTGCGGGTAAGATGGTGTCAACCTCATGGTGTGGCAAGATGGCCACCCCTCCTTCCTCCTCTGACAATAAATGCATCAAGTTTGAATTTGAGTTGCGGCAAGATGGCCGTTGAGCCTTTTTGCACTGTTTCTCGCAGCCAGCCTTCTTCGGTATGTAGTGCAGCAAGTGGGATCAGGCGAATTCGGGGCAGCCCCAAGCCTGGAATCAGATCAGAGAGCGGTGCAGGCCGTGGACTTCCCCGGGCTTCCCCTTGCATGGCAAACCATCGCTCAATGTACTTTCTTGCCACAACTGGAACATACTGTGTCTTTAGCCAGGCAACGAGATCAGGGATGCTGGCTTTTGCCACTGAAAAAGCACTCCCTAACTTGGGAGCGCTCCCTAGCATGGGAATTGGCAGCCATTAGGGCAGGGGTAATGGGAGCAGGCGGTGTCTGGAAGGGGTCACCTGGGTGAGCAAGCTCACTTGCTTCAAGGTCGTCATTCTCGAGCTTGGCCACTTGGGCGAGCAACTTGGCCAGTTCAACGTGGCTAGCCAGATCCTACATCTTGTCGCTACATCTTGTACCTCGAGCAGACCCCTGTGACTAGAGTGTCCCAGATCAGTTCTTCCTCATGAAACGGCCTGTAGCTGCTTCGTACCTGCACTTCTTGGCAAGTGTCCACAGATCCAGCAGGCAGTCATCAATGTTCTCTCCTGACTGTTGGTGACATAGAGCTAGTCAATGCCTCGCTAGGGCCTCATTTTGTGACTTCAGGTACCGAGCCTTCAAAGCCTTGGTGGCAGCGTCATATGTAATGCAGTCCCTAATGACTGCATACTCCTTCGTTCCTACCCTCAAAATGAGTGTGGACCTCCTTAGTTCATCGGTGTGGAAGACGTCTCTGGTTATGTTCAGGTAGGCCTGGAAGCAGTCTAGCCAATATGTGGAACTCCTCAGCTGTGTCAGGGGACAGAGGGTCTATCAGCAGCGTACCTGGCTTGAGAAGCACTTCCATCTTCTATGGAATAAGCTGATAAAATTGTAGTGTGAATAAAAGCTCTCATGACTGGAAGGAGAACAAACACTTTTATTTGTTTATAACAGGGTAGGGTCTTACAGTGGTCTTCAGAAGGGCTCAGGGTTTAGGCGGGAAACCAGGGTTATATATGGGTAGATGGGGGCGGAGCCAGCCATCAGTATAATATATCACCAGTGAATCTCAGTTCACTCCAATGAGTCACAAGAGAATATTACAGACATGACGAGTGTGGTAGGGGATGCAATCAACAGCACCAGTACAGACTGCAACAGCACCACACCACTTGATGAGTTAAACATGCTCTATACTCACTTTGAACAGGGAGGTGATATCCACATCAGCTCCTACAAATGATATAACTTGGTCATTGCTTTCGAAGTCAGGATAGCCTTCTTATGGGTGAACCCATGGAAAGTGACAGGCTCAGATGGAGACCCAGGACATGTCTGAGAAACCTGCACAGATCAACTGGTGGATGTATTCTCAGTTATCTTTAATCACTCCTTATAGCAGAATTAGGTCCCCACTTGATTTAAGACGACCACCATCAAACTAGTTCAGCAGAAAAGCATAACATCGGGCCTAAATGACATCTACCATCATGAAATGCTTTCAGAAGTTATTCATGGTCAACATCAGCTGTAGCCACCCTGCCAGCCTTGACCCACTTCAATATGCTGATTGGCCAAATAGGTCCACAGCAGATGTCATCTCCCCAGCTCTCCACTTGGCCCTTGAACACACGTTAGACTACTGTACAGTTCTGCCTTAAGTGCTCTCTCTATACCCATGACTGGGTGGGTGGGCACAATTCAAATGCTATCTGCAAATTTGTCAATGACACCATGGTTGTAGGAGATGGATCAGCTAATTGAGTGGTGTCACAACAACAAATTTGCACCCAACTTTAGCAAAATCAAGGGGATGATTGTAAACTTCAGGAAGAAATCAGGAGAACACGAACTGAGAGGTCAACAATGGAGGGAGTCAGGAACTGCAAATTCCTGGGTGTTTGAGGATCTGTCCTGGAGCCTCGGTGTCAATGCAGTCATGAAGAAGGCTCACCAATGGCTATACTTAGTGAGGGATTTGAGGAGATACGGTATGTTACCAAAGACTCTCAAAAACTTCTAAAGGTGTTCCATGGAAAACATTCAGTTTGGTTTCATCACTGTCTGATACGGAGGTGCCAATGCTCAGGACTGGAAAAAAACTCCAGAGGGTTGTTAATTTGGCCTGCAACATCACGGGCACCAGACTTCACTCCATCGATGACATCTACAAGAGGCAGTGTTTTAAGAAAGCAGCCTCTATCCACAGTACCCCCACCACCCAAGCCATGCCCTCTTCACTCTGCTACCATCGAGAAAAAGGTACAGGACCCTGAAGATGAGCTCTCAGTGGCCCGAGGACAGCTTCTTCCATGCTGTCTTTAGATTCCTGAATGAATAATGTGGCACAGTCAATACCTCATTTTGTCTTTTTCTTTTGTACTATTTAAATTTGAATTATGGTTTATAAGATTGTTTGCATTGTGATGCTGCAGTAAAACAATGAATATCATGACATGTTCATGACAATAAATTCTTCATTCTGAAGTCCATAATCCTTGGCAAACTCATTTGCAAATGTTAGGATCTAGGCCTTATTGCCCCTCCCTGATCCTTGATTTCCCATCTAATAGACTGCAATCCGTGAAGTTGAATAAAACAGTTCCTTCATAATTGCACTCAACATGGAGGGAGTCAAGAAGGTGGACTCATTCCCTTATTATACTCACTCTGCACCAACAACAGTACAACTAAAGACCATTCCAACTCCATCTTCAAATTTGCTGATGACACCTTTGCAAAGTTAAAACCTGTTTACAGTCATGAGACCAATTCACCAACAAGCTAAGTTCTAGATAATTGTTTATCCCAATAGCCATCTTTATATTCCTATTGTTTGCTTCCTTCCGCACTTACAAAAGCTCCAATTCTACTGTTATTTCACCAAACTATATTTAAAGAATGAAAAATATTTTGTGTTCGTATCAGGAAGATCAGTTAAAATTAATCACATCTTTCCATCAATGACCTCCATCCTCAAAATGTTTTTGGCTAAGAGTGGTTACATCTTGTAAGCTTTTCAACCACAAGAATCTTCAATTTCACCTGCTATGTTCCACTTTACATGCTTGTTTTTACATTCCTTCTCACTATTCATTCAGGCATGTACTACATTTGTTACATGAATTATCGGCTTGTTACTTTATTAGTAAGAAATGTAGTTTTTGGTGGAGTGACCGAACACCAGTGGATCATTGAATGGAAACTAATTATTCATTGAACTTAAATGAATTAGTGGGTCACATGTTTTGTGTCATTAAATCAGAGTCAGTTTACTCTCATTTTAGGGTCATTATTTGTGCACATTTAACAAGGGATAGGTGACTACTACTGATACATTGAATCCTTTATACATTGACACCATGTTCAATTACCATAAGAATCAGCTGTCAAATTGGATTCACTACAGCTCATCAATAAAGACTCTGCACTGACTCTGACATGAATTTGCGAAAATATTTCAAGTTAAGAAAATCATACAAACTGAAACCAGCAAGTGTTGGACTTAACAGTTCAAGCAGATTCTATGGACAGATGATGAGATGAGAAATCATTGATGTGAATTGTTAATTCTGTTTCTTTCTACACATTTTTAGCATGAATGTGTCTGGCACTTCTAGTTTTTTATTTCAGAGTTGCAGAAACTGCATTATCTTGTGTCTGTCATCTCTTCAGATATTTGTGTAGATTGGACAGAGATTTCCACTAATATTGTTCAGTAAATGGCTTGTAAGTTTCTTTGGAGTCATCAAAACTAAATAAATGCATTCCTTCTTCTTTCTTTGGCTTGGCTTCGCGGACGAAGATTTATGGAGGGGTATGTCCACATCTGCTGCAGGCTCGTTGGTGACTGACAAGTCCGATGCGGGACAAGCAGGCAAGGTTGCAGCGGTTGCAAGGGAAAATTGGTTGGTTGGGGTTGGGTGTTGGGTTTTTCCTCCTTTGTCTTTTGTCAGTGAGGTGGGCTCTGCGGTCTTCTTCAAAGGAGGTTGCTGCCCGCTGAACTGAGGCACGGTTGGAGGCGATATCGGCCCACTGGCGGTGGTTAATGTGGCAGGCACCAAGACATTTCTTTAAGTAGTCCTTGTATCTCTTCTTTGGTGCACCTCTATCTCAGTGGCCAGTGGAGAGCTCGCCATATAACACGATCTTGGGAAGGTGATGGTCCTCCATTCTGGAGACGTGACCCACCCAGCGCAGTTGGGTCTTCAGCAGCGTGGATTCGATGCTTGCGGACTCTGCCAGCTCGAGTACTTCGATGTTGGTGATGAAGTCACTCCAATGAATGTTGAGGATGGAGCGGAGACAGCGCTGATGGAAGTGTTCTAGGAGCCGTAGGTGATGCCAGTAGAGGACCCATGATGCATTCCATTGGCAAGGAAAAGCCCCTTGAAGTCAATTTGATTTTGGATGTTTTATTTTTGATTTGGCTCAAGACGTTTTCTTATCATTGGCTAACAAGTTAACACCATAGAACAGGGGTGGCTAAACCATGGCTCATAAGCCACATGCGACTCTTTGACATCTAATGTGCAGCTTGTGGCAATACTGTATATGCTGTTCTATAGGACAATCCGTGAAACATAAACATTTTACTTCAAAATCAAGGTCGTCCTTTACAAAGAGTCTAAAATTCTTACCTTGACAATGAAGTCTCAACACCGCCATCATCTTCCTGCCGGCTCTGACACAATCTCGCGCATGCCCTGTTGGTAATTTGCAAAGTCTCAGTGTTTCTCCACAGGATCCATCTGCCCAATCTGACTGCTGTCCACTTTGTAAGGGGTTTAAATGGCCTGTTATAGGAGCCGACAGTGATTTATTTTAAAATATCCAAATAAAATTTAAATCTTTAAATGATAATTTGTTAAAATATCATGATTTGCTTTTAACAGCATCCAATGGTCAGCAGTAAGTGTCAGATTTGGAGAGGGGGGGGGAGCGCTATCTCATTCAAAGGGTATTGCTCAAAACCAACATTTTAGATGGAAATTCCAGGGTTGTCCTGGAATATACAGTGGCATATACAGTATGTTGGCTGAGATGGGAATTGTATGAGCCGCTGCTCACAATGGTAGTTTTAGTGGGCGTGGCTTGTGATTGCATGATTGTTGCAGCTCTCAAATATCTGAAATTTATCATATGTGGCTTTTATATTAAGCAAGTTTGGCGACCCCTGGCATAGAAGGTGACTGATGCATCACAGTTATTAGTTATTTGCATTGCTAACATGTTATAATCATAGTTTTTGCACAGTGGGAGTCTGAAGAAGGAATTGGAAGGTCTTCCAGCACTCAGGGGTGGAAAATAATTTGTGTGTCCAAAAAACAAGACTATTTGTGGAGCAATTCCATTATGACCTTTCGAGGCAATTGAAACTTCCCTTGAAATAAAAATTGACTCAAGCACTGATTTGTCTGTAATTTAAAAAAATGAAAAATACAGCAAAATTGAATCAAGGTACAGAATTAAAACTATTTTGGTTTTCTGTCTCATTCTCTTTTTTTAAATTGTGCATTACATATCTAGATGTATTGATCTAACAATTAAGGAATAGATTTTCTATAATCCAAGAGCAATGTCACAAGAGTTGTTTTCTGTTATCTGTGACTAACTCTCAGCTGGTAACAATGTATATAATTAATTCATTTACACTGTCAACCCTTGACATTACTGACTCCTCAGACTAAAAATAGTTCTTAGCCAATATTAAATTATTGTAAATGGGATTTGATTTAGTAACAAAGGTGTTTTAACTCCCATCGTGGAGTGGAATAATCACACAATCAAAACTAAATTTGCTAATTGTGACTTCCCACTGCAATAAATACAATGACACACCAGCTATGGTGCAAACACAGTGTAACCAACATGGAGGTGACTTCTTGCCTCTCGACTCATTGCTCAAGCTGAATCTCAAGCATTTCTCTGCACTAGTATCAAAAGGTAAAATCAGTTTTTTTTTGGCCAAAGGACATAAAGAAACAACCCAGCATCCTGTCTAGAATCAACACATCTGCAATTAAGTTCTAAAATACAACCTGTGAGGTGAAGGAAATGATGGAGGAAGTGACATACATTTGTTGAACTATCTCTTTACCTTCCCTATAATCTGCTGTCAATAAGATTTACAAGCCAATACATGAAGAACACAAAACTTGGAAATGTCCTTGTCAAAGCCGTTGTGACAAATGGTAGAATGGCAATTCCTTAATGATAGTGGCATGATTCACTCAGTCACCTAGAACATTAACTTAATAAAAGCAAACAGTAATATAGAAAGGCATGCAGAGTCAACTCAGTTACCTTATAGTAGGGGTTGCCAAACTATGGCCCCCGGGCTAACTGCAGCCTGTTGCCTATTTTTAAGTGGCCCAGGGTGAATTTTAAAGTAAAATGGAATCTGGCCTATTAGAATATAGTCTCTCACAATAAATTGCACAGTATGTACATTGTACTTCTTAGTTTCAACACTATTTCTATATTGTCACTGCCATTTTGAACAGCAACGTTACCAACCATTGCAATGTTACTCATCGAAGAAAATGTTTGCTTTATTTAAAAAAATACATTTACCTCAGTTGATTAAATATGGTGGAACTGAAAGGACAGAAAATAGCAAGGAAGTGCTGAAAATTTCAAACACGGTGAAAAAATGAATACTTTTTCCACAGAAGTCAAGGGGAAGTGCATTTGTTTGACTTGCAAGGAATCTGTTAACTTTAATAGCTATCTACAGATTTACACATTGCATCATAATCTTTAAGGGGGAATGTTGGAGATGGCCTTGTCCCTTTCTTGATCTTTTCTCTTGTTCTTATTTTGCACCCAGCTTTTTAGTTTGCACTGTTTTTTGAATGAGAGTTTTAAAGATTTTCAATTATATTCATTTAAATTAAATTTAAGAGGAGCAGATACAGAAATGCCTACTGTAGTATGTGAGTATATCAATAAACCACTGTAATTTCAACAGTTAAACTGTTCAGTAGTGTCGTATAGTTACTTTGATAGAAAATGAATTTTCGATGGCACAGATGCTTTCTGGTCTAAAAATACCATTTTTCTTGCAGTGTAACTGGTTGAAAACTGCCAGCCTTAATATTGTTTGGTCCATGACTCCTTATATTTTTCTGTATGTGGCTCACAACCAAAAATGTTTGACAACCCCCTGCCTTATAGGATTGTGTAAGTTGTAGTTCTGCTGTCTATTACATCTGTATTAAGACAAATGTAAGGCAAGATAGACAGGAAAATGGGAGTTCTAGCTGAATTCTTGTGTGCTCATGACCAACTTATCTGGATTGGCAAAGCCTGTGGACAAGGGGATAGGGTGAACTGTAGCTTTGGCATTATTTGAACTGAGGGGAGGACAAGGAAAAGTGGTGAAAATGGCCAAATGACAATTAGCAATGTCTGTCCTTAAAAGAACAACCATTCATTAATGAAGCAACAACATCTAAAAAGGAGACCTGATTCATTACTGGGAGATGTATCACTGGATTATCGATGGATTGATCACTGATATATCTACAACCATGCAGGTGTAAACATAGCAAAGACAAAGGGGTTCAGCATCTGCCTTATTAAGATTATAGACATATTTCAATCAAATTATTTCAGTATAAGGAATTTTGGTCTGCTGCCATCAATTAAGTTCCTGAGTTGGATTCTTGTACTGCCAGCAATCGTTTGATCATCATCCATTGCAGGGGTGATTCCTGTCCTCACATATCTGTTTTATTTTTATGACTTTGAGAATTTGGAGGATATGTTGTGCAGGCAGAGTGTTTGGGTGAGTGGGAGAATCTGAGGGGAGTTGATGAGAAAGTGGGGAGAGTAACCAATGCCGGGTCAGTGATTGATGGTTAGCATGTATTTGATGTGGCAGAGGGCTTAACTTCCTGTTCTGTAACTCTCCAATATAACAAAGCATTTGAAAGAGCAGTCCAATAAAGATACTTACTGCATTTTTTAAAAATGTAAAAGTATCTGTAATACTTTGCCTCAGTAGACATTAATAAATTTTGACTAACTGACCCTCCCATTCTCTTTCCTCCTCCGACTATCTAAATGATGGTCTTGGATTTTGTCAGCTATTCTGTTGCCTGTTCCTCTTTCCACAAGTGCTGACTGCCTGTTTGATGGTTTCCAGCATTTTCTGTTTTAATTCAGATTTGCAGCATCCTTTCATTTAAATTTTCATTTCAAGAGTGAATCAAGTCGGTGTAAGTTTCTTGAGCAGAAAGAATTCCAGTCCAATTGAATTTTCAGGGCAGTCATTCTCAATCTTTTGTGTTTGGCTAAGACCTCCTTAAAATTCTGCTCAGAGTTTATGGGCTCCCTTCCCTGTGATGCAGTCAAGTATAGTTATTTTCTTCAGGCAGTCATTCTCAATCTTTTGTGTTTGGCTATGACCTCCTTAAAATTCTGCTCAGAGTTTATGGGCTCCCTTCCCTGTGATGCAGTCAAGTATAGTTATTTTCTTCAGTACTTCTCTCCTACCAACCACATAAAAAAAATAAAATATTTTTATGTTTTCAGTCTATGGCCGCCCATAAATTTGCTGTGGCTCCCGTTGAGAATGGCTGTTCTAGGCCATACTATAAGCATCAGTGAATTTCTGTGACTTCCTATGAATATAGCATAGCCGAGACCCAAGTGAAGTGTCAAGTTACCACCAAAATGCACCTGCTGATCAGATATGTGAAGAAAGAGATCTTTTCAAGTGTCTTTCTTGAGCAGTGATTGTGAAATGACCCATTTTCATACTGAGTGTTACTGTCACTGCTGGAGCAGTAACATTGCGAATTTTGAGCTGTCGGGCACTGAAAAGATCAAAACCTGTCTGTTTTGAAATCTGTCTTCCAAGAAAATAAATAAACCCATCTTCCAAAAACAAATGCTTTCAGAAAGTTGTTGGGAAATACCACTACTGAAAGTAAAGATTATTCTGTATCTTTTCATTTTAACCTGTTATTTCCATACAGCTGACAAGAGCTGTGAATGTCACTAAGGAGTCTGCCACACCTTTCCCGCAAAATCAAGTGAGAAATGATTTGTCTATGTGTGCCAGTTGAAGAGGGGATGTAAATTGAAGGTAGGAGCAGACGAATTGGAGGGATGTTGGAGGCAAATGTTTTTCGCTAAAGAATGGTACGGTCTGGAATGAGCCACTTGATTGGAACAGATGAGGTATAGGAAACAAATAAAGCTGCATATGCAAGAAAATGAAACAAAAACAATAAGCATCTAGGCTCATTGGTTACTCTCTCGACCTTTTCATCAACTCCCCTCAGCTTCTACCACTCACCCACACATTCTGCCTGCACAACAGATTCTCAAAGTCACACAAAAGACCAGATATATTGGAAGAACCTAATTAGTCAAACAATATCTGCAGAAAGAGAAACGAAGCAACATTTCACACCAGGAACTTCCTGAGTACTGGGGGAATGGAGAGAGTTTGAGCTGTCAGTTTTCAAAGCAGAGTTTGAGAGAGAACAAAGATGATATGAAGATAAAGTAGGAGAAAAATTATAAAAAGATTTGTTAAGATAGATCAGGTGGTAAGGAGTTGGCATTCTGACCATAAACTATTTTATTGAAATAGAACAGGCCTCATTATTGTCATGATAATGAATATGTATGAGATGTACCGGAAGTCACGTGGTATGGGAGAGAGATAAGAGCACAAGCAGGAGAACAAAGGAAACTGGAGAATAAAGACTCGGAGAAGTTTACCTGATAAAACTTGTGTTTAATGTTTTATTAACTTCACATTTCGGGCCACAAATGTGACAATTATGAACCTCCAATACAATAGGCAGACCACCAAAGAATGTAGAACAGCTTGCTTGATTTAATGAATCAGCTCTCCTAATCAGGTGGTATAGACCTCCTGGTTGGTTAGAATGGACCATCTGATTGGGTGGAACAGACCTCGTGATTGGATGAAACAGTCCTTTTGAGGGAAAGGCACAATTCCCCCTTCCCCCCCCAATTGGGTGGATTAGATCAGGGTGACTGATGGGTGGTGAGTAGAAAGAAAAAGTTTGAAAACCATTGTTATAGAACAAGAGTTGGAAAATGGACTTTACTGAAATAACTTTTTTGGCAAACTTGGAATGGCTCCTTGAGTGCAATGAATTTCTATCATCATGGCAAGAATTCAAGTGAAAAAGAGAATTAAAAATAGCTGTTAACATTGAAAATAATGGCTTGAATTCTCCTCACAAGCGCTAGAACTGCTGATGTTTACCCTTGTAAATGTTGGATATTTATGAACCTTGCATGAAAGTTTAGAATGTTGGACATTGCAGGCTGAAAATACGGTTAAATACTTCAATCTGGGTTTATAGGTTAAAGAAATAATGCTTAATTGTTTCCAGTAACCAGCGAGACGAGAACCAGACAACTCAAATTCCTGATGGTTACAAAGTGAGTGGGTGCAGAGTGTTGAACTCTGCCACAATTCATTGTTGAAGCAGAGCTGATAAATTATTTCAAAAGGAAGTTTAAAAACTCTGTTTGAAAGAACAAAGAGGAGCATGGGGAAGGAATTCTCTGTGGAGTAAAAACACTAATGAAGGTCTGACTGAGGAAATGATCTGTTTCTTTGTCATTGTGACCTCCTCCTCTGAAGGTTTGAGGGAGAGAGTTTATGGGCACTTTTTTACTGTGTCGAAATGCAGTAGATGTTATTGGTTGGGGTTATTTGCTAAAGAAAAATGTGATGGGGGTCTGGTTTGATGGAGGACCCCTACTTTCTTTTAATGTTGCATGCATGGACTGTTGTGATAGGACATGAGGTGGCATGTGCAAAGCAATATTACCTCCACTCAAGAAGTTAAACAAGAACATTTGCAGAGGCTAGGGTTGTAGTGCAATATACAAAGTTACCATTGCTTATAGATGCTGTGTGACCTGCTGAGTTTCTCCCAGCACTTTTGTGAATGGCACCTCCGTTCAAACACAATTCATTCAGTCAGCAACCTGGGGTTTATGAATAGAGCACCTTAAATGTTTAGCACAGTCTAGGGTCCAGAGAGCTGATGTTAAAGAATTTAATAGTGAAGGAACCATGTAAGACCAGCAGATTTACTTACTCAGACTATGGACACATCTAGTTGCAAATTGAATATTACACTGCATGCTGTATGTAATCAACTTGCAAGTTGATTAAGAGATTCAGCTACAATTTTCAGTGTTTTATTCTAATCCTGATAACAGGAGCTGAAAACGATTTTTCTGCAGACATTTAAGTGTAAGTATCTCTTGCCTTGTGTAGGATTGAAGGTTGAGTAGATCAAATGTGGTGATTGCTGAACCTGCAGGTTCCTGTCCTGCTCAAGTAAAGAAGGGAAGATGAAAATAAAGAATTCATTGACTTGCTGTTCAGGGTGTGCCAATTCAAAATTTCCCTTGTGCTCCTGGCCAAAACAACTGGAACTCAATTAATGCCAAGAGAATAAGGGTCCTTGTGATATTGTTACCCAACTCAGTTCTGTCAGTACCACTTCCAAAACCAAATCACAATTTGTGGGTTTGCATGGAAAATTTCAGTTCTTTCTGTTGTCACCAACATTCCTGTTGGTTCATAATAACTTTTAGGTGCAATTTACCTGACCCAAAAGACTTTTGTTTAGACGTACAGCATGGTAACAGACTGTTTTGGCCCTGTGCCACTGAATTACACCCAATTACCCCTGGTAATTGTACCCCTGGTACACTTTGAAAGGTGAGAGGAAACTGGATTGTCCAGAGGAAACCCATGCAGACACAGGAAGAATGTACAAACTCCGTTAGAAACCATGCCACTGCCATCCACCCCTGCTGCCTGCCTCTTTGCTAAGTGTACCTTACTTTAAAGTGAGATAGAAGACCATGGCTCAGATAACAGCTCTTGAGTTGATCAATGTCCTTCCAGAGTCCAGGGCTCTCAGGACTTGGCGACATTCATAGCTCACAGTAGCAGGGCGGGAGGTATAGAGGGGAATGCAGTCATCTAGTGTGTTACTGTTGCTATTCCATGTATTGCATGATGGATCCTGTTACTGGGTACAAACTTGGCATCTCTATTAACCAACAGTTGGGTGCCCACTTATTTCAAACTTTTCCATATGCTGGCCAAAACTAACTGGAACATGAATAACATTTATATGGGGGGAAAAAAAGAGAAAAACACAAAAGCTCCAGGTGCTGGAATTGTGAGCAAGCACAGAATTACTGGAGGAACTCAACAGATTGGATGGCGTCCATGGCGAGAAAAGGTCAGTCAATGTTCCGAGTCAAAACCTTTTGTTGAGATGAAATGGTAAAATGATATGTATATAGGGGGAAAGAAGCTGAAGGAAGGGCCCAGAGGTGACAGGACAGAAGCTCTGACAGGTCAATGGAGAAACCATAAGGAATACGGGGGAGGAAAAGTTAGAGGAAAAAGATGATACAAGGGTAAGTAAAGAAGAGGAGGAAACAATAGAATCTGACGAGGTTGGGGTTACCTTAAATTAGGCAAATAATTTTTCTTTCCTTGGGTTTAAGCTGTCCAGGGAGAATATATCATGATCTATTCAGGACCATCTACCACCTGAATTGGCACTACCATTTATGATCCTATGTCCTGTTGAGGTAAAACATTTTCAATGTCAGCAAGATGCTTGAAACAACTCTTCCCATCAGTGGGGTGCTGGAGTGGCACAGGTGCCAAACACCAAAGGTATCTGGCAGATTGGAAACTTCCATCTGCCCTCTTCTACTGATGATGGGTGGCTAATGGGATGGTACAAAGAACCCACTGATTGGCATTGGTGGTGGGAAATTCTCATTTCCATTGGGCATCCCAGGGGCAGCTGGAAATTGGAGTTGAGTGGGAGTCATGGTGCTGGAGTCAGATTCAGGCTGGGAGTAGTGGTCTGGGCTGGAGGTTGGATCTTGTTGTGGGGCGCTGATGTGGTGCTGTCCTCCTTCAGTCTGTCATACATAAGTGGGGCAAAGTCTCAGAGGGATGTGATTCTGTTGTGGGTTGCCAATGGATCATTCTCACTATAGAGTCAGGAGGTCATGGGTTCAGAGCCGACACCAGAGGAGAGAAAACAGAAATCCAGTCTACCAGTACTGTGTAGCATTGAAAGGGTGCTCTTTGTGTGGTCCTTTGAGTTAAATAGATACTTATTTTGAGGACAAACAATGAGAACTATACTATATTTATCACCTGTTGAATATCAGTCAGAAAACCCCATATTATTTGGTTAGTGCTGGTATGCTGCTTGTGGGATCTTGCTGTGTGTGAATTAGCAACTGTCCAACAGTGACTACAAAATCATATATTTTATGGATATAAAGTGCTTTGGGTCTTACTACAGGAGCAAATGATTTTGTATGCAGTTCATGTGTGTACTAAGACTGCACAGTGGAGTCTGGTCTCCATTCATCCCACATCCCCTTGACAACATATCAAAACTTCTCGCTGATGAGACCATGTGGCAGCTGTTATATTGAAGTAATTTGCACGAGAGTATCTTCCACTACATAGAACAGAGCAGAAATAAGTCGGGTTTGATCCAGAGGGAAACTATATAAACATGAGTCCTATATTTCCATTCATTTGCAATGTGATTTCACTTACTCGGGACTTTGTGCTCTGATCCTGGAATGGGACCAATGCAATAGAGCAGCCTTTTCATGTTGTATTTACTATCAGTTCTCAAGAGCTGACCACCTTTCAAGGGGTGACAAGCAATCTGCTGGAAACACCAAACATAGCCCTCGTATGAAGGACAAACCTCATAGGAATGAAGAAAAATTGTCTAGCGAGCAGTCATCCAATACAAATGCTTTCTGTGCTTTGGTAACATTGTTACCATGGCGATAGTGATACAGCGTATTGCAAAACCATCTTGATCTTGTATGCCTGGTTGTCACAGTTTCAGACTTATCGCCAGTTAAAGTTACCCCCAGGCAGACATTCTGTAGGCTGTTGTCAGGAGTGTTGCTGGTAGATTTCCTTGGCTGAATGACAACTCTAAAGATAAACAAACACGCGAGATAGACTCTAAAGTGTGACAACTTCCATTCACAGTCTGCTTTATTATCTTTCAAGGGGTTTGAGGTAATTCACTAGAACTGCAGTTGAGCAAGGAAAAAAAGTAAGTACCCTGGAAGTTCCAATCTTTCATGTTACACTCCTATTCTGGCTGTGCCTACCTCTAGGATGACTCAGGTGGACAGCAAACCCAAATAGTTGTCCAAGCCCACAAATTTTAAGCGTAGGGAAACTCGGGTGCGAAATTTGGTAATCTTAATTGGGTTAAATTTTGGACACCTCCTTGTCGGTGGGAATTACATTTTCTAACCTGCATATTAGTCCCCTTTCTCCCACTGGAATTAAGAATGAAGGTGAATAGATATGGCATCTGAGAAAGAATAAAACCCATCATCAACAGGTCCTTTGGATGCCAATTCAGCAATAACTGAGGAAGTGATTCCTATTGCTAAGTGATGGATCAGGTACAGGCCTATCCTGTACTATAGTATAAACTTGTGACTCCCGCACGACATACCACAGGTACAGCACCAATAGAGGTAATCAAAATGAGGGACAGATTTATTGTATCAGGACAGTCAATTGTGACAATCTTTGAGAAGTGGTGATGATGAGCCTTTTGGTTGTTCAGTGCATAAGGATGAATCCCACTTTGACTTGTTTTTGAAGTGCTTTTTTTTCCCTCCCTCTCGCGCCCCTCCCTCCCTCTCGCGCCCCTCCCTCCCTCTCGCGCCCCTCCCTCCCTCTCGCGCCCCTCCCTCCCTCTCGCGCCCCTCCCTCCCTCTCGCGCCGACCCTCCCCTCTCTCTCAGTTTGTGCAGTCATGTGTCAGAGATTCCTGGCAATCAGAGGTGATATTACATTTTTTTCAAGGTGGCTTTGAGTACGTCCTCAAATCTTTTCAGAACAGTGTGCCTGTTAGGGAGTCAGGTGTTAGGCATGTGACCTATTTAGCCTGCTCAACAAGCTCACTATGTGATTAAGGTCTACATGCTGGTTGTTGGCCCAGAGGAGGACACTCATTGCTTCACTTACCTGTCTGGTGAAATCAGAGGATTTTATTGAGGCTGCATCAGTACATTTTTCAGGTGTCTTAAAACCCCTGCTGTAGACGATCAAGTTCAATTTTATAATCAGTGACTTGGACAAATGGACAAACCACTGTTTCTGCCGACCATGGTGCATTTCTCACCCAGCACATAATAATCACCTACCTAAAAAATATCATTTAAAATGTGTATAATATTTTGGAATAATTTTCTCTATTTCATTTATGAGAGGCCCAAGAATGTAGAATATAGTTGATAACTCTCATTGCCTGAGGGAAGAAGCTATTTCCCAGCCTGACAAACCTGATTTTGATGCTCCTGTATCTCCTACCTGATGCTGCTTTTCTTGGAGTTATCACTTGAAATCCATGTCATTGGTGCATCAAGGGATTTAATCTAACCTGTGATTCAAAAAGGCACTCTTTGGTCAGTGGGAGAAGGTGGGTGAGGAGGATCCTCCCAATGGCTTTCTCTGTAGTAACCACAATCAAATTGCTGTCCTTCCCAAAGGCATCTCTGAGGTCCTTTCAAATATTCTCCTTGGCCCAGATATGAGAATGAGTTTGTGGATTTGAGGAAATTGTGTGGAATTTCATTGGGGAAACTTCAATCATCTTGAACTGCTGCCAAGTTGCCCTGTAACAATGTTCTTGGATAATCAAAAGTACAGCCAGCAATGGCTGGACAATTAAGTCATGAATTTTAGTGAGCGTGTGTCCCTACACTGGTTTGATAGTCTATTAGTTAATACATCCATGGTCCATTTTCAGAGATGCCAAATTTAACCCCTATTTACTTCGGGGAATTAACAGAAATCCAATGATTCAATCATCACTAAAAATTTGAACAAATTAAAAAAATATTTTTTTATGCTTGCCCTCGATGCAATTTAACATTTATAGTTAATAGAGAAGAACAGCCCTAAAAGGATTTTTCAGAAATTAGCTGAACAAAATTAATAGATAAAATTACTGTTAAATAAATTTGCAACAGCGCAGTTTAATTGTCAATTTTATTAATATTGACATTGAAGTAAACCTTGGCCTTCAGTTAAATGAATATCTTTTTTAATTAAAAACTGAAAGTAATGTAGTTTAACAACCAGATTTATTTATAATATAAGCTGTACTTGAATCAAACAATTTTGAAATGTATGAATATGAAAAAATGATTTTTGTCAAGTGTCGGATACTTCTATTTCTAAAGAAAATGTTAGATTTGCATCTCAATTAGATATGGTGCATTGGGCTGAACTTTTGTGGCACGTAACTGCACCACAGCATAGCGTACTACCCTCAGTCCAATGTTCTTGTGGAATGTTTCCACCGGCAACTCAAGACTGCACTCAAAGCCCAATTCACCGGGCCCAACTTGGTAGATGATTTGCCTTGGGTTCTGCTGGGAATGTGCACCACCCTAAAGGAAGTCATGCCAGCGCTGTCTGCAGAAATAGTTTACGGTTCAGTTCTCTTGGTTCCAGGTGACATTCACTTCTCGTCTAACTCCTGCCTTTCTGATCTGGATGTGCTTCAGCAGCTTTGACACCACGTTGCAATGAGAAACCCGACTCCAACCAACTGGCATGGAACCTCCAAACAGCATGTGCCTCCAGCCCTCCTCGACACTGACTATGTGTTCATGCGTAGACAGGCCCCAGGAATGCCAT
Source organism: Narcine bancroftii (assembly GCF_036971445.1). NCBI lineage: Eukaryota > Metazoa > Chordata > Chondrichthyes > Torpediniformes > Narcinidae > Narcine > Narcine bancroftii. Next base: position 101,868,187 of record NC_091476.1, on the reverse strand, counting down.
TGCAACGGCCGTACGATGGCCTTTTCTGCATGATCAAAAGGGTTGGGGTTGTGTGCACTTTAGACATTGCGGGACATTCTCAACAGTTTAGCATCGACAGACTCAAACCAACACATGTGAACTCTACTACCCCTATTCATTGCCCCCAGCCCAGGAGATGAGGGCTGTGCCTAAGGTTCACGCAGCCTGTTCATCTCTTTTGGGTGACGATTCGGAGGGGGGCTGGGTGGCCACGTAGTGCAATGGGTTGAACTGTTACCAGTGTAGCTCACTGAGCAGCTGCGGGCCTGGTTGCTGCTTACTTTCCTGGCTGGGGGGGGGGGGGGGGTGGGTTGTGGCGCACTGGAGAGTTGGGTACTCACCTTCAAGATGGTGCAGGACTCCCGTGATCTTTACTTTAAGATGCATGCCCTGCAGGTGAGTGGCAGGCATGGGGTGATGTCACATCTGGTCCCAGGTGTCTGGACCGGAAAGAATTTAAAAGAGGAGGCATACTTAAATAAAGGTTCTTTGCTGACTAACACTGTGAATTCATTTAGTAGCTCAACTGAAGTAATTGCTACAATGAGTTATGTAATTGATTGTTTTTATCTACTGGGAAAGATATACACTCAATGCATTGCTGACAGAAGAATGTTGAAATATTTGTTCCCAACCGCTCCCTTTTAGGCAGCTCCTACATCTCTCTGAAAATCTAGAGTTAACTATAGCAGGAAGTGAATTATCCAGCCAAAATCAGAAATGTTCCTTGTGTTTATGGGTCTTGTGGAGTTTGGGAAATAAAATTTCAGACCTAAGCTTTGGTATCTGCTCATTTCTGGTTTGATTGAAAGTTTAATACAAGCTTGGCTAACCAGTTCCCAGGAGGTGAGCTACTTTAATAATATATCTTTGTGTCTGCTTCTCTGACTTGCTGCTGGTTGTATAGTGGAATGCTGGTAATGGGAAATCATGGGATAAAGAGGTGAAGGTTGGTACATGGAAAGTGTTTGCTCTTCCATCATTGAATATCAGTGGATGCTGCCTTCCCTGATCCCTTGCTTCTCCTTGCACTCACACTCCAGATTTGTATTGTCCCTTTATAAATCACACCATCTCATTCCCAGGCTTTTCCCAAACCACCGTAGTTACTCTTTGCAGACGATGCCGCTTTAGTTACCCATTCAGAGCCAGCTCTTCAGCGCTTGACGTCCTGTTTTGTGGAAACTGCCAAAATGTTTGGCCTGGAAGTCAGCCTGAAGAAAACTGAGGTCCTCTATCAGCCAGCTCCCCACCATGACTACCAGCCCCCCCACATCTCCATCGCTCACACAAAACTCAAAACGGTCAACCAGTTTACTTATCTCGGCTGCACAATTTCATCGGATGCAAGGATTGACGACGAAATAGACAACACTCGCCAAGGCAAATAGCACCTTTGGAAGACTACACAAAAGAGTCTGGAAAAACAACCAACTGAAAAACCTCACAAAGATTAGCGTATACAGAGCCGTTGTCATACCCACACTCCTGTTCGGCTCCGAATCATGGGTCCTCTAGGGGCATCACCTACGGCTACTAGAACGCTTCCACCAGCATGGTTTCCGCTCCATCCTCAACATTCATTGGAGCGACTTCATCACCAACATCGAAGTACTCGAGATGGCAGAGGCCGACAGCATCGAATCCACGCTGCTGAAGATCCAACTGCACTGGGTAGGTCATGTCTCCAGAATGGAGGACCATCGCCTTCCCAAGATCGTGTTATATGGCAAGCTCTCCACTGGCTACCGAGAGAGAGGTGCACCAAAGAAGAGGTACAAGGACTGCCTAAAGAAATCTCTTGGTGCCTGCCACATTGACCACCGCCAGTGAGCTGATATCGCCTCAAACCATGCATCTTGGCGCCTCACAGTTCGGCGGGCAGCAACCTCCTTTGAAGAAGACCGCAGAGCCCACCTCACTGACAAGAGACAAAGGAGGAAAAACCCAACACCCAACCCCAAGCAACCAATTTTCCCTTGCAACTGCTGCAACCGTGTCTGCCTGTCCCGCATCGGACTTGTCAGCCACAAACGAGCCTGCAGCTGATGTGGACATTACCCCTCCATAAATCTTCGTCCACGAAGCCAAGCCAAAGAAAAAAAGAAAAAAAAAAGTAGTTACTCTTCAAGCTATTACCAGGTAAATCCCTAAATTTCTCAAGCTTCCCAAGGCTTGAGATGGTAGATGCAGGGAGGCCCCCTGCCAAGGTGTCTGGAATCACAGGCCATTTAGGACTGAGACAATAACATCCATGGTTTGTTTTCAGAGATGCCCAATTTAGCCCCCATTTACTTCTGAGAAATAATAAAAATGCAATGATTCAATCTTCACTAAGAGTTGGAACAATTTTATATTTGTCCCTAATGCAATTTAACATTTTAAATTAATAGAGAAGAATAGCCCTTAAAGGATTATTCAGATTTTAACGTAACAAAATTTCCTCAAGAAAAAGGTGATGAGATAAAAGGTCAGTCATGATCTAGTGAGTGGCAGAACAAGATGGAAGGACCACATGGCCAACTTTTTTTTCTCTCTTATTTTCCTATGCTCTTGTGTATTCATAAATATGCAAACTCATTTGTTCCTGGGGTGCTATTTAGAATTTCCAATCCCAGCTAGACAGGGAAACAAGCCTGAGAATCAGATGGTTCCCATGTATACCTTTTTTTCCTCTCATTCAATTCCTTAGTACCCATCAGAGAAACAGATCTATTCCTTGCTTAGTTATGCCTATATGTTCAGTCCCATAAATCTGTCTGACTCTTAAAAGGCATTTAGGCTGAGTAATTAATTGATGAACTTACCAGCAACACTCATGTCCTGATAATACAAGCCTTTTCCCTTCTGATCAGCTGTGTCCAAGACTTTAATCCAAGCCTTGAGATTGGGTAAGGCTCACAAGCCATTAATCCACTGAATAAAGAGGTGAAGGTTGGTGTATAGAGAGTGTGTGCTCTTCCATAACTGAATCTGGTGTGAAAGATATTTTACCAGAACTTTGTATTAGTGATTGCAGCTCCTTCCACCTCTGACTTACACAAGGCTTCTTGGACTCAGCATGCCATCGCAGAGACCCTTTATGTACAGTTTATGAGAAGATGCCTCCCAAATGATGAGACTGATTTGCAGCTAGTCTTTCCCATTCATCATGTAGAGGGAGCTTCATGATGAGGCCCACAGAAATTACAGAGCAGGAATTTGCCAAGAAATAAAAAAAATAGGTGCAATTGGTATAGCTACTGCCTGCAAGCTTCAGTAATCCAGGTTCAATCCTAATCTCTGGTGCTGTTTGAGTAGAGTTTGTACTTTCTACCTGTGATGTGTTTCTCATGAGTGCTCTGGAATCTGCACCCCCACCCCCCTCCATTCCCCCCCTCCCCACCCCAGAGATCGAAGATGTATGCAAGTTGGTAGATTAGTCACTGAACATTGCTCCTAGTGTGTAGATGAGTGGTAGGCTCTGGGAAGAGCTGACTGGAATGTGCAGGGAATACAATATCTTCTTCTAGGATTGGTGTAAATGGCTGTTTGATGATCAGCATAGGCTCAGTGGGATGACGATTCTGAGTTGTGTGCTGTGACCAGCACTGGGAATAACATTGGAGCTGGTACATTTTTGTACTTCTTTCTTTAAAGCTGCATTATAAAGGGAAAAAAAAAAGTTGGTTTGCAGATATATATTTAGCTGTTAAGAGGGCTAAGATTCTAAATTAAAACAGAACACCTTTTCAGAATAGGGAAGCAAGCCAAAGTCTTGTTGCATGAAGTGGGAATACGTCAGAGTTCGGCAGAGTGCCATTTCGTTTTGTGTTTCAGCACAAATTAAAATAGCTAATATTGGGAGCACACCTTGTGCAATCTCTTTCACACTACCCATCACTATGACAGATGTCCAACTAATATAGTTCTGCAATCCTATCCTTTTTGATTATTTTATTTTTCATTTTCCATAAATACATGCATACAATCTTTAAACTTTTATACACCTCAAATATATTAAATATCTGTAAAATACACCCCCCCCCACACCTCCACAAATACAAAAAATATAACCACATACCACCAAAGGTCTCATTTTTCAATTTTTTTTTGGGATGTCACATTTTTACATAAATTGAAGGGTCAAATTTATCATTGGACCCCTACATGATCCAAGCACAGTTGCCATTATCTTAATGAATGTGTCATATTTATTCTTTAAATTGTGGGTAATTTTCTCCATGGGTATACAACTACGTAACTCTGATATTCATCGAGCAATGAGAGGGGACAGTGTGATTTCCAGGTGATTGCTAAACACAGCCGGAGCTACTTTAACAAAACAAATTTGAAATTTAGCCAGCTTGTACCTCTTGTCTATAAGATTTCCCAAATGGTACAGCTCCAGATCACATGGAAAAGACACTCTTGTTACTCTTGTTAGTCTTTGGCTTGGCTTCGCGGACGAAGATTTATGGAGGGGGTAAATGTCCACGTCAGCTGCAGGCTCGTTTGTGGCTGACAAGTCTGATGCGGGACAGGCAGACACGGTTGCAGCAGTTGCAGGGGAAAATTGGTTGGTTGGGGTTGGGTGTTGGGTTTTTCCTCCTTTGTCTCTTGTCAGTGAGGTGGGCTCTGCGGTCTTCTTCAAAGGAGGTTGCTGCCCACCGAACTGTGAGGCGCCAAGATGCATGGTTTGAGGCGATATCAGCCCACTGGCGGTGGTCAATGCGGCAGGCACCAAGAGATTTCTTTAGGCAGTCCTTGTACTTCTTCTTTGGTGCACCTCTGTCACGGTGGCCAGTGGAGAGCTCGCCATATAACACAATCTTGGGAAGGCGATGGTCCTCCATTCTGGAGACGTGACCTACCCAGCGCAGTTGGATCTTCAGCAGCGTGGATTTGATGCTGTCGGCCTCTGCCATCTCGAGCACTTCGATGTTGGAGATGAAGTCGCTCCAATTAATGTTGAGGATGGAGCGGAGACAATGCTGGTGGAAGCGTTCTAGGAGCCGTACGTGATGCCGGTAGAGGACCCATGATTCGGAGCCGAACAGGAGTGTGGGTATGACAACGGCTCTGTATACACTTATCTTTGTGAGGTTTTTCAGTTGGTTGTTTTTCCAGACTCTCTTGTGTAGTCTTCCAAAGGCGCTATTTGCCTTGGCGAGTCTGTTGTCTATCTTGTTGTCGATCCTTGCATCCGATGAAATGGTGCAGCCGAGATAGGTAAACTGGTTGACCGTTTTGAGTTTTGTGTCCCCGATGGAGATGTGGGGGGGCTGGCTGATGGAGGACCTCAGTTTTCTTCAGGCTGACTTCCAGGCCAAACATTTTGGCAGTTTCCGCAAAACAGGACGTCAAGCGCTGAAGAGCTGTCTCTGAATGGGCAACTAAAGTGGCATCGTCTGCAAAGAGTAGTTCACGGACAAGTTGCTCTTGTGTCTTGGTGTGAGCTTGCAGGCGCCTCAGATTGAAGAGACTGCCATCCGTGCGGTACCGGATGTAAACAGCGTCTTCATTGTTGAGGTCTTTCATGGCTTGGTTCAGCATCATGCTGAAGAAGATTGAAAAGAGGGTTGGTGCGAGAATGCAGCCTTGCTTGAGATACAGTTGAAGTTTTTAAAAAAAATTGAATTGAACCAGTCCATATCTCGCATTGATCGTTGAAATCATACTATCCACACACCAACCCTCCTCTGGTATTATAACACCCAGATTCGACTCCCACCTCTCTCTCAACCTTTTCAGGCCCATCTTAGCACTTTCACCTTGGAGAACAAAATGCATCCTTGTTATAAATTTGTGTTTATTTCCCAGCTTAAGCCTTTCTTCCACTTGGTTACTTGAAGGCAGGACCATTGTGGGACCCAATCTTTCTCGCAAGAAGGATATTAATTGGAGAAAGCAGTGGAAGGTTCTATTTGACAAGTCCTATTTCTGTTTTAGTTGTTCAAAGGACATAAGTAGCCTTTCCTCATAACAGTCTTCAATATGCCGAATATCTTTCTCATACCAAGTTTTTAGAATTGTATTATCCAAATTCATGGGCAATAATTCATTTTGACACAGTGGTGCTTTTGGTGCTATCACCACCTTTTCTCCAAAACATTCATTAATCTCATGCCATATTTTAATCATATGTATTAAAATGGGATTGTCCATTTAAAAAAAATAATTAAATCTCCATTTGTAAATAAAATAAAATACAGATATTATTCCTTCTGCTGAAATTCTCCATATGATTGATTTTATCCAACAGGAGTTGTTTATCCAGTTTCCATTCCATTGCATTTTCTTCCAGGCCCTTCAAATTTTTCTAGGCTATTGCCTGTTCATTTTCGACCTGGTCCACCCAAGTCATCAAGATTTTCAAGCATCGTCCCCATCGCTGATATTTTGTCTGCCATCTCTCTCAGTACATTTTCTACAGTAGAAAATCATTGACCCAATGTCTCCATTGATTCCAGCAACTTTTGTAGATTGAGTATCGAGCCCTCCCCCCCCCCCCCCCAGCTATTTGAGTCTGCTCCGACATCATGGTGGCACTTTCTTCACCACTCCCTTGTGGACTTTCTGTTGACTATCTCAACGACTTTTGAACTTATTCAGCCCTAGATTTTTGTGTTTTTATTTTTCTTACCTGCCATTTTCTCTTTTTAGCACGAAACATCTTTAGTCCGATAACTTGAATTGTCTTTTTAATCACTTTTCATGGAGAGCAATTCTAACCTATGTTTGGCTAGGGCCATCACATGGTCATGTCCTCAACTCCATCCTTTTTCAATGATGCTTCTCCCTCAAAGGGAGAAGTATTTAACACAAATTATGGTTGTGTATTTCTTTGAACCTGCAGTTCATAGAACCCAACTCTCACTGCTTTGGTCCATGGCTCCTATCAGGTGAATATTTAAAAATTCACTGGGCTGCATTGAATGACAGCTCCACTTGTTCTATGCAATTTATTGTGTTATGAGCCCAGAGGACCTCAAAACCCAGCAGCAATAGATATTCACCAAGACAAATGGTTACTTAAACAAAAGTTGCTTTTAATTATCTTTAAACATGAAAACAGGATCAAACTTTAACTTATCATTATTAACTAACCTAACTTGACCCCCTTCTAATTCTAAGTGCACGTGTATGTAATATGTGTGTAAGTTCTGAAAAGTTCTTTGATTCACAGTCCAATCGCACTTCTCATTCCTCCAAGTTTACTGGCTGCAGGCAATTCTTAGACTGTGCACAGAATTTAACATTTATGAAGTTCACCGGGCTTTGGTGCTTGAAAGGTAAATGATTACTGGTCAGAAAGGTTATTGTTGGTTTTCAGAGAGAAATTTGTTGTTCCTGGACACAAACTTATCCCTTTTAATCAGCCACTTCAGTGTCTTTTCTAGATGATAATCTCTTTCTTTCAGGTCACCACAGAGTCTCTTTCCTGTTTCCTTTATTACAAGTGAAATGTTAGGCAGCCAGTCTTCTCCTCTTGCATGAACCACAGGGGCTTTGACCAGGCTGATCTAAGCACTCACAACCCATCTTCCAAACAGTTTTTTTTTCCCATAAGCTTGCCAGCTTGTCCTGTTTCAGTCCAAGCTGTTCCTTCTGACTGTAAAACTGCAGAACTGTCTCCTCCCCCCCCCCTCTCTCTGAGAAAAAGCTGTTCAGCTCTCTCTGCTTACAAAAACCACATGACCTTCTTAGAACTGCAAGCTGCACTCCAGACAGCCTGTGGCTCTGATCTCTTTTGTCTGTTGCTTTTCGAAACAGACAAAAGAGAAGTCTCTTGGGCACTCCCCAAAGTTTTTGCAAAGCCCCCCAGGAGCCACCCTGTCTGGTTTGAGCAGAGCTCCAGTGTTTTAAATGAGTCTGTTTTGAAGTGTTTGTATGAGAGCTACACTAAAAAACCTGCCCCAATTTATTTCCCAAAAACATATACAATACAAACACAACATAATCTGTCACAAATGGAAGGTTTGGTTGGTTAATTTTTCCCTTCTATTGGTTTTGCACCTTCTGAAGAGATGACTTCCTCTGACTTGGGAAACCCTGACAAGCCCTATGTGGAGGTCATTGGGATTGTGACCTTAAGAACTCAGTGGCTGTTCTATTCCATGAATTGATGGTTTGACCTGGTTATCTACTATGAGCAACAGCTTTAATTGAGCTGAATAATAAAAATGTCAGTAGATTTGCTGACTTCTGTACTGTGGTAAACATGGGGCTGAGACCAGACTCTTGGCTCTGAGCTTCTGACTGTGGGTTCAAATCCCATATCAGAGACTTGAGCCCTTATGTTGGGCCTTGAAATCCCCAACTTCTTTCTTGGGTTTGAATGTTCACCTCATGCAATGAATTTCTCTTGATCAAAATTATATTTTTCATAGTATTCCACAAATTAAGCATTATGTATGCATCCTAATTTTAATATCCATGAATGTCAGATGTGATAGAAGTTGCACACCATATATTAATTAGTATTATAGCATGAAAGTCTCATCTAAACCATGACTGCCTCCAGGCAGTTAATGAATAACCAAAAATATTCTGAAAGGATTTATTTGCTGAATATTTTGGAATATGGGTTACCTTAAATGTGCATAGAGCTCCGGTGGTACATTACTTACAAAGCTACTAGGCAGGTTATGAAAATAGATTTTTCAGCCCTGACACTTCAGCATTGAGAATTGCTGTAGTGTAATTTTTTTTATTCAATGTGAAAATATTTTCAGCATTACCTTGCATCTTTTGGTTTCACCAAGCATGTAAAAAGTATCTAAAAGGAAGGATGCAGCTCAATGTGTAAGATAAATTAGAGTGAATTGACTGAATGATGTATATTTTCATCTCTTTGGAAATGTGCTTGATGGCTGCATGTTTGGGATATAGAATGTACTATGCACAAGGAATTAGTCTGGATTGCCCTGAATTTTTTTTTGGTGGCAAATCAGGTGCATCTGCACACAGGAGTACTTTGCAAGTTTATACTGTATAGCACGTCCCCTACAGCTGGTGCCACTCTGTTCTTTCGAATGGAGGCTCTGATATCGAGGCAAAGAGAAAAGGAAAGTGTTGACATCTTAATTATTTCACACAATTTGATTTAATGAATACAGTATATACTCGTGTAAAAGTGGAGTTTTGTAGAATCTTTAAAGGATAAATTTATAGGGTCGACTATTATGCGGATACAACTTTTGACAGCGGTGAGTACCTGCATCGTTCGAGGTGCAGGGAGGTCTGATAGGTGGGGGCCAGCCAGCACCGGCCAGTAAGTCCATGTTCGATGCATTAGGAGCTTCAATGGCAGGGAGCAGGGATTTAATGGTGCTCACATTCTAGGCATTGGGAGCTCCGATGGGAGGGCAGCTAGGGCCGAGAAGAGAGTCCGCGGTCGAGGTGTTGGGAGTTCCAATGGGTGGGCAGCCCATGCTGAGGTGAGAGTCCACAGTCAAGGTGTCAGTTGCTCCATAGATCAGGTGACCTGGGAGAAGGGGAGAATCCACAGTTGAGGTGTTGGGAGTTTTGATGGGCGGGCTACTGAGGCCAAAAGTAGGGGGAGGGGTGTCCATTTTTACGCACGATTATATGAAAAATGCCAGATCTTTGGGCCAAAAAAATTGAGGTTGACTTTTACGTGAGTATAAAGGGTAGTGGAATGGTTTTTTTTAAATGTTTTTTGACTGACCCTGATCATTTGCTGTTCAGAAACAGTGGAGGAGGCAGTCCAATAGCATTGCAGTGGTGAGATGGGCATGTAGTTGGGAGTCCTGAGGCTGCAGAAGGTCAGTGCACAGCCATGAGCATCCTGCAACAGGTGAACACAAGGCACTGGCCTGGACCATCATGATGGCTGCTGGTTTTCATTTCCCCAACAATAATTCAACTTTCAGTTTCCCATTTGTCCCAGTGAGATTTTGCAATAGTTTGACAATATATGGCTCAGACCTAATGCCACGCGATTCTTCCTCCTAATCACAAAGTTTCCCTCAAGATTCCTTTGCACCATTGCAGAAATATTCCACAAGCTGTCGTTACAGTTAAGCAGGTGCAAAGTTGAATGCTAGAGTACCCAAGTTCGACAGATCACTACGGAGATAACCCTTCAAAATCAAAGTCGATAGGAAAATGCAGCAACAAGATTTATGACATAAATATTGCAAGGCAGATAAACTATTCAAATTGTGCACAGTTGGAAATGAAAGCAGCCATGACAGGATGTATGATGTTCTCTAATTTCAAAGCTTGTTATGGGCTGCACTTTGGTTTCATAGATTTGACACTTGTATGAATAATTTTCATTTGCACTTCAGTAACAGAGAAAAAAAATCCCTTTGAAAACTATTTTCTGCCAAGGTGTCTGAGATAATTCATTGTGGTTTCCTTGATGAATGGTATTCACTTGAGCAGCCAACATGGTGCTAGAGATGTAATTTATAGCAATTAATTGCAGCAATTGTTAATTTTGTATTTTCACAACAGGAGAAGCAGCCAAAGAAAATTCTGACATCTAAAGAAAAAAAGAAATGCTTTGAAGCTTGTGGAATCTGCTCCCTGTAACACTTGGGTTCAGCAGCCACAAACAAAACCATTTATCAATCAGACTTTTCACCTCATGACATATATAATAGGAAAAAAGGAATGTGTATATTTTGTGCTGAATTATTGTGTCCTGATATGCATAAACAAAATTTTAGAGGATAAAGATTTCATTTTTTAATACCTAAACAGGACTGATCCTAGTAGACAAAAGGAAAACCACAATATATTCATCTATTCCATGTTACATTGAATCTCTTTACCCATTTATCATCTCATGGCCTTTGCATTCCCAGTTCAATTATCTCTGCACACTGAAATGCAATTTGTATTGCTTCATGTATTTGCCTAAGTCACCCTCATTCTTGACTTGCTGGTGCAATGAAAAAGAAATTAAATGGAATAAGTTAATTATGTTCTATAATTATAAAAAACTGCAATAAGTGTGTGTGTGTTTTCTTTTCCTGAAAATTCACCATCATTCCACAAGTTGGGGAAGGCATATGGTTTTTGAAGGTGTCACCATAAAGACCCTGAATGTTTTTCAAAACCACAGTGGCAAACTCAAGAAATGTAATTAATATGTTGCTATCTTCGATTTAACACAATTAATTAAAATTAAATTATTAATAGCCTATTTATCAGTCTTTTTGAGCAAATGGATCAAAAGCCTCGGGGGGGGGGGGGGGGGGGGTTTACATTAACTAGCTACCAAATGACTCTTTGATCAGTGATAACACATCCTGCCCAGAGGTACATTTCATTTACAAGCTTGAAATTTTCAAACAAAAATGAAATGGAAAAACTGACATACTTTAAATTATGAATTTAAGCTTACTGTTTCATGCCACAGCTGATTATATGCAAGGTTTCAACAACTTTTGGGAAAATCACAAAAAAATCGTGTTTTATTGGTTTGCATTCAGATACGTGGAAGCCTACAGCTCCTTCAAATAGTAAATCGCAAGAAACATTGCATGTTGGTTCACATGATATTTGCAACCCTCTTTTATTCCTTCTATTAACTTACCCTTGTTTTTCTTCTGCCACTAATTATTGAGGTTGTTTTAAATGTTTATTCCATTCATCTCAGTTTCTGAGTTCCACATACTAGGCTTTGGACAACCGCGACTTTACAGAATTCTCTATTAGGATTACTGTGTGAGTAGGCCCCTGGTCTGATATTGTTCATGTATAAATTGTGAGGATCTCAAACAATGGTCATACCAAAAGGGGGCATTGGTCAAGAGTGATGATATTGCATGTACTATTGCCAAATTCTCAAAGTATTGCTAATCTAGCAAAAGGGTTCAACAATCTAAATAACGTTCAGCATTTGAACTGTGGGAGGCTTCAAATGCTGAATGCAAGTGTAACCACTTTTTTTAAAAAAAGTGTGAAAATTTGTTATTTTAAGCTATTGATTCTATTTTCAACCGTTATTTTTTTTATGTCAATTTCATTACATTGGTGGACTGCAGAACACCATATATCATTGGTTATCTAGGGATAATATAATAGTGAACATTGAGTTTTGGGGATTAAGAGTGCATTTAATGAGCTATACAAGCAATCCTTAGGCAGTGGAAGTGATGAATCCAGAGAAGACCTTTCAATATCCAAAATGTTAAATTAGCTCTGGATTTTCCATGACCATTGGAGTGAAGATGAGAATTGCAGTTTTATAGGGCAAGGAGCTAAACAGTGCTAACTATTCCAGTTTTGTCTTTTGTAGAATATCATGTTATTCTTAAACGCAGAACAGGGAAGCTCTTTTTTTCAGATTTCTTGCTTCTCCTTGTGGTTTGCCTGAATGCCTGGTTCTTTCTGTAATTCAATGTTGCAAATCTTCTTACAAGGGAGTACTTTTCAAAGCCATCAATAATAGCTGCTGCTCGGAGGTCCGAAGCAATGTTCTCCACTTTATCATGAGACATTTTTTACTTTTAATTATTTAGACTAAACCTGCTGGAGCTGCTAAGATGTGTTATTTTACTGTGGAATCAAATTCATTGGGGTTTGTAATTATGTTAGCAACAGTTTTTAAAGAATTAGAATAACTATTGGGGGGAAAAAAGTCTCTTTTAATGACTTTTCTCAGATTGGAACGTACCCTGGGTTATGAGGGAAAAGGCACGATTTCTGATTTCACACAACCTCTTTGTTAATTTTTAAATTGGAACAAATTATATTTCACAGAGTATGAATTCTGTACTTAATGACAAATTTGACAATAATATCTTTACATGGAGTACTTAATTGAGTAAATTGGTATCTATATGACACACAGTCAGCCTTCAATCCATGGGATGTCCTTAAATAAATCTACATACCAGTTTTGCTTTTAGAAATATTTTTCAGCCTCTTACACAAGATGTCCATCTTAAAATAAAAAAGTATTTTTTTAAAAATGTAATAGTTTTTCAAGATTTGGTGAGAATGCCTATCTCTATTTGCTTTTGAGAAAGTGATGGTTTGCTATCTTCTTGGATCACTATAGTCCTTCTAATGAAGGGGAGTGAATTCCAGGATTAGTTGAAGGGATATATTTGAAAATTAGTTTGCAAGTAGGAGGGGGTTCTTGTGTTGTGCTCCTATGGACATTTTTTGCTGGTCCTTCCTTGTGCAAGAGCTTATGAGTACAGTTGATGGGATGCCAATCAAGCAGTTTTTTTTTTAGTTTTTTTTTTAAACAGTATTTTTACTACCAAATCTTTGACTTCATGTCAATGATAATGTAAAACATGGAGCTAAATTGACAGATTGGATGTGGAAATGAATATCTCTGTTTATTTTCACATCAGCTCTTTGCCTCCATTGAGTTTTCAGCCAGTTGACGAAGCCGTAATGCTTACAGCATATTGAAGCTCTATTCCCTTGCAATAGTATTCTAACACACATCTGATATGCTTGCAGCACAATTAAGATACCTATCATATTTTTACCAGACAAGGGAAAAACCAGATTGGACTAAGATAGAGCGAGATAAAATAGGGGAGAAGGTACCTGAACATATACTATATAAGTGGGATGAAAAGCTGGTGCAACATAGGAATTCACCAGTACTGCACCATCTGCTCAACATTTGGAAGAAGATTCACGTAGAAAGGAATAAAACAAATTATCAACTACCAAAATTAATATTGACACAAAATCAACTAATCCCTTTCACAATAGATAACCTTTCCTTTAGAGAATGGGAGAGAAAATGGATCAAAAGAATAAAAAATTGTTTTTCGGGAAATAAATGATTATCTTTTGGACACCAACTGAAAACCTTCTTGAAGGACAAATTGGGAAGCAGACTGAGGTTACCAGAAGGAAGCAATTTTGAATATGTGATTACAGACACAATGATAATTAAAAGATTTATAACAAACATGTACATCAAACTGCAAGAGAAAGAGAACGAGGAACCAAGCTGTAAACCCAAACAAAAATGGGAACAAGATCTAAACATAAAGATAAAGAATGAAACATGGGAAAAACTATGCTCCGGAACGATGAGAAACCCAATAAACACAAGATTACACATGATACAATATAATTGGTTACACAGGCTACACCATGTCCCAAAAGTTAAATAAATGGGACCCAACAGTATCAGACAGATGTTTTCGCTCTAAGAAGGAAACGGAATCAACAGTACATTCAATTTGGGCATGTGAGAAAGTGGAAAAGTTTTGGGAAGATCTAAACCAGGTATTAAAAAATCACAAAAAGCAACATACCAAAAAATCCAGAGATCTTTCTTCTAAGTAATATAAGAACTTGGACTCTATTTGGATGGAGCACAAAAAAGCCACCATTCTTCTTGATGCATGTTTTGTCCTATTAACAGGTCCAGATCACAGCTGCATTGGTCCTTCAGCTGCCTCTTCCATGCTTCATGATTCACATTGGCTTCCATTTAAGAAGCCTCATCGTTTTGGATTTCTCCCCCTTGCATTTAAATCCTTCCGTGGCCTTATCTGTCCCAATCTCTGAACTCTTCCAGCTCTACAAACCCATTAAGATTTCTACACTCCTCTGCTTCTTGCCAGTATCTTAAAAATCTCATATTTCCTCTCTAACATTCTCCTGTTCTCTACTCCCTGCTTCAAAATAATCCAATGAAGATATCACTGTGACCTTGCATATGCCCCAAGTCCTTCCTAAGCATGCAGATGGGAAAGTTTGTTCTTTAATGCTCCCTAGAAATGCCTTGTGATGTCTTGCTACATCAGATTCTCTATATACATACAAATTATTGTTATTGAACTATTGATGTGAATAAGCTAAAATGGGAGAGGGAGTCTACAATTAGGGACAGGTTACAAGCAACATATTACATAATTTCTGATGAATAGTCAATAGTGCAGCTTATAAAACAATCAGATTATTGAGTCCTTTCATTCATTGATTGTGGTATCTGTTTTCATTCACACAATGGTGTGTATATTTCAAAAGCACTTCTTAACATCACTAATTGTGAGTTGGGTCCAGTTTTATGGTTGGGACCTGTTCCTTTTGGTAAATGGGAATAAAATTGACTGCATTTAATTTCTCATGCAAAAAGACAAGATTAACCTTTATTCAGAAGTAAAACACAAACATCTGAAGACACCGTGGCTGATGCAAGAACACAGGGCTGGAGAAACTCAGCAGGTCAAACAGTGCACTTTATCTTTCTTCTTTGGCTTGGCTTCGCGGACGAAGATTTATGGAGGGGGTAAAAAGTCCACGTCAGCTGCAGGCTCGTTTGTGGCTGACAAGTCCGATGTGGGACAGGCAGACACGATTGCAGCGGTTGCAGGGGAAAATTGGTTGGTTGGGGTTGGGTGTTGGGTTTTTCCTCCTTTGCCTTTTGTCAGTGAGGTGGGCTCTGCGGTCTTCTTCAAAGGAGGTTGCTGCCCGCCAAACTGTGAGGCGCCAAGATGCACGGTTTGAGGCGTTATCAGCCCACTGGCGGTGGTCAATGTGGCAGGCACCAAGAGATTTCTTTAGGCAGTCCTTGTACCTTTTCTTTGGTGCACCTCTGTCACGGTGGCCAGTGGAGAGCTCGCCATATAACACGATCTTGGGAAGGCGATGGTCCTCCATTCTGGAGACGTGACCCATCCAGCGCAGCTGGATCTTCAGCAGCGTGGACTCGATGCTGTCGACCTCTGCCATCTCGAGTACTTCGACGTTAGGGATGTAAGCGCTCCAATGGATGTTGAGGATGGAGCGGAGACAACGCTGGTGGAAGCGTTCTAGGAGCCGTAGGTGGTGCCGGTAGAGGACCCATGATTCGGAGCCGAACAGGAGTGTGGGTATGACAACGGCTCTGTATACGCTTATCTTTGTGAGGTTTTTCAGTTGGTTGTTTTTCCAGACTCTTTTGTGTAGTCTTCCAAAGGCGCTATTTGCCTTGGCGAGTCTGTTGTCTATCTCATTGTCGATCCTTGCATCTGATGAAATGGTGCAGCCGAGATAGGTAAACTGGTTGACCGTTTTGAGTTTTGTGTGCCCGATGGAGATGTGGGGGGGCTGAAAATCATGGTGGGGAGCTGGCTGATGGAGGACCTCAGTTTTCTTCAGGCTGACTTCCAGGCCAAACATTTTGGCAGTTTCCGCAAAGCAAAGCAGGACGTCAAGCGCTGAAGAGCTGGCTCTTTATAGAGCAAAGGTAAAGATACAAGTTTGAGCCCTTCAACAAGCCTGAAATGCGGAAACTGCCAAAATGTTTGGCCTGGAAGTCAGCCTGAAGAAAACTGAGGTCCTCCATCAGCCAGCTCCCCACCATGACTATCAGCCCCCCCACATCTCCATCAGGCACACAAAACGGTCAACCAGTTTACCTATCTCGGCTGCACCATTTCATCGGATGCAAGGATCGACAACGAGATAGACAACAGACTCGCCAAGGCAAATAGCGCCTTTGGAAGACTACACAAAAGAGTCTGGAAAAACAACCAACTGAAAAACCTCACAAAGATTAGCGTATACAGAGCCGTTGTCATACCCACACTCCTGTTCGGCTCCGAATCATGGGTCCTCTACTGGCATCACCTACGGCTACTAGAACGCTTCCACCAGCGTTGTCTCCGCTCCATCCTCAACATTCATTGGAGCGACTTCATCCCTAACATCGAAGTACTCGAGATGGCAGAGGCCGACAGCATCGAATCCACGCTGCTGAAGATCCAATTGCGCTGGGTAGGTCACGTCTCCAGAATGGAGGACCATCGCCTTCCCAAGATCGTGTTATATGGCGAGCTCTCCACTGGCAACCATGACAGAGGTGCACCAAAGAAGAGGTACAAGGACTGCCTAAAGAAATCTCTTGGTGCTTGCCGCATTGACCACCGCCAGTGAGCTGATATCGCCTCAAACCGTGCATCTTGGCGCCTCACAGTTCGGCAGGCAGCAACCTCCTTTGAAGAAGACCGCAGAGCCCACCTCACTGACAAAAGACAAAGGAGGAAAAACCCAACACCCAACCCCAATTTTCCCTTGCAACCGCTTCAACTGTGTCTGCCTGTCCCGCATCGGACTTGTCAGCCACAAACGAGCCTGCAGCTGACGTGGACATTTACCCCTCCATAAATCTTCATCTGTGAAGCCAAGCCAAAGAAAAGAAAGAAAAGAAGATGAAGTGCACTGTTTGACCTGCTGAGTTTCTCCTGCCCTGTGTTTTTACATTAACTTTTATTTAAATGTAGTGTGACAGTTTGTTATATTTTATGTATAGATATATTTTTGCAAGATAGATTGTGGGCTTTTAGGTCACAAAACAGATACAAACAGTTCAAAACTGATCTCATTTTAAAAGTTATGCATAAGATGGTGCCTACAAGTCTGCAAAAACCATAGACTCCTGTGCTGGAGATTTTCACAATGAGGTGCACATGGAAGGGAAAATAATAAGATCTCTCATGAATTGATTTTGGAGTCAGCAAGCTGTTTTGGTGGAGTGTGCTGTTTTAGGAGGGTCATGTGGAGAGAGACGGCTGGTTTTCTGCAGTGGGTTTGAAAGCTTGTTTGAAACCCCATTTTGAAGACTGGTTGTGAGTTCTGAGTTCAGCCTGTTCAAAGCCCTTATGGTACATACAAGAGGTGATGGCTGTCTGTCTAATGTTTTGCCTGAGATAAGGGAAACAGAAAAGGAACTCTGTGGTGACCTGAAAGAAAGAGGTTATCATCTGGAAAACCCTGATGGGGCAAGTATCTTTGGCAAGACACTGAAGTGGCTGATTGGAAGGAATCAGTTGTGGGTGTACAACAAGCAACAAATTTCTCTCTGAAAACCATTAAGAACTTCCTGAGGGTAACCATTTACTGTTCAAACACCAAAGCCTGGTGAAATTTATAAATGTTAAATTCTGTGCACAGTATAAGAATTGTCTGATACTGGTGAACTTGGAGGGGTGAGAAGTGAGATTGGACTGTGAATCTAAGAACTTTTTAAAAAACTTGTATGCACATTACATATAATGCACTTAGAAATAGAAGGGGGGGGGGTTAAGTTAGGTTAAGTTAAATTAATAGTAATAAGTTAAAATTTGATCCTGTTTCTATGTTTAAAGAAAATTGAAAGTAACTTTTATTTGAGTAATCATTTGTCTTAGTGAATTTCTATTGCTGCTGGGTTTTGGGAGCAAACAGACCCAGATTGCCATCTTGATCACCATCTGAAGTTCTAAAGATGTTAGCAGGTTAATTAATCACATGGTGGGGTGGGGTGGGTATTTGGGCATTGTGGGCTTGTGGGCAGAAGGTCCTGTTACCATGCTGTATTTCTATTTTAAGTACTGGAGAGGGAAAGTTCAATGCTTGGAGCATGGAAGCAAAAGATTATAAATGTGGCTAACTTGAGTTAGTTTATGGCTAATCAATGAGCATAAAAACTCCACGAGGTATGCTCAAGCATATACCAAGTGTTCTGGTGTGGCAGACCTGACGCTGAAGCAACAGTATGGATGTGGCATCGAACAGAAAATTGAAGCTGATGAAAATGGGTGAAGCAACACATTAAACCATTAACATTAAAATCAACTTTGTAACAAAAACTTTGTTCATAAGATTGATCAACAGATCAGTGGAAGGGATCATTTTAAAAACAAATGGCAGCAGGCCACTAATCTATTGTTGTAAAGATGATAATAGATTTGTATAAATCTTGGCAGGGATCAAAGCTAAGTAAAGCTTCATGTATCTTCGGCTGAAGAGGCAAAGAAACAGTGCAGATAGGGATGATAAATCAATGCACTTCATTGATTTTTGAGCCATAAACCACACTGAGGCATAGTTCATGGTACAGACTATGCACAGTTATCCCTTAGTCAGGAAAACTGAACACTGAATGGATTTTGAAAGTTGAATGCTGTGGTGTAGACTCTTGTCTTTTTCATGATCATTAGGAATGCCAATGCTCTGAGACTGAACTGTAATTATTAAGAATCAAGATTCAATTTATTATATTTATAAAACAGTGTCATATTACATGACATTTCTTTTTCCCTGCTTCAAGACAGATAGACAAATCCTGCCAGTGGTGAATCTACGTGCCTCCTACAGCCAGACGCAGTCAGAGAGAGAGAGAAGCAAAAGAGAGCCCCCCCCCCCCCCCACCAAGACACCGAGTGACCATAGATTTGCCTCCAGTGCTTCTGCAGCCCCAGCAACCCAAGCTCAAGATCTGAACCTCCGATGGTGAGGAATCCTTCAGTGCCCTCGACAACTCCTCGCGTCCCTGTTCCGATACCTGGTAACCTTCCTGCCAGTTCAAGCCATGAGGGGCTGCAGACTCTGGGAAAGCAGAGGACTGGAGCAGGGCACCAGAGGATGGGAAGATCATGCACCATCCAAGAAGGAGAAGTGGAGGAGACGACCCATGATAACAGTGACCACGACGGAGGACCAGTGAAGGGGGCTCTGTGGCTGAGGGACCAGTGCACATGGCGGAATGCTGAAGACTCGAGGCAAGGAAACCCCAGAAGCTGTAAGCTGCTGGAGACTGCTCTAGGCTGCAGACTATTGAAGACTGGCTGGAAGGTTACCAGGGATGCGAGGGTTTAATAGCAGATTACCAAATTTAATTGTAACTAATAGATATGTATACTTAAAAAGTACACAAGGAAATGCAATGTGAAGAGGAAGTAAATATTTGAACCATTAGTTCAGCAAAAAAAGAAACCCTTTAAGATGATGATGGCATTGGCAGTGGCCAGGAAGTGCATAGACCTGGAAGTCTGGCTCCTGCTTGAGCATTATGCACTGGAACACAGAAATACAAATCTATGTTCCTCTGGAGAAAATTACTTGCAACTTGAGGAAATAATACATAATTTTCTTGAAAATTTGGCAACCATACCTAAATTCCATAGGAGCACAATTATAGTGTGGACCATCATGCCCCGCCATCCTGCCTTCACCATCTACCCCTCAATTGGGTGGGAGGTGGGGGGCCTATCCCATCCCAACCAGGAAAAGCCAAGAAAAAGAAAACTGCCTGAGCGCTGGCTGCCCATAAACCCTTGGAAAGATGTCTTATACCTTTGTTGTGAATGCCCTGAATGTTGTGTGCAATTGTGGTTAGTTAAATGTGGAGAGAGTAAGGGGGGGGGGGGACGACAGAAAGTGTTTGAAGTCTGCAGAAAATATTGTGTAGAATTGATAATTGTAAATTGTAATCAATGTTAATGTCATTAATATTGATAACTGTTTGAGTTTAATTTGGAAAATCACAAATAAAATATTCAAAAAATCTTTAAGAATGTAACTTTTGAAATGATGCAAGAAAAATTGCCTCTACACTCTGAGAGACAAGTCAAGAGATCGTGTCTGGTATAAAAGGCAACCAACAGTCAAATTCACTGTTTTAATTCCTCATTTTTGTGTTTGGAGCATCCACTTCAGTTTTCTTTACCAATTATGGTCAGTCACTTTCTATCGTGGGGCCAAGGAGAAATATCACAAGGTTGCTGAGTTGAATCTTGAATTATGGCGGATTCATTGTTTTGTGCCTTTTCGTTTCACTAAGCATTTCATCTTCATTTTTGAGCTGATACTTCCAGTCTAAAATTATGCTTTAGTTTGGTTTAACTCTCCTTGTATCCTGTGTTGGTCATGCATCTGATCTTTTTCTGATTTGAAGCAGCTAATTTTTTTCATATTTAATGTTATCTTTGGTATTATTTATTACAGTAAAACAATTTGTTTCAGTTAATATTCCCACTGTCTTTTCTCAAGGATCTCACAGAATATTAAGTGAATGGGTCGAGGTAAATATGAAACAAATCCCAAACTAAGCAGTTTTGTGCTTTGTTTCATCAATATTCTACACATTTTTTGGTGGGGTTTATGCACTAAATATATCATAAAAGATGTGTGCAGTGGATCAAGATAATATTATGCTCAGCAACTTTGCTTCTTCTTCAACCCAAAGTGTTTCACACTATTAGAGAAGGTTCATGGAGTGGAGAACCAACCTCTGCAATATTTTCTGTCCAATTCATCATTCTGTGCTAAAGGTCAAACAGTTCAGTGCTGCTTTTTGCACAATACCATGATAGGATTCTGACCAAATACCTTTCTATATTTTTTTGTGTGTGAGAGAAACAGACTATTTTCAACAGAGAACTTTATGAACAAATTCTTACTGCCAATAATAATGAAGGAAATTTAAAGTTACAAGATACTCCTTTCTTTCAGAATATAACTGACGCTCGTTGTTCTGAATCTAAATTATTTAGAGAGATACTCTATTTTTGATATATCTAGAACAGGTGGTTGGTTGCAGCAGGGTCAATTTTGTCATTTAAGAGAAGGTTGGATGAGTATATGAATGTGAGGGGATTGGAGAGTTGTGGACAGGGAGTGGGTAGGTGGGACTAGAAGAGTTCACTTAAATTGGTGCGGAATAGAGGGGCCGAGATGGCCTGTTTCCGTACTGTAATTGTTATATGTTATATGGATGCATTGTTTCCATTCTGCATTACCAAGGCTTCTTGTAATACTCTTTAACCTTACTAGGTATATGTTACTTTTTAAACTTTTAAGTGCTAAATATTTGGACTGAACACAGATGCTGTCAGCTTAGGGATGATATTACTGTGCTATTGAGAACAAGAGAGAGAGAGAGATTTGAGTTTACAGTACTAGATTCTGCAAGCTCAGTGACTCATTACTTGATGTGCGACCTGAGCATTTTCAAACACTGCAGGCTGGTGCATTGGATGAACGTGGTGAGGAATTTTGTTATCAGTTGCTAAAGGGCTACTCTTCTATTTAAACTGCACACAATACTCACCAAAATTTTATACAGCTGCAACATGACTTCCCAACTTTTATACTCACTGCCCCGACTGATAAAGGCAAGTATAAGATGTGCTCTTTTTAATATCCTAAATACTTGCCACTTTCAAGGAGCTATGAACATGTACCCCAAGATCCATCTGTATATCAACCATCAGTATATCTAAACTATTCTGCCATTTTCTGCATACTTTCTGCTTGCATATTACATCCAAAAATGCAATACCTCACATTTGTTGGGACTGAACTCGATCTGCCACTTCTCTGCCTATATTTTCAAACGATCGACATCCTGCCATATCATTTGACAAAGTTCGTCTCTATCTACACATCCCCACTTTTTTTTGCTGTCATTTGCAAACTAATGAATCAGCCCATCTGCACTTTCATCCAAATTACCTATATGCATCATAAATAACAGTGGTCCCAGCACTAACCCGTGTGGAGCACCAGTGGCCACATAATAGTCAAAATAGCATCATTCCACCAGCAGTGGAAATTTGTGCATCAACTATAATGAAGGTATAATTGAATGAAGTGGAAAAATAAACAGTGGTTGAAGATTTGACCTTTGTGTGCACTGAACAAACAAAATGATAACGTTCACATGTTGAATTCTACTGTCGTTACAGTTTGTGTTTGATTTTTAGAACAAATTTAATCTGACTTTCCCATAACATTCCCACTTGCTCTGTGCAAGAGTTTGCAACCTGTTGCACTTGGTTCCTTTTGGCTTGGACGTTCTGGTCTAAGTAGACAATTTAGCAAGCTGCTCTTCTGAAATATTAGAGTTATTCCAATATATGCTCTATTGCTGATTCAATATTATTTGTAAGGGGAAAAAAAAACTGCCAAAAGACTTTGATTTTTTTGATCAATCGAATTTGATCAAAAGTCTTCCTTCAATTACATGTTGGAATGGCTGTGTTTTAAAATAATTTTTTAAAGTTGGAGCTCTTAAAAATAGGAGTAAAAATGAAAATCTGAAGAATCTGGCGTCTAGTACAATACACAAATGTGCCTGAGAAACTCACCAGATCAAGCAACATCCAGACGGAATATTAGGTGTTGCTCCTCCAATTTGCAGTTATTTTCTCTGGATGCTCTCCAACCAGATGGCATTAAGATCAACTTCTCCATTTTCTGTTAGGCCCCTCTCCTGTCCATTTATTTCCATATCCCTCTGTCTCCTGTCCTCCAACTCTCCACACACTTCATTCGGAGACCTACCCTCTCCTTCTATCACTCTCTCAGCTTCTATTGTCTTCTGCCTTCCCATCCCTATACACCCTCGTGCCTGTAGGGTTGTGCTTCTGCCCCTTCCTCTCACTTCTCCTCTCCTCCTCCCACCTTTTTATTCAGGCGGCTGTCTGCTTTTTGCACCTACCTTGATGAAGGACTTGGGCCCAAAATCTTGGTTAGCCTTCACTGCGTGACCTGAATTCCTCCAGCATTTTTCTGTATTTACAGTGCTACTTTCCCCACCTAGTCTCTTTTGCTCATGATCTGGGCACAGATCTAGAAATCTTTACAGTGCTCTGCCACTACGGAGTCTCGGTAAGTCACTGTGTTGGAGCACATCACAGCACAATTCACCTTCTTCTTCCAAATAACTTTGGAATTATCGCTGTCTGAATGCCCTGGGTTGGATGTGATTCACCATTGATGCTATAAATTTCAAAACCTCATTGAAATTTTTTGTGGCTTTTCAGAGTGATCCAGTTGCTTTTGTTATGCCCATTGATTCGACATGGCTGATAATTCTATTCGACAATGTTTATCTCCCATCAGCTTCTGAGCAACACTTTTCCCACATTAAATCCAGATGCTTAAAAATTTGTTGATGTTCATAAAAATGGCTTCCCCTGGAGCAGTAGAAGCACAGAAGGGCTGGAGGAACACAGCAGGTCTCGCAAAGTTCAGAGTAGGTGTAGAAAGGTTGTTTCCCATGGTTGGAGAATCTAGGAGAGGAGGGCACAACTTCAGGATTGAAGGGTGTCTGCTTAGAAAAAAAATGCGTAGGTGTGGTGGTACATCACCAGCCTACTGCAGGGGGAAACATCTGTACCTACAGGAGTGTACTACCGGCCTACTGCAGGGGGCAACCTCTGTACCTGCAGGAGTGTAAAGGGACAGGACAACACCTGGCCGGCTGTCAATCAGTCATCCTGAAGGGATCAAGCCCCACCTGGTCGGGTGTCAATCACCCTGCAGGATATAAGCCTGCGCCGGCCTCCGGAAGCCTCACTCAGAGTTACTGCAGCTACAGCCAGCCTGGCTCTGTGGAAGTCTTTGTGGATTAAAGCCTGTTGTACAGTCTTTACCTTGTGTGTGTCTGAATCTGGTTAACAGTGCACTACAGTAGGAATTTCTTCAGCCAGAGAGTGGTAAATCTGTGGAATTTGTTGATACAGGCCTTTGGGTGTATTTAAGACAGAGATTGATAGGTTCTTGATTAGGCAGGGCATCAGATTATGGGGAGAAGGCCGCACAGTAGAAGTGAGTGGGAGAATGGATTAGCTCATAATTAAATGGCTGAGCAGACTTGATGAGCTGAATAGTCTATTCTGCTACTATGTCTTATGCTCTTAATATCTTAGGTCATGATACATACGTCGGTTATAGATCTTTACCTCGTATGGACGCTACGAGACCCGTTGAGTTCCTCCAGTACTTGGGTGTTTTTATGACAATCACTTCATCTGCAGACTTTCATGTTTCACTCACTTGGAGCAGTACCTTTCATACAATGCAATGCTGCCGGTTCCTTGGAAATGTTTAGTGATTTGTTGACGTCAGGATTGAATACAAGGACTGTGCTGTGTCAAGAAAATCATTTTTCTCTTCCAAAACATTTGATTAAAGGATTTTTTTGGAAAAATAGTAATTTATCTTCCTCCTTTGGCCTCTATCCACACAATCCCCTTTAAATTAATAGAATCATGGATCCTGAATCAGTCATTCTGAATCTGCCAGTAGGGACAACTCTGCTGCTTGGACAACTAAATGATGGCCAATCTGGGAAGATGCTTCTGATTTGTTGAGACAATATGTGATAATAAATATGCACTTTGAAAATAAAATTGTTATAAAATTAAATTTATCCAGGAATGTGTCAATCAGTATTGCTTTAAAAACTCCTCAGGACCCTGTGGACTTCTGATGACCTTTCTGAATCTATCCAACCCACTCAGTTGCTAACAGTTAAATTCAAAGAGACAGTTACTATGTGCAATCAACTCACTGCAGGAGGACTATTAAAGTGGAAAAAAAATCTCTTGTGGCATGAATCCTAGAGAGAATGAAACGTGCTGAAAACTACTGAAATGTTATTCATTTGTGCTTGAAGGAATGGATAATAATTGGAACAGTATGGTCATATGTAAGCATATTTAGGAGTGATTTTCCTGATTTGGAGTTGTAGAGTATTTCTGCATTGATATAAATTTAGCTGTGGTCTATATTTGCCAGACATTATCAGGGTCAGTGTGGAGATTCTGATGTCTTTGCAATTGTCTCTGTTATTCACTAATAAACAACTTTTAAAAGAAATGTGTTTGAAAGCAAAAAAATGTTCAATAAAATTTTAAAACATACAAACTTTAAATGAATAGTTAAAATAAATGGTGATTTTTTTATTCATTGGGTTGCGAAACCAATTGAAATCATGGACATAATCGTTCTGGAACAGTTTCGTAATTACACTAGTAGTAATCAGAACAATTTGACGAGATGATCTTTGCATTCTTGTGGTTTTTAAAGACTTCCCAGCACTTAGATTTTTCCCATAACACAAGCTAACACTCTTGGGCTGTACCTCAAATGGACTTATTTTTAATTGGAGAATTTATCAATGTTTATGAATAATAATTGAGAATTATTTATAGAGAAAGAACAGCCTGTGACAAGAACAATGAATCAAATTTACAGGCAATTATATTCATTGTTGACTGATCTTAACTTCATGTTTCTGATGTATAATAAAAACTTAATTTTACTTGTAAAACACAAAAGTTTGCAGACCTTGTGGCTGAAGTAAAAATGCTGGAGAAACTTAAAAGGTCAAACATTGTACCGGTACTTTATATAGCAAAGATAAAGATACATAACCAACATTTTGGGCTTGAGCCCCTCATCAAATCCACCATACCTTGATGATTAATGTATGGATCTAAATCAGCTGGTTATTCAGGAAATGCAGGGTCAGAGAGGTCTTTGAGTTGTGCAAAGCAGCCTCACGTGCACAGTGACTCGCTGAAGTCAACGTTATTTGTGGAAGGGGCAGGCTTGTGGAACTGTTTCACTGAGGATATGTGTACTACATTTCTGCAGCTGCCTCAATTGGTTGTCAATTCCTCTGTTCTCTTGGCAAGCACCAAGTTTAATGAACAGGCTAATGAACCTGTCATGAGCCATTATTTTACATCTCTGGAAGAAACATTTTTAGTTCCTGTTTCCTTGAACCAGCAATTGAACAGAATACTGGATTATAAGAAAAGTTTAATAGCTAATATAATATGCATCAGCATAAATAAATCTGGTTGCTCTGCCTATCATACAAATGAAATGAAAAGATATTAACCTTCAAAGAGAATTTCAGTACTTCAAAATTTGTCATATGCAAGCACTTTCCATTTATCTATTAACCTTGTCCTGATCAAAACTTTTCATAAGATTTGGGTTGGGGTTGTGCATTAATGTTTAGTATGTGTACAAGTTGAAATTGTGTGGAAAATTTTATATATATCTGTGTCTGTATGTATATGTGTGAATGTTCACCATGATTTAGTTTGTAGAAGTTTTAAAGGTTGGGGTACAGAGGGAATCCTGCAGTTACCAGTATCGTGATTGTCAATAATTGTACATGACTACATTCAACACTGACCTAACTTGTGAAATTCGAACATAGACATGACATTTTTTGGGCCACCTTGTCGTTCTGACCACGACGCTAATCTGAACTAATCCAACCTGCCTACACAGTCTGTGCCCCTTTGTTCCTTGCTTGTTTATATGTCTTTCCAAATTCTTATCAAATCTGCTTCTACCACTTCTCCCAGCAGGACATTTCAGGCATCTAATGGTCTGTTTTTTTAAAAAAAAACTCACTTCATAAATCTCCTTTAAGACCCCCCCCCCCCCCCCTGCTTACCACATAAAAGCTCTTCCCTTGGGTATTTGTCATCTCTGCTCTGGGAAAAAGATTTTATTCATCTGTCCAATCCAGCCCTCTCATAATTTTACATATTTCAATCAGGTGACCTTTCAGCCTTCAATGGTTCAGAGAAAACAATCCAAGTTTATCCAACCTCTCCTGGTGAACCTCTACTGAACCTTTTCTAAATCATCCACATCCTACAGTGTGGTGACCTGAAGTACAGAAATGAAAAGGAAATCTAAGTGAAAATGGAAAGACCTATTCAGCATTTATATGGAAACACTAAAACCATATTTGGAGACACTGTTAGCGAAATTTAATGGTATCCTTAAAGATATCAGGAAATTGTTGATACAATACTCAGATATGGGTTAAATCTGATGTCAAAACCATAGCCAAGTGGAACAAAGCTGAATTTTGAAAGTAGTGGAATTATGCTGATAAATCAGCTTCTTCAATAATAGTCATGCCTAATGCAGATAAAACAATCCATTGCTTTAATTAAAGTTGTCAATCATAAAAAACAAAGACACAGTTGACAGAAAACGATCATTCAGCAAACAAGTTGCTGAATGCGTGTTCTCAGCTGGTAGTGAATGAAGACAGTCAGAAGTACCTCATCCACAACTCAAATGAAGATGTACATAGGACGTTAAATTCTCACCAAGGATCCTTCAGCCTATCATGGCCAAGATTTTGTGAGAAAATGTCAGGTGTTTGTGCGGCCAATGCAAGTTTCTCATCCTCACAGCTTCTGCAGAGGATAGTCCATGTTGAAGTGTCTGTATGTACAGGAGGGAGATGTGTCACACCAACAACCTTGCACTCAATATTAGGAAAACCAAGGAGATGACTGTGGACTTCATGAGGAAGTTAGTTCTCATCGAAGGCTCTGTAGTGGAGAGGGTCAAGATCTTCAAATTCCTGGGTGTCAACATCTCCAAGGATCTGTCCTGCAGCCTCCAAATCAATGCAATCACAAAGAAGGCTCACCAGCAGCTGAGGAGATTTGGTATGCTGTCAAAGACTCTCGAAAATGTTCTCAGGTGTACCATAGAGAGTGTTCAGGCTGCTTGCATCGCTGCCTGGTACGGAGGTGCCCACACTCAGGTCAAAAAAACTCCAGAGGGTTGTTAACTTGGTCTGTGGCATCAGTTTTCACTCTATTGAAGACAAGAGGTGGTGTCTTAAGAAAGTAGCCTCTATCTTCAAGGACCCGCACTCCTGGGCCATGCCCTCTTCAACTCTGCTACCATCGGGAAAAAGGTACAGGAGCCTGAAGATGAGGACAAGGACAGCTTCTTCCCCATTGACATCAGATTCCTGAATGATCAATGAACCAAAAACACTGCCTTACTTTGACTTTTCATGCACTATTTTTATTTATTTTTGTAAGGTAGTTTATATGAATGTTTGTACTGTGATGCTGTCGCAAAACAACAAATTTCGTGACTTGTTCATGACAATAAATTCTGATTCTAAAGCATTACAACATAAAGCCAAAATGATCTAAGTATATCTTTGAATACCCAGAGGCGATTTAACAATCTGAAGGAAGATGCTAATTAGGTGAAACTTGACAAAGCCTAGGCTAATTGAATAAAGAGAAGCTGAAGGGTTCTGGAGGGTGGAGTAGCACTCATGGAGAGAAATTATTAGTCATTTTAGTTCAGAACGCTTTATCAAGCCTCAATCAACCTATCCACAAACAGTATTCAGGCTCTGATAACAGCTCCTAGGAATATGGTTCCACTTCAATCAGCTACCTCCATGGTCATTTTCAAATGTGAAAGAGAACTTTAATCATATTTCTGCAACTAGATTAGGTGATGCCGAATCCATTTGAAACTAAAGCAATACTCAAGAAAGTTAGTTAACTCAGCGCCGACTGGAGATTGAATCTGTAAGTTTTTCATCTGTATTGAGGATGTGTTTGTGGGAGCAATGCTTCCAGTTTAAAACAATTTAAAGCATTTTGATTACTTTCTCCTTTATTTTCCTTGTGGTAATACCAAACCTTTGCTCCTGTTGGACAAAACCAGATATGCAGCATTTTTCATTTCAAAGATGTTATTGCAGTGTATTCCATTCTTGGCTTCCTACTACTCTATTTCAACATACCTTCTGCAATTTATGGGAACCCGAAATGAATTGCTGACTTCCACTGTTTAACACAATACTTAACTGGTATTGTATTGCTAACTTATCAAACAGCTCGGCGGCATTGGAGAAAAACCTTAAAACGTTATTGAACACTAAAGTCAAATTAATTTAAAGGGTAAAGACCTTTTAATTCTCTGTCCTGACCCACCTCATATACCAGACTGCTGTTCATCAACTTTAGCTCAGCTTTAATATGATAATTCCCCAGAGGCTGGTGGAGAAGCTATCCTTGCTGGGACTCCATGCACCTCTCTGTAACTGGAGTTTGGACTTCCTACAGAAAGACCACAGACTGTCTGGGTCGGTAGCAGAACATTGAGGACTGTCACACTGAGCACTGGTGCACCTCAGGGCTGTGTGCTCAGCCTGCTCCAGTTCATGCTACTGACCTACAACTGCTTCACCAGATCCAGCTCCAACAGTGCCATCAAGTTTGCACATGACACAACAGTAGATGGCCTCTTTCGCAACAATAAAGAGTTGCACGAAAGAGAAAATCTCGTGATATAATGCAAGAGTAACAATTTGAGTCCCAAAGTGGACAAGACAAAGGAAATGATTGTGGATTTCAGGAGGACCAGGAACAACCATGTCAATAAATTTGTAGTGGAGAGAGTAGAGAGCACCAAGTTCCTTGGAGTTCACTTAACTATTGACCTTTTGTGGGCACACAACATTTCCTCAATTTTTAGGAAGGCACAAGAACGAATGCATTTTCTGAGAGGGCTGAACTGGGCAAGGGTACCGGCCACCATGACATCAACCTTCTACAGGAGCTCTATCAAGAGTGTCCTAGCCGGCTGCATCACAGTGTGGTACAATGGCTGCGGAGAAATGGATCGGAGGTCAATCCACAGGACCATAAGGGTGGTAGAGAGAATCACTGGAGTCTCCCTCCCTCCATCAACATGATCTTCTGAGATCATTGTCTGACAAGGAAACACAAAATTATTGAGGATCCCTTCCACCCCACACACAGCATCATTCAGCTTCTATAGTATGGTATCGGGACCAGCGTCACCAGGCTAAGAAACAACTTCTTCCACAGGCATTGAGGATGCTGAACAACCAAAGGCAATGCTCACACTAATCACCTGACTCTCAAATTTACAAAACAAAATGTATTTATTTGGATAGATGAATACTTTTCCTGCATATGAATTATTTGTCCATATGTGTGTTATATCTGGTTGTGTGTCTGCATGTTTTGCACTGAGGACTGGAGAATACTTTTTCCTAATGACAATAAACTTGACTTAATTCTAAATGTTTAAAGACACTTTAGACCTTACCTGTCATCCTTTCTTAATAAATAAAGACCAAAATACTTGTATTAATTTAGCTCTTTTTACAATGTTCCAAGTACCTTGTATCTGCTGAAATACAAACTTGTGAATCGGGACCAGAAGAAACCATTTAGTCCCTTCATTTCTTAAGATCATGGCTAATTTTATTGGAACCTCAATTCTGCATTCCCAGTTATCTGTGATAAGCTCTTACCCCCTTCAAAGCAAGTATCACTTGTCTTTGCCTTAACATTATTCAAATACGTTGGACTTTGAAGAAGAGAATTCCAAGGATGTATAAACCTTTGAGAGAGAAAAAATCTGTTTGAATAGGTGATCCTTTATTTTTAAACAGTGCACCCTAATTCTACATTCCTCCATAAGATAAAACACTTTCACCACACCCACCCTGCCAAAATCTCAGTATCTTGCATGTTACAATTAAGTTTTCCACACATCCAAACTCCAGCAGATACAAGCCTAGCTTGTTGAACATTTCCACACCAGACAAATAACTTATTCCTGGTTGTAAGCTAATAAACTAGTTCTGAACTGCTTTCATCCTTCCTAAGATAAGAATATTGTTCACTAGTGCTATCTTTAGAAAAAGCATACTCCTGGATAGCTTGACTTTGTATTCTAATTTTCCCTATGGTTTATTGCTACTTTTGACTTTCTCCGTAATCTTTTGACCTACCACCTATCTTTCTTTAAGTTTGATGTTATCTTATAGGTGGAGGGAAAAGCCTGGGAACCACAGTCCAATGAGCCTAACATCTGTGGTTGGGGGAAGATGAGCTTAGATGGACAGAGCTGATCGGCATGGCTTTTTTCAAGTGGGAGGTCATGTCACTCAAATCTGATGGAGTCTTTTGAAGATGTGACCAAAAAGATTGATAAAGGCTGATTTGTAAATGTTGTCTATATGGATTTTAGCAAGGTTTTTGGTAAGATTCCACACAGAAGCTGCCCTGGAAGGTTAGTCATATGGAATTCAGGGAGATATTAGAATAGATAGAAAATTGGATTCATGGATGACAGCAGAGGGAGACATTCCTTTTTGGACTGAAGGCCTGTGACTCGTGGTGTGCCACTAGGTTCAGTGCTGAGCCCATGGCTGTTTGTCATCTATATCAATGATTTAGATGAAAACGTATGTGGCATGATTAGCGAGTTTGTGGATAACACTAAAATGTTTGGTATTATGGATTATAAAGACAGTTACCTAAAGTGTAGCAGGATCTTGATTGGGTGGACAGAGAAATGGGATGGTTAATGGAATTTAATGCAGAGAAATATGAGATTTTGTATTTTGGGCGGTTTAACATGGGAAGGGCATACACAATGAATGGCAGGGGATGTGGGAAGTGTAGAGGCATCTTGGAGTACAGGTACATTGTATCTTTAAATTGAAATCACAGCTAAATAGGGTGGTCTAAAAAGCTTTCAGCACATTGGCCTTCATCAATTAGAGCAATGACTATTAAAAGTTGATAGGCCATGTTGCAGTTGTTTAAGATTTTGGTGAGGTCCCATTTGGAGTATTGTGTCAGGTTTCGATTACCGTGCTTTGGTAAAGATGTCAAGATGGAGAGGGTGCAGAGAAGATTTATGAGGATGTTGCAGGACTTTGACACCTGAGCCATAGGTAGAAGTTTATTCGTGGAGTGAAGGGGCATGAGGGTTGATCTCACAGTTCTATACAGTATCATGACAGGAATCGATCGGGTGAATGCATAGAGTCTTTTGCCCAGAATAAAATAATCTGTATCCAGAGCCAAAGGATTAAGATGAGGGGGAACAATTTAACAGGAACCTGAGGAGTAATGTTTATTACAAAGAGGGGATATAGAGAAGCGAGTTGAGGCAAGTACTGTTGTAAAGTTTCAGAAAAATCTGGATGGATTCATGGTTAGGATAGGTTAGAGGGATATAAGCCAAATGTAGACTGGTGGGACTAGTGTGAAAAGGACATTTTGTTCACTGTGGACAAGTTGGGCTGAAGGGCTTGTTTTCACGCTGTATAATGGCACAGTTGGTGTAGCTGTTAGCGCAACGCCTTTACAGCGCCAGGATCTGTAAGGAGCTTGTATGTTCTCCGTGTGTCTGAGTGGGTTTTCTCTGAGGGCTCTGGTTTCTTCCCACCCTTCAAAAACGTACCGGGATGTAAGTTAATGAGGTGTCAAATGGGTGGCACGGACCTGTAGGGTCAATTGGCCTGTTACAGTGCTCTATGTCTAATTTTTAAAAAAATGACTATTTAATCACAGGTGACATGTCACAAGATATAAGGGCAGAAGTAGGCAAATCTGCCCATAGGGTCTGCTCTGTCATTTAATCATGAGCTGATCCTTTTCTTTCAGCCCCACTCCCTGGCCTTCTCCCATAACCTTTGATGTCTTGACTAATCAAATACCTGTCAATTTCTGTCTTAAATACACTCATTGACCTCGCTTCCACTGCCACCTGTGGCAAAAGTTTCACTCTCTGGCTAAAGAAATTTCTCTGCATTTCTTTTTTTAAATTGATGCTCTTTTATCTTGAAATTGTGGTCTCTTGAGCTACACTTGAAAAATAAATGCAAAATTTAATTGTATTATGAAGTGGTGTATCTAGGTAAAGTGGTGACTAGAGCTGCCACTGACATTGATGGCTCTCTGTTTAAAAGAAATACACAAAAAATCCACCACACACCAACCGTGTCGCTGCCGCCTGACATAGTTTCCATTTTAAGAGCTCCTCACCACCACCACACACACAGTCTGTGGATACAGGTTGCGAGACACCAATCTTCCCTCCTGATCACTGGGAGCCCACATTCCGGCAATGGAAGTCTGTCAGAAGTTTGTTTGGGGAGCAGGATATGGGGCAGGAGGCTGGCCTTCACAACCACGCTGCTTGCCCAGAACCAATGTCCTTTGGTGGGCCTATTTAATTCCCTCAAATAATCTGATCAACAACCTGCCATCTTGAACACCCCCCCCCCCCCATTCCCTTTCTCATCCACTGACCTGCACAGACAGCAACCACCCCCATCACTTCCCAAGAACGTTTCCAAAGCCGGCCTGCTTCCAACTCTTGGCAGCTCCCTCCGTGCAACAATCCTCATAGAAGGCAGCAGTTCAGAGGGGCTAGCAAGCTGTGCGATATTGTACAGACTGCAGAGAGATCGAGGCTGTCTGCGTGTGGCCAGGGTGGGCTGTGACAGAGCGTGCTGCTTTAAGAAATTATCCTCACTAACTTACCTTTGTTCCTGTGACTTTCCCAGTCATTGTGCATGACACCCTCCCCAAGGTCACTGCATGGCTTTTTGCCAAATTCCCATTATTTCTCAACTCCCATTCTTTTTTTTTCTCTTTGGCTTGGCTTCGCGGATGAAGATTTATGGAGGGGTAATTGTCCACGTCAGCTGCAGACTCGTTTGTGGCTGACCAGTCCGATGTGGGACAGGCAGACACGGTTGCAGGAGAAAATTGGTGGGTTGGGGTTGGGTGTTGGGTTTTTCCTCCTTTGTCTTTTGTCAGTGAGGTGGGCTCTGTGGTCTTCTTCAAAGGAGGTTGCTGCCTGCCGAACTGTGAGGCACCAAGATGCACGGTTGGAGGCGATATCAACCCACTGATGGTGGTCAATGTGGCAGGCACCAAGAGATTTCTTTAGGCAGTCCTTATACCTCTTCTTTGGTGCACCTCTGTCTTGGTGGCCAGTGGAGAGCTCGCCATTTAACATGATCTTGGGAAGGCGATGGTCCTCCATTCTGGAGACGTGACCTAGCCAGCGCAGTTGGATCTTCAGCAGCGTGGATTCGATGCTGTCGGCCTCTGCCATCTCGAGTACTTCGATGTTAGGGATGAAGTCTCTCCTTTAAATTCATTGCTTTTGACTACATGATGCTGCACTGGTCTTTCACTGGTGGGTCAACTGTGGTTTTGAGCAAAAAAAATTACATTTTTTTTATTGGTGCTCTGTGAATTTCCCTGATTTAGCCCTAGGTTTGACATTAATTATTTTGTTCTTAGTCATGCAATAATCATTCATTCAATGTGATGAAATAGTGTTTATTTATATTCATGGTCGACATTCAAATCATGAGGATGAATTAATGGAGATTTGATTACCTAAAGATGGCTTTCTTAAACCTCTTGCATATTGCAATTGCTGCTAGCCCATGATTAATATTCTTGCAAGATAATAAGCAGACCTGCTTATTGCAATGTGCTCATCTAGGCAATGTGTGAATATGGGGCTTACAAAATAGAACTTTACAGCACAGTGCTGGCCCTTTGGCCCACATTGTTGTGCTAAACTATATAAATCTACTCAACAATCTAAAGTTAAATCTTCCCGAGTCACACCCATAACTCTTGATTTTTCTTGCATCCATGTGCCTGTCTGAGAGTCTTTTAAATGTTCCTGTTGTACCAGCCTCCACCACCCCAGGCAGTGTGTTCCTGGAACCCATTACTCTCAATGTAAAACAAAAATACTCCTGACATCTCCCTAAATTTTCTTTCCTCACCTTAAACAGGTGTCTTTTGGCATTTGCTACTGTTGTTCCAGAGAAGAAAGTGCCTGGCTGTCACTCGTATAATCTTGTAGACATCTATTAAATCACCTCTCATTCTTCTTTAATCCAAAGAGAAAATTCCTAGCTCTGTTAATCTTGCCTCATAAGACACATTCTGCCTCATCTATCCTTCTTGCAGTAAGGAGATACCAATCAATATTAGGTCTCCCATAACAGCAACCCTGTTAATTTTTCACCATTCCCAAAATCTGCCGCCTTGTCTGCTTCTCTGTGTCCCAAAGCCTATAGACTAAATTCAAATGAGTGATCGCTCCCTGCCTGTTTCTGACTTCCACCCACACTGACTTTGTGGACAATCCCTTCACCACATCCTCCTTTCTTGCAGCTGATTAGTAATGATATTCCCTACTCCTCTCTTTTACCTCCCTTCCTATCCCTTTTGAAACATCTAATCCCCGAAACGTGCATCAACTAATCCTGTCCTTGCATCAGCCAAGTCTCCATAATGACCATGTACTGATCCATATTCCCAGTTTATCCCCCTATTCTGAATAATTTCTTGCATTAAAATAAACACATTTCAATCCTTCCAACTAACATCATTTATGCTCTCTCTTCTTCCTGTCCTTCCTCACAATCACTGGATCAACCTTTCCACTTTCTGTTCTATCTGGTTAAAAAAATATAGAGGTGTAGATGCCTGGAATTGGTTGAGTTAGGAAGACAAAGCAAAAATAGTGAATGAATTGCGACATCCCAGTGGCTCACTTAATACTGTATAGAGATCTTGAAATTTATTTCAATACTCTTTTCCACTTTTTGAAGATCACTTTTCTATTATTTAGCCAGAACGTTGATAAAGTTGATTTGATGAGGTTTTCTTTCCATACTTGGGCCTTCATTAAAAGGAAGCACTGAGCACTTAAGGTGAAAGTTCTGTTGAGAATTGGTTTCTCAGATTTCCATTGGAAACCCGACCGATTCCGCTGGACCTAAAGTATTCACTATGCCAGCTTTACATGAGTAATTTCACTTGAACAAGACTAACCTTTTCAGGTTACGCAAGAGATTGGACAGGTTGCAGCAGAAGTTTCAAAACTTTTCTCCACTGATGGCAATTGATTTGAACAAGATTAAGCTTGTAGCAGAAAACCACCAGGTTTTTGCCATGCTACTTCTGGTCATAAGCTCAAGGTATCAAAGGTACCAGGAAAACAATTTGCCTTCCATGATATAACTTGGTACATGCTCATTGGGAGTGAAAATCCTCCAGTTTAATGGTAACAGGCTCTTATAACCTACGAGCCCATGCCAACCAATTATACTCAAATAATCTACAACCCCGTATGTTTTTGAAGGGTGGGGAAAAACAGAACACCCAGAGGAAATCCTCACAGACACAGAAACAACATAGAAAATCCATAAAGATAGCATCAGATTTGATGCCAGGTCACTGGCTTCACAGCATAACACTAACCATACTGCATCTAACCACTACGTTAACCATGCTGCCCCTAACCCTCTACGCTAACTCTGCGCCTCTAACCAATATGCTAACCATTCTGTTCTTGCATCAATTTTTGTATATTTAAATAAAATTAAAGCAGAAGCAGCACTGGAGCTTCAGTGGATGAATGTTGATGTCTGTACATATCACAGGTGAACATAATACTTTGCCCTTTTCCTCAGTAGGAGGATGCAAATGAACCCACTGCAGTGGTGCACAATTATTTCAGAGAGAGATGATCACTGGTGAAAATGGACTGGAATGCAATAGTTTCATCATACAAGGATTCTCACTGCTGAGGAGCTCCAGAGTGGAGACAATATACATACATGCCAGTCCTTTGCACCTTAATTGTCTTTGTGGCATCATGGTCTCTCATGGTAAGAAAGCTGTAAGTAATAGGAACATAGGAAGTAGGAACAGGAGTGGGCCAAAAATTGTCCGCCATTCAATAAGATCATGGCTGATCTAATTTATGACTTAACTCCACCTACCTGACTTCTCCCCATAGCCCCTAATTCCTCTATTTAGAATCTGCAAGAATTTTTCAATGAATAAGTAGGGTTAGTCAGTTAGTAATTGTCACACTAATCTCCCAACCACTCAACCTCCTGTGTATTTGACCAATGCCACATTTATTTGTACATGACTGTATTCAAGGAATAAATACAATTCCTACATGTAGAAACTAATGAGCAAACATTTACTTTATCTGCAGTTCAGTTAATGAGATTAATCTTTAAGTAACATAACGATCCGAGCATTACAATCCAGTTTGACAATTCCTTTTTTCCTGTTATCACCTGGCAAGTGTTTAATTTTGCATGACTATATAATAGTTTTACTCTGGTTGCAATTATTGGCCAGTGCTACTGGGATAATCCCTTAATGGCTTAATTTAAAGTTAATTAGCCTTAATATTAAGCAGGTGCAGATAAGAGTGCATGCTTGGCCAAATGCCAAAAAATATTGTCTTTCTGCATGTGTTGGACTGGTTGAGATCCTGATTGCAATTTACAGCAAAAGAAGACTTGTGCAGAGTAAGGTATGCATATTAATATTTGCTATACAAAGAGACATTGATCTGTGGCTTTTTTGGCATTGAAATAAATGTTGCAACTTCACACATCACAAGTTGCATTATTTTCTGAGGAGCTTAATATTTATATATTAATTGAAATCCTGTGTACTGAGATAATTAATGAGACAGAGTTGATATATTCAGTAATTAGTTGTACAATTGTAATAATTTTGTGATGTTGATGGCCTGGATATAATTTTTATATGTAATCTGATGCAGACATTTTGGATTAATATATAATTTTCTCTCCAATTCTAATATTCCACTTAACCCTGAGGAAAAACATAAATGATCAAAACACAATGATCTGGAATTGTTGCTCAGATCTCTTGCCCAGTTTGCAATTAGTGTTGACAGGAATTATATTAACTGCTTCTGTGAAATCCATTACTGAGGTCAGAGTGGGTGAGGTTATGTGCCTGGAGCATGATAATATTTTAAGAATGGAATGTAACATTATAATTAAAATGTAACCGAGCAAACTATAAATTGAGGGACTAAGAGGAAAGATGGAAATAATGTCTGATTTGCTACATATCTTTGTTATCAATGATTTACTAGCAGATTTAGAAAAATAATCAGTGCTTTATAGGGTTATCCCCTCTGATCTCCTGTAGGTTCTAGATTTATTGTAAAGTACATACATGACATCACATACAACCCTGAGATCTGAGGACCATTGTCTTGTGGATGAGGCAGAATTACCACTTATTGAAGGTGTAAAACAAACTGTACTCAATATACATATGTAAACAAATAAATGAAAACAAACTGCACAATACAGGGAGAAAAAAATCTATAAAGTGCAAAAGGAAGAGTTCTTGATTAAGTCCCTGATTGGGTTTGTTGTTGAGGAGTCTGATAGTGGAGGGGTAGCAGCTGTTCCTGAACCTGGTGGTGTGAGTCTTGTGGCACCAATATCTCTTTCTGATGGTAGCAGTGAGAGTAGGGCATGTGCTAGGTAATGTGGATCTTTGATGATTGCTGCTGGTCTCCGACGGCAGCGTTCCTTGTACATGTCCTCAATGGTAGGGAGGGTTTTGGCTGTGATGTCCTGGGTTGTGTCTACTACCTTTTTCAGGGCTTTATGCTCTAGGGTATTGGTGTCCCCATGCTAGACTGTGATACATCTGGTCAGCACACGTTCCACCACACAACTGTAGAAATTTACCAGAGTTTTCCATGTTATGCCCAACCTCCCCAAACTCCTGAGGAAGTAGAGGCACTGATGTACTTTCTTCATGATCCCATTAGTGTGTTGTGTCCAGAAAGATCCTCCAAAATAGTGACTCCCTAGAACTTGTATTTGCTCACCCTTTCCACCTCTGATCACCACAACTACTGATATATATAAGTAATTTATTTTATCTGTTTTTTGTTGTTGCGGATATGGATACCAAGATTTGATTTCCTATTTTGTTGGGACTTTGTACAGAATTCTAATGTATCTGCACATCTTTTGCTTCTCTCTGATCCACTGTTAGTGATGAATAATAATGTGATTAGTGCACCATTATAGCCAAATGTAAGAAGAAATATAAAAGGCCATATGTCCCTTTTAACTGGCTCCACCATTCTGAGCTGACTCTGTCACAGAGTAGCAGTAATTATCAAGGACCCACACCACAGAGGTCATGCTCTGTTCCCACTGCTGCCATCAGGAAGGATATACAGGTGCCACAGAACTCATATCTCCAGGTTCAGGAATAGTTGCTACCCCTCCACCATCAGTCTCCTTAACAAGAGACTCATTTAAGGGCTTGTACTTTGCTCATTATTTATTACTGAATATTTGCATTTCTTTATTTGCACAGTTTGTTTACATTTCTTTATTTTACATTTCTTTCTTCTGGAGTTTACTGTTACCAATAATTAGAAATTCTTCCTGGTCCACAGGAAAAAGAATCTCAGGGTTGTATGTAATGTCATGTATATCTGACAATAAATTTGAACTGTGACTTTGAAACTTTTACTTTCATTCTTATCTCCTTTGTCTCTAGTCCACATTTCTGCTAAATGTGAGACTAGAGAGTAAATGTAGAGGGTACAATCAGGTCAGTGCACTCGTTTCAGTGCTCGCGAGGATACGCTATCCCTTCTGGTAGGGTGTCTGCTGAGAATTTCTTCAGCCAGAAGGTGGTGAATCTGTGGAATTTGTCTCCAGTTGTGGAGGCCAGGTCATTGGGTGTATTTAAGGCAGAGATTGATAGGTTCTTGATTACCCAGGGCATCGAAGGCTGTGGGGAGAAGACTGTGAAGTGGGACTGAGTGGAAAAATGGATCTGTTCATGATTGAATAGTGGGGCAGACTCGATGGGCTGAATAGCTTCTTTCTGCTCCTATATCTTATGGTCTTGTAGTAGTGCCTGGATATCACCTTTCATTCTCCAAACTGTTAAATGATCATGTGCTGTTAGCCTCACAATTCAGCAGGTACACTTTTATTTAAACATTACGCTCTT
Source organism: Narcine bancroftii (assembly GCF_036971445.1). Classification (NCBI taxonomy): domain Eukaryota; kingdom Metazoa; phylum Chordata; class Chondrichthyes; order Torpediniformes; family Narcinidae; genus Narcine; species Narcine bancroftii. The sequence goes on along the minus strand of NC_091476.1, from coordinate 101,828,180 downwards.
GGTGCCAGGTATAACTTTATCCCATATGTATTCTTTGCCGATTTTATAATGTTTTGAATGAAACAATGTTGCTTACACAAACAATTTTGCTAACAGTTCCGAACTGGCTGCCTCTGCCAAACAAATGTCTTAATTAATTTTTCTCTTTTGGTCCCAGAACATTCTTAGACTGACTTACCAATCAATGATTTGCTTATTGATCATATCTCTATTATACTGAAAAAAATGGTCTTCTGTAGCACTCACTGAACCAATTTAGTTGGTTTTCTGTACAGGGGTGCCTGTTGACTGTTCTTTTATCAAGTTTGTCTGGTGTCTTATTTTACTTGGATTGGTTTATTCCTTCAGTATTCATATACATTTTGTAGTTTGCCTTTAGTTTAATTTTCTTTTAAGGATTGAATCATTTCCTTAGCTTCAGTACATGGGGTGTTCAATATCTCAAATCACAGTTTAATAAAATAACAGAGGTAGAATCTAACTTCATACATAGTCCTCTTAAGAAATTACTAAAATCAATCCATCAATCTCCAATTTTTAAAATGTTCGATTAGCCTAGCTCTAATTTTACTTTGGAGAGCTTTTCAACAACCTCTCTCCAATTTCCCTTCTGAAAGGCCTTGGCTCGGATTTTAAGGTAGTGTAAAGGTTAAAACCTTGTGTTTTTGATTTGTAGTTAATTTTATGACTATCACTTTAAGAAAGATGGTTGTTTGTAGTGTCAGCCACCAACGAGCCTGCAGCAGACGTGGACTTTTACCCCCTCCATAAATCTTCGTCCGCGAAGCCAAGCCAAAGAATAGTTACTATGACATCATATGTCATGTTATCTGTGCTTACGGGGAGCTTGTTCATTCCTTGAAGTATCATGTCAGAGATGTAAGATCTCGATACTTTTCTTTGAATTCATCTTATTTCGTCTTAATAATTTCTTATCGTTTTATATTGTTATGTCTTTGAATATAGCTGAGTGCTTTGTTAATTCATCGTATGAAAATCTCAATGTGAAATTATGCAAAATGTTTTATCAATTAATTAAAGGCTATATAAAGCTGCAATGATGAAGTTTGATTTATTGGAAATAAGCAACTATATTCTGAATTACTATCTTGCGTTTCTGTGAAGATGACATGTTTTGAAATTGGGAAATACAAGAACTTGGAAAGTGTCTTCTACAGGTAGTTAGTTACACATGTGTATCAGCAGATTGAGTTGTACATCTATTCAAAGCTCTTGCACTATTTGATATTTGTATAGATCAAATCTGGGCATGAGGACTCTCTGGATAATTTGATTGATTGTCTGCCAGATGTTGTAGGCTTCTAATTTGACACCTTGGTGACTGGAAAGATGAACCAAGAACATTTTGAGAAACTAGAAGGTGCATTATGATTCTGAGAAGCAGGAGTACAGTTGAGGAAAGTCAACTCTGCCTTTTCTGCCTCCAAAGTTATCTATTTAACAGTTTTTTTTTAAAAAAAAAGATGCTTGATGGTCTTTACCTGGTTGTGGTCAAGGTTGAAGGATATTGGAACAACTTCATTTGAGCAAATTGATCTAGTTAAAGGCCTAATTTTGACAGCTCAATTACAATGGATGTTTTCTGCCTTGTTTGAGCAATGGGCTTGAACTTTCACTTAAGTTGGCAAATCACAGAAACAAACTGCATTCTAGGAGTGACAGTAATCACTGCTAAATTTACTGTTCCTTGTTCATTCAGATCCAGTAAAGAAGTTGCTACCACGTTGTCATGTGTTGACTGTGGTGGTGCTATTGTTCTGTGACTCCACGTGGAGAATTGAGATGAGTGACTGGTTCTGCTTCAAGGTCCTTTCCAAAGCAGAGGTATGTTACTGAACAAAGGTGGCTTAGTAGTTATTCAGCAAGATTAATCAATCATTCAAATGCTTAATTTGATGAATATTGGAAAAGATTCAAAGTTACTGTTTGAATTGAATTGACTTGACAATGCTACTAACAGCCTTTGTTGTTCATCACTTGTTCTTGTGTAAGACCAAGACATATCATCCTTGGACAATCCATCTAATCAATTTTCCTCAACTTGTTTTTCCTTTCATTGCATTCTCTACTGTAGCAATAATGTTCATCTCTCTGAACATGAGATAAATGGGTATAATTCCTGACATTTTAATCACAATATGACTGACCAGTTGTCATGTTGAGAAGAGTATCAGGTTTGGTGGGTTCACAGAGAGACAAGTCTGGACGCAAGTGTTAAAATCACACACAACTTCTATTAACACACGGGAAACAAATGGGAAAATATTAAATGGTGCTCAATCACTATATAGACATTCACCCTAGACTTCGGTTGGACTCCAACAATGGTAAACCTATACTCAACTGGTTCACACACTACAAACAGGAACTCTTACACCCAGTTCCCTGACCAATAGGGGTGTGGCTCTCTGCAAATATTGATCTATTGTAATGCCTCAGTTCAGCTTCTGTGTCATTCACACCTTATTGCGACACTTCCAGCGATGTCCACAGAAGTAACCTGGCATGGAGCGATGTCCGGAACTTGGGCCACAAGGCAAAAAGAATGTGCTGTGTGCTGATGTTGTATACAGTGCTAATCAGTGCTTCTAGCCAATAATGACCCAAGGTGATTTAAATTAGCCAGCACCAAAATGTACTCTAATCGGTGGCAGGTGTCAACCTTGATTGACAGGTAATGTGACTTCTAAATAAGTTTCAGATGGGGAGGATATGTTACCACCCATAAAACACACATTCCAGACAGGCAGAGAGGCCATGCTTTCTACACAAACAACATTCCACCACTCGGAAGTTACATTACTCTGCAATCACTATGAGGAGAATCAAGAACTTTATATACATTAAAACTATTTTTTAAAGAAAGAGAAAAAAACAAAGACAAGTCAAGTGGATCTATATATATATATATATACACACACACACATATACACACATACTCAAAAGATAGATTAGTAAGAGGCAACCTCCGGTGGGAGAGCACTAGAGGGAAGCTGGACAAGGTCGGAATGGGCAGTACATGGGAAGATCCACCCTTACAGGGCTTTCCCCTGCAATGCTCTCCCCAGAGGCAACATCACACCAAACTTCCCCTCAGCCCTGAAAACTCGAGCAGAAGCTCTCTGCTCCATGTACTTCAATACTTCCAGGAGGGTAATGGGTTCCTGGACCACTATCCTGGTTGTCAGTCTCATGAGGGATAAGACCACCCCTCTAAGGTAGGGGCATGCAGCTGTGACTCAATAGCTCATCAAGGCACAAGTCACCTTCGTGCTTCCTGGGAAGTGGTGCTCACGGATACCATGATCAGTGCCCGAACAACCTGTGTTCCCATGGCAATGGTGTATCGCTGTGTCTGGCCATGTTGGCCCCATTCTAGGAGGGCAGGGAACCTGGCCCACACCGCAGTGCCCAATTGTCCCCATATGGTGGTGCCATCAGCGACTCCTGAGTGTGCTGGCAAGGTGTTGCCAATCGTCTGTGGGTCAGACAGACTGCCCAGGATCCTGATGAGAGAAGGAAATTAGGGGGGAAAACCCTTGCTCCCAACTGATGCAGTGGCATGACTAAGTGTTCACCTGGCTACTGGTGGTGTCAGTTCCCTCACCTGGTTAACTCCTAAGCAGAGTAGTCCCAAGACTCCATTATCTCACTGTGACCACATACATGCCCACCTGAGGTTGCCCCATTTTCTGCTACCTTCCCCTTTTGGATGGTTGGCGGGGTGCCCTTGTGGCAGACCTGGGACTGTGTGGTCACTGGTAAGGCTTGGGTGTTCTGGGAGACAGAAGTGTGCCATGGGACTCAGTTTCCTCAGATTAATCACCATCTATCCACACATATCCATCCCCAAGCACATGTCAATCCCCTCCCCCCTCCCCTTCCCCCCTGTTGAACAATGGATCGGACTTTTCCTGAGTCAAACTGTGACCCAGATCATTGAGCTATTTGCAGCTGCTGTGTTTCAATCAGCTTTATTTTCCAGCATTGTCTCCGCTCCATTCTCAACATTCATTGGAGCAACTTCATCTCCAACATCGAAGTACTCGAGATGGCAGAGGCCGACAGCATCGAATCCATGCTGCTGAAGATCCAACTGCGCTGGCTAGGTCACGTCTCCAGAATGGAGGACCATCGCCTTCCCAAGATCATGTTATATGGCGAGCTCTCCACTGGCCATCATGTCAGAGGTGCACCAAAGAAGAGGTACAAGGACTGCCTAAAGAAATCTCTTGGTGCCTGCAACATTGACCACCGCCAGTGGGCTGATATCGCCTCAAACCATGCATCTTGGCGCCTCACACTTCGGCGGGCAGCAACCTCCTTGGAAGAAGACCGCAGAGCCCACCTCACTGACAGAAGACGAAGGAAGAAAAACCCAACACCCAACCCTAACCCACCAATTTTCCCCTGCAACCACTGCAACCGTGTCTGCCTGTCCCGCATCGGACTTGTCAGCCACAAACGAGCCTGCAGCTGACGTGGACATTACCCTTCCATAAATCTTCGTCCGCGAAGCCAAGCCAAAAAAATAAATTTCTAAATTGGTCATTTGCCCTTGGGCTATCTGCACTGCTTCTTGCAGTCATGATGAAGAGATTCTATCTCCCCATCTTTGAGTTCCCTGACCACTTAACTTGGATGTAATATCACACTGGCACCTAAATAGGGACAGTAGTAACGATAGGTCTCCCCACAACTCCCGCCAGCCTTGGGAAACTCTAGATGGGAGACCACATGGTGGCCTATCTTCTCTCCTTGGGGGTCCAACCTGTCGACCTAATCAACTGGCATGGTATGGCTTGCCAGTCATGCTACCAAACATCTGAACTCCTGGCTGTCATTGTTCCACCCAGGATTTTTATAATGCATCCCTGGGGACCCTTCCCTATCTGTGGGTCGCCTCCTGCTGCCCCCGTTGGTGAGCAGATAGACAATCACACATGGAACCAACAGGGTGCACGCACACACGCATACTTATTAATACTATCTCCCACATAGTTAGTACAATCTTCCACTTCCACATGGTTAAGACTCCATGTGTGTCCAGCTGAAATTCTTTGAGCCCTGCTTGCAGAATCATTTGTCGTATTGAGAAGAGTATCCGGTTTGGTGGGTTCATAGAGAAATGAGTCTGGACAGAATTGTTACAGTCACACATAACTTTAATTAACACACGGGAAACAAACAGGAGAACGTTAAATGGTACTGAATCACTATTTCACTTAAGTGACAATATTCACCTCAGACTTCGGTTGGACTCCGAACAACAGTAAACCTATACTTTACCCACTCACACACTACAAACAGGACTCTTATACAAACACCTGGTTCCCCGTACCAATGGGAGTGCAGCTCTCTGCAAGTATTGATCTTTTGCAATACTATGGCTCAATTTCCACATTGTGCACACCTTACCTGTGACTCTTCCAGCGACGTCCACAGTAGTGATCTGGCATGGAGTGATGTCCATGGTTTGGACCACGAGGCAGAGAGAAAAAAATGTGCTATGCATTGGTCTTATATACAGTACTAATCTGTGTTTCTAACTAATAATGACCCTAGATAATTTAAATTAGCCAACGGCAACGTGTGCACTAATGGGTGGACAGAGTCTAACCTTGATTGACAGGCGATGTGACTTCTTATAAGTTTCAGAGAGGGAGGATATATAAGTACACATATTCCAGATAGGCAGGGAGACCACGTTTCCTCCACGAACAACACCAGGACAATGCCAGACTAATTTCATTACAATCCTCTGATATCCAGCTTATTACTTGATCACCACTTCTTTGTTGTCATGTTACATTTATTTTTATATAAACGCTATCATTTGTTCTTTGTAATGGCTGGTTGATGTACAAAGATGCCATCTGTAAAAACCAACCAGGAGTGAAATTATATAAAGAATAATTGCCGGCAGCAAGTTACAATGCAATAATTCAATTGACCGATTCTGATGGTACTATAAACCATGAGAGCGAAGCTTAAATGGTTTAGTCGCAGAGAACTTCAACTGAAGCACTGCCCTGAGCTTGCTGCTGGACATTTTGGTTTTTTTTTGTTTTTAATTTTTTTGATGGCACATGACAGACCTGCATGTGATGAAAGTGAGCCAAGTGCTCAGCTCCATGACATTCAGCATGCTTTTATCTGGTTATCCATCTGAGTGCCTTAGGAACTTGGTCCACATTTAAAAGCATAATACAAAAATACACTTTGAGTACATTTTCTGACCTTGTTTACATATTCCAACTCTCAACCTTCTCATTGATTTGAACGTCAATTCAAAGCTGTCCCCTGTGAAAACTCCACTGCATTGACGTTGGAGAAGCATCCTCTTACTGAATTGTGGAATTCAAATTAATTAGGTTTTCAATGACAATACCTTGCTTTGATTCCAAGTCAAAGGTAACATTGACTTTTCACCCACTTTTAATTTTGCTTTGAACTCCATGCACTAGGCCCTCACAAATTATAAGCTTATCTTTGCAAATGTCCTAGGCTTCAAGAATAGATCTATACAAAATACCTTGTGTCTGACTTTCACGTCAAACATAAGCTAGATGATTGCCAGGGGTGCAGTACTAATTTTTAGGTGCTGGAGCTCATTAAAAAAGGCGACAAGGAGGTGCTTGGAGCCGCCTCCTGAGGTGCCTGGAGCAGTGCTCTGGTAAGCTCTGGTGTCTCCGCACCGCTGATGATTGCGGTAACATTTCAGAATCTTTTGCAGCCGAGTTCACCTTTTTCCTATTTCATTGCTACTAGTACAATCACTGCATTTAAAAGAAATCCTCTCTTGTTTCCTTTAAACTCTGCATTCCCTTCTCTGAAACTGCATTGAAATCAGAGTTTATAACACAGGCCTTGCTCTATCTGGTTTATTTTTGAATTTGCCAAGAGATTTTCAAAAAGCGCAAAGAGTACCAACATCATTTTCAATCTCCAGTGATTTTTTGATGTGCGAAATCATGATTAAAAGGTATGTGGAGAAATTGGTTTTGTGACTACTGCATGCTACAAATATTGGTGCAGAGGCAGTGGGCAAGTAAAATGAGAGGGCAGGTATCGACCATCTGATTTTTGGAGAGTTCGAGGTTTGAATACTGGAACTAGTATTCAGGATCAATTGGGACGTGTGGTGATGAGACCACCGGCCTACTGCAGGGGGTGATCTCTGTACCTGCAGGAAGACCACCGAAGGGCTGACTCCACCTGGCCGGCTGTCAATCAGACAATCCGAATATAGACCTGAGCCGGCCCCTCCTGAGCCAGTGACACAGGAGCCACCGAAGCAAGAACTGGTGTTCAGACTTTTACTGGAATAAAGTCTGTTGTACACACTTTTGAGTTTTGTGCTTGCCTGCTGCTACCTCAGCGCACCACAAGATGATCCCTACATTATTTGTATCTAGTCCCCACTCTTACAAAGCATATTGGGATTAATTGATAGATTTAATATGATTTACCTGACAATAAAAGAAAAAAAATCTCTACCACTTTTCCCACATTTTTTATGATGTGCAAAGAACATGCTACACAGTTGAATCATTTATGTACAAAACATGGCATCGAGTTGGTGCTCTGGAGACTCTGGAGTGCTGTAAGAACAGTCAGATCATCTGGTTGAAAGAGGGATAAATATTGACCATAAATCAGGTACAACTGGTGTCTGTTCCATGGGAGGTTTGTTACCATTAAAGGGTGAAGCAAAGCCTCTGATGGTATAACAGTTGCTTCGAAAAATCATAGGTACCATATATACTAGTGTTAAAGTTGAATTTTTTAAAATGTTAAATTTATGCTGACAACAGAAGAACTCTAGTCACAATGAAGAAAACGCCTGTCCAACAGATCAGAAACTCTTGCATGCCTGCTACTTCTGTGGGGCTGAAATTCACACTTGTATCCAAAATACCATATCAGTAGCAGAAGTCCAAATGATCTCGAAACAAATAAAGTTTTTTTTTAAAAAACCACAATGAATTAATGCAATATTAGTGTCTGCGCATCAAAATAACGTGTCCTACTATGGAGGAGAATGGGACCGCGTTAAGTATCTGCATCATTGGAGGTGTTGGGATTTCCAACTGTTGGACGACTGAGGCCAAGGTGAGAGACTAGGCCAAAAATAGGGGGTTGACTTTTACATGAGGCTCCTTAATAATCCTGTCTATACAGTGGCCTCCATAATGTTTGGGACAAAAACATTTTTTTTCCTTTATTTTCCCCTGTTCTCCACAATGTTTTAAATTTGTAATCAAACAATTAAAGTGCACAGTCCAGATTTTATTCAGTGTTACTTGTGTACATTTTGGTTTGATCATGTAGAAATTACAGCACTTTTTATATGTCCCCCCTGTTTCAGGGCACCATAATATTTTAAATATGTATTTTAAAGTAGTCATGTTTCGTATTTTTGTTGCATATTCTTTGCATGCAATGATTGCCTAGTCTGTGATTCATGATCACCACCAGGTGCTGAATATCTTCTGTTGTGATGCTCTGCCTCTAAAGCAGCCAACTTCAGCTTCTGCTTGTTTCAGGGGCTTGTCCCCTTATGTTTTCTCTTCAGCATATGAAAGGTCTGCTTTTTGGATTCAGATTGGGTGACTGTCATGGCCATTCAAGAAGTTTCCAGGTTTTAGCTTTGGAAAAACTCCTTTGTTGTTTTAGCAATATATTCTTGCTGTGGAATGAAGCTCTGTCTAATGAGTTTGGAGGCATTTGCTTTGAGCAGATAAGAATTAATTTTGTACTGCCATCAGGAGTTGCATCATCAATGAAGATGAGTGCGCCAGTACCTGTGGCAGCCATCCATGCTGAGACCATAACACTCGTACCACCATGTTTTGCAGGATGAGATGATGTGCTTTGGACCTTGGGCAGTTCCTTTCCACTGCCACACTTGGCTCATGTCATCACTCTGATACAGGTTAATCTTGATCTCATCTGTCGACAAGACCTTTTTCTAGTAATCTGAAGGCTCTTTTAAATACTTCTTGGCAAACTAATCTGGCCATCCTGTTTCTGTGGCTAATTAATTGTTTGAATCTTGCAGTGTAGCTTCTGTATTTCTGAAAGTCTTCCATGGACATTAATCATCGACACATCCACACCTGCCTCCTGAAAAGAGTTTCTGATCTGTTGGACAGGCGTTTTCTTCATTGTGACTAGAGTTCTTCTGTTGTCAGCAGTGGAGGTCTTTGGCTTACCAGTCCTTTACAATTACTAAGCTTACCAGTATGCTCTTTCTTCTTAATGATCTTCAAATCAGTTGATTTTGGTAATCCTAAGGTTTGGGTGATGTCTCTTACTGTTCTCGTTTTTCAGCCTCATAATGGCTTCTTTGACTCTTATGAGCACATCTCTGGTGTTGAAAAATGGTGACTACAGACTCCAAAGGTGATCAAAAGTTTAGAAGCAAGCCGAGCTCTCTTATACCTGCACCAATGAAACAATTAAACATAGCTGAGCAATCACAAACACCTTTGAAGCTAAATGTTATGGTGCCCTGACATGGGGGAACTATGTATATATATAAAAAAATACTGTAATTTCTACATGGTCAAACCAAAATGTGTACAAATAGCCTTGAATTAAAATCTAGAATGTGCACTTTAATCACTTGTGAATTGTTTTATTACAAATTTAAAACTGTGGAGCACAGGGGAAAATAAAGGAAAAAAAGTGACTTTGTTCCAAACGTTATGGAGGGCACTGGATAAACAACTCCGAAGATTTTTCAGCCAAATGATAGATGCTATATAACAAGCATGTGTGAAATAGGACTGTAACATTAACTAAGAAAGTTTTCAGTGCTCTAAATTACATCATTCAATTCCTTTCATCAAATGGGACAAATGAACGAGTAGAACAAATTCAAATGCTAGCTGCTGATATTAACATGAAGGTGATAGGTGCAACAAAGAAAAAATCAGTAGCTGAGACAGAGAAGATTGTGCTACCATGAATAGCAAAATGTATTAAGATTAATATCATTAATTTGTGGAAATTCTTCTTTCCAAGAAGTTTATCAAAGTTGATAAGTGGCAAAATATTCAATAATTCCAGGTCCCTGAAGCAAAAAATGCTAATCTGAGATAGTTCATTACATTTTACTGTTGGTCAAGCACAAATGTAACGGAGATTATTTCAAACTTATTGAAAAAGATTCTGATTTTAAATTTGCTAGAGTAACACACAATGCAATTTGAATTATTATGTTCATTGTAATATAACTGGAACTGAGATTCTGCATAGTGAGCATTTGGTTATCCAAGAGTAAACTCCAGGAATTTTCAGTGTCCTCTCTATCTTCTGCATCAGTTAATTTATTTAATTGCGCGAACCAGGGCAATCGGGCAGCAAATTAGATTTTTTTTCCAACAGACAATAAAGATATATTTAAAAATTGTAACCATTATGCAGTGCTATTAATGTGGTTGCAATGTGTCCTCTACTGAATGTGCTGTAGTCGCTCACCAAAAGCAACTCCATTTAAGAGCAGTGAATGTGTGGAATCATCAGGCTACAGATTCCCCACTAAAACTCATACCATCCTAATTTGGAAATGTATTGTCACTCTGCTTTTATTTTGGTCTGCTAGGTCTAAATTCTTGAGGTCAGTCCATAATTGCAAAAGGAATGTGATGGACCAAGGATGTCCTAATTTGGATTGGGCAAAAAAATGTTGTCCTTGGAAAGCTCTGGACCACTAAACCAACAGGCTCTCTTAACCTGATGGATAAATGAAAATGCTTGCTTGGCTCTTTTTGAAAGGCAGGAAAGTTCTTCCCAAGGAATTTCACCATTATTTAATCTTAGATGCACCACTGCTGAGGTAAGTGGCTGAATTTCCAACTTTGCAGAAATGCTGTATATCATTACATGTTCTCAAAACACGATACTAGAGAAACTCAGCAGGTCAAAGAGTGTGCTTTATGTGGCAAAGGTAAAGATGCATAACCAATATTTCAGGTACATCAAGGTATGAAGGCTGCATGTTCCAGATGTGTTGGGAAAATGTTGGGTGGGTTCAAAGAGAGACGATCTGGACACAAGTTTGCAACCTAACAACTTTATAACCAACAATTAATAAAAGACCTTGGGAATATACATGCACAATTTATAAGGGAATGTGGGGGAAAAAAATAACTGGAATACAACACTTGAGCACAATTAATAAAGAACATGGGGAAATTTGTGTCGGTAAACAAATGGGAGAACGTTAAGCAGTACACAACTATTAATTCACACAGGTGATGCAGACATTTGCACACTATAAGCAGGGGTTATACACACCCTCCCAGACCCCTGAATGAGAGGAGGTGGATCTGGTACCATTGTACCCGCAGGGGTATACACACGCACTTGGACCCATGATCCGTGAGAGTGGCGGCTCTACTGCTAGTATTATTCTATAACCATTTGAGCTATAGAAATACCATGTCTCAGTTTCAGTGCACCTTCTAAGCGATGTGTACAGTACCAAACTGACATGGAGTGGTGTCCAGGGCTATCACCACAAGGCAGAGAGAGGGAATGTCCTCTGTGCTGGTGCTAAATACAGGGCTCTTGCCAATAAGGACTCTAGGTGATTTGAACTAGCCAATGGCAAGGTGTCCACTGACCAGTGGCTGGTGCCCAATCTTAACTGACACTCCACCTGGAATCCATAAATTCATCTACAACTTGGTAACTTTGAGTGAAACAAAAAGTACACCACGTACTGACAGGTGATGTGACTTCAGAATGAGTTTCAGACAGGAAGGCCATGTGAACACCAGCAATAGGCAGGACGGCCACACCACAACAGTGCTATGTTCTATTCTCTCTTTGGAAAGTTGTGTTTAGTCTTATGGATAAGTAGCTACTTTGGGATTGGAACAGTAGAGACTTTAATTCAATCTCAATACAAGCTTGATCAGAAGGGGGACTTTCTCAGAGAATCAAAATTAATTGTATTCATAAATGTATAAAACCCAGTAGGTGACCGTTATGGTCACATCTAATAATTTTTGTTGAGACACTTGTTCAAATAGCTTACTTGGGGTGTCTAATAGTTCACTGCAAAGATGACTTAAGGGATTCCTTTTCATAAATTCATGTTTTAATGATGCCAGATAACTCGATTCTCAAGTGCAATGTGTCCCTAATGAAGTAAGAAGAGCCTGCATATGCTGGAATCTGGAATAAAAAGGAGAATGCTGGAAGGACTCGATGCATCAAGCAGCATCTGTAGAGGTAGAAGGTGCTGTAATGGATAAACATTTTTGGGAATTTGTAAGATTTAGAGTAAGGTTACATACATACACACATTTTAAAACCGATCTTATTTGAAAGACTGAAGAATTCATATTTAGTAACATTGCAGGATATCTGGAGAATGTGATGCACATTTCCCAAGTAGGTGCTAATTGAACTGATGTCATAAAATTAATGGACTGGAGACAAACTGGCTATAAGTACCTTTCTGCAAAATGCTCACAGAAAGGTAACTCCTGGGTTTTGTTTATCTAAGACAACATCTTGACTAAGTAGAAGAATTCCTGTTGTTTGCTGGAGAAAAGGTTTTGTTTTGCAAGTGAGAGAGTCACATGGGCTTTTTGGCAGTTGGAGAGAGAGAGAGAGGGAGAGAAAACCAGCCCTCTCAGCTAGAGTGTGTAACACTGAAAAACAGCTGAAATAAGCCGGGAAGAGCTGATTGGAAACAGAACATTCCAAAGCAGTGGATGGCTGGAAGTGCTATCTGTCTGATGTTTCTCTTGGAATAAGAGGAACAGAACGGAACTCTGTGGTGGTAGCCTGAAAGAAAGAGCTTACCATCTGGAAAACCCTGATGGGGCAAGTTTTATCAGCGAGACCTGAGGTGGTGCCTCAGTTGTGGAAATCCTGGAACAACAAATCTCTTTCTGCAAACCCTACAAGAACCTTTACTTTTTGAGCACAAAAGCCTGGTGAACTTTATACATATTAAATTCTGTGCATGGTATAAGAATTGGCTGCATCCAGAGAACTTGGAAGAAGGAGTGAGATTGAACTGTGAACCAAAGAACTTTTCTTAAATTTACACACGCATTACAGACACGTGCGCTTAGAATTAAAAGGGGGTTAATTTGGGTTAGTTAAAATTTGATTCTGTTTTCGTGTTTAAAGTTGATTAAAAAAAAAACTTTTGTTTTGAAAACCACTTGTCTCAGTGAATGTCTATTGCTGCTGGGTTTTGGGGTCCTTTGGGCTCGTAACAATGCATATTGTGTTTCAGGTTAAGATGATGCTTGACTTGCTGAGTTCTTCAGAGTTCTGTTTTTTGATCCCCAATACCTGATCTAGTTAAGTCAATTGTCATCTGATTGCACAAGTACAAGCTAATGGAACAGCATTCTCCAGTCCTTGGTGCACAACACATAGGCGCACAATCAGACATAACAAATATGCCAACAAACTACATATGCAGGGTAAATATTTTGTATATTCAAGTAAATGAATAAATATATTTTCATGAATATTATAATCTTGGATAGTTAGTGTGAGTAGTTGCTTTGGTTGTTCTGCTTTCTCACTGCCTGTGGGAAGAAGCTGTTTCTCAGTCTGATGGCGCTGGCTCTGTTACTCCTGCATCTCTTCCTTGATGGTGACAGCTGAAAGATGCTGTGTGTAGAGTGGAAGGGGTCAGTGGTGCAGTACTAATTTTTTGGGTGCCAGAGCTCTCACCAAAAATGACGACAAGGAGGTGCTGGAGCTGCCCCCTGAGGTGCTGTAGCAGCATTTTGGGAAAACTGCGCCTTTGGAAGGGGTCCTCAATGATTTTGCACCCTCTTCAGACATTTCTCTGCAGCAACTGTACCACACAGTGGTGCAGCCGGCCAGAATGCTCTCGGTAGAGCTTCTGTAGAAGATTGACATAATGGCGACCAGAAGCCTTGCCTGCTTCAGACTTCTCGGGAAGTGCAGTCGCTGTTGTGCCTTCCTGACAAGTGAGGAGATGCGTATCCACGATAGGTCACGAGTTAAGTGAGCTCCAAGGAACTTGGTGCTCTCCACTTTTTTTACTTTAGAGTTGTTGATTTGTAGTGGTCGTTCCTGGTCCTCCTGAAGTCCACGATTATCTCATTCATCTTGTCCATGTTGAGACTCGGGTTGCAACTCTGATAATCTTATTATCTTCTCTGCTTATTAATATCGTTTCTGACCACCGATCATCTATCTCACACCTGGTTACAGTATATTCTCAATGTTCTCTTTATCTAATCACTGCTTCCTGAAGGATTGATGATGTACTTCTTGAGGTGTAGCTCTGAATTCTAGTTAACTCATCTCTTTTCTCTTCGGTGTCAACATGACCTATGTTCCCTGAATATTTGGATGAGAATGCTTCCTGGCTTGACCTGGTGCTGTGTAATTGTGTCTAACTGCATACTGAAGATGGGCAATTCTCCCTAAGCCACTTCAGTGGTTCATTTTGAGAGCTATTTATGTCAAGGGGCTGCAGTCTGTGTAAACATTGCATGCCTTCCAATCCAATCAGCAGTTTCTTTGTACTCTGACAATTTCAATTACTGATTATCACTTGTAATTTTAGTGGAAGTCTGGGAGCTCTGATATTAATATAGAGTACAAATTGAAACCAGTTGAAAGCTGGTGCCTTGATTGCTTATTATCAATGGATCCTATTAACTGTGCCCTCTGACTACTTACTCTCTCCATAAAAATTGAGATTGTGGGTTTTTAATTGCAGTGTTTTAAAATGAACATAATAGGTTTTGACACAACTTTAAAAAAAATCTAACTTGCATTTGAAAGGAGTGGATTAGAAATGCTTAGAATTACTGTTTTATGGTGTTAAGAGATTCATTTGGGGTCTGGTTCCAAAGTATTTACTTGTTTTGGGGTTGTTTGACTGTTAAGTAAGGATGTAGTATTAGGGAAAAAAAATATTTTTCCACATCTTGCTTGTTCTACCTCTTCATTCTTGTAACTGGAAAAGAATAAACCCATATTTTCTCTTGCAAATATTAATACCAGTATTTAACATTCATGTATTAGTGAATTAGTGAAATTTAAGTAATTTTAAAATGAATCCAGCTCGCATGAAATGCTGCCTGTGAAAATAGAGTGTGCCGAACTGCAGAGATGACGTTTCATTCGAGCTCAACTTTATATCATTATAAAATTAACATCCCATCTGTAAAAGTTAACTGCTTTTTGAGGCTTGCTGGCACACTTGGAGCTGTCATGACTTTGAGTGGTTTTCCTACGGGACTCAAAGCTGACAGAAACAATCTCTCGGTGTGAGTGGAGAAGATGCTTCATTCTCCACCAGTCAACGTAGCTGGGAATGCCAACATTTAACATGAATACTTTGTATAAAAGCGAACATATCAGATTAATATTGGAAGAATATGTTATTTTTAATCAAAGGTGTAATAGAATTACATCCATGAAAAAAAAATCATTAACATGATATGGGGACATTGCCAGGGCCATGCTCTATTAACCACACCTAATTGTCCCTGAGAAATGGTGAAGGTATTCTACAAATCGGGGGTGGGGGGGGTGGGTGGTGGTAGTTTTAACATTTTGACCCAATGAAGATAGAACAAAGACAACAGCAACACATTTCCATGTCAAGATGGTGAGTGACTTGGAGGGGATCTGCAGATGGCAGCGTTATCCTTTGTCTACTACCCCTGGACCTTCTATGTGGTAGAGAGTGCAAGATTTTTGACGAATTGCAGCTCTGCATTGTGTAAATATTTTGAGCAGTTGCCATGTGATGACACTGGTAGAGGGAATGATTATTCAGGTAGGCTGTTGAATGGTGCAGCTATTTGGAACTTGGTTAATAGTGGTTATGATACCCAAGAAGGACAAATGCAGTGTGTTTATCGCCACATCACCACTTGCAGGATCCCCTCTTTGTTTAACGCCAGTTTAACATTTGAGGTGTTGATCGAATGATTATTGTTGACCAGGAAAGCACCTCTAATCTTCGGCAAGAGACTTCCATTTTTCAGCCACAGTTGGTGACTTTGGAGAACACAACATAACCCTACCTCTAGACTTGTCCAAGAGGAGGTGAATTGGAGCTGGCGATATGATAATCTGAATTCCCATTTACAAGCCTTTAATTTTTTTAAATGGTCAGCATTTTAAAAGACCACAACCAAATAATCTGCCTTCAGAAAAATGATATATCAGCCAAAGTATTAAACGAGTGATGTTCATTTTTCTCTTAACCATATAACCATTTATGGAGCGGAAACAGGCCATGTTGGCTTTTCGAGTCCGCACCAGTTCACCATGTTCATGCAGTCAACAGGTGAAAACACACCACGCAGAGCCATGAAGAACAGTTACCACTGAACTTCCAGTGAATTGATCCAAACACATTAACCGTAAGCAGCTGGAACAACGGACGACAAGCCCAAACCCAAGTTGTCTCCCTCCCTGTCACTACAGGTACTCACAGAAATTGGAGTCTGGGATAAACCTGAAGGAATTTCTGTGCTGCTCCCACTATGTGTGTCGACGTCTGGAGATGATGTATTGTGATTGCTTTTCTCATATTTTATGCAAACAATGTTGTATAAACCATAAACTCATCACTGTAGTGTAAAATAACTTTATTCATTACAAAAATGTCCCTGCCAAAGCAATTTAAAAAAAAAAGTTTCATGAAATTGCAGACTGATGTATTAGCTTAAGTTAACAGTATAATTAGCACAGGCTCCATGGACTGAAGGTAATATTGCTGGGCCATCCTGCTCTCTGTTCCATGGTCTAGAGAAAACAAAATCCAAAACCTTCCATCTGGACGAGATAATCGTGTCACTTTCACATAGCTGCTTGTGGGAGTTTGGCATGGAAGATTTCACTGTTCCATGTTATAATTATAACAACAAGCACGTATCTCTATTTTAATTAATGAATCATTTTTCATTACTTTGAAATTGTGAATGATGTTAAAAGTGCAGGTCTTTCCATAAATTACTTGAATTGTCATTCCAAGACAAAACTAAACTAGTTATTTTAGCTTTAGTGATTGGACCATTTTCAGCAAGATAATCAAGGTAGATTTTTTTTATCTAGCTCAGAATTTGGTGTGGAAATTATTGTTTGGCATGGATCAGTAGTTAAGAATTACTCTTCATTGCTTATTTTCAAATGTAGTTTAAGCTCTCTGAAATCATTCAGTACATTGATTGATGTTGATCTCCATTTGTGAGGCAAAACACAAATTAAGGGAGGAACTTGATGGTCAGGCAGCATTCATGGAGAGAAATTGACAAAACATTTTGGGTTGAAATCCCTGCTCCTTGTTTCTTTCAGCATTTGCAGCCTCTTGCCGCACTTATTAAGCATGATTACAGTTCTTTTCTCTGAATCAGTCTTTATTGAGAGCTGTGTTTGCAGCAACAACTTGCTCTGAATAGACTGATGGTGCCAAAGTCGATGATTGTAAGTTGGCATGATCATGGGGCACCCTGTACCCGTGTACTTATGTCAGAGGAATATATTCAATGTCCTAAATGCAGCTCATACAAGCTCTCCAGAGAAGATGCTCAATTGGGATGTCACAGTGACTCAGTAGGCTTTTTCAGGTGCATTCTCTGCTAAGAATGTGCCTGAAGAGGCAGAAGCGGCCCTTTAAATTGCAGTTCAGGTGGCAGCGTTGAAAACACAGCACTGGCCACCTGAAAGGACAGCTGTGCTGGGATGCGGGAGGTGGATGTCAAGTCAAGATGGCTGGCTGTCAGTTGGGACAGCCAGCGCAGGGACGTCCCCACACTGATCCTGCTGCCCCGTTCCAGCCTCCTTCTCCCCTGCCGGCGGAGAAGTACGGGGCCGGAGCGGCCGGCGGGGGAGTACGGGGGCCCTCGAGTTGGGTACTGGCATTGTTTCTGGCCGCCCGACAGTGTTGGGCCTGATTTCGTGAGTAGGGAGAGAGCAGGGCAGTGGGATCAGTGTGGGGACATCCCGTGCTGAAAGCCTGTGCCGGCCGCTTTTAAGCGGCTGCATTCAGATGGCTGGGGAGGCCACTGTGCTGCGGGGATTATCCCTCTCTGAGGAGGTTTACCAAGCTCGCCTTGCAGGCGCCTCCTGTACATTCACGTGGTCTTCCCACAGCCGCATTTTGCCAAAATATGTGGCTTTACAAGCGAGGCATTTGGCCGCCTGAAAGTGCCTAGAGGTTAACTTCACTGCCTGACAGCTTGGTGGCCTAGTTTGATTCTGATCTCTGCTGTGTGTGTGTGTGAGAAGAGTTTGTTTTCCCTTGGGTATAGGTTCCTCTCATATTGCACAGACAAGCTAAATGACTCCTGATAGAGGTGGCTGACAGGAGACTTGAGCTGGAGTTGATGGGCAGGTGAATGAGGGCAATCGGAGGAGAAAGGGATTGTTCTGATAGCTATCATAAGGTCAGTGGGCCAAATGGTCTCCTCCATCTATGCTATTAAAAGAAGTGAGAAGCACAGAATTTCTTCAACACAGGAGAAGAAATAAAAAATAAATTAAAACACTTAGAAGCATAAGTTGGGCTGTAAAGGGCTTTAACTAAATATCAGGGGGGTGGGTTCAACAGAATGCATAAAGTTAAAAAGAAGGGGAGGATATTGAAGTCTCCAGAATTAAGAACAGAAAGTTTAGAAAAGGATAACTATCCAAACTCTGTCTGCAGGGAGACAATTGTGAGAAGGGTGGTGAACACTAGACTGAAGATGTATTTAAATTCACACAGTGTACAAGCCAAGGTAGATGAGCTTAAAGCACAGTTATAAATTGGCAGGTGCAACATTGTGGGTATAACAGAATCAGAATTCATAGTCATGAACAAGTCACGAAATTTGGTGACTTGTTAAAAACCATATTACAGCATTTATATTTATATACATGAGAGAGAGATTATAGGAACGCACAAAAAGTAAGGCAGTGTCTTTGGTTCATTGATCATTCAGGAATCTGATGGCAGTGGGGAAGAAGCTGTCCTTGTGCCACTGAGTGCTCATCTTTCTTTAGGCTCCTGTACTTCCTTCCCGATGGTAGCAGAGTGAAGAGGGCATGGATGGTGGGGGTCTTTGAGGATAAAGGCTGCTTTTATAAGACACCACTTTGTGTAGATGTCCTCGATGGAGTGAAGTCTTGTGTCTGATGTCACAGGCCGAGTTAACAACCCTCTGGAGTTTATTCTTGTCCTGAGATTTGGCACCTCTATAATCAGGCAATGATGCAACCACCCAGAGACGTGGCTGAAGAGCGATCACAGCTGGGAGCTAAACATCCAAGGACACACAACCCATCAAAAAGACAGGCAGGTGGGGGGGGAGTCACGTGATGGAGTAGTGGCCGGACGGTGAACTCCAGCCCTCTCCAGAAAAGTCGGGAAAAACAAGAGAAAACACAAAGGCACAGAAATAAAAGTTACAGAAAAGTGAGTATAAAGGTGGAAAGAAGATGGCGACAAAAAAAGAAAAATCGAAAGCAACGGCAAGAAGAGAGGAAGAGAAGACAAAGGAGGAAAAAGGTGAAGGCCTTACCTGTCCGAAGAGGCCCGCTGCGGAGAGAGAAACCCGCTCCCTCAGGTCGGTAAATAATGGACTACAAAAATGGCTCGCTGAGCCGAGTAAAAGTGCGCAACCGCGCATGAAAAAAAACACACCGACGGGAGGGGGGACCAGCTGGGGAGTCGATCTCCACAGCCGGCAACGACAGCTGCAGAACACCTGCAGCAAGAAGAGACCACAGAAGACAATAGAAACAAGAAAGAAGAGGAGGAAAGGGCAACAAAGAAACAACAGATGGTCAACCCAGAGGAAGAAGAAGAGGAAGAGTATGGTGAAATAGAAGAAGAAAAGATAGGCAAGGTAAAGGATATACTTGCTCTTATTAAAGGATACATGGAGTCATTTAAAGAATGGCAAACACAGGAATTTAAGGATTTAAGAAAAAGAATAAACAACACAGAAGAGAAAATAAATAAAATGGAGATGACCTTAACAGAAATGGGAAAAAAAATGGACAAGATGGAAGAGCGGGCAGTAGCAGCAGAAATGGAGGTAGAAGACTTAAAAAAGAAATTGGAGAAATCTAATAAAAAAACTAAAGAGACACAAGAACTACTAGCTCAAAAAATAGATACAATGGAAAACCATAACAGAAGAAATAACATAAAGATAGTGGGCCTTAAGGAAGATGAAGAAGGCAAGAATATGAGGGAGTTTATAAAAGAGTGGATCCCTAAGACCCTAGGATGTCCAGAACTACAGCATGAAATGGAAATAGAAAGGGCACATAGAGTATTGGCCTCTAAACCACAACCACAACAAAAACCAAGATCTATTGTAGTAAAATTCCTAAGATATACTACAAGAGAAAAGGTACTGGAGAAGACAATGGAAAAAGTAAGAGAGGGCAACAAACCACTGGAGTATAAAGGGCAAAAAATCTTAATTTATCCAGATATAAGTTTTGAACTCCTAAAGAAGAGAAAAGAGTTCAATACAGCAAAGGCGATTTTATGGAAGAAAGGGTATAAATTTATACTAAAGCATCCAGCGGTATTGAAAATATTTATTCCAGGACAACAAAACAGACTATTCTCGGATCCAGAAGAAGCACGAAAATTTGCAGAACAATTACAAAAATAGACTGAGGGAGGAAGACGGGTAATGAGAGTTAAAATGATCACGATTGATATGTATGTGGGTAAAGACAAAAATAGACTGAGGGATGAAGACGGGTAATGAGAGTAAAAATGATCACGATTGATATGTATGCGGGTAAAGAGGTATAAGAGTGAATAGAGACAATGAGCATACATGAATGTATCTGTACTTAGAGGAAAATATAGATAGTATAGACAAGAATTAATAAGGGAAGGTAATGGAATAGAGAGAATAAGGAGGGGATTAAAAGAGTGACCTTTGTGACATATGAAAAGTGAAATCTTTTCTGGGGGAGGCGGGGTGGGGGGAAATAGCAGTCACTGCAAAATCAGTTGACGCTTGCGAGTGGATTCGCAAATCCAAATGGAGAGGGGAGATGTGGTTGTCCGACAAGGGATAAAGGACAACTCAGGAGGTGAAGGGGAGATTGGGGATAAATAAGATAGAAATAGGAGAATAAGGAAAATGTTAGATGTTGTAGGAATGTTGTCTTATAAAGAGTTGAAAATAAGAAAACAGAAATGGAAAAGGAGGAAAGGTAATGATGGAAAATCGGAAAGAGAAGATAAACAAAATATAAAAGGGCTACGCTGAACTATATGTCTTTAAATATTAATGGAATACATAACCAAATTAAAATGAAGAAACTACCAAATTTAAATGAATAAATGTATTCCATTAGAAAAAAATAACATATTGGTTAAGAAATAACATTGAAAAATTCGAACAAGTATAGGAGCCTTACATTAAATACAATAGCGAAAACCTACCGGGGACAAACATTACCTAAGTTGATGGAAGGAGAAGGAAAGAAAAGAATGGACTCAGTAGAATTTCTGGTGTAATTTTGTTGAATGACAACATTGTCTGACTGGCTTAATGCAACCTAGATTGTATACCTAAAATGGATGAGAGGGGGGGGGTGGGGGGGTGGTTTGGGAGGAAAGGGGCGGGGATAAAAAGTCACTGTATATGTGTGAAAAAGAAATAGTGTATATCATGGCTAATGTGATTTATGGTGTGAAAAATAAAAAAATTAAAAAAAAAAAAGACAGGCAGGTGGGCAGAGGGGTTGGGGTGGCTCTGTTGTGAAATATGAAATCAAAGAAGGGAGATGGGATCAGAGGAGGTCAGAGTTGAGAAACTACAAAAAGACTCTGATGAGAGTTGCATAGAGGCCTCCAAATAGCAGCCAAATTACAACATGAAGTA
Organism: Narcine bancroftii; assembly: GCF_036971445.1. Taxonomy (NCBI): domain Eukaryota; kingdom Metazoa; phylum Chordata; class Chondrichthyes; order Torpediniformes; family Narcinidae; genus Narcine; species Narcine bancroftii. The sequence continues at coordinate 101,806,275 of NC_091476.1, read as the reverse complement.
GAAAAGCATGCCTTTTTTTAAAACAAAAAGGCAAATGATGTGGTAGTCATGGTGGATTTCAGTATGCAGAGACTGGAAAATTAGGTTGGTGATAGATCCCAAAAGAAGGAATTTGTGGAATGCCAAGAAGATGGCTTTTTTTGAGCAGGTTGTGGTCGAATCCAATGGGGGGAAAAGGTAATTCTGATTTGGTCCTGTTCAATGAACCAGATTTTATTAGGGGAGCTTAAAGTTTAAAAAAAAATCCATGAGGAGGCAGTGACCACAATGTGATAGAATTCACTCTGCAGTTTGAGAAGTTACAATTGGATATGTTGTTATTACAGTTAATTAAGTTTAATTTAAAATATTCCACAACATGGTAGAAGCCAATTATGGCCATTGAAATAGTGCCACCCAATGGCACCAAATTAACCTACCAACCCTTTGCGTTTTTTGGGGGCAAAACCCACACAGGTCATGTGGAGAACCGATGAACCCCTTGCACACAGCAACAGATTTGAAAACATGTCACTAGTGCTATATTAGCTTTGCACTTAAAACTACATGAACTATCCTGCCTTAAGTGAAGGTAACTACAGATTCCTGAATGAAGAGCTGGCCAAAGTTGGAAGTAGATTGTTCTGGGAGGGTATGAGCAAGTATGTAAGGATAGACACTGGAAATGACTGAAGTACTGTTATGTCATTGTTCACCACACTGCCTATCCTTGTGATGTTCCTTGATCTGAAGGATTGTGAGCAGTGACCTTTTTCTCCAGGGCCTTCTGGGCATAATTGAGGCAGTGACAATGAGAGGACAGCTCTTTTGTGTTCATAACCATAAAACCATTTACGGAGCGGAAACAGGCCATGTTGGCCTTTCGAGTCCACACCGGTTCACTGATTTTGTGTGCCCTCTTCAGGCATTGGTCCCGGTAGATCTTCATTCAATAACGATGGGCAAATTCAATGCAGGTGAAATCAGTCGTAGAAATGTTTGTGAAATGATAACCAATATTAGATCTAAGATTTTACAGTACATGCAAGGAACTGGTGTACAATATTTAAAAAAAATATTAGAATCACTCTTAATTATTAGTAGGATAATTTCCAGTGTGGTCATTACATTTCTTCTTCTTTGGCTTGGCTTCGCGGACGAAGATTTATGGAGGGGGTAAAAAGTCCACGTCACCTGCAGGCTCGTTTGTGGCTGACAAGTCCGATGCGGGACAGGCAGACACGATTGCAGCGGTTGCAGGGGAAAATTGGTGGGTTGGGGTTGGGTGTTGGGTTTTTCCTCCTTTGCCTTTTGTCAGTGAGGTGGGCTCTGCGGTCTTCTTCAAAGGAGGTTGCTGCCCGCCAAACTGTGAGGCGCCAAGATGCACGGTTTGAGGCGATATCAGCCCACTGGCGGTGGTCAATGTGGCAGGCACCAAGAGATTTCTTTAGGCAGTCCTTGTACCTTTTCTTTGGTGCACCTCTGTCACGGTGGCCAGTGGAGAGCTCGCCATATAACACGATCTTGGGAAGGCGATGGTCCTCCATTCTGGAGACGTGACCCATCCAGCGCAGCTGGATCTTCAGCAGCGTGGACTCGATGCTGTCGACCTCTGCCATCTCGAGTACTTTGACGTTAGGGATGTAAGCACTCCAATGGATGTTGAGGATGGAGCGGAGACAACGCTGTTGGAAGCGTTCTAGGAGCCGTAGGTGGTGCCGGTAGAGGACCCATGATTCGGAGCCGAACAGGAGTGTGGGTATGACAACGGCTCTGTATACGCTTATCTTTGTGAGGTTTTTCAGTTGGTTGTTTTTCCAGACTCTTTTGTGTAGTCTTCCAAAGGCGCTATTTGCCTTGGCGAGTCTGTTGTCTATCTCATTGACGATCCTTGCATCTGATGAAATGGTGCAGCCGAGATAGGTAAACTGGTTGACCGTTTTGAGTTTTGTGTGCCCGATGGAGATGTGGGGGGGCTGGTAATCATGGTGGGGAGCTGGCTGATGGAGGACCTCAGTTTTCTTCAGGCTGACTTCCAGGCCAAACATTTTGGCAGTTTCCGCAAAGCAGGACGTCATGCGCTGAAGAGCTGGCTCTGAGTGGGCAACTAAAGCGGCATCGTCTGCAAAGAGTAGTTCACGCACAAGTTTCTCTTGTGTCTTGGTGTGAGCTTGCAGGCGCCTCAGATTGAAGAGACTGCCATCCGTGCGGTACCGGATGTAAACAGCGTCTTCATTGTTGGGGTCTTTCATGGCTTGGTTCAGCATCATGCTGAAGAAGATTGAAAAGAGGGTTGGTGTCATTACATTTAAAGACACTGTAATAACCTGCTAGCCATTTTGAAATGTAGGGATATTTAAATAATGTCAGGAACATGCAGATGCTTCTATCCATTTTGATGAAATAAACATGCTTTTAGAAATGATGAAACTTGGTACAGTCCTGTTTTCCAAGTATCACAAACTCCTTCAAGTCTGTGTCCTGCATAGATCAAGACAACCACCTTCCTTGGATTTGAAGGTTAACATTTTTAAATTTTAATATTGTCTTGAGACTGTAGCATTAGTGTTTGCTTATAACGAATTATATTGTAAAATTATTCTCATTTTTCAGACTACACATAATCCATAACACATATGTAATGGATTTTGTAAGCATTGGGTTTGTAACCAATCACTGCAAGTCAGTCTGAATGTCACTTGGTGGGTCCTCCATAATCATAAGGTGGTTGAAATATGGGGATATAGGTATTCAAAGTGGTGCTTTGCAATTACAGGCAACAATCTATGTGTTTGGATTTGGTGCAAGACTTTTTGTATTCTGTATGCTTTTGGTTGGACGGGAGGGGGGGTGCGGGGGAGGAGGGGGAAGCTTCATGGGGATAAAAATCGTGAGATTGATTATGCATTGAACATTATTAACAGATGCATCAGTTTACATGGCGAACAGTCCATTGAAATGAATTGCAATGCATTAATTTTTTAAAAACCTTTGAATAAACTTTAATTCAAGTTTACTCTCTCTCTCCTATGACTTACTGTCATTATTGACTTTAACCATAAATGAGCAGCTCTCATTGGCTTCTTCAAAATTTATTAAAATTAATGTGGTCCAGGAAGATACTATCACCAGGACATCAATAGGATTATCACCCTATTGAGCATTATATACTTGCACCTATTACTCCATCAATAGAGTATAGAAACCACAGGTAACTTATTCAGTTTTAAACCTCAATGGTTCCTATATTTTTGACTAGAGTTCCTTTCTCATGATTAATAGGACAAATAGGAACAACATGTCATAACTGTTCATTTAATTGTGCAGATAAACGTGTTCCACTGTTTGAGACTAATTTTACTTCAGCCAAGAGAAATATTTGGACAATTACAGTGCATTTAAGATTCCTTTATTGTCATGTAATAAAACAGAGCAACATTACACAGAATTTGCTTACACCAGACAGTTTCTCCATGGCAGAAATTGCCTGAAGCACTTCTTATAGTCAGAGAAAAAGAAGCAAAAGAGAGTCCCCCAATGTTCCCGAGGGTCCGTGGATTCACTCCCAGTGCTGCCACAGCCACACAGAAGTATAATCCAAACCATCAACAGCCCAAGCTCCAAAACCGAAACTCTGACATGATCAGGAAACCTTCAGCATTCTCCGTGTCCTCTCGCATCTCGGTTCCAATACCTGGTATTCTTTCAGCCAATCTTCAGCAGCATGCTGCCTGTCTAGATTCCTCATCTCGAGTTGCTAACAGACCGCTTGTGTCTTCTTCAGCCACAGAACCTCTCACTGATCCATTGCTGTGGTCGCCATCCCGTGGATCATCTCCTCTGCGTTTCCTTCTCCAACGTCTTCTAAGACGATGAAATAATAATTATTTGCATCCCTCGCAAGTATGCTTAATATTTTTCTCCCAAGATTATCAGTGACACTGATGTTGAAATGAACCCAGAAACAAAATTCAGACGATTCCAAAACTGAATGGTGGAAACAAAGCCAATTACTCCAACACTGGCTTGCTTTGTTTAAAACTTAATTTGTGAATTAATTAACAAGTGTCATTCTCAAACTTGCAACCACAAAGCATAAAAGTAATACCTTGTTTTGTTTCCACTACAGTACTGTAGACTGACTTGCTACATTTCACTGGAGGTGCTATCTGTATAACCTTTGGCGAAATTACTTATTTCCTGGGTGTTGCTATGTTTTCTTTTCACCAGCTCATCATTATGGATCTGAAAAGAACTGTTACTATGAGGCATCATGACATCTTAGATGAAAACATTTCCGCTCAGAATAAGATAAATAACCCATGGTTAGCAAACTGAAGTACTTTTACATTCTGTAATATCGGTAAGGTCATACCAGTAGCCTGAGATTTGACTCACTGAGGCTTTCTAGCTGTTTGCTGTCAAAACATTAACTGCATGTTTTGTGTGTTGATGGCACTGCAATGACGCTTTCTCCTTGCAGTGTAATTTGAGAGTGAGCAGGAGTTACATTATACATTGTCAAAAAGAATCTATGTTGCAAAAGGTCATACTTCTTCAATGCGAGCACCGTTTAACTTTATCAGGTTTTCCTCAGTGCTCCTCTCCCTCACTACAATAAGGCCTGTGAAGTTGTACTTGTTATTTGACTCTGTTCCACTGGTACTTGAGCAAACCTCTCCAATTGTCAGACTCCGAGCTGGGTGAATTACATTACGATGCCTGGATTCTTCTTCATCTGTTTAGTCATGTTAAACTATGTATTTATAAACTGACATTTATTGTAAAGGGTTACATTACCTAAATATACAGTCCTGATTCTATTCCAAGCTTTTATTTTGTTTTTCTTCACTTGAAATGGTAACATGTCCCTTTTTATCTGCTAGTGATTTCATCATGTTAGGTGATTTCTAACATTTATATTCCTCGCAACTGTCTTGTGCATCTGCGTCCAATAATATAGCATTAGGTGTGTCAAAGCCCTTCTAAAGAATGCTTTATACAATGCAACATTCAGAGTCTAATCTGGTTTTATGGTGCAATGGATTAATTTGGAGAGATTGTTTTCCTCAAAGAAGTGCTTTAATTAAATGTCACCAATATCCATTAGTTGCCTTTGCCCGAACCTATCTCACCCTGTCTAAATTCTTGCATATGCTGAACTATTAAGATACTATTTGATATTTGTTGCTGTGACACAGATTTGCCGACTAATTAGAAGTGTCTTTAATCGCGTGTTGTATTTTGTGAACTGACTCAATGTAGCAAGAAAACGAAGCAGAAATGATCATTTGAATGATTTGTTTTAATTATTCAGAGAGTTGCGGAAAGAATTAAATGTATGTGCCTAGAGAGCTAATACTTGCACATTATTTATGATTTGTTTGTCCACATAGTTGCAATTCCACGGACATGCGTATTTTAAATTAAGGAGAGTCTACAATTATCTTGGGATAGGTAATGAAGTTGTACCCCTATATCGAAAGATTGTAAAACCTGAGGAGTACGTCAATCCTTGTTAATATCCAAAAGGAAAAGTTGGTCATTTCAAAGTTTGGAGTAAGAAATTTTTTAACATTTTATTTTGGCTCTGTGGCCAGTTGGCTGTTTTTGCATTGTGAAAGGATGGCTCATTCATATGAGTTCATGAAATTTGATCCCCTCTTTAATCATTCACAAAATTGCATTCCTTACCAGCTTTTTAAAAAATGCACTTTTTTTAGTCCATTCTCAAATGTGTTAAGGTACATTTTGGCATGAAATTTATAAAAATAGCTTGAAGAACTCTGCAGCATCTGTGTAAACAAAGGGAAGGATAAAGCATGGCAGGGTTGTATGTGATGTCATCCTTGTACTCTGACAAAGATTTTATCTTTGACTTTGATTAATGGTTTGAGTTGAGGTCCTACATCAGGACAGGGTGTTATGTCCTCGGTTGTACCATCAGAGGTTTTAATAAACACTTAGAGAAGCTTTAAAGTTCACAGCACAAGTTTTACTCACATCTCAGGCTGCCTGCCAGTCATGTTATCTGTTGCACTGAGCATGCTCACCAGTCAAGTGTGATGCGGGTCTTGCAGTGCTCCTGCTCCAGCATAAAATAGTCCCAAGTTTCCACTGTATATAACACAGGGGATGAAGAGGAAAGATAGATGTAGGAGGGATGGTGATGGGTGTAACCTAGTAAGGTAGGAAAGGTGGGATTGGATTGTGGGAGATGGAGCCAGATGGGAGTGTTGAGACAGATTGATAAGTGATGGGTAGAACCTGATAAGGGAAGAATGATGTGTGGACAGGGGAGAGAATATGAAAGGTGATCCAAGGGAGAAGAAACCCAAGCAGACAAGTATGTTGGAGATTATCAAAATGGGAGGGGGGGGGGATAGATTTGATGGAGGTATAGATAAGATAAATGCATATAGACCTTTTCCTCTGAGGTTGGGAGAGATGAACTAGGTTAAGGGTGAAATGTTTAAGGTGATTTTAGGGGGAATGAGTTTAAGAAAAAGACTGGATAATTATATGGATGGGAAAGGTATGAAGGGCTTTGATCTGGGGGCAGGCCAATGGGACTAGGCAGAATAAATAGTTCAGTATGGACAAGATGGACTGAATGGCATGCTTCTGTGCTCTAAAGAGGAGAAAATAGATATTTTTTTTTCTTTTTAAATTTAGACATTCAGCATGGTAACTGGCCATTTTGGCCCACACGTCCATGCTCCCCAATTTACACCCCATCAACCTAAACCCCCAGTACATTTTGAACAGAGGGAGGAAACTGGAGTCCCTGGAGAAAACCCACACCGACATGGGGAGAATGCACAAACTCCTTACAGACAGCGTGGGATTTGAAACCCGGACCGGTCTCAATCGCTGGCGCTGTAAAGGCATTACGCTAACCACCACGCCTAATTGAATTGAATAGTTAGAATACAATTAATTTCACAATGAGGTTAAATGGATTAAAAAGATTATTTTAAGAAATCGTAAGTTGGAGATACACCAGTTTATCATTGATAGCATGGATTTTTGAAGGGATGGGCTTTTTTTGTGTGATAGACCTGATTTTTCTCTTGTTTTTTGAGGTGACCTGTGGGGTCAGCACACTTAGTGCAGTTAGTGTAGATCTTAGTGAGGAATTTGATTGGAAAGGTAAAAGATCTGCAAGATCTAAACAAAAGGGGAGAGTTGACTCAGTGATGTAAAGCAAGGCCATTTTGCAAAGCAGTGGCATGGGGTTGCTTTCTATACTGCTTCTCTGTAATCTGGATGTTAATACTGTTACAGGTTAGGTTATGGATAAAAACGTTCTTAAAATAGATAAATTATGGGGGTTTAGTGTAGGTCACTTAACAAAAGACAACTCATTTAAAATGTAAGAGCTTTGCTGAAACCAGACATTCAGGCTCTGGTTGGCTTTGCAAAAGACCAAGGAACCTACTTTGGAAAGAACTTCAAAAGTAGGTGTAAATGGAAAAGTCTGGGCTCAAGTGCTGATAAGATCTTTCAAAGGTTGGGTTTAGAGCCCTGGGAGAGGTTTTGATTTTTTTTTTACAAGCAGAGGGAGGAAAGAATGAACAGGATTTTTCTCAGAGAGAGGTGAGTTCTACAGTAGCAGTTGAGGTTGCAAAATACCAAGCTGGCAGGCTCATTGAAAGACCCCATTTTGAAGGTGGGTTGTGAGTTCTGAGTTCAGCCTGTTGAAAACCCTTGTAGTCCTTATAAGAGGAAATGACTGGCTAGTGTTTCTCCTGAAATAAGGGAAACAAGAAGAAGTTTGTAGTGACCTGGAAGAAAAGGTTATCATTTGGAAAACCCATAATGGGGAAAATTTCTTTGGCAAGATACTGAAGTGACTGATGGAAGTAAATCAGTTTGTGTGTGTCTAACGAGCAACAAATTTCACTCTGAAACCAACAAGAACCTTCCTTGGCAGTAACCATTTAACTTTAAGCACCAGAGGCTGGTGAAGATTCATAAATGTTAAATTCTGTGCACAGTGTAAAAATCGCCTGATACCAGTTAACTTGGAGAAGTGAATGATTGGACTGTGAAACAAAGAGCTTTCCTGAACATGTACACAGTACATACATGTGCACTTAGAATTAGAAGGGGGTTAAGTTAATAGTAATAAGTTAAAGTTTGATCTTGTTATGGTTAAAGAAAATTAAAAGCAACTTTTGTCTTGGTGAATTTCTATTGCTGCTGAGTTTTGGAGTCCTCTGGGCTCATAACAATACAAAAGTTATGACTAATGTTTGTTGATGATGTAAAATTGACCAGACAGTTCATAGTAAGGAAGAAAACTGTAGATTGCAGAAAATCAACCAAATGGAATTTAAATGGGGTTGGGCACTTGCAGAAGGTGAACAAGGCAGCAATGTCTGAATAATGACAGGATCCAGAGATGGGCAGGGATGCTCAGGGATCTCAAAGAGCATGATCACCAATCCCTCAAGGTAGCTGAAAACAGGACAAGATTGAGATTTATTGTTGGAGTACATACATGACATCACCTACAATCCTGAGATTTTTTTTTTCCTGTGGGCCAGGCAGAATTACTACTTATTGGTAGTGCATGTGGTAGTTCAGGGGATGTGTGTTACATTTTTATTTAATATCTAAGGTGTACTGACAATAACCACACCAGTAGTGTGAGTATAAGACAGCTTTAATAAACTAATATGTACACTAAGAGGTCTTATCTCTGCAAGACGAACCTGGAAGGCTCGACTAGCTCTGGACTGCTTTATATACAAGGTCACTGGGATGACCTCTGGCGACCTAGTGGTGTAATTACATATCACCATATTCACCCCCTCCCTTAAAAAAAATTGTTATTCCCCCTAACCTCCCCCCACCCATCCTCCTTCCCTTGTTTGTAAGTTCATAAGTCCAAAATTTTCGTTGCCTTCTGGACCTCCTCAGTAGTGGTATATGGGTGGGGAGTGTGTTCTGCCTTTCGGCCTTTTTTGGTGGAGGGGTGGGAGTGGGAAGTACTAGATGGCCATATGGGCCGGGGATCAGGTCCTGCCATCAAGTCTAGGGTGGTGATATTTGTGGGTCCTGATTTCCGGGGTGGGTGGTAGAGTCCTCTGGGGTGACTCGATGGACGACTGTTCTAGTGACTGCTGCTGCACTCCTTGTTGATCTGTAGACATCTGTGTTTCCTCTGCCTTGTTCACACATCCGGTTGGTGTGAGATCCCTGGTGGCCACCGAGTCTTCTCTTCCATCTGGGAATGTGATGATGTTCGCATGCCTCAACTCCACTTGATCCACCAGTGGGTCCGCTTTGTGGGGTCTGCAGTGCTTCCGGAGAAGAACAGGTCCTGGTGTCCTCATCCACTTAGGCAGCACTGTGCCCGTCGTGGCTTTCCTTGTGAAAGAAAAGATACGGTCATGTTAGTGGCAGTACATAACAAAGAACATATAGAGTGTAGAGCTTCTGGCAACACTTCTTGCCATCTAATAACAGGCAGGTCTTTTGCTTTTAAAATCAAGAGGGCTGTTTTCCAGATAGTGGCATTTTCCCTTTCGACTTGACCATTCCCCCTGGGATTGTAACTTGTAGTGTGGCTGGTAGCAATCCCTCTCTTGTGCAGGTACTGCTGTACTTCTGCGCTCATGAATGCAGCACCCCTGTCTGTCTATGTAGTTCGGGTACCCAAATCTGCTGAAGATGGGTTGGAGGCATTTTATAACAGTGGCTGCTGATACATCAGAACACGGGATTGCGAAGGGGAAACAGGAATATTCATCTATTACGTTTAGGAAATAGACATTCTATTATTGGACGGGAACGAGCCTTTAAAATTGAGGCTGAGGAGCTCAAAAGGTTTGGTAGCTTTTATCAGGGTGGCTTTGTCTGGCCGGTAAAATTGCGGTTTGCATTCCACACAGATGAGGCAGCTCTTGTTCACTGACCTCACTTCCTCTACCGAAAATGGGAGGTTTTGGGTTTTAATGAAGTGAAACAGTCTAGTGACCCCTGGGTGGCCCAGCTCATTGTGCAAGCTCTGCAACTTGGACGTGTGGTTAAGGATGGCACAAGTGCCTCTGGACAGCGCGTCCGTGGGCTCGTTGAGTTTCCCGGGGTGGTATAGAACGCCGTAATTAAATGTAGACAATTCTATCAATTTTGTCGTTTTTAATTCTCCCCATTCTGGTTATCAAACATAAAAACCACAGACTGTTGGTCCATGGCGAGGATGAAGTGTTCGCATGCCAGATAATGTTGCCAGTGCTTTACTGCTTCCACAATGGCTAGGGCCTCCTTTTCTACTGCTGAGTGTCTTACCTCTGACCCCTGTAGGGTTCGCAAGAAAAAGGCCACCAGTCATCCATGTTGGTTTAGGGTGGCTGCCAGAGCCATATTGGATGCACCCGTTTCTACTTGAAACGGGATCGACTCATCTATGGACCGCATGGAAGCTTTAGCGATATGTTCCCTAATGTCCCTGAATACTCTGGTGGCTGCTGGGCACAGTGGGAAAACTGAGGCTTTTATAAGTGGGCAGGCCCTGTCGGCGTAGTTGGGGACCCGTTGGGCGTAGTAAGCGAGCAGCCCCAAACACCTTTTTAGAGCTTTCAGTGTGTGTGGCACTGGGAGGTCTAGGAGAGGGCACATACAGGCTGGGTCTGGGCTGATTTCCCTGTTCTGCACTATGTAGCCCAGGATTGGCAACTTCCTGTCACTAAAGACACATTTGTCTTTGTTGTATGTTAGGTTCCTTTCCTCGTCTGCCTGGAAGAAGCGTTTTAAATTTGTGTAACAATCCTCCTAAGTGTGGCCACAGATTGTCACGTTGTCTAAGTCAGGGGAACACCACTTTCAGTTGGAACTCATCTACTATTCAGTCCATTTCTCTCTGAAACAAAGACACTCCATTGGTGACACCAAAGGGGAGCCACATAAATTGATATAGCCTGCTGTCTGCCTCAAATGCCGTGTAAATGCGATTGCTATTTCTAATGGGCAGTTGGTGGGATGCTGCCTTCAGGAGAACACCTTGTACTGTGCAATATTGTTGACCATGTCTGCTCTGCGTGGCAGGGGTAGGCATCTAGTTGTGTAAATTTGTTGATTGTCTGGCTGTAATCCACTAACATGCGCAGTTTTTCTCCTGACTTTACTACAACCATCTGGGCTCTCCAGGGGCTGATGCTCTGCTTTATGATGCCCTCCTGTAGTAGCCTGCGGACTTCTAATGAAGGCTCTATCCCTCGGGCTCTACCTCCTGCTCTTTGTGGCTATTGGTGTGCATTCTGGGGTCAGGTGTGTGAACAGCGGAGGGGATTCTATGTTCAGGACAGGCTGCAGTGTTGTTTCTTCGTAAGGCGTAGTGGGGGGTGAGGCCCGTTGTGCACTATTGTAATGCTTTCTAACTGGCTCTGAAAATCTAACCCCAATAGTACTGGGGCAGAGGTGAGGGAGTACTAGTAATTTGAACCCTTCCTATTTTGTGCAATACAATTATAGGTGGACAGCTCAATTCTCCACCACATGATCTTGTCATTCTTAATTTTGCCCCGCTGTTTGTTATTAAACATAAAGGCGACAGCTCTCTGGTCCGTCAGCAGGGTGAATGACCTGCTGGCCAAGTAGTGCCTCCATTGGTGCACGGCCTTCACTATAGTCTGTGCCTCCTTCTCCACGGTGGAGTGCCTGCGTTCAGGGCCCTGCAGGGTGCATGAAAAATTGCCACTTGCTTGCCTGCCTGGTTCAGTGTGATGGCCAGGGTGAAGTCAGAAGCATCACTCTCTACTTCGAGCAGGACCAACTTGTCAATGGCGTGCATTCCTGCCTTTGCAATCTCGTCCCTGATGCTCTCAAAAGCTTAACGGTCCTCAACCGATGGGGGAAAGGTCATGGTTTTCATCAGAGGTTGGGCTTTGGCTGAATAGTTGGGGATCAATTGCGCATAATATGAAAAAAGACCCAGGCTCCTTTTTAAAGTCTTGGGATTCTGTGGTAGAGGTAATTCCAGGAGGGGGCACATGCACTCAGGGTCAAAGAAATCATACCATGCTCCAACACATACCCCAGGATTGCCAGCCGCTCCGTGCTGAATGCACACTTCTTCTGGTTGTAGGTTAGGTTGAGGGCTTTTGCAGTGGCCAGGAACCTCTGCAAGTTGTTGTCGAGTTCTTTCTAGTCATGGCCACATATGGTGACATTATCGAAGTATGGGTAAGTCGCTTTTAACCCATTGTGGTCCACCATGCCGTCCATTTCCCTTTGGAACATCTACACCCCATTTGTGAGGTCGAAAGGGACCAATAAGAATTGGTACAGTTGACCGTTAGCCTTAAATGCTGTGTAGAGCCAGTCCTTTGGGCAGGTAGGGATTTGATGGAACACTGACTTGAGATCTATGATTGAAAAGACCCTGTATTTTGTGATCTCATTCAACATGTCATCAATTCAGGGCAGGGGGTAGGCATCCAGAAGGGTGAACCGGTTGATTGTTTGACTGTAGTCAATCACCGTCTGGTTCTTCTCTGCCCCCTTTACTACCAGCACCTGTGCCCTCCATGGTCTATTACTGGGCTCTATTATGCTCTCCCTCAGCAACCATTCCATCTTGGAACAGTGGTGGGGGGGTGTGGGACCTGTAGGGTAGCCAGGCTGCAGGTTGGTAGCGCTGCCCCACCTCCAGGTGCATGATTGGGCCTCTCCATAAGTGGGGGGTGGGTGGTGGGACCTCCCAGAACTGGTCGTTCCTGACTGTGAGCGGGGAATGGGGGGGGGTGTCGAACTGAATCAGCACCCATTTTAGCTGGCACTGGAAATCCAGTCCCAAAATAATGGGGGCACAGAGATGGGGCATCACCAACCATCTGAAATTTTTGTATTTCGTACCCCCCCCCCCCCCCCACCCCATGGTTAGGTTCCTGTGGATTTATGTCAAGAGGGACTCTGATACTAGTGCTACCTGGCACTTCACAGGGGGCACGGTCAGGGAGTAGTGTTTGGCAGTGCTCAGGTGTGTGAAACTCTCAGTGCTCCCTGTGTCAAATGGGCAATCCATGGTGTGACTGTTTTCCTCTATGTCCATCATGGAACATCCCAGCTGATGTGGTTGACTCTAGTCCAAGATGAGGCTAACGTCTGTTCACTCTCTGACCACTGCTGCTGTGTTGTTGAGTTGGCGGTTGACAAGATGACCGCCCATGAGATTGTGAAGGTGGCCACCCCCATGGACCACATGCGGTGGGGCCGGAAGTGAAGCTGGTAATGTTGGCCTGTTGTGATATGGGCCTGGAAGTTCTGTTCTCTGTAAACAGAAGTGATGACGGGAGCTGCTTGAACCAAGATGGCGATTATGGGTCCTGGGCCACATGTGACACTGCTCACGGGGGACTTAGATCAGCATACCTTTGCGTAGTGTCCTTTCCACTGGCAGTTTGAGGTGCTTGCGCTATGTTCAGGACAGTACTTCCATGAATGCTTGACTTGGCCACAGTAGTTGAAACTCGTGCTTGGTGGTTGTGGTGGCAGTCAGGGGCAGAGGCCCCGAATTCCAAGATGGCGCCACTTGTTCTGCGAATCTGGGGGCCATGTGCCCCATGGCATAGGCCTCCGCGTTCTTTTGGGCCATCTGCACAACCTCCTGAAGGGACCAATATCCCTTCTTCAGGAGTCGTTCGCGGATGTGTTGAGAGTGGAATCCAGTGACCAGCACATTACAAATGAGCTCCTCCTGGTACTCCACTGCCATCACATCCTGGCACCCATAGTCTCATCACCACTCCTGCATGGTCCTCACGACCACGCCGACTGACTTACCCAGGCCTTGGCCTTGGGAGCCAAGCTGGAAGCACACGTGCATGGTGTTCCTCAGTGCTCCGTACTGTTGCCGGAACAGGGCCATCGCCTCTTCATATCCTGTGCAATCGCAGATCAGTTGGTATGCGCAATGGCCTACCGCTGCGTAAAGCAGGTCATACTCATCGCTGTCTGCTGTGATTTTTGTGGTGGTGCCTCATCTAGGCCTTCAAGCAGCGTAGCCACATGTTGAATTTCACGGAGGCCTCTGGGTCTTTCAGGTCAATCTCCAGGTTCTCCAACCAAATTGCCTTGTCAATGGCACTTAAAACTTTAGATCAATAAATTGTAGCGTGATCAATGACCAAAGTCTTTATTGATCTAAAGATCCAAGCATGCCTCTTGATGCTGCTGATTCAAGTCCAAGGGCAGGTATGGGGGAGGAGACTAGGGCTCTCGGCCTTTATTAGGGTCTTAAGGGGAGGGACTACCGGTTCTGCAGGCGGGCCAGCCTGCCCAGCTCAGTGGGGAATGTGTCCGCAATACCATGTTCCACCACAATCTCTAGATTATTTCTATAATTTCCATTTAATACTGAAACAGCGTCGTCAGTAAGTGAATGATAAGGTGTGTGAACTGAATAATCCCTGAGGCTGATGCTGTTCCTGGTGTTAGTGGATGGCATATCCTACTATTTTCAGATCTATTTGCTGACTTTGCTCATTTGTGGCCAATGAACAAGTAGCACTTCATTGAATTCACATTTTGACCAACTAATCTATCTGCTCCCACTTCTCTGGCTCTTAGAAAAGAAGACAAAAATAAGAGTAGAGGAGTAGGCCAAAAAGCCCCTCAAACTTGCTCTTTTCCTCAGCATGATTGTGGTTGATCTATGCTTGCCTCAACTCTTGTGTGCCAGTTGCTCATAGCCTTGCGATCCTTGAGTTTTCAAACGTTATCTGTCTCTGCTTTAAATATTTATAATGATCTTGTCCCCACTACTCTCTAGGGTAGAGAATTCTAGAGATTCACCACCATTCAAGAGAAGAAATTTCTACATATCTCTATTATTCAATGATGGCTCCTTGTAACCATATCCCTTGTTCATCATTCCATTGGTGAAAACATTGCCACATCTCCCCATCAGTCTCAATATCTTGCAATCTTATCCATTTGAATCTGGTCACCCTCGTTCTTCCAAACTCTAAGGAATTCTGACCCAAACGGTCTACTTCTCTTGATCAGATAACAACACTGAAGCCACCAGTGAGAGGAATACCAAGCCTAAAGATATTAGAACCCATTCTCACACTTTGCACTACTTTCATGTTTTTGTCAAAGCAGTTTTCTTTGTAGTCCCTGCTCCAACCATAGTGTGCTGTTTTATTTAAGGCAGACATGGTGAACCCCTCACTAAGTCTCTGTCTTTCCCTATGTCTCTGTTCTTCCATCTGCTGCCCACCCCCTTCCCATCATTCTCTCAGAGAGCTAAGCTTCTGCCCTCTTGACATCACTTTTCAGCATCTTTCTACCCTCCCAAATGCATCCACCTTGGGGCTCTTACTTGATTGCCTGTGCTCCTTCCTTCCTTCCTTCCTTCCTCTCTACTCTTCTCTCCTTCCCCTCCCCCACCTTTTTATTGTCTACCTGTTTTTCAAGATTCCTGATGAAGGGCTCAGGCATGAAGTGCTGAGTTTGTCCAGCACTTCTGTGTATTGCCCTCGACCCCTTGTTTAATTCCATGGAGAGAGCAGGTCAGCTTTGACTGGTACCAGTCATTCTTTATGTTGGCACCCAGCTGAAGAACTGTGCCACCTGTGGATCATGCACTCTTTCAATACATGCCCCACTTGGACATTAACCAATTTCAAATACATTTGGAGGGAAAACTCCCCTGGGCTGCATGAAAACAGCACAAAAGAACATCACACTGGCTCATACCATTCATGCAAACTGCTCATTACAATTGCAGTCTGATATTTGCATTTTGTGTAAAAATACAGTGCTGGAGAAACTCAGCAGGTCAGACAGTGTCTTTTACATAGCAAAGATAAACATCCATGACCAATTTTTCAGGCTTGAGCCCTTCAACCTTGATGAAGGGCTCAAGCCTGAAAAATTGGTCATGGATGTTTATTTTTGCTGCATAACAGACACTGTCTGACCTGCTGAGTTTCTCCAGCACTGTTTTTACTTCAACCACAGACTTTCATGATTTAATTTATACTTTTGCATTTGGTGTGATGGTCACTCTTCAGTTCAGTTTAAGTGCTAATTCTACCATATGTGGTCCAAATGGTAGGTTTATAATTGCAAATCAGGACCATTGCAGTGTAGGCACTGACAATTTTAGCTAATGAGCTCTCAATTACAATGAATTTTACAGTGTGAAACGTGATGGCCAAAGTTTGAAGCAAAGGAGGCATTTGTTAATTGGTTGAAATGTGCAAACAACTGAGTAAATCCTGATTACATGTTGGGTCAATATAACCTGTCCAATGAAGGAATAGGTACGGTTCTGAGCTTGAACATGAGATAGAATACAAGGGAGAAGAAAAAAATAATTGTTTCACAGGTGCAAAACCACAGAGCCAGAAAGTGAATCCATGGGTTAAATGGTGCCACTCTGTTTTAGCTCACTGATCCCCTTACAGGCTAAGGACTCTTGACATGCAGAGGCAATGACCAGTCTGGGTGACAACTGATTACATCTTGAACAGCTGTTGTGAAGTTCATTCCAGTGGCGACCTTGTCAAATAACTTAAGCTGCTCTTGGACACCTCACAGAATGTAGCCACAGCAAATGACAAGGTCAAAGCTTTCTGTGATCTCACCACAGGAAGAAGGTATGAGGAAGGAAAAGCATCGAGGGCCCTGATGTTCCAGGTGCTGAACCTTTGCATTGAGAAATAGAAGTTGCCGGACTTACTTTAACCCGGGGTATTAGGTTCCACACCAGCATTCACACCAGTTATGATTGGGGAGTCCAAGGTGACAGGAAATCGTGCTCGTTTTTGAACATGCAGTTTAACACAGATACTTTTGCAACTGCCTCCTCCACTCGCCCTTTGTCCTTTTCCTTCCATGTCAGCCCTGGACCCCTGGCTTCCTCCTATCCCCAGCCTCTCTCCCCAGCCCCCCCCAGTCCCCCCCCCCTCCCCAGCCATTGCATTCTGCTGCTTGATTGCTATTTTCCTCCTGCACTGGATACTTTCGTTCTATCAGAAAGTGAATTGTCATAATTTGACAGGATTTTAAAAGATCTTGAAACAAAATTTTATTGCCACGCTGTGAGTAACTGTACAAGTCTGAAGTCTAAGTTTCTCTTAGAGCAATTATAGCAATCCACCTCATTCAGCTACATTCCTAACATAGTAAACTCTGCCAATTTTTCTTTCATCACTCCATCCTGTATTATCTACCATTCATTTATTGGCTCTTCCCTGAAATGGACTGTAGAGTGCATCGAAAGAACCAAAGACTTGTTGATCCAAACCAAGGCTTTTATTAACTAAAAGACTACAGCATATCACAAGTAGGTCGACCAGTCCAGAATGACCTGGTCTGGCTAGGAGCAATCCTTTAGGACCTGCCAGTAGGAGTGGCTACACTCTCAGCCAATCACAGTCATCCTACACTGCAATCTGTACATATACACATTGGTGATAGAATCTGTACTATCACATGGACCCATCATCTTTCCAAGAGTAGTTTCATTTGCTGAGCAATTAACTGTTTAAAAAAAATCCCATTGCAAAAATTATAATTCAAGCATACTCCACAGAAACAGAAATTTGTCAATGGTGAATTAGAATCCCTTGCTTCTCAAAGTCAAGTTTATTATCATCTGATTGTATCTATACAACCTGACTAAAGTAGTATTCCAGACCATGGTGCACACACAAAAGCACAGCACACAATGCACAGTGATCACATAAATATCAAAATAAATAATTGGGATAATTTATGGTTACAGGACAGCATGGGATTGGAACTCCAGTTCCAACCGCTGGTGCTGTAAAAGCGATGTACTTACTGCTACACCACCATGCCAACACCGCACCTAATAGCCTGAATACACCTGGGATTGTCTGATCTCAGAAGCTAAGCAAGCACAGAACTGGTCAATACTTGGAGGAAGATTGACTAAGAATACCAGGTGCTGCAGCCTCTTTTTCACTGGCATCCTGTCCATGGAACTAACTGGGAATTTACTAGGACAGAGTCCAGTGGAAAAGGGACATTGTCCAAACACTGGCGTCAAATGACATAATTTCACACTGGGCATTAACCACCTCTACCCCTACTCATAACCTCAGCGTTTGTTCATGCCAGCGTGCTGATAAAATCAAAGGAAAAATTAACACTTACATCCCGGGACAGAAATGATATCGGTGGGAGTCATCAGGTAAAGCTGAATGGCTCCTTAGTGGCTCTTCCTCTCCTCATTTAGAAGTGCAATCCAAATTCTAACACACAGTGGCATATTTAGGACAAGAGGCTGACATCGTGCCCCTCCTGTCAAAAAAATGCCACACACCAACCATGCTGCCCAGCATATTCCCATAAATTGCACGTGCTTTGTGTTAATGTATTAGAAGTCTGTGTTTCTTACCTGCCATTCCATCCCCAGCTGGAAGGTGCAGGGAACGGCCAGCTGGGGTGTCGGCGGGTGACCGTCATTGGGTGTATTATTTTATAATATTTTATTTTAGTTTGCACAGACTTGCAAAGTCCAATAAACAAAGCTACCCATGTACATATACATACCAAAAGTCAGTATTTTTCTCCAACGCCCCCCCCACCCTGCCCCACCACAGTGAATACATTCCAAAAACTTATCTCAATCCCAATCATCATGTGGCACACAACCCCTATTGAAATTAAACCGAGCTGTGCCTGCAGCACCTACCTTACTCTCTGCTCTCCCATCTTATCCCCAAATTCCTTTCATATATACATCCCCAAATAACATCACTTTAGACAGAACGTAATAAGCAATACAGTATAATTTACAGTAATATATACATACATAATCCCTCAACCAGCAACCCTCTCCCCCATCTTATTACCCCTCCTCCCGGTTGGCCTCTAGGGATTTGACTAATTTCATTGCCTCCTTTGCCTCTGTGTAAAACTTTATCACCCCACCCCACCACCCCCGGGGCAATATCACCTTTTGCATCACTGTGTGTAATAGCCTACATTCGACCCCCTTTCACCTCATCAAACAGTTTCCTTCACTTCAGCAACATCACGCTGATGTCTGAAAAGGGACTTGCTACCCCTAAACTTGGCTGGACCCCCCCCCTCCTTGCCCTTGTGCCACTGGATATATTTAAAGTAGAGGTTGATAGGCTATTTGAGAGTGTGTCAAATGTTATGGGCAGAAGCCTGGAGAATGGAGTTGAAAGGAAAAATACATCAGCCATTGTGAGAGATGAGTAAAACTAATATGAAAATATGAGAGATGAAGAAAGCTAGTATGGATATATGTGTAATGAATAAAGCCAGTATGAATAGGATAAAGGGTAGATAATAGAATGTAGGAAGTAAAGTTAGTCTGAATAAGATAAGGGTCTTCTAGCCTTAGAGAGAGTCAGCAAGTTCCGCATATGTAATTAGTAAGCAACAGAATTAGCAAGTTCTGCATATAAGAGTTAGCCCTGAGGGTTGGGAAGGTGTGAATAAGGACAAAGGCAGGTGAATAAGGACAATGACATGGGACACAGACAGGATAACCCCCCCTCCCACCCCACCCCCCCCCCAGTCCTCCAAGTTCACAGAAACAGCACATAGGCAGACAGGATTGCCTAATGCCAAATTTATCCAGGAAGCAGAAGAATGTTAAGGGGTGGAGGGTACCTCTACACTGAAAAGAACTGTATAAAAGTTGGGTGAGCCCCAGTATGTGTGTGTATTCCCAGGGTAAGGGGTAGCACCCAACTTTGCATTGTTGTATAATAAGTGTTCTTTGTTCTCAATTTTTGTCTCGACCAATTTCTGTGAAGGTACTTCTGTTTCTCACAGCCATGATTTGAATGGTGGAACAGACTGGATGGCTGAATGGCCTAATTCTGGGCCCAAATCTTTTGGTCTTGCACGAAGAACTGGCGGAGGCCATATGCAAGCATTAGGAGTAGATCACACCACAAACAATTCACTTGCTCTCTCCTTCAGCCACCATGTATCCCACCTGTGGATCTTGGAATCCACAATGACAGAGTGGAAGTAAGTTGTCCGTGATTTCTAGGAACTGTCTAAGAAGGAAGTTCTTTGCATGAAGAATACTTCTGGAAATGGGAATGACCCATGCTCTTCCGATAGATGAGGGAAACTGGATTGGTGATTAAATCACTCGTGTTAAATGGGGATGAAATTAGCAACTGGCAGTTAAACTAGTGAAAGAAAATGAGCAGGGATGAGAACAAATTGCCACCAATACTCTCATACATGTACTCCTGTCACACAGTTAAACAGGAAAGTCTGGAGACACTGATTGTAATAGCTGTTTCTCCAGCACTTTTGTGCATTCTGAGTTTTTCCAGCATTTTTGTGTATTCCTGTTGCATGTCAGCTTTTAGACCTGAAGTGGTTAATATGACATGAAGGCAATTTTTTGTGGATAGTCCTTTTGATTTGTGTTAATCCTCTTCATTGGCAAACTCCATGGCAATCAAAAGCAGCTGGTTGCAGTGACTGGGTCACTTTTGTTTTACATGCGGCCAGTAGTGTTGCAAATGGTGAGCTGCCCATTCTCTCCACAAACCTACATTGCAAGTCAGAACTCTTTGAGTATGCCATGAAGTTCACAGCAGAAGATCGGCCTTGAGCACTGAAATACAGCCATGTGTTGTTTAGTGTCCATGATATATTCTGTGAAATAGGACAATGAGATTTGGATGTTGTGCAAACACCATATTTTCTAGTTATGTCCATTACATCCCCTTCTCTGATCAGAGAAGGGGGCATAACAGGATAATTGTTTTGCTTCGATTAAATCGTTAACTTGTACTGATTCCAATTTGCAACATGAAAATATGTACACCATACATACAGAAATAGGCAATGTATAATCTACTATAACCTTATGGGACCAAGGACATATGTGGTTGGATGTTGCCCGAACAGGCGTTATGAAGTGCATGACTGTACTATCATCTGGATATCTGGAACAAACTCTGCCCACAAAACATTTTTATATTGAAAAAAATATCCCTGGTTTAACTGCTATCAGTTGTGCCAGATGCTAAATGTTTCCAAATACCCCTGCCATCCAGAAACATTAAACAAGCCATAGAGACAATTTTTAAAAAGTAGCTGTTAAAATAGTAATGAATACACTTAAAAGCATTTACTTAATTATTTCAGAAACATGCAGATGACCTGACTTTTGGGAATTCCACAGCATTCTCTGAAATGCACATCCCTCCATTTCTTGCATCAGGTCTCAAGCCCTGTAGAATCAGTGAACAGACTTCTTCAGTTCTAGTCTCCATTAAGTTAAGGTCAGAGCACAGTCAGCAAATTGCCAGTGAAGAAAGGCCACCAAATTACTTGTTCACGCTAGGATAGGAAACCTTCATGGAGAAATGCCAAGCCATTCCTCGTGGAATTGCTGGCTTTTCCCAGTAAATCACAGTCCATTATTTCATCAGGAGATACAAAGTTGTGTATAACATCATAACCGAGCAAGGTTTAAACCAACTGCCTTCCAGCCAAGATAACCCACTAACTTCACTGTGGTCCTTTTAGGATTTCAATTGAATCTCGTGCCTTTGACCTTCCATTGCAAATTTTATATCTAGATGTACAGCACAGTAACTGGCTTTTGGTCCACAAGTCTGTGCCATCCAATTACACCCAATTGATCTCCAACCCTGTTATGATTTGAAGGGTGGAAGGAAACTGGAGCACCCGGAGGAAACCTACACAGACACAGGGAGAATGTACAGACTCCTTACAAACAGCACCAGTTTCACAACCTGGTCGCTGGCACTGTACAGCCTTATGCTCACCACTATGCTAATCGTGCTGGCCAAAGCTGAAGTATTGGAAGAATGAGGGAGCAAATGAAATTGGATTATTCATTTTCTTGCTCGCTAAAGCTCATTCCAGGACTTGAATTTTACTGACAGTCTTCAGTTGTAAAAAAAAATTCTGAATTTTTATTTGCACGCAAATTTGTTTTTTTATATATTTTATATATATAGTTACGAGCCCAAAGGACCTCAAAACCTAGCAGCAATAGACATTCACCAAGACGAGTATTTACTTAAACAAAAGTTGTTTTTAATTATCTTTAAACATGAAAACAGAATCAAATTTTAACTTATCTCTATACTTAACTAACCCAAATTAACCCCCATCTAATTCTAAGTGCACATGTATGTAATGTGTGTGTAAATTTAAGAAAAGTTCTTTGTTTCACAGTTCAATCTCATTTCTCCTTCTTCCAAATTCTCTAGTTGCAGGCAATTCTTATACCGTGCACAGAATTTAACATGTATAAAGTTCACCAGGCTTTGGTGCTTGAAAAGTAAATGTTTACCGCTCAGGAAGGTTGTTGTTGGGTTTGCAGACAGAGATTTGTTGTTCCAGGATTTCCACAACTGAGGTACCACCATTAGTCACCTCAAGGTCTCACTGATGAAATTTGCCCCATCAGGGTTCTCCAGATGGTAACCTCTTTCTTTCAGGCTACCACCACAGAGTTCTGTTCTGTTCCTCTTATTCCAAGAGAAACATCAGACAGATAGCACTTCCAGCCATCCACTTCTCTGGAACTTTGTTTCCAACCAGCTCTTCCTGGCTTGTTTCAGCCTCTTTCAGTTTCACACTCACTAGCTGAGAGGGCTTATTCGTTCTCTCTCTCTCTCTCTCTCTCTCTCTCTCTCTCACGCACACACAAAGTCCATGTGACTCTCTCAGTTGAAAAAAACCCCACCTTTTTCAGCAAACAACGAGTTCTCCCCCTTGGTCAAACTGTTGTCTTAGGTAAAGAAAACCCAAGTGTGACCCTTCTGTGAGCACTTAGCAGAAAGGTCAGAAGCCTTGTAGTTATCCAACCATCCAGCCTGTCTCCAAACAATGGTCTATTCATTTCAAGATGTCATTTCAATTAACATTTACTTGTGAAATGTGCATAAAAGTCTTCAAAGATCCTGCATTGTTACTGAATATGAATTCGTCAGTCTTTCAAATAACCTACTCTAATTTTTACCAAATTCCCCAAATATTTATCCTCCATTACTAATATACAAATTTAAAAAACTCATATTGACCAAAGTGCTGTACAAATAATAAATTACACCTCAACTTGTAAGGGATAATGGAATATGGGGAGTCAAGCAAGTGCTAATTGGGAATGAATTATGATGGGTTAAATCAGGGTGAAGTAAGAATGGAATGTGAGGAAGGGTTAAGCACAAGTATAACTGGCCACCGTGACAGAGGTGCACCAAAGAAAAGGTACAAGGACTGCCTAAAGAAATCTCTTGGTGCCTGCCACATTGACCACCGCCAGTGGGCTGATATCGCCTCAAACCGTGCATCTTGGCGCCTCACAATTTGGCGGGCAGCAACCTCCTTTGAAGAAGACCGCAGAGCCCTCCTCACTGACAAAAGGCAAAGGAGGAAAAACCCAACACCCAACCCCAACCAACCAATTTTCCCCTGCAGCCGCTGCAACCGTGTCTGCCTGTCCCGCATCGGACTCGTCAGCCACAAACGAGCCTGCAGCTGACGTGGACTTTTACCCCCTCCATAAATCTTCGTCTGCGAAGCCAAGCCAAAGAAGAATAGAATAGGAGTCTTAGCAAGTAGATAGATTTAGCAAGTCCTGGGGGTTGAGATTAATGAATAAGAACAAAGGCATGACACTTCCTGGTAAACAAGTTTACAGAAAGGCACATAAACTGCACGTAGGCAGAATTACCTAATGCTAAACCAATCCAGGAGGCAGAAGAATGTTCAGGAGGGAGGTACCTCTGTACTGAAATGGAATGTATAAAAAGTTGGGTAAGCCCCAGTATGTGTGTGTATTCCCAGGGTAAGGGGAAGCACCCAACTTTGCATTGTTGTAAAATAAATGTTCTTTGTTCTCAATTTTTGTCTAGAGTGAAATTTGTGAAGGCACCTCGGCTTCTCACAAACTTAAGGAGCTATTTAAAGTACAATATAAAATGGGTACCTGAGGTTCAGAATTGTATGTACAACATGGTAACAATCACCTCAAAACACTTGTGAGTAAAAATACAACTTCAACCTGGATTTAAGAGGTAAAGGAAGGGGTGATTTGATGGAGGGAGGAATATCGTTCCACAGTTTGGGGGCTGCAATTACCAAAGGCACAATCTCCCCTGAGATTGCGATTTGAGTGTGGAACAACTAAGTGCCCTAAATTGGCCGATCTGAGGGGTGTTGAAGTGGAGTAGGGCATTAGGAGATAATTGATGTAGGAGGGGGCTAGTCCATTAATAGGTTTGTGAACAAACTAGAGAACTTTAAGATCTATTCTGAGCCGTACTGTCAACCAGTTCTTCCTCTTGGCTCCTGTCAGGAGCCATGCTGCCCCCTTCTGCACTAGTTGCAGATGGGATAATGACGATTGACTAATTCCTGTATATAGAGAGTTGGAGTAGCTGAAACGGGAGAAAATGAGGGCAAAGATAACTTACTCGGTCTTTCAGTGCCAGGCATGGTTTGATTTTTGGCAATAATGTGGAGCTGGAAAAAGCTCGTTTTTACTACTGCATTGGCTTGTTTGTCAAACTTGAAGGTGGAATCGAGTATCACACTAAGGGATTTGATGTGTGGTTTAATGAGGGTGGTTAAGTTACCAAGAGTATTGGAGATAAATTATGGAGGATTGCATTTTTGGCAGCAACATTGGAATATAAATTGTTTGAGGTCTTGTAAAATCTGTGCATTTCATTGGTGAAAAGTTCTGCGATGAACATTGAACTTTAAATGTCAATTAGAGCATGCCCACATTAAGAGCATCCCACACCTGTCTTCCAAATGTACCAATTATTGGCAGCAAGTGAGTGAATTTTATCACATCATTCATTGCAGTTTTAGTTCTGAAAAGTGTGCCTTAGTCAGCACAAAATGTGGGTAGTCAGAAGGCAGACTTCATAAATAGTTCTCACCTAAACTGAATGCATTGGAGGATTTTTTTTTCAAATGAGCTGTATCTGAGTCACTGTCACTTTTACAAGAAAATTTTAAAAAAAGATTGGAATTGAAGTGCACAACAGGCTTCTTAAATATCAAAAGTGAAACATTGTTTCATTTAATATGATATTTGTGGATGAAGTAGCGATTGCTGTAATTAACCACCTTACTTGTGTGAATGCGACAAAACCAGGATGGGGGTCATTTTCATTCCGGTACTCACCCTTCAAGGTAGGTAGTATCAGAGCTGATGTGCTTTGCAACAGCTCCAGTGTAAGAGGCTTACCCACCTTCCCGGGACACCAACGCTGTAATGTTGCAGGTCCCGCTTGCTTTTGCACTGGGATGCCAGGTCTCTATGTAAAAGGTTGCACTGAACCGGATTTTCTTGGTTCAATGTGAATGCTCTGTTTCAACCCAACCTGTCAGCAACATGGGTTGCTGACACACCAATTTAGTGGGATCTCTGTGTAAAAGGTGTAATAGAGTTATTCAGCACAAAAACAGACCCTTTAGCCCAACTCATTTATGATGGCCAAGTGGCCTATCTGAACTTGTCTCATTTGCCTCTGTTTGGCCCAAGTACAATCTGAGTATCTTCCAAACATTTTAATTATACTTCGCACTCCTCTGGCATCTTCTTCCACAAATCCCACATACTCTAAAGAGAAAATATTTCCCATCCACTCTTCTTTCCCCTCTCATCTTAAATCTATGACCTCTAATTTTAGACACCCTTTCCCTAGGAAAAAGATTGTAACCGTTTGCCTTTTCTATACCCCTCATGTTTTTATATAAAGTGTCTCCTCCCCCCCCCTCCCCACAGACTCCAATTTTCCATCCTACCCTGCCTCTTCATTATAACTGCAATCCCAATAACATCCTTTCTAGGTTAAAGACCTTCTTGTAGCTAAGTAGTCAGAACTGTGTACAAGACACCCAGCTGGGCCTTGCTATTATCTTGTAACATGACATCCAAAGTGTACTCTGATCGCCAAAGCTTAGCCAGACACCTTCACCACACTATCTACTTTTGGTGAGCTATGTATTTGTACTCCAAGGTTTCTCTGTTCTACAAACCCATTCTATGGTCCTGTTACTTGCTAAGTTCTACCCTGGTTTAACTTCCCAAAATGTGACATCTCATATTTGTCAGAGTTAACATTTTGTATGATATTTCTTTGCCCAGTTTTCCGACTTGATCCTGTTGTAATCTTGGATAACCTTCTTCACTGTCCACTATACTACCAATTTTGGTGTCCTCTTCAAACTTTGCTTTCATCCAAATCATTGACATGAATAACAGACAAACCTAGCATGGACCTCAGCTGCACACTGATGGTTAGAAATCTGAAAAACCCTCAGTACTGTTAGGAATTAAAGTACCTTTAAAGAAATTGCTCGAGACAAAAATTGAGAACAAAGAACATTTATTACTACAACAATGCAAAGTTGGGTGCTTCCCCTTACCCTGGGAATACACACACATACTGGGGCTCACCCAACTTTTATACAGTCAATTTCAGTATCAGAATGCCCTCCCCCTTACATTCTTCTGCCCCCTGAATGGGTTTGGCATAGGTAATTCTTCCTGCCTACGTGCAGTTTCAGTACACTTGGAGGACCAGGGGGGGGTATCCTGTCGGTGTCCCTTCATGTCATTGTCCTTATTCACACCTTCCTGATTCTCTGGGCTACAGTCTCTTGATATGCAGAGTTGACTCATTCTATCTAGGGTTGGCTAATTTCATATGTATAAATCTGTGTATGGTTAGCTAATTAGAAATGTATGACTTGGTACTTCTGTCCAGGGCTAGGAGACCCTTATCTGATCCAGACTACCTCAACTTCCTACATTCTATTGTACCTTACCATTCCTTATCTTAGTCCTATGGTCTTGTCACAAAGGATAGAAGATTCTTATGTTAATCGTGCTGACTCTGCTTTCCTGCATCCTAAGCCCCAAACTTATCCTGTTTGAACTGGTTTCAGCCATTTTACTGATGAACTTTAGTTTCTTCCATGTTCATAATTTTAGGTCAATTTTCCCATCTCTCACAATCCTCACTTTTCTTTTAGATCAGTAATACTGATCTTTCACCATGATCAGTGTTACTGATCTTTGGTTACTAGTGTCAGTGTGACTGATCCCCCCCCCCCCCCTTCCTCACTTTCCTTTTAGATCAGTAACACTGATCTTTCAAGTGTAAGGTGTAGTTTTACCCAGCTGGTCAATAACCGAATTGTAATGTCTGTGTAAAGTCTTTAGGTAGGGGAGCACCATGAAGGTCAGGGGAGTGAGTCCAGCTGCTTATTAGGGTTTGGAGTATCAGGCTCCAGTTCTCAGTAAAGAGTCTAGTCCATCCCATACGTTGAAATATGGAAGCAGTGTCTTTGAAGCACACGACCTTTGTTAAGTGTTGTCCCGACGAAGTCTGTGAGAGGCGCTGCCTTCAGCAGCGAACGAGTAGCAGTCTATGAGAAGCGCTGCCTTCAGCAGCGAACGAGTCGCAGTCTATGAGAAGCGCTGCCTTCAGCAGCGAACGAGTCGCAGTCTATGAGAAGCGCTGCCTTCAGCAGCGAACGAGTAGCAGTAGTCAGGCGGTTCCGTTTGATTGTGGCTAGTATCTGATGTCCCCTTCAGCCCCGAACCCTAGGGCCACCGATCTCCGAAGGCTGTTTGGAGCCTGATATTAAAGTGTCAAGCAGCTCACGTTGTTGGAAACTGGTGCTCCCTTTCATGGGGTGATGAAAAGAGACCAAGCTGGGGGGGGGATTGTTTCTTGTGATTTAACTGTGTGTTGCAGCTTGTCTGCTAACATTCATTGAACTTGTGAGTTGCAGCCTGTCTGTGTACATTAGCATATGTGTCAACTCTCTCTCTCTCTGCTACATGTACAATCCAATGTCCTTTGTGAGGATTTTGACACCCTGCACTCTACTTCGCTCCTTTCCACGTTATATAAGCACCAGATGAGCAGCAGCTCCCTGAAAACAGGTGTTCCCCTTCAGGGATGATCAGAGAGAGAGAGCCAGGTGGGGGATTATGTGTCTCGTGGTTGTGTGAAGTGTCTGTTTGTTTTGCGGTTAGCTTGTTAGTTTCCCCCTTTGTGTGAAATGTACATTGTTTGTTTTGCGGTTAGTCTGTGTACACAGGTGCCTCACTGTGTGACTGCCTATCCCCACTGTGTTTCCCTGATCCGTATTCTAAATACCTTGCCTCTATGCCCTCTCTAGCCTGTAAAACAGTACAATCTGTAACCTCTGCTACCCCTTCTCCAGAAGTACTTAAAACATCGAGAGTACTCCACTAAAGCTGTTTAATTCCCCTGGTCCGTATTGGGATCCCTTATATCCCATTATGACTATACATTAAATCTATGCCCTGTCTACATTCTAAAGGAGCTGAATTGTAACCTCTGCTGCCCCTATTCCAGGGGGGCTTAAAACATTAACGAACAATATTCCAAAGAAATTAGTAAACAACAATGAAGAATACATGTAAGCTCATTAAAATACAATAAGAACTTAATAAAACACAAAAAATGTAAAGCTCATTGAAAACTGCAATAAAATACACAAAACTGAATAAACCATTAAAAAAAACGAATAAAATTGTAACATTATGGCACTTTGTCATTAATTCTTTGAATGTGGGTCCAGCCTTTCTCTCTTGTTCTTACTGCTGTGTCTGTAATTAAAAGTACACAGAAGGGACCATCCCAGGCAGGTTTTAGTTGATCCTCTTGCCATGCTTTTACATATAACCAATCACTAGATTTTAATAAAATGAATAACAATCTGACTTTCCTTTGTGTTAGTGTAAAAATTGTAAAATGAAACACAAACCATATTTGCATGGGTTTTGAATATGTTAGACCTTATTAAAATGCAGTTGGAGCTGCTTGTCTGTATGGGGCACAACCCTCCAATTTGTTAGAGTGAGTACATAACAGACATTGCAGCACAAGAGCCCCTGCAAGAGAACTTGAAACATATTCAACCTTTAGTTCTGCCTTAAGTAAAATGCCTTGTGCCACAGCTCACAGGAGCTGGCCTTATTTAAAACAGTCTGTAAAACAGGCACCAAAAAAAAGTTAAAAGATGTTCTTCTGAGGATTGCACACACAATAATTTAAGTACAGGCTAGTTTCTATTATATTCCACTTAAAAGTTCTGCTGCATGAATCCTGGAGCTTGTGGAGTCATTATTGAATCAAGAAATATTGGTACCATGCCAATCTCATTCTAACATGCCAATTTCTCCAGTCCTTAAGTCAAGATGTACTGAATAGCATCTGGTACAAGATCTGTGAGTTCTTAATGATATTATTATTCTTATGCACCCAATTGTTCTGAACTATGCCACCAATTTAAATCATATTCCACCTATTGCAGTACTCACACAGCACCATAGACCAGTTCGCAGGTTTATTTCTCCATTAGGCTGAATCCAGTTGCGCAGGGTTTACCTCCGTGATTATTTACAATGTAACTTCCGCACTACCGGATTTAAATATAAACCTGATGAATGGGGGAAAGTTATCATGAATTAAATAACAGCGGCAATACAGAGAAATTGTGCTGAGGCATTAATTTCACTCCAGAGGAAAATGCACCAGAGAAATGAATGATTAAACTTATAGGAATCCCCATAGGAATCCCCAGAGGTATCTTTATTCTCCAGAGGTGGGTGATCTTTAAACTCACGGACCTTGACTGCTGAATGTGTAGAAGAAATGTATTAAATGTGTTGATAGGGCTCCATACCTCTAACTGCAAGACAAGAGCCTGAAGCCTCAATTTCAAGTGCCACAGTGCACTTAAAGGGACATGCACACTCCCCCTTCAACTGGCTGATCCAGCCACTTTACACATCAGATCCTTTCTTTATCTCACATACACTTAAAGTTAAGATGTATAGAACTCACCCTATTTGCGCAAACATTTCTCCCTGCAAATGTTATAACATCACTCAACTCTCAGGTACTCCCTGTGCAAAATCACATTTAAATACAATTTATTTCATAAATTGGAATTAACTGGTAGTTAAATTCACTAATTCTACAGTATTGAAAAACGATCATTTATGACATTTAATTTTTAGCATGAATTTTAATCAATATTGGTCAGTGACTGAAGTGGGAAGTCGTGATTTATGAAATTATCTCTGGTCTCTACTCTCCCACTCCCTGCACTTCTCCCAACATTCAGGAGCTGGCACACAGTCCCTGCCTTTTCCATGTTACTCATCTACTATTACTTTAACTGCTTGCATCAAAATGTTAGCCTTTGCTTTCTGCTTATCCTCAGATGTCTGGACAAATGCTTTTTGTGTGATCTGTAGAAGCTGGGTTATTCCCTGCTCATGCCAATTTTCTGTCTTTTGTAATTTTCTCTTAATGTCTGGGGCTGAGTTGGTAACAAAACCTGTTAGTACCAATTGTTCCCCTGCTGGGGATTCTATGTCGAGACCCCCATATTGTATATATATTTGGTCCCAAAAATTGGTCTAACTGTTCGGCACATCCCTGGGGATCTTCTATCAGGGAGGTCAGTTCTTTCTTAAAGTTACACACTTCAGTACTGGTCAGGGGCACATTTACGAAACCGAGACCCTCTCCCATGGGAACTTCCCGCAGTGGTCTCATCCAATTGGTTTCTGGCTTATTAGGTCTGGGTTCCTGCTCCCTGGGAAATGAATCAAAGGGTTCTGCCCTTTCTTCCTGAAGAGTCTCACGCTGTTCTGAATTAAAGTTACCTCTCTCTCCTGCCAACAGAGGTGGTAATCGAGTGCTTTGTGAGCAAGTTATCATACCACTCCTGCTCTCTTCTCTAGTGGTGGGGGAGGTGGGGAAGGTGCAGAAGGGTAGGTCATAGGAGGGGAAGGAAAGATAGGAGCCGGCATAGGAGGAACATAGGGTGGAGGGAGGGAATGTAACACATCCCAACCCTGTGGTTCAGGGACAAGAGGTTCCTCCTCTCTCTTATCCCTGGATTCTTTCTCATTCAAAACCAGCTGTTCAATGGATCCCTTGAGCCAGCAGGCTGCATATTCCCTGCTCTCAACATTGTCTGGCTGGTTTTGATAGAGCCATAAGTTCAAAGCTTCACACATCCATTCATCCTCGGATCCGAATTTTGGCCAGTACACGGAGCTCCCTTTAACCGGGTATCCCACCCATTCATTACAACAATACCTGACCGTCGTCAGTTTGTCTTTACCGCGGGTCTTTCCTGTGCCCCACTCAGATAACATCATCCCAAGCGGGCTGTACGTAGCTATCTGGTGGTCACGTCCTGTGTCAGGACTCTCATCTCTACTGCCCGCTATTCCCATACTTAGGAACAAGTAAAATACTCTTACCGAGTTCTGGCAGTACTGCTCTAGCGCGCGTCCTTCCGCCGTTTGTTCTCAATGCCTCTTCTCGGATATCACTCGCTTCTTCCACTGACCAGCCACCCGTCGCCCGTGAGTCCAGCTGAATCAGCCGGGGTGCACCTACTCTCGTCGTCGGGGTACTCTGTCAGTGGAGGGAGTGTGATCCCGGACGAGCCCCCATTTGTTAGGAATTAAAGTACCTTTAAAGAAATTGCTCGAGACAAAAATTGAGAACAAAGAACATTTATTACTACAACAATGCAAAGTTGGGTGCTTCCCCTTACCCTGGGAATACACACACATACTGGGGCTCACCCAACTTTTATACAGTCAATTTCAGTATCAGAATGCCCTCCCCCTTACATTCTTCTGCCCCCTGAATGGGTTTGGCATAGGTAATTCTTCCTGCCTACGTGCAGTTTCAGTACACTTGGAGGACCAGGGGGGGGTATCCTGTCGGTGTCCCTTCATGTCATTGTCCTTATTCACACCTTCCTGATTCTCTGGGCTACAGTCTCTTGATATGCAGAGTTGACTCATTCTATCTAGGGTTGGCTAATTTCATATGTATAAATCTGTGTATGGTTAGCTAATTAGAAATGTATGACTTGGTACTTCTGTCCAGGGCTAGGAGACCCTTATCTGATCCAGACTACCTCAACTTCCTACATTCTATTGTACCTTACCATTCCTTATCTTAGTCCTATGGTCTTGTCACAAAGGATAGAAGATTCTTATGTTAATCGTGCTGACTCTGCTTTCCTGCATCCTAAGCCCCAAACTTATCCTGTTTGAACTGGTTTCAGCCATTTTACTGATGAACTTTAGTTTCTTCCATGTTCATAATTTTAGGTCAATTTTCCCATCTCTCACAGTACCATCCTCTGACTCCCATCAGTGACAACTTTCAATCCAATTGGCCAGCTCACCCTCAATTCCTTGTGACTTAACCTCCCAAAACAGCCTATCATATGGGACCTTGTCAAAAGCATTGCTGAAGTCCATGTAGATATTGATGACCATCTTAATCTAATAAATCCTCTTTGTTGCCTCTAGTCCTTGTCTTTCCAAATGAAGGTTTAGTAACTTAGTGCCTTCTCATTAGCTTGGTGGTTAGTGCAATGCTGTTAAAGTGCCAGCAACTTGGGTTTGAATACTATGCTGTCTGTAAGGAGATTGTATGTTCTCCCTGTGTCTGCTTGGACTTCCTCTGGGTTCTTTGGTTTCCTCCCATCCTTCAAAACCATACTGGGGGTTGTGGGCCAGTTGGGTGTAATTAAGTGGCACAGGCTCTTGGGCCAGTTAATGAGCTATATGTTTAAATTTAATCTAAATTTGCATGAAAACACATTCCTACTCAATAACTTAACAATCTCCTCCCTAGCAAGAAGCAGTTGTAACTCAAGGGACTGGAAATTCCTTTGGTTGATATAGTGGTCTTGCACACAATGTAAATTAATTTTATGTTGATCTTGAAATTGAATTAATGTTCAATCTTATCTATTCCACTGCCATGGGTCCAAAGGATTTGACTTGTTGGTTGGTGCTTCTTTTTAAGTACATTCTTTAATGCTGGTACCTCTTCTGGTCTTTGTTGCCCTTATACTTGGATCCCTTCTCAGATGTCTGACAAAGGTATCATTATTTTGATATGATGCTGATCCAATGTTCTTCAGCCCTTAAAAAAAAATGTTAAACAAGAAATTCTGCAGATGCTGGGGTCAAATGCACTATACAAATCTGCTGGAGAAACTCAGCAGGTCACACAGCATCCATTGAAAGTAAAGGGTAGCCAATGGTTTGGGCTTAGGCCCTTTATCAGGAATACTGATTATTATCAGGAATAATGATTTCTGACAAAAGGCCCAGGTCTGAAGCATTAGTCACTCTTTACTTCCAATGGATGCTGAGTAACCTGCTGAGTTTCTCCAGCATGTTTGTGTATTGTTTAAAAAAATGATGTTCAGCTAACGCAAGCCATTCTTCTTTCCAGTCACTTGTTGTTCTCTGTTCATTAGAATAAGGAAAAGGTTTAAAACTCATTAAAACTCAGCATCCTCTACCCTTCCTCTTTCTTCTACTATGCACACACTCTAATGGGAAAGGCAGCATTATGTCACCAAGAAAACAAAAACATATTAGCATTGACTATGATGGACATTCTGATCTTGTTGAATAGCAATTATTCATTATTCAGGAACTGTCTGTACATACTGCATTCTAATGTGGTGGAGACTTGTAATTTATCATCTTGCTTCTACACCATTGTGTGTGAATATCATGAAGACATTTTTTTTGTACTTCCATCAGTAATATTGCCTTCAATGCTGGCAAGTGTTTCCTGACAATTTCTGGGGCTTGCCACTCCTCTCCTGGTCGTTGCAGTTTTTTTTGCATTACAAAAGTATAATGCAGAGTTAAACTTTATTTATTTATTTACAGCAGTGGTTCTCAACCTTTTCCTTTCCACTCACGTACCACTTGAAGTATTCCCTGTGCCATAGGTGCTCTGTAATTAGTAAGGGATTGCTTAAGGTGGTATGTGGGTGGGAAGAAAATGTTTGAAAACCACTGTATTAATCGTACTTAATTGACTCGTTATGTGCACGGTTTCATAACTCCAAAGGACATGGGCCAATGACCATTTTTCTTAAGCAAAATATTTCAATAACAATTGAGACTAGAGAAGTGGTTCTCAACCTTCCCTTCCCATTCACATCCCACTGCCTTACTAATCACAGAGTACTGATGGCATAGTGATTACTTAAAGTCATATGTGAGTGGAAAGAAAAAGGTTGAGAACCACTGATTTGCAGCATGGTGAAGCCAATTTTAGCCATTTAAACCTGTGCCACTCAATTAAATCCAAATTAACCCACAATCCCATTCGTTTTGGAGGGTGGGAGGAATCCATAACATCTGTGGGAAAAACCCATGCAGATACAGGGAGAATTTACAAACTCCTTACAGACAGCTCTGGATTCGAACCTGGGTTTGCTGGTGCTGTAATAGCATTGCACTAACTGCCAGGGTTGAAGAATGTAATGCAAATGGCTAATGCCACTTGCCTTTCATTCTGTGGTGCCATTGACCAGAGAGCCCAGTTCTCATTCTTCTTTCTATGCACCATGGCTAACAATCCCTCTCTCTCAGTAAAAATTCCTGCTCTTCCTCTCATTTTCACCTGGCTTATTTCCTTTGGACAGTATGATGACCATTGTTTTTGGTTGACCTCTGCACTTCTCCAACTGGAGGGAGATCAGCCAAGACATGAAGCTGAGCAGATGTTGATGCCCACTTGTGTGCAATGGCCTGGAAGAAACTTCAGCCCAACATTGCAGTATCTTCAATGTAGTGTGAACAGCTTCCCCTCAGCTCTTGAGAATGTAGGTAAACACAAGAACTGCAGATGCTCGGATCTATGAGCCAATTCTGAGCATCTGGAGGGACTTGGCTGGTCAGATAATATCCAAGGCAAGCAGTGGTCAATGTTTCAGCCCAGGACCTTTTATGGAGGCTGTTTATCAACTGTGTCTTATTAAAAGGTCCTGACCCCAAATGCTGACTGAATATTTCTGTTCCTGAATGGTGCTTAACCTGCTGAATCCCTCCAGCTCTTTGGTTGCCCTGATGAAGGCCCAAATTGACTCCAGCTGAAAATAATAAAATTTAGCACCCGCCCCACCACCTTTCAGAATATCTAACCTCTCTGCTCTGGAATCAAATGGTTTTGTGACACAAGCTTTAGATAACTATAACACCATAACTGCTATTTGGTTGAATTGTTGAATTAGTGTAAATTCAGAATCAGAATTTATTGTTGAGAACGTGTCACAGAATCTGTTGCTTAGTGGCAACATCAAGTGCAAACATTATATAAACTGCCTTACAAGATAAATAAAAAGTCAAAGTAAGGCAGTGTCTGTGGTTCATTGTACATTCAGGAATCTGATGGTGGGGGGGGGGTGGGTGGGGATGGTGGGGTGGATGTGGGGGGGAGAAGCTGTCCTTGTGCTGCTGAGTTTTCATCATCAGACTCCTGTACCTTTTTCCTGCTGGTAGCAGAGTTAAGAGGGAATGGTCTGGGTGGTGGAGGTTTTGAGGATAGAAGCTGCTTTCTTAAGATGCTGCCTCTTGCAGATGTCCTTGATGGAGTGAAGACTATGGTCTGTGATGTGGCAGGCTGAGTAAACAACCCTCTGGGGTTTTTTCTTGTCCTGAGCATTGGCGCCCTCCGTACGAGACAGTGATGTAACCAGCCAGAATGCTCTCCACAGTATACTTTTTCTTTCTTTTCTTTGGCTTGGCTTCGTGGACGAAGATTTATGGAGGGGTAATGTCCACGTCAGCTGCAGGCTTGTTGGTGGCTGACAAGTCCGATGCGGGACAGGCAGACACGGATGCAGGGGAAAATTGGTTGGTTGGTTTTGGGTTTTTCCTCCTTTGTCTTTTGTCAGTGAGGTGGGCTCTGCGGTCTTCTTCAAAGGAGGTTGCTGCCCGCCGAACCGTAAGGCGCCAAGATGCACGGTTTGGGGCGATATCAGCCCACTGGCGGTGGTCAATGTGGCAGGCACCAAGAGATTTCTTTAGGCAGTCTTTGTACCTCTTCTTTGGTACACCTCTGACATGATGGCCAGTGGAGAGCTCGCCATATAACACGATCTTGGGAAGGTGATGGTCCTCCATTCTGGAGACGTGACCTAGCCAGTGCAGTTGGATCTTCAACAGCGTGGATTCGATGCTGTCGGCCTCTGCCATCTCGAGTACTTCGATGTTAGGGATGAAGTCGCTCCAATGAATGTTGAGGATGGAGCGGTACACTTATAGAGGTTTTTAAGAGTCTTTGGTGATTAATTGAATCTCCTCAAACTCCTCACAAAGTATAGCTGCTGGCAAGCCTTCTTTGTGATTACCTTGATATGGAGGCTCAAGCTCAGATATGTTGTCGATGAATATGAAGTGACTATTCAATAAAGTTTTATCTCTTCAATGTCACTTAGAGAGTGTGATGAACAATAACATTGGCCAAATTGGACATGCATTAATCATACCAATCTCCCACCCCCAGCTAACAATGTCTCTTGTCACAGCTGGAAATTAACAACCAGTGAACTCTGTAGATTCAACAGATGGCTTTTGTATATTTAAAATAGATTGATGCCAGACATTACAATATGTAAACAATAGAAAATGCTAATCACATAACACAGCGTCAAGCATCAGGGATAAAGTCTGGTTGTAGTTTGATGAAAGGTTTGACAATGGCATAAAAAATCTTGCAGCTCAATGGAATAAGGGGAGATAAATCTTTGACAATATAAATCTGTTTAACCTCCTAAGAATATATGGTGTTTCTAGCACTCAAAATATTCACAGAACTGTAACTTAGGCTCACTGCAGGAAGGAAATTACAAATGAATCAAGTTGTTTGCACTGGGTTGCAGTTGACTAAAGTATCACTGAATCAACCTTCCAAATATGATTTGAATGCATGACCATTGCTGCAAACCTGAAAGGTTAATTAGAAACTAAAATTTAGTCACTGGTTCTTGCTGAGCAAAGGGCTGGCAATTGGACAAACTCTCCAATTAGATTAGTGTGGTTGGAAGCTGAAATGCAAATTCTCAATCATCAGGGATGTGAAAAGAAGGACCAGTATTAAATTGCTGAGGCAGAGCCTGGACAAACTATCCGTTCAACAGGTAAACATAGTGCCGGATTAAGGTATTGTGGGGCCTGTAGCATAAATTTTAAAAGAGCCCTAAATTGTGTCAGCTGGTGCATGCACGGTATTAAATAATGCTGGCTGGAGCATGTGCGATGAGAGGGAAGAACTTGCACTGAAATTGTCCCTCCCCTGTTAAACTAACACATTTTGATAAAATAAAAATGTACTTGCGATGGCAGCTGGCCCGATGCAGGATTAATGGCCATCTTCATTACCCATAATCCCCCACACAGCTGGAACTTCACTGTATTTCCGAGGCACGGACATTGGCACAGCAGTTCCAGCTGCGTGGGCGAATTATGGGTAATGAAGACGGCCATTGTTCCCGCGAGCTGCTGGGGTGGCCCCAAAGCAACTCAATCAGATGCCAGAGCAGTGCTCCCATGAAATCTGGCAGCATCAGACCCCTGCAGATTGAGGGGGGGGGGTGTCAGATGGCTGGGGGTAGGAGCGAGGCAGTTGGGAGAGGCGAGGTCAGTGGCATCTGTCACATTTGTGGCCTGAAATGTGAAGTTAATAAAACATCAAACACAAGTTTTATCAGGTAAACTTCTCAGTGTCTTTATTTTCCCATTTCCTTTGTTCTCCTGCTTGTGCGCTTATCTCTCTCATACCACATGACTTCCAGTACATCTCATACATATTCATTATCATGACATCCCTCCTTTAATCAGACATAAACTTTACCTTCACTTACCAATATCCCTCGGAAACCTACAAACATTGTAACTAATGGTAATACTATAACTCAACTACATAAAATTTACTTCCTACAGCACTCATACATGCACTTTCTGATATAAGATTAAATACTGTCCCAAAGTTCTTATTAAAACTATGGCACAAAGTCTTCGTATCGTTTGGGCACTTTCCGGTTTCGTTACGGCCTGCCTGCGATATTGTCGTTGCTTCTCGGCTGTTCACTCTCAGCGTCGGAAATACTGCTCACCACGGCTTCGGGTGTTTCTGGCGCTCTAGTCACTTCATCAGGAGTGCTGGTAACTGCCTCTGGAACATCATCAGGTCTCTCAGTTTCAGCATCTCGTATTGGCCTTTCAACCTCTTCGCTCAATGTATCTCTGGACTGGTACCTTTTTACACCTGATACATTTCTCTTATACAGCACTCCAGTCGGAGACTTGACTGTCACCATACTGCCACTTCTGGATACGACAGTATAGGGTTGATGAGAATAAGGTGTGTCTAGCTTACCACCCGTTTCATGCCTCACTAGAACATTATCTCCTGGCATGATGTCTGAGTACTTGGCTCCACATTTCAAATCTGTGTACAGCTTTGCTGCACCTTTCTTTTCAGCATCGTGGTCCCTCATCTCCTGATCGTCTTAGATTTCCTTTATTTCTGGCATTTTTGTGCGGATTTTTCTCCCAAAAAATGCTTCTGCAGGACTTTTTCCAGTGGTTGCATGAGGCGTTGCTCGATAGACAGCCACATAAGATATCAATGCTTCTCGCCAATTTTGTCCTTCTGCTTGTGCAATCCTCAATCATTTTTCAATGGATTGATTTTGTCTCTCTACTTTTCCGTTGGCTTGCGGCCATTTCGGAGTTACTTTATGATGGTGGATACCTGTGGTCCTCATGTATTCCGCAAATGTCTCTGAAATGAATTGTGGACCATTGTCAGAGTATAATGTAACAGGTAATCCATATCTTGCGAATATCTCTGCTAACGCTTGTATTGTTTTTTCAGTGGTTGTGGACTTCAACACCACGTACTCATAGTATCTGCTGTAGTAATCTATCACTACCATAATTGATTCACCCGCCGGTAAAGGTCCAAGAAAATCAACAGCTACGTCGATCCATGGTCCTGTCGGGAGTTGCTTACTCCGGATCGGTTCTGGCGGATTACTCCTACTTGTGATTTGACATCCGTGACAAGTTTTAACAAATTCCTCTGCGTCTTTATCACAACCTGGCCACCATACCTTGGTCCTGAGGTTTTGTTTGGTACCAACAATGCCTAGGTGTCCTTCATGCGCTAAGGATACGATCTTCGGTCTCAATCTTTGTGTTATCACCAACCTGCAACCTCTTAATACACACTGTCCGATGCAACAAAGTTCGTCTCTAATGGGAATGTAAGCCTTGTGAGTACACTTGTCCCATTGTCCACTCTGTATGCATTCTCTTACTTCCCTGAGTTCTGGATCACGTTC
Organism: Narcine bancroftii; assembly: GCF_036971445.1. Lineage (NCBI taxonomy): Eukaryota > Metazoa > Chordata > Chondrichthyes > Torpediniformes > Narcinidae > Narcine > Narcine bancroftii. The sequence continues at coordinate 101,767,056 of NC_091476.1, read as the reverse complement.
GGATACTCTCTCGACTTCCTTCGTAGTCACAGCTTTCGGTGTCGACTGAATAGCTACGAAGCGTACAAAGCTCTCTGTTTCTGTTCCCAATTCTTACTTGGATTGTGGATCACCATCCTTCACCAATCTGGATAGCGGATCTGCAATGTTTGTTTTCCCTGCAATGTGGATTACTTTATATTTGTAGGATTGTAGTCTGAGTACCCATCTCTCTATTCTGGCACATGGTTTGGATCGAGGTGCATAGATCACCTCTAATGGCTTATGATCTGTGATGAGTTCAAATTCAATGCCGTATAAATATGCATGGAACCTCTCACAGGCCCATACAAGTCCGAGTGCTTCTTTTTCTGTCTGAGAGTATCTTCTTTCCACATCTGATAACGATCTGCTGGCATAGGCAATGATTCTTGGTCCTCCATCATGCATCTGGACCAACACAGTGCCTAAACCAACCGGGCTGGCATCCGCTATGACTTTGGTTGATACCGCCGGATCGTAATATCCAAGAGTTTTTGCATCTGTCAGGCTTTGCTTCAGCGCTGTGAACGCTTTCTTCTGCTCAGATCCAAATTAAAAAAGTACACCTTTCCTGGTTAGTTTCCTTAGTGGTTCTGCCACTGTAGCGAAATTAGGAATGAACTTTGCACAAAAATTGACCAATCCCAGGAAACTCCTCACCTTTGTTGCATTCTGAGGTGCACGTGCCTCTGCAATAGCTTTCACCTTGGCCTCTGCAGGGTTTAGTCTTTCCCGTGTAAGTCTGTGTCCCATGAAGTCCATTTCTGACACACCGAACTGGCACATGTTTCCATTCACGGTAAGGCCTGCCTCCTGTAGTCTAGATAGTACACGCCTCAACCGTTTGTCATGCTCTTCCTTCGTTGGTGCATGGACTATGATGTCGTCAGAAATGTTGGCAACTCCAGGAATGCCTTGAATCACTCGATGGATTTCATAGATCTCCGAAGCTGCATTAATTCCAAATGATAGTCTCTTGTAACGATACAATCCACAGTGAGTCACAAATGTTGTTACGTCTCAGGAACCTGGATCCAGCTCTAATTGATGATAGCCCCATTTCAGATCAATTTTTGAGAATACCTTGCTGGTAGTTAGTTCTTGAAGTATTTCCTCCACTGTTGGTATAGGGTGTCGTTCTCTAATTATAGCTTCATTGGCCATTCTCATGTCAACACATAGTCTTATGTCACCCTTTGGTTTGGGCACAATCACTTCGGGACTGACCCATTGTGTCGAATGTTCCACCGGTTCAATAATATCTTGTTCGATCAATTCTTTAATTTTGGCTTCGACTTTCCCACGAAATCCAAACGGAGTTCGGCGCATTGGTTGTGCTTTGGGTTTGACCGTTTCATCTACCGCTAGCTTCAATTGTCGACCTTTCAGCTTTCCTACTCCTTGGAAGACTGCGGGGAATTCTTGCTTCATATCCTCGTATGACTGAATTGAATTGACACAAGCTCCAATATGAAGTGTTGCCAGGTCTTGCGTTGTGCTTCTACTCAGCAATGGTTCTCCCCTCTCTTCTATGACCATAAACTCTGCTTCGGTGTACTTATCTCCAGCTTCAACAGTTGCAGTAAAACATCCAATGGTCTGCAATGGCTTGGTTGCTGTGTATGGATACAGTTTCTTGGAACACTTCTTTGAGGTACAGATGATCTTTTTCCTTTTCAACTTCTCCCATAAATGTTGATCAATCACATTACTATCACTGCCTGAGTCTACAATGACCTGCAATGTCACTCCACCAATGATCACTGGGACCTTCTCATGATGTACATCATTGAACGTAAATTGGTAACAACTCTGTTCCTCCTGGGTATCATCATCGTCACCGTCTATCTGGCGAATGGTGTCTTTCTTTCTAGGATACTTTCCTTTCCCCCAGACTTTGCCTTTGGAAGTTGTACTCTTCCTCTTCTGGTCTGCATTGAACTTGCTTTTGCACTTCTTTGCAAAGTGGTCCTTACCTCCATACTTTCTGCAAACTTTGCCTTTGGCCGGGCAATATGGGTCTTTTCCAAAGTGACCTCGGTTTCCACATCTATAACACTCCACGTCCTGTGTTGACGTATATCTTGGCTGGTTATGGCGATGTGAGAGCCTCTTAATTTGCTGGCTTGAGTTGTCTTTCAGGTTCATGGTATGAAATTGCCCTTCAACAGCCTCTAATGCAGCAGCAATGGTTAAAGCATCGGTGAGTTCCAACTCACTCCCTCTTTCCAGTAGACGTCTTCTGAGTTTATCTGATCTGCAGTGCTGTACGAATTGATCCAATAATTGGTTGTCCAAATCAGCTGGCATGTAATTGCATCCAACAGCTAGCTGGCGTAGTCTCGTCACGTACTGAGCAATTGTCTGGCCATCTTCTTGTCTCGTTCTCCGAAACAAATGGCGTTGAAATGTAGCATTCGGTGTCACTACATAGTGTGCATTTAATGCATCTACCGCTTTCCGGTACTCATCCTTTCTTCCGGTATTCAAAAGTGTCTTAAACGTTTCCCGAACTGCGGGTCTAGCAGTGAAATGAAGTAACGCCCTTCTCTGCGCTTTTTGTTCAACTGTACCGGTATCTAGAAATAGGCCACAACTGTCGGCATAGGATTCAATTTCTTCCAGCCATGCCTTCCACTTCACACTTACAGTGTTTGCATCACCCGTTGAGTCAAAATGAGCAATTCCACTATGCGTTAGAAAGTCACCTTCTGCCCCAGCCATGAGGAAATATTCCAGCCCGAAAAGTACAGAGTCAAAGAGAAAATTCTTATCACCTTGAAGTTGTCTGTAATCCTCTGTAATCTTGTTTAGTCTTTAATTTTCTTCAAGCTTCTTTCATCCTCGTCGCCAATGTCACATTTGTGGCCCGAAATGTGAAGTTAATAAAACATCAAACACAAGTTTTATCAGGTAAACTTCTCAGTGTCTTTATTTTCCCGTTTCCTTTGTTCTCCTGCTTGTGCTCTTATCTTTCTCTCATACCACATGACTTCCGGTACATCTCATACATATTCATTATCATGACAGCATCCTCCTTAAGTGGCATATTACATCCTTGGTGAAAGTTTATAATAATTTGGCCAGTAATTCTAAAATCCACAAGTAATTTCCATTGTGAGGGGAGCCAATATTTTCATCATTTCCATAGTGAAGGCCCTCGTTCTGGTACAAACTTTACAGCTTCAATTATTCGCTCTAGAAGTGTGTCCCAATACTTTTGTTCAGTCTCCATTTCTTTCACAAGTTGGGAACCTTTATTTTTGTGCTTCATCAGTGAAATTAAAGGCTGTCTTTGTGAGGAACCTTCTTCATGTTGACGTAATAGATTGCACAGCATAACTAATTTCTTGCATGTTTGTTTGTAGGTTTATGAACATGTGAGAAATAAAATTTCTGACAGTGCCGAGGTTTCTTTTCATTGTCATTCAATTGCAGAGATGAAGAAAAGTCATTATTAGCATGTTGATATTCCTCACTTCCCTTAGCTATCCAATATTCACGATCACAGTCGCCTAGATTGTTTGGCCTTGACACCAATATTATTAGAGTAGTTGTTCTTTCGCATTCAATGGATGCTGGCTGTTGCTGTATTGCCTTCTGCCGCACTGGGCCTGATTGTTCCTATGTTTCCAGCTTCAGCTGTATTCGCACCATCACCATGAACATCAAAATATCAAAAACACCCAAGTGGACAGAATATCACAAGTTGGTCTCTTCTTTCTTTTTCTTCCTTTACTTTACGTTTTGCACTTCCAGAAGCATAATGATGTCCAATATCTCCGGCTCTACTACTCATTGCCATCTATACCGTGCAGCACCCCCAACATGTACAGCTTGCAGTGGCTGTGAGATATAACGCATCCATAGTCTGTGTTAATCGGGGCTATTAACACAGACTATCAGTGTGGTTTCTCATAGCCCCTGCACAAAAATGAGAATGAAAATGTTTAAGCTTACTTCATAGCACTGTCATAAACGTGGGGGCCTTTGAAAATGCTGGGCCCGCAACAAATGCTACTTTCGTTACTGTGTTAATCCGAAACTGGGTTAATAGGAAAGTGTGCAGATGCTGGGGTTGATTGCAATTCACAAAAGTACTGGAGAAACTCAGCAGGTCACGCGGCATCTAAAGCAGTGGTTTTCAAACTGCGCCCTAAACTCACATCCAACCTTAAGTAATCCCTATGTCATGGGTGCTCTGTGATTAGTCAGGGATTGCTTAAGATGGTATGTGAGTGGGAAGGGAAGGTTGAGAACCACTGCTCTAGTTCTAATTGTTACTGAAATATTTTGCTTGAGAAAAATTGTCATTGGCCCATTTCCTTTGGCGTTATGAAACCATGCACCTAACAAGTCAATTAGGTACGATTTAAAAAAAAAGTGGTTTTCAAACTTTTTTCCTTTCCACTCACTTACCACCTTAAGCAATCCTCTATTGATCACAGAGTATTTATGGCATAGGGATTGCTTAAGGTGGTATTCAAGTTTGGGGGAGGGCAGTGTGAAAACCACTGATCTAAAGGAAGGGTAACTTTTGGACCTGAGCCCAACATTCAGGTACCCAATCAACAACTCGGTCCACCTTGATGGACTGCTGCTATGGATATCTGGTAGTTGTTGCATAATGGAATGCTGTTGGGTAAAGCAATCAACAAGATCAGAATGAATGACTTGGGCATATAACAAGCAAAGTCAATATACTCAGAAAACTAAATCTATATTATGAACTGAGGTAGCAGAATTTATGACAGAGAATACAGCACCTTTTCCCAGTAAGAACAAGGTGCTATACCCAGAAAACTCCACTCAAAATATGATAGTTAAAGGCAACTTGCATTCATAAAGTCAATCTCAGATGCTTCCTGCATTAAGGGTTCGCCTCTTGATTGACAGGAAAATGATCCAATTAATGGCATGGTCATTCTGAAAGGTTATGTATCCTTGGGAACATAATAAATCTTTTTCTTTGAGACCTAACTCCTAAAACTGTCGAAATTGGACAAATAACTATTTCTGCAACGTAGGAAAATAAGTGTAACTAAGCCCATCTTTAAGTCTTTATCCCTCATGTTGAATCATTATGAAACAACTGTGGATTACTTGGAACTCAACACCCAATGCTGGATTTAATGGCAATTTTTGTTTAAGGTGCTTACAGTAATAACACTATTCTCAGCTAAAATGTCATTAATTGTATAAATTCTGCTACCTCAGTTCATAAATTAGATTTAGTTTTCTGAGTAAATTGACTTTGCTTGTTGTATGCCTTAAGTCGTTCATTCTGTTCTACCTCTAACTCATTGGCTAACTTAATTTAATCAATAAACTTTATTCTCTTAACATTCCTACATATGAATTACAATTTCGATTGATGGGATTCTGTTCCACTTTTAGTCGGCTACTGCATATAATCAGACATACCTGAGGCAAACCAATACAGGTTGCATGGAAGCAGAAGAATACAGCAACACATTTCAGGAACATCGCTTACAAAAATCAGTGACTCTGACTCCTGTACTCCCGGAATTTTTGATAAGTTGATCAGAGGAAGTATTGAGAACCATCATTTATCACCACTTCAGAACAATATGATTTATCTCAATCACAGTGCAAGAAGAAACTGATGCGCTTGCCAACACATTGACTATTTTCCCACAAATGCTCCACCAGCAAGTTATCAGCCAACATCATTTGTGGCAGAATGGCAACGTACTGTTGTATACCAGCTCCAATGCAGAATATAATCATTTTGATGGGGCATCTAAAATTTACCTGCTGAACATTTGTACAAAGCCAAAAACTATTGAATATTGTGTCAAAAGCAAAACACTTGATCTGATCTGTCGACCCAAACTGACTTGACACAAAAATGAGATCGTCTCTTACTGTTCAGATCTAGGATAAAAGCGAATTTGAAATATTTGCATGCAAATATTGCACAAAGTAGTTTTTGAAAGTTCACTGTAAGCTGAATAGTACTGGATGTGACTTAATGGAATGGATTAATCATTTTAATTGGCAATGAAGCTGAGGCAGATACTGCAAACAAAAAACTCAGGGAATTAATATTTGTCAACTTTCATTTCTTGTCATGGGAGGAATGAAGTAGAGACCAAAAATATGGAAAAGTTACTCCTGTCACAAACTGGCCAATAATGGGCTAACTAGCTGAACGTGTTGAGATTTTGAGGTCAGTAGAAGCAGATCAACTCTTTACCTGGAGCTTCTCAATATTTCCAGTAATAGGGGAGGTGAAGGAAAGGGAAAAAAATGGTGATAAGCTAATAGCTGCAAAATTCTCCAGTCGAGCAGAGGTTACTCACTGGGTGAACGCAAATCAAACTCAGCTGTTGGAGGTGGTCATCTCATGGCATTGTCATTGTCAGTTATCATCTCAGGATGCTGTTCAGTGTGCTGCATATGGACATATGTGGAAGAAAGGATTTGCCTGCTGTACACTGATGTAGATTGATCAACTTTAATTAATGTCCATGTGTGCCTTGCTGCTTTGTGAAAGAATGCTGAAAGGGATGTAAATACTTCAGAGAAGGGAGGGACCCCATGGCTTGTGTTGTCTGGCAACCCCAGTTTAGCTAGTAAATTTCCACTAGCCTTGAGCTTCCCAGATCATGTGACTAGCAAGAACAATGCCCCGGAAGATGAAATGTAAAGAGTTAATTACAAACTATTGCTTGGGGCAATGTTCTTTGATGTGAAAACAGGAAGTCCATGTGTTGTATGTGCTATGGAAAAAGTGTAAAAGTATGTGTGACTAATGTACAAGGTTCCAAATGTCAGTGCCTTATCTTGGGTCAGAAACAGGAGCTGCAATATCCCTTGGGTGCTGACCGAAAGAGTTGTAAAGCAGTATATGAGCAAAGCTAATGTTTTCAGCTGCTGGTGCCTGACTCAGTAAAAGGAGACAAGAACAGGAATCAGCTCGACCACAGGCTGAAATCAAGCTAATGAAAAAGAACAGAGAAGTCATAAAGAACTGTGATTAAGCAGAAGGGTCTGGCTGGTTGGCAGCCTCGCTTACTGCAGGACTAGTTGCTCAATAGCAGCACATCCTGTGTTAACTGAATTCTCAAGTTTTGCAAAACTAATAAAGTCATACTCTTAATAATGTTGTGGACAAGATATTTATTTAGAGGTCCTAAGCGGGATGAAACTTTGACATCAGAGAGGTTGTAAATGGAATTAAACATTCAACCAGCATGGATAAAGAGACCTTTGACTATGGCAGAGGGAAGATCACAGATAAAGCGACTGGAATTAGTTGGTTCCATAAAGCTAGAGGTGATGGGCACTGAGTGATTGGCCCTCGACAATTGTCTGCATGTATTTCTGTACCGGACCTGTCTCCAATCAGGGAAAAGTTTCCATCTTGAATTCTATTGACTTTATTGATGCATTTGATCCAGGACAAGAAACTCCAGCCTTACATTCTGAATTTTCTTCCTTTTGCCCATGTTTAGACTGAGGTGGAGTAAGATTTTGACAGAACTCAAAGTGAGCATTGGTCAGCAAGTTAAAGGATGGTGCTGCTTGATGATATCCTTAATTTTTGCTCAGATGCAATTGTTGTAATGCCATTGTTGTAATTGGAGATGTGGGGCAGAAGCCTTCAGCTCAGCAGCAAAGATTTGTTAGGGCCCACCACTTTATCTACATCGGATACAGTTGTTTCTTGATCTTGCATGTAAAGATGGGATTGACTGGGTATACTATGAAGTATGAGGCTCTTGGATGAAGCAAAGATGAATCATTTGCTTAGCATATTTGGGCAAAGGTAGTTGTGAAAACTTTAAGCTTGTCCTTTGCTTTCAAAAGCTGGACTCCAGCCCTCTCAATGGAACCACCAAGGGAGTTATCCACTGTTAATAGTTATAAATGATCTAATATTAAAGATGAGAAAGACAGAGCTGCCAGATTAGGTATGTGAAGGTGAAAAAGAAGCAAGGAATGATATAATCCTTAATGTGCCAAAGACACATCTGTCCATTTTAATTCTAGTACCATAGACCATTATAAAGTCCTTGAGGAGATCAAATTCCATCTGTCCATTTTAATAGTAGCATAGACCATTATAAAGTCCTTGAGGAGATCAAATTCCATCTGTCCATTTTAATAGTAGAACCATAGATAATTATGGAAATATAGATCCATCAGTACATTAAGACTATGCTTTGTTATGTTGTGTGACTATCATCTTGTGGAATGATTCAGAACAAATCCTGCAACACAAACATTGTATTGCTCAGGTACATTGAAACCTGCAAATAACATTTGATCTTGGATAAGCAATGTGAAATGGGGATAAATTTAAAATAAAAATTGATTGACATAATTTTACCCAGAACTATCGGGCATTTTTAATTGCCCTAATAAAGTAGAGGATAATAAAATATGCTGATATTATTCTCAATCTCAAAACTATAATACATTCCAGTAGAAAATAAAGATGCCTTTAGCAGATGGATTAATTGAGTTGAAATCTATGATTTATTGCACACCATAACATTATTATTCCGAAGGTCACAAAAAATCCTGAAACAATGATTTGACGCTATATAATGAGTTTGTCAGATACAAAGTTTTGAGAGAGTGCAGCTGATGTGGAACTTCACATGAAATGCCAAATGTCAGGATTGGCGAGTCATTGCTTTTAAAGCTGTCCTCAATGCTCTCAGGAAGAGGTAGAACAGTTTCATAGATGATGGCAATTGGCATTAATAAATTGCTCTTCCTTCTTCCATTCTGGGTCAGGTTGGTTATAATTTCACAATGTATCTATGGTTGAAGGCATCACTGAAGTGGGATAATGAAAAGTCAAAAGAGTCATTCTGTCCTTTCCGTTCACAGACAACTGACCTATGAAGGGTTAGGCTAGGAACAATTCATATCATGAATGAACAAGTGCAATAACATGAGCCAGAAATGAATCCCTTGTGCTTTTACTGATCATATTCCAGAATTAAGGTTAGGAACACTTTTTTATTTTATTTGTAGTTTTGTATTCAGTACAATATATAGAATCATATTCAAACAATACTTACAATTATCAAAATAGAATATAAAAAAATAAATGGTTGTATGGTACATAAAGGTGAGAAGAGATGAAAAAAAAGTATAAAAGAAAAAAGAATACAGATACATGTGTAATGCTACTGTGATGACTACCCCCTCCCCCACTTCCCAAAAAGAAAGACAGGATATTAATAAAATACTAGAATTAAACCAACATGGTCAGCTTCAACCATTAGGATTTTAAAAAAAAATGTAGAAGAGAAAACATTAGATATTCAGACCCATAATATCTAAATATGGTTTCCATATTTTAAGGTGTGTCTCATATCCATTTCTAATATTACAGGTCACATTTTCTAAGGGGATACAATTTTTGGATCTCCCTCTTCCAACAATCAATTTTAAGACAGGATTCAGATTTCCATGTAATTGCTATCCATCTCCAAGCCGCCACCAATGCGATTTTAATTGATAGTTTGATTATTTCAATTGGGGTTCCAAATCATATACATTTCCCAAAAGAAAAAGCTCAGGTGTTAATTGAAAATGCATTTTTATGATTTGTTCCAAAAACTTGCCCACATCTTTCCAAAATGATGTCACTTTGGTACATGACCAGGAAGAATGTATAAACATATCAATTTCTGTGCCACATCTAAAACATAAATTTTGAAAATTTGGATTCAATTTATTTAATTTATGTGGCATTAAATATAATTGATGAATAATTTTATAATTAACTAATCTATAGTGAACATTAATTATATCCCTCATACTGCCCCAACAAATGTCAGACCAGCCAAAATGGATCAATTTCAGTTCCCAAATCTGATTCCCATCTTTCTTTTGATTTATTCAAATCTGGTTTTGGAGATTCCTCCTGAAGTAGAAGATTCAATTTAGAAATAAGTTTCTTTGTAATTCCCTCATGAGTCACAATCTCCAATCCAGTAATCTGTGGCAAAATTAGTTCTGGGCGATTAGGAACGTTGTTGAGATAACACACTGTTTGTGAACTTATTGGCTCCATACGTGCCCACTAAAAATATCAACAAGTAATCTTCCTGGGTACCATCAAGCCAGTTGACATATAGATGCTAAGCATTGCTGTGAGAACAGCCAGAATGGCTGCGTTGTTAAGCAGAGCACAAAGGAAGAGTGCATCAAATTTCACTCCCAGGTTTCTACCTGTACCGTAATGGCAATGAATTCACAAACACTCTTGAGAAAAACTTGACAATGGCAGACTGATCTTCCCTGAATCACATCTCGGCATGAAGACCCTTGATCTGGAGGAACTAAATAACCAATTACATGACTGGATAAATGCTTCAAGAAGCTGGAATCATGATTTTGATGAGTGACTCACAATTCTTTCTCTCCAAAAGACAACTTTAGGGATTCCTTTACTCTTTGTAAAATCATTGGTTTGCTTGACTAACAGCACCTTGTATATAAACCCAAATGGAGATTATGGTTTGGCACTGAGCTCATTTATTCCATGAAGACCATTTAATTTTTCATTAAAATATACTTGTCTTTTAATAGCAACTATCAAGGACACTATCCAACTCAATGCCAGGTGGAACATCAATTCAGGTGTAGATAAAGATTCCTAAATTCCTCCCTTGATGTAGCCAACAAGGAAGTGCAACAAAATTCCATTTCTACCCTGCCAAATAGATCAAGGGAAAGATTCTTGGAAGAACTTTCTCTCCAACATACATGTCTATGCAGCCTGAGACATTGAGCACTTTCTTAGAGGATGGGGAAAGAAATTGATAAACTTTTCTATTGCAGAATAAAAAGTCCTTCTCAATGGACCTGTGAATTAGAAAAAGCTACTTTAGAGTCCAGTTGGTCTGCAGAAATTAGTTGATAATGGCACAATCTGATTCTGTACACCAGCCAAGCAGAATATAGTTCCGTGAAAGGTGTTTCTTTAATCTTTGGCTGTCAACTGACACATTGAACTTGATACTAATTTCTGGATCAAACTCTGTATCTTTCTCACTGTCACAGTTCATTTTTTGATCAGAATGCTTTGTGCATTTTTCCCCTCATTTTAAAATGGAACAATGAAATGAGGGGCACTGTTGGCGTAGCGGTTAGTGCCATGCCTTTATAGTGCCAGTGATCAGGACTAGAGTTTGTATACCACGCTGTCTGTAAGGAGTTTGTACATTCTCTCTGTGTCTGTGTGGGGTTTCTCCAGGGGCTCCAGTTTCCTCCCACTGTTTGAAGCATGCTGGATGGTGTAATTGGGTGTAAATTGAGCAGCATGGACTTGTGGGCCAAAATGACCTGTTACGGCACTGTTTGCCTAAAGTTAAATTTTAAAAATGATGCAACCTACTGTTGTTGGTTAGTTTAGACCAGTAGTTTTTAAACTAAACTCACATTTGACCTTAAATATTCCCTATGCCATAAATACTCTGTGATTAGTAAGGAATTGCTTAATGTGGTATGTGAGTAGAAAGAAAAAGTTTGAAAACCACACTTTTAATCGTACTTAATTGACTCGTTATGTGCACAATTTCATGACTCCAAAGGAAATGGGCCAATGACAATTTTTCTTAAGTAAAATATTTCAGTAACAATTGGGACTAGAGCAGTGGTTCTCATCCTTCCCTTCCCTCTCACATACCACTTTAATTAATCGCTTACTCATCACAGAGCATTTATGGCACAAGGATTGCTTAAAGTGGAATGTAAGTTTGGGGGCAGTTTGAAAGCCACTGATTTAGACAGACCACTGAGTGTGCAATTGCCAGGAACAACAATCATTCCGATGACTCACTAAATACTGAACAAGTACATCCTCTGGAGACTCGCTGACATGGAGACGTGAGAGAAAGATAGACAATAACCCTGATGATGGCCTCTTTTTTAAACTTTATTTAATATTTTCCAAACAAAAACTTTTACAAGATCCATAATATAAAAAATAAAACTACAACTATCCCCCCTCCCCCCCTCAACAAACCCCACAAGGGAAGCATTAAAGAAAATATATATCACAGTTTAAGATATTTCTAAATTCATACATTTCAAATAAGGCGACCACATCTTAACAAAAAAATCATAATTATCATGCAAATTGTATGTTAATTTTTCCATATAAATACAAAAGCTCAACTCATTATGCCAACGATTTACATTTATCTCAACCTTGTCTTTCCAAGAAGTCAAAGCACATTTACACGCTACCGTCAATGCAAAACACAGAAATTACCTAACCCCAAGTCCATAAATGGAACAATATAACTCAACAAAAACATTTTGAGATCTAATAAAAATTGAATTTTAAACAAATTTTGAAGAAATTCCCTAATTTTATACCAAAATGATTGAACTTTATCACAAAGCCAAACCGAATGTAGGAAAGTTCCATCACATGATCCACATCCAAAACACAACTCTGAATTACTAAATCCATATTTTCTCAATTTCTCAGGGGTTAAATATAACTGATGCAAAAAATTATAATTAATCATACTATATCTTACATTAAACAATTTATTCACACCCTCAAAACACATAATCTCCCAGTCGGCCTGATCAATATCACAAGTTAAATCTTTTTCCCATTTAATCCTGGATTTATCTAAATTTATTTTATCCATAGTATCTTGTAACAATGCATACATCTCCGAAATAAAACCCTTATCCGAAAAATGAGAAATCATAGACTCAAATTTCATTAACTTGGGAATTTTCATTTCTCTTCCAAAATTTTTTTTCACTAACACTCTAATAATAAATAGAGTTCTCTGAAATTCCAAATTTCTCTCGAAGTTGGTCAAATGATAAAAATTTATCCTCTTTAAAACAATCCTGCAATAACATTATTCCTTTAATCTGCCAATTTCTTAAAAACCCATTATTTCATGTAAAATGAATTAATTTATTTTGATATATTAGACCCTGAACCGATATTTTACCTTTTGAACCTATTAATAAATTCCTTTTAGTCCAAATCCTTTATAAATGTTTCAAAACATTATATCTTTGTAATAAAACAGAATTCCATTTAAATACAAATAGTTGTGGACAAAGTTCCAGTATATCAGTCAATTCTACCTTGGCCCAACTAGGGGGACACGAAACATCTAACATACGATTAATAAATCTTAATTGAGCTGCCTAATAATAATTTTGAAAATGCTGTAATTGCAAACCTCCCAAAGCATACTTCCAAGTCAAATTATGCATCGCTACTCTTGCTGATTTTCACTTTCATAGAAAGTCTCGGACTACTTTATTTAAATCTTGAAAAAAAGATTTAGAAAGAAAACAAGGAATCGATTGAAAAAGATATTGGATTCGTGGAAAGATATTCATCTTAATACAGTTTACTCGACCTATTAATGACAAAGGTAAATCCTTCCATTTAATCAAATCAGCTTTGATCTTTCTCATTAACAGTACATAATTTAAATTATACAATGATTGAATATATACGTCAATCATTATCCCTAAATACTTAATTTTATCAGTCCAACGAAGTTTAGTAATTTGTCTACACTGGTCATAATTTCCTTCAGAAATTGGTAATATTTTAGTTTTATCCCAATTCACTTTGTATCCTGATAATTTATCATATTGTTCTTAATATTCTTGCAAGTAAATTAAAGATCATTCCGGATTAGTTAAATATATCAAAACATTATCCGCAAATAAATTAATCTTATAATCCTCATCTGCTAACTTTATACCTCTAATATTCTCATTCTGTCTAATAGGCTGAGAACGGTTCAATGACCAATGCAAATAGAGCTGGTGACAGAGGGCAACCTTGATGAGTTGAACATGATAATTTAAAGAAAGAGGAGGTTTGACCATTTGTTGCCACCCTAGCTACAAGATTATTATGTCTTCACCCAACCAATAAAAAAGGGTCCAAACTTATATTTAAATAAAAAATTCAATTTGACCCTATCAAAAACTTTCTCAGCATCTAATGCATCTACCATAGGTCAGGTTGCTGTCGTGAAGCATTGATCAGTGAAATCACTCTAAGAATATTATCAGAAGCATAGCTATTTTAAATAAAACCAGCCTGATCAGCATTTACCAATTGTGGTAAATACTTAGCAAGTCTATTGGCCAATAATTTCACTATTATTTTATAATCCATATTTAATAAATAGATTGGCCGATATGAAGCTACTTTTTTTGCACTTATTATTGCACTTAAACATGAATCTGGCAAGGCTTGTTCTTGAGTTACCTAATGAAGAATGTCCATAAATAAAGAGGACAGATCATCATTAAAAAGCTTTATAAAATTCAACAGTGAACCCATCATCTCCTGGAGATTTCCCATTAGGCATTTGTTGAATAATCTTTATTTCTAAATCTATAAAAGGATAATTTAATTTCCTCACATCATCTTCCCCTAATATAGGCAAATTTAATTCTGACAAATAAGATTCAATAGAACCATTTTCTTGAACTCCCTCAGAAGCATATAATTTCTGATAAAATGATAAAAATTGGTCATTGATTTCCTGAGGTTTAAAAGTAACTGAATTATCTTTCCTCACAGCATTAATAGTTCTTGATACTTGTTCTGTTTTCAATTGCCAGGCCAAAACTTTATGGGCTCTGTCCCCTAACTCATAATAACGCTGTTTAGATTTTTGAATCAAACGTTCAAATTGGTATGTTTGTAATGTATTATATCATAACTTCAATTTTGTCAAAACTGCCTTATTATCCTCCGTACAATTCCTCTGAAATTCTTTTTCCAAATCAGCTATCTTTTTTCCAATGACCGAGTCTCTGCCAAAAATTTATTCTTTTCCTTTGATGCATAGCTAATAATTTGACCACGTAAAAATGCCTTCAAAGCATCCCATACAATAAAATTACTCTGAACTGTATTCCTATTCAAATCTAAGAAAGAAACAATTTGATCCTTAATACATTTTACAAATTTCGGTTTTTTCAATAACATTACATTAAACCTCCAACAAAAGGTTGATTGGATAACATCCAGTCCAACACAAGAAATGAATAGCCATGAATTATCAGAAATTGTTCTACTCTTATATTCAGCTTGAATAAAATGTGATTGCAAATGTGTTGATACCAAAAAAAAGCTAATCCTTAAAATGAATCATGGCACAAGGAATAAAATGAAAAATCTTTCTCAGTAGGATTTAACCTTCTCCAAAGCTCTATCAAATTTAAGTCTTTTATCAAAACAACCAATTGAATGGCTGCTTTTGATATTTTCACAATTTTCAGAGATTTATCTAATAATGGGTCTAATACACAATTAAAATCTCCCCCAATCAGAATATTTTCTTTACCTTGGTTTAAAGTTAAAAAAGCTTCAGACATAAATTGTTCCTCATCGACGTTAGGTGTGTATACATTCAACAAAGACCATGATTCAGCAAAGAGTTTACAATTATTCATTAAAATTTGGCCAGCTGATTCCACCAAAGATTCAAGTTCGAATGGTATTTTCTTATGAATCAGAATCGCCACTCCTCTCGCTTTTGAATTAAAGGAAGATGAAAATACATGACCAACCCAGTCCCTCTTTAATTTCAAATGTTCTCTTTCAGTTAAATGAGTTTCCTGCAAAAAAGCAATATCAACTTTCATCTTTTTTATAGAGGCTAAAACACATTTTTGTTTAATCGTGTTATTTAAACCCTGAACATTAAATGTTGCAAAGTTTAAATTAGACATTGTTATCAAAATAAAATAAAAACAGAATAAAAACCCCTCTTTCTATTCCTTCTATTCACAGAGGAAATAAAAAACCCTTCTCCGATAACAAAATTTAAAGCTCCCCTTGCTAAGTAATCTAAATTAAACAATCACTAAACCCCTCTCTAAACAAAGTAAAACTTACACTAATAACATTTTTTTATAAAAAGAAACTACAAAAGTAGTAACTCCCCACTTAACTGGGTGTGGAAAGAAACAAAATCCCTCCCACTGGTGGCAGACGAGTTCCGAAAGCTTCAGCGACCTCCATCTCCAACTGGAAATAAAATTATAAGCCTAAATCAGCTCACAACCCCAATGAATTCAATCCCAAAACTTGTTCCGGATCATCAATATCAATCAAGCACTTTGACATATTTGTCTTCCTGTTCCCATTTCCATTCTTCTTATCAGATGTCTTCCTCTTAGGTGAAGAATGCCTTTCAGTAGCCCTGTCTGGCAAAGAATTGGCAAACATTAAAGCATCGTGATCATTCTCAAAAAACTGTGATTGGAAATTCCCATAAAAGATCTTCAAAACTGCAGGGTATCTAAAAGAAAATTTATAACCCTTCCTCCAAAGCACCTGTAGCAGAATTAAATTCTTTACGCCTTTTAATAATTTCTTGACTTAAGTCTGGATAGAAAAAAAACCTTATTTCCTTGTACCATCAATGGGGATTGATATCTACGTGCATTTTGGACTGCTACTCTCAAAATAGTTTCCCTACCTTGGTAGCGTGAACAATGAATCAAAACGGCTCGTGGAGGTTGACCTGGATATGATTTACTTCTTAAGGCCCTATGTGCTCTATCTAATTCCAAACCTTGCGGAAAATAATTCCAATCCCAATGCTTCAGGAATCCACTTTTTAAAATTTTCTATTGGATCCAAACCCTCAATTCCTTCAGGAATTCGCACTATTTTAACATTATTCCGACGGCTTTGATTTTCCAAAGAGTCTATTTTCTTCAATACATCCTTCTTCTGAACTTCCCATCCAACCAAAGAATCTTCCACTTTTTCTATTTTTCTTTATTACGATCCATTTGTTCTTTACAAACTTGAAAGGCACCTTCCATCTTCTTAAAATTGTTTTGAACTGTATCCACCATATTCAAGCATCTATTAACCATCAGCTTTAATGACAGAAATATCTTTCTTAACAGAAGATACTTCTTCACAAATACTATTCATTTTTTCAGTCATATTCATAAATCCATGATCAATCTGAGTAGACATTTGTGTTGACATATTACCCATTTGATGAGCTATGGATTCTAAAATTGTAAAAACAGCATCAAAAGTAGTATCACTAATCTCTCCATGAGCCCTACCTTCTTTCCCTTCAATAGCAGTCAGTGACTCTTCTTCCATTTCTTCAGTTTGGCACAAAGCTTTTCCCTGTTGTTCCTTTGATTCTGTCATTTTCATCACTTTGCTTCTGGTCTGCACACCTGCAGACTCAGACCTGACATGTTCAGGTCACTGCCGGCCTACTTCGCTGACAGCCCAGAACCTGTCCAGAAGATCATGTACTCGCAACGCACTGCGCATGCCCGACACCGCCATGGCCCGCTCGTTCACATCTTCTGATGCGCTGCCTCGGGCCTCTGCGCCACCGGTACCCGCAGCAGTATCGCACGTCGGGTCCAACACTATTAAATCTGGCACTTTTACAATGCGCCTGACATCACGGGCACGCTGATCAAAATAAGAAAAAAATTGGAAGCCCAGCGCCATCTTGCAAGGGGTCCGAGTTAATATTTAAACGAGCTGGAGTGCATTGCTGCTAAGGTGGCTGTCCAATCGATTCCGTGGATTCCACTTGGTAAGAAGGCCTCGTTTCTTCTGTACTTTTAAAAGGAAGTTTCTTCTGAATCTGTGCTTTCGACTTCTTTGTATTAGCAGCCATTATAGTCTTTTAGCATTCAGACAACTTCCGAGCAAACTTTCCAGAGTTTTTAAAGTGTTTTAATTCGGGTATTTATTAGTCCAACTGGGGGAAGATGGAATTACACTTCTTCTTCCTTTGCCATCAAGCCACACCCCCCATGGCCTCTCTTGATGAAAGCTTATAAGAAGGTGGCACTGATGGGCAACTATGTTAATAACTCCTTCCCAAATCCCTCACTAACTGTTAGATTCAACATCTTTTCAGTTGGTTAAAAACAAAAGTGCAAATGAACTTTTAACTATTTAAAAAAAAAAATCAAACAGCTACCACGTAGTTGTTGACAATAAAAATATCAACAAAATAGAGTCCTCTAATTCTCTCCAAACAAGTTTACCGTTCGAGCTGCTGAGTGTGTAATTGTCTGAACAGGAGACAAAAGGCACATGCAGTCCCTGAGAGCCTGCTGGAACTCGGGATGTGGCAACACAAGCCTGGTTTTAGCAGAGGAGATCTGAACATTGCATCACAGTCACTGAGAGGTTAACATTTTTGTAGAAACCATCATCATCCTTTCTTGTAATACACACCAGCACAAATGCACAAATTGGAAAAAGAATCAGAAAGGAGATGAAAAGGAACTTGTTTTCACCCAGCAAGTTATGATCATAAATGCACGATGGAAGCAAATTTAACAGAAGCTTTCATAAGGAAACAAGTAAAAAGAATAAGAAAAGAAATGCCAGGAATATGGGGGAAAGTTAAAATCAAGGATATTGTGGCTTGTTTCAGACAAAGCATTAATTTTTCAGCCCAATACTAAATGGTAACATTGCACCAACTAAACTCTAGACCAAACAGAGTGAATGCTAATGGTGAATAGCTCCCCCAGGGAATGTTGGGACAAATACAGTCCGACACATGTTTAGCTTGTCTCAAAGTGAAGAGTTCACTCGGCAGATTGGCCTCATTTCATCAGAAAACAGGAGAACTGAGCTTTTGGATCAGGGTACAGAGAAAAATGAGATAATTCCAGATTCAAATTCTATCCTAATTCCAAAGATAGAATTGTATCCAATCTCTTGAAAATTAAAAGATACAAAAAAAAGTAATAATTTGTAATATTTAATATATTATTAACCTTGATCTGATTTTAAAAATCTATTCACATTAGATATCTTGAATTACTGGAATGCATTGACGCATCACTGGTAAACAAATCATGTCAATTGATGAAAACTACTGGTTTAATTGATTAACAAATGCACATTTAAGGCAACTATTAAAATTAAAATATTTGACCTTTTTACCAATTCCCATGAACAATTATTTAAATTCAACTTTTAATATTTTTCTTTGTGATCATTGTAATTTGAAGATTCCTTAATTGAAGTGGGAAGTTTCTGATTAAGACTGATTGGATCATATACAGTGAACCTTAAAATATGGTAAAATAGTCACACTTTGTCTTGATTCCTGATTGCACTGGCTGCACTTTCTTCTGGTTTGCAGTTGTGAATAAATGTTATTTATATTCTGATGTTCCAAAGTGTTTTTTTAAAAATCTTCTACATTTAAGTTTTCTGCTTAAGGGTCTTGATTCAAATTTAATTCTTCATTATAATTGCCTGTGATGTTGGCAGAAAGTCACAACTTCGGAAGCTTAATGAGCAATATAATTGGCTCGTTATCGCCAACAGAAGTTGATGTCTTCGGGTAGTGGTGGTCAAAAAGCTAGAACTTTCAGTGTGAATTTATATAGGCTAGGAAAAGGAAGGGACATACAGTAGATCAGATGCAGAATTGGGAGGAGGATAACAAATGGAATTTAATCCAAATATGTGAGGTCATGTACTTTGAGAGAGCTAGACCTCAGGACTATAGATGTTCAGAGGGAGCTGGGTGAAAAACAATGTTTCCCTAAATATGGGGAGGCATAAATAAGGTAGAGAAAAGGACATTTGGTATGCTTGCTTTCATTGGCTGAGGCATTGAGTATGAGTTACAGCTGCGCAAAGCATTGGTCTGACATCACTTGGAATGATATGTACTATTCCGATCGCCAGACTAGAGGAATGATGTGGTAACAATCGAGAATGCGCTGAAGAGACTCACCAGGGGGTTCCCAGGAATGGAAGGTTTTAGGCACATGGAGACATTGGATAGGCTGGGTTTACTTTCACTGGAACAGGAGAGACTTATAAAATTATGATTATGGGATAGAAGGTCAGAATCTATTTTTTCC
Source organism: Narcine bancroftii (assembly GCF_036971445.1). Classification (NCBI taxonomy): domain Eukaryota; kingdom Metazoa; phylum Chordata; class Chondrichthyes; order Torpediniformes; family Narcinidae; genus Narcine; species Narcine bancroftii. The sequence goes on along the minus strand of NC_091476.1, from coordinate 101,747,133 downwards.
AAGGTGCTGATTTCAGCAGCAGGTTTTTAAAGGGTAGCAATTATCTGGAGTGAGCTGCCTGAAGAAATGGTAAAAACAGATAGAATTACAACACTTAAAAACATGTATGGACAGATACTTGGACATGAAAGACATAGAGGGATACAGGCCTAATTTAAGCAAATCTATTGGTGTAGATAGGCATCATGTTTAGCATGGACAGATCCCACTTCTCTGCTGTAAACTCTGACTGTTGGCATCCACACAATCTGCCCAAACAAACACCAGAAGATGATACTGGTTACCTACCGTATAACTGGCCTGAATGGTCCCTTTCCATTGAGGGGCAGATTAAACCTTGCCTTAATGTCACATCCAAAGTATCATATTTGCTGCACTTCAGACTACATTGCTGGTGAAACACAAAAGTCTGCAGATGCTGTGATTGTAGTCAAAAACAGAAATGCTGGAGGAACTAATGCAGTCTTGCAGCATCCATAGAAGGTAAAGATATATTACTAATGTTTCAGGCCTGAGCACTTCTTCAAAGTATAATTGAGAAACCAAAAGAGCAGGTCAATGCAGTACAGATACTTGAGGTCATAGTGGGGGCCAAACTGGGAGACCTGGAACCAGAGCTGGAATTCATGCAGCACAAGATGATGGTGGAGACAAGTAGCCAGGAAGGATGCGTAGCTGTGGAAGCAAGCCTGGGTGACTACATGGTCATAGAGCACGAGACCAGAAGGAGTTCAGATGGGGAGCACTGAGAGACACTCGCTCAGACCTTGAGGAAACACTCAAGACCGAAATGTCGGTAATATATCTTTACCTCCTATGGGTACTACAAGACTGGCTGGGTTCCTTCAGCATTTCTGAGTTTAGACTATGCTGTTATGCCATTTTGGAATTTCACATTTAAATTGCTGGGTGGGAGTTGAACCTATAACCTACTACATTTAAAGTGAGAATTGTGCCAGTTGAGCCACAGCCAATTGGATTATTAAGGAACTAAAAATTGTAATTGGGTTCTTCAATCAGTGCAGTTGTATCTGAGACTGGAAGAAAGCTCTGGGTTGGAATGGTGAAAGTCTACCTGGCTTGTTTGTTCCAAAGATTCTTAAAGGAAGTCACTTGCTTTCAAGTATTGGAACATGGTTTATTACTGTGTTATGAGCCCAGAGGACTCCAAAACCCAGGAGCAACAGATGTTCACCAAGACAAATGGTTACTTAAACAAAAGTTGCTTTTAATTATCTTTAAACATGAAAACAGGATCAAACTTTAACTTATTACTATTAATTTAACTTAACCTAACTTAACCCCCTTCTAATTCTAAACATATATGTGTGTAATATGTGTGTAAGTTTAGAAAAGTTCTATGATTCACAGTCCAATCTCACTTCTCATTCCTCCAAGTTCACTGGTTGTAGGCAATTCTTATACTTTGCAGATAATTTAACATTTATGAATTTCACCAGGCTTTGGTGCCTGAAAAGCAAATGGTTACCGCTCAGGAAGGTTCTTGTCAGTTTTCAGAGAGAGATTTGTTTTTCCTGGACACAAACTGATCCTTTATAATCAGCCACATCAGTGTCTTGCTGAAGAAACTTGCCCCATCAGGGTTTTCCAGATGAGAACCTCTTTCTTTCAGGTCTCCACAGAGTTCCTTTTTGTTTCTCTTATTTCAAGTGAAACATTAGGCAGCCAGTCCTCTCCTCTTGTATGGACCACAAGGCCTTTGACCAGGTTGAACTAAGAACTCACAACCTGTCTTCAAAATGGGGTTTGTTCACAAGCTTGCCAGCTTGTCCTGTTCCAGTTCCAGCTGCTGAACTGTACAACTGAATTCTCTCACTCAGAGAAAAGCCTGTTTTACTCTCGCTCCTTGCAAAACCACATGACCCTCTCAGGCATCCTGCAGCTCTGGACTAATCCTCTCGAGTTCTATCCTCTGTTGCTTTCCAAAATAACAATCCATTTGTGAATTCACTAGAGGCACTCATAAAAGTTTTTGCAAAGGCACTCAGTGCCAAACTGTCTGGCTTGAGCAGAGCTCCAGTATTTTAAATGAGATCTGTTTTAAAGTGTTTGTATCTGACCTACACTTAAAAAAACCTGTCAAAATATATCTCCTTTAAAACCTATCTATATACAATATAAAATACAACATAATCTGTCACAACTGTTATTTATTCATGGTGACTCTTGGACATTTCAATAACACTGCTTCACCATAGCTACTGGTGTTCATTGCCTCCGAAACTGTGCCTCATTAAAGAGTTTCAACCTCAGAAGAGTGTTAATGAAGGGGAAAGAAAACAACAGTAGGAAAAATTAATTCAGAAAAAAGTATGCCCAGAAGGCACTTCCTTTGACAATATTCATGCATGTTAGAACAACTGAAAAGTGGCAAAGCAGCAGGTATGGATGGAATCCCCCCAGAGGTCTGGAAGGCTGGCGGCAAAACTCTGCATGTCAAACTGCATGAGTTTTTCAAGCTTTGTTGGGACCAAGGAAAACTGCCTCAGGACCTTCGTGATGCCATCATCATCACCCTGTACAAAAACAAAGGCGAGAAATCAGACTGCTCAAACTACAGGGGAATCACGCTGCTCTCCATTGCAGGCAAAATCTTCGCTAGGATTCTCCTAAATAGAATAATACCTAGTGTCGCCGAGAATATTCTCCCAGAATCACAGTGCGGCTTTCGCGCAAACAGAGGAACTACTGACATGGTCTTTGCCCTCAGACAGCTCCAAGAAAAGTGCAGAGAACAAAACAAAGGACTCTACATCACCTTTGTTGACCTCACCAAAGCCTTCAAAACCGTGAGCAGGAAAGGGCTTTGGCAAATACTAGAGCGCATCGGATGCCCCCCAAAGTTCCTCAACATGGTTATCCAACTGCACGAAAACCAACAAGGTCGGGTCAGATACAGCAATGAGCTCTCTGAACCCTTCTCCATTAACAATGGTGTGAAGCAAGGCTGTGTTCTCGCACCAACCCTCTTTTCAATCTTCTTCAGCATGATGCTGAACCAAGCCATGAAAGACTTCAACAATGAAGACGCTGTTTACATCCGGTACCGCACGGATGGCAGTCTCTTCAATCTGAGGCGCCTGCAAGCTCACACCAAGACACAAGAGCAACTTGTCCGTGAATTGCTCTTTGCAGACGATGCCGCTTTAGTTGCCCATTCAGAGCCAGCTCTTCAGCGTTTGACGTCCTGTTTTGCGGAAACTGCCAAAATGTTTGGCCAGGAAGTCAGCCTGAAGAAAACGGAGGTCCTCCATCAGCCAGCTCCCCACCATGACTACCAGCCCCCCCACATCTCCATCAGGCACACAAAACTCAAAACGGTCAACCAGTTTACCTATCTTGGCTGCACCATTTTATCAGATGCAAGGATCGACAACGAGATAGACAACAGACTCGCCAAGGCAAATAGCGCCTTTGGAAGACTACACAAAAGAGTCTGGAAAAACAACCAACTGAAAAACCTCACAAAGATAAGCGTATACAGAGCCGTTGTCATACCCACACTCCTGTTCGGCTCCGAATCATGGGTCCTCTACCGGCATCACCTACGGCTCCTAGAACGCTTCCACCAGCGTTGTCTCCGCTCCATCCTCAACATTCATTGGAGCGACTTCATCCCTAACATCGAAGTACTCGAGATGGCAGAGGCCGACAGCATCGAGTCCACGCTGCTGAAGATCCAGCTGCGCTGGGTGGGTCACGCCTCCAGAATGGAGGACCATCACCTTCCCAAGATCGTGTTATATGGCGAGCTCTCCACTGGCCACCGTGACAGAGGTGCACCAAAGAAGAGGTACAAGGACTGCCGAAAGAAATCTCTTGGTGCCTGCCACATTGACCACCACCAGTGGGCTGATATCGCCTCAAACCGTGCATCTTGGCGCCTTACAGTTCGGCGGGCAGCAACCTCCTTTGAAGAAGACCGCAGAGCCCACCTCACTGACAAAAGACAAAGGAGGAAAAACCCAACACCCAACCCCAACCAACCAATTTTCCCCTGCAATCGTGTCTGCCTGTCCCGCATCGGACTTGTCAGCCACAATCGAGCCTTCTGCTGACGTGGACATTTTACCCCCTCCATAAATCTTCGTCCGCGAAGCCAAGCCAAAGGAAAGGAAGAATACGTCACAGTGAGTCTCCCTGACTTGTGAGCTCAGAAACATTGACAGTAGTGCCATTTACCAGAACAAGCTATGTGTGGTTTTCAAGCTGGTTGTGAAGTGAATGCTATATTTCTTTGGACACAACTATCTGACTGATTTAAAAACACTTCAATGGATTTGCTTTATTCTGGAACACTAATATTTTATTCCAGAGTGCAGCTATCAGTGGATTGCAGGTTGGAGATGAATGTATTCATAGGCACATAATTTAAATGACAAGATTATTTTTTGGGGTGGGGTGGAAGGATAAAGTGTCAAAGATTGAAACTATTAAATCAAAGCAGACCCACCCAGATGACAGCCTGAGCTACTGTTCAATCTAGAGAGGTTTTCATTCCGGTGATGATTTAGTCACGTGCTCTCTGAGCTGTGCGGTGTAGTTACGAGCTGCGTGAGTAAAGTACTGACTCCAATCGGTGCCTCCCAGCTGCAGCTCTGAAACCCCCAGCATGACGCTCTCCATTATAGTGAGTTCATCCATTGCTCGGCATGGCTTCATCAGATTTCATTCCTCATCATATTGAGGCAGCAGTTAGAACTTCAAACATTTCTGTGGGGTTCAGCATGCATTACATTCTCGCCCAGGATCATCCCTAAATTATGTGGCACTTACGATACCGTGCAAATCTGACTTTCTTTTTTGTATCTGTCAAGACATCCCAGAGTAGTTTGTAGGTAATGAATACTTCTTGACATATAATTACTCCTGTAATCTTAAATGCAGCAGACAATTTTCATGCAGCCCACCCCACAAAGAACAGGGTAATAATCACCAGATTCACTTTTTTAATGATGTGATTGAGGGATAGAAAATGTCCAGGTTCCTGGTGAGGGGTTTCCTGCTATTCTTCAAAATCATCATCATGAGGTCCTTCACAGCTGCCATCTCCTGTAAAGGGTGGCAGCTCCAGTAGAGAAGCCCTGAACCCCGTCCCAGCCCAGGCCTTTTGGCTACATTTTTCATTTGGAGGGCAGCTCTGGAACAAGCTGTTGGAAGAAATTATAGAAGAAGGTACATTTACAATGTTCAAAATAAACTTGAACAGATCTATGGATATGAAGGATATAAAAGGATATGGACCAAACGCAAGCAAATGGGATTTGCCTGGAAGGCTCACTTGGTTGGCATGGACAACTTGGGCTGAAGAGCCTTTCCAATGCTGTGTGATTCTTTGTCTCCATTAGAATGATATTACAGCTTCAAGGCCACTATCATAGTTCTCATCCATCACAGCCACAACTTCACATCCCTCCAATGAGCCCATTAGTCGCTGTGGCAAAGGTCACAGGGAAATGTTGGTACTCATTATTAAATTCATCATAACAAAAGCATCTTAAACCAAACTGCTGTCCTTGATAGTGACTAGGGAAATGTTTGGGTTCAGTATTAGTGAACTAATTCTCTGTTTTCATTAGTTATTTAGAGCAATGATGACCCACCCAGATGACAGCCTGAGCTACTGTTCAACTTAGAGAGGATGTCATTCCGGTGGCGATTTAGTCATGTGCTCTGGAACATCTTAGAGAAGCACACCATGAAAGTAGATGACTGAGCTGAAGCCACCTGTGATTTTGCCTCTCAGGAGGAGATGGTCTGAGTCAGACAGAGCATTTAGTGCTGGGTGCAAAATGTGAACAGTGTCTAGCTTTGAGAAGGGACAAAAGGGAGGAAACTCTGCCATCAGACAGCTGACCCATGAGGAGGTGTCTGTGCCATCTGTGGACAGCTCTGGGTCTGGGATCGGAATTCTATCCTGACTCTTTCTTGGATCCACTTGCAAATCTGCTGGAGATTGTCCTCAAATCCAATAGTCAGCAAGAGTGATGAATGCACAGTATCTAGACACAGCATGGAAACAGATGGATGATGGGAATGGGAGTATCCTCATAAAATGCTCCAAGGCCTGAGGTGAGGAAGGAGGAGGGGCATCTTTTTGGAGCTGGCATTGAATGCAGAGGCTGGTGAGGACACAGGCAAGGATGCTATTTCTCCAGGTTGTGCAATCAGATGGCAATAAACTTCACGACTTGACTTCACTACTGTTTGAAATGGTGTCCTTAATTTGTTTTCAAAGCTGGAACAGATGATTTAAAAAAAGACAAAGGCTTGGAATGCAATAAATGTGATTGGATCAAAATAATGGATTCCAGCCTTGCTTTGCAGGGCATTTCATGACAATTTAGGACATGCCTTCGGTTCTTATCTTTGCATTACTTGCCAATCTACCTGAATATTGGGTACGATAATGCATCAACTAGCAATTAATGCTCTAAAGTGCTTCTTAACAAACATCCATCCCTTCAACCATCCCCTTTTGTGGTTGATTTCTCCCTTCCCACCCCAGTTTCGGAAAAGGGTCCCAACCTGTCCTACTGAGCCCATCCAGTTCATTTTTGGTCAGCATTCCAGCATCTGCATGTCTTTCTTTGAAGTATCACAATATTCTTGCTGAATCTATCTTCCATGTAACAGCCAAGTAAAAAAAAAGTTGCAATAGTATTTACTGTAATAAATTTGGTATTTCAAGCTGAGAGTATGTTTAGACCAGTAATTGCTGTTGATAAATTCTTCCTCAAAAGATCCTAGTGGGGTGCTGTTTTAAATTTACTAATAATGCAAGTCTATTTTTTCACACATTTTAACAGAACTGTCCATCACCACAAAATACTCAGTATACTGCTAGATCGTGTTGCAAATTTGTTGAAGGAAATAGCACATATTGCAATTCAACATTCACTCAACAAGGAAATTGTATCAAATCCTGAGATTCAATGACATCCAATGATTTGAAATGATATATTCCACATTTCAGAGGGTTGGATGCCCTGGTATGGATATTGCCAGCTGTACTGACATTTAGATTGTGGGGCCAGTTTATTCTACATCTGCATTTGTATGTGTACAGAGGGGCATACAATCTATTCTTGCACAAATACACAGACTTAGAGTACAACACAAAAGGATGGACATGCACACACATGCATCCAGGTACACATATAGGAATTGAATTGAATTTAGACATACAGCACAGTAACAGGCCTTTCCGGCCCATGAGCCCGTGCCACCCAAAGGAAACCGACACAGACACGGACAGAATGTACCATCTCCTTACAGACAGTTCCAGATTCAAACTTGGGCCGCTGGTACTGTAATAGTGTTGAGCTAAGCATGTACATATGTTTATGTAAACAGTCATATGTTCACAAATACATATTAGTCCTTTCCTAGATGATGGGCAAAACTAATGAAGCCCAATCCCTCAGATCAGGTCCAAAACCCAATAGTACTGAATATGCAGCGGAGGTTCAGTACCACAACAATATTGTATTACTGCACCTTGAGTGCTCCAGTTTCATCTCCACTATATAATTTTAATATAATGTTGTCAATTGAGCATGATATGATCAAAGTCCGTGAACCGTTCAGTGTCAAAATGGTTCTCCTTTCTCACTGAGCCCCTGATGTGATTGTACTGCTCCAACCACATCCATCTCCAGAGCTAGATGCAAATCACTGAGATGAAATCCAAAATTGAAAATAATGTGAAAAGGAACCTGTTTGTAAGTTTCTCTCTACAGCTGTATCAGAGCTGTTATAAGAAATTGAATTTGTTTTGATAATTTAAAAAGTGAAGCAATGTTTACCAGTGGTGAAGTCAGAATGCTTTGCATTTCCTGTTGAATTCACAATATCCCAGCAACTCACATGGCCAAGATGTAACAATTATCAATCCAAATAAAATCTAAAAAAAACTTTCTCATGTGGCCAATCTGAGTCACACCTTACACAGGGTTTATCTTTATTTTAAAGAGCACATTCCTAATCATCTCATACAAACTCTGATAAACCATGATTGCTGTATAATGCTGTGGAGGCACAACTCATGAAACAATACTGCATTCAACAGTTTTATTATGGGGCTTAACTGCATCAGGACTGATGATGAACCCTGCCTCTCAAAGTTCAGGTTGCAAGATGAAAACGAATCAATTTACGGAGAACCGAAAATGATAGCTCAGCTGGTGCTACTGACTCTCCTTGTGCTAGAGTCACAAGTCAACATTGCATTTAGTCTGCGGTAAGCCAGGCAAAGAATCGCTATGAACAGAAATTACCCAGCGCCCCTTACAGTGCGAGAAAGAGAAACAAAAATTTGCCCCCAGTACTCCTGTAACTTCTGAGGCCGGGAGAATTTTATACTTTGGGCCTAGCCTGCCCCCATTGAATTGATTTGTACAAGACTGCTATAGAAGCCAATATTGAATACATCTCTGAAGGACTGTTTTAATGTTTCAGTACAATATGATGTCGGCATAATAACTGTCCCACAGCTCCAGTGAAACGTGGATTGCATGATTTTTTTTCCAGGTGTTGTGAAATTTCCTAAAGGTTTATGGATTGGTAGGTTAATTGGGCACTGCCATTTCATTATACTATGTAGCTGGGTGGTAGAATCAGGAGATGAATTGATAGGATAAGTATGGAATTAGTGTAAATAGGTACTTGATGGTTAGCACATAATTGGTGAGGCAAAGGGCCTGTTTACGTGCTGTATGTCTATTATAATCCCAGTTAAATGAATAAATAAAGAAACTCAAGTTCATTGAGAAATAGATATCTGAAAGTTTGGTATTGTGTTCATATGCAGCCCACCCACCCCTCATGTAAATTGTTCTCCCTTCTTCCATCTGGTAAGAGGTACCATAGCACTCGGGTTCTTTTGTTCAGATTGGGTAACAGTTCCACCCCCCCCCCCCCCCCCCCAAGCCAACAGGTTCCTGAATTCCCAAAACTTACGTAGAAAGTGTACCACGTACTTATACTGTACAAATCTTAATATTTTAATATATCAATGTGTTTAACTTCTATTCTAACTTATATTTGTGTAAATATGCTCTGTGGTCCTGGTGCAACACTATCTTGTCTTTACTGTGCGAGCATGGTATGAATGATAAATAAAGGTGATGACTTGACATATAGAACTGTAGAATGCTCCAGCACAGAAAACAGGCTAATTGGCCTTTCTAGTCTGTGCTGACCATCATTCCACTAGTCTCATTGACCTGCTCCCATTCTGTAAACCTCCAGATCTCTCCCATCCATGTATTTGTCCAATTTATTGCTAAAACCAATGATTGACCCCACATTCACCACATCAGATGGCAGCTCATTCCACACTCCCACCTCTCTCTGAGTGAAAAACTTTCCCCTAATGTTCCCACTAAACCTTTCCCATTTCAGGTTAAAACAATGGCCTCTCATATTTATCTCCCCCAATCTAAGTGGAAAAAGCCTAATCACATCCATTCTGTCTATACCTCACATAATCTTGTAAACCTCTATCAAATTTCCATTCTTCTTTGCTCCAAGGAATAAAGTCCTAACCTGTTTAAACTTTTCCTGTAACAGAAGACCCAGCAACATCCTAGTAAATCTTCTCTGCATTCTTTTAATCTTATTGATATCCTTATTGTAACTAGATGACCAGAACTGCACACAATATTCCAAATTTGGCCTCATCAATGTCTTGAGCAACTTCAACATTACATCCCAACTCCTATACTCAATACTTTGATTTATAAAAGCTAAGATGGCAAACGCTTTCTTTACAATCCTGTCCACCAGTGATGCCACCTTCAGAGAATTATGTATCTGTACTCTACACTCCTCAGTGCCCTTCCATTTACAGTGTATGCCCTACCTTGGTTTGCCCTTGCAAAATGCAACACCTCACACTTGTCTGCATTAAACTCCATCTGCCAATTTTTTGGCCCATTCTCCCAGTTGGTCCAGATCCCTCTGCAAGCTTTGAAAATCTTCCTCATTGTCCATAACACCACCTATCTTTGTGTCAACAGCTAACTTGTTGATCCAACTTACCACATTGTCATCCAGATCATTGATGTAGACAACAAACAACAATGGTCCAAACACAGATCCCTGAGGCACACAACTAGTTACAGGCCTCCAGTCTGGGAAGCAAACATCCACTACCACTCTTTGTTTTCTTCCACACAGTCAATTTCTAATCCAGTTTACAACCTCTCCATGGATAACTAGTGTTTTAACTTTCTGAACTAACCTCCCATGTGGGACCTTGTTAAAGGCTTTACAAAAATCCATTTAGAGAACGCTCACAGCCTTTTCTTCATGTACCTTCTTAGTAACCACCTCGAAAAACTCTACAAGATTCATTAAACACAACCTACCAGGCCCAAAGCCATGCAACTGTCCTTAATAACCCATGACTGTCTTTAATAACCCATGGCTGTCCAAATACCTATATATCCTATCTCTCAGAACTCCTTCCAATAATTTACCTACTACTGATGTCAGACTCAGCACCCTATACTTAGCTGGTTTATTTTTGGATCCTTTTTTAAATAATGGGATAATATGTGGTACCCTCGAATCCTCTGGCACCTCACCTGTGGCTAAGGACATTTTGAATATATCAGCAGGGCTGCTGCAATTTCTACACTAGTCTCCCTCAAGATCTGAGGGAATATCGTACCCATCCTGGGGGATTTATCTATCTTTATTCACTCTAAGGCAGCAAGCACTTCCACCTCCTTAATCTCCATATGTTCTATGACACTTCTGTTTGTTTCCCTTCCTTAGTGCAAAAAAACTATTTAAGATCTCCCCTATTACGTGACGCTCCACACATAGTTGACCACTCATCCTCTAGGGGATCAATTTTGTCTCTTACTATCTTACCATCTCTTACTTACTTTTACACTTTGCATACTTGTAGAAACCCTCAGTTTTACCTTCACATTATCTGCCAAAGCAATCTCATGTCTACTTTTTGCCTTCCTGATTTCCTTTCAGTATTTTTCTTGCATTTTCTGTACTCTTCAATTACCTCATTAGCTCCTTGTGGCTTATGCCTGCTATACACCTCCCTCTTCTTAACCAGATCTCCAATATCCCTTGAAAACAAGGGTTCCCTATGCCTGTTAACTTTGCCTTTAATCCTAACAGGAACTTGCAAACCCTACACTCTCAACATTTTGCCTTTGCCAGAAAACAACATAATCCCAATCTTTTCACATTTCCACAAAATTTGCCTTCCTCCAGTATAGAATCCCAACATGAGGACCAGATTTATCCTTTTCCATTGGAAGGCAGCAGCTGTCATCAAAGACCTACATCACCCAGCACACATTCTGTTCTCGTTGCTGCCATCAGGAAAAAGGTATAGGTGCCATTAGCCTCACACCCCTCGGTTCAGGAACAGCTGCTATCCCTCCACCATCAGATTCCTTAACAACAAACTCAATCAGGGACTCATTTAAGGACTCTTACTTGAGCCCTTTATTGATTTTCTTTGCTCTCCCTGTATTGCACAGTCAGTTTGTTTGTCTTCGTTATCTGTTTACTGTTTTTTGATTGTTTACATGTTCATGCTGTGTGCAGTTAATTTTTGCATTACCAATTAGTAATAATTCAGCTGTGCCCGCAGGAAACAGGAATCTCAGAGTTGTATGTTATGCCATGTATGTACTCTGACAATAAATCTGAAATCTAAACTAAAATGGTTCCCCGCAGCACACAACATACATATGTGATGACATCATATGCATGCAAGTGTATATTCCCAATACAACATACCATCCGGGATATATTCCCAAAGCTCCTGTAATGACTGAAAGGAAATGCTGGTGAATAAGAAATAGGGTCCATGGATAACTTTCTCTGTCGATAAAGATATTAAAAGAAAGGGTCACAGAGGTAATAAGAATAAGGCACCAAAATCAACCTTGATCATTTTAAATAATGGTGGGGAAAGGGGTTGTGTGAGACCTTCATCTTTTTCTAATTCTTGTATTCTTCTGCATGAATGCTTCAGCAAATAATGGTTAACCTTTTCTTTGATTTTCATTTTTTACTGCCAATTCTGCCAGATATTTCAGAGCTGCATGCAATATGGTCATGTCATTCTATGTTTAGAAATTCTTGAGGAATCTGTAGTTGAGTAATAAACTCCTCCCACACTGTTAAGAGATATTGCAAGGTTGGTATATAACAGTTATAGTTATGGGGAAATCTCTGGGGACAGCTGAAAGATTTGCTTCAGGTGTTCTTGTATTTCTAAATGTTTCATTTGAAAATTGGTCTAAGGAAGTACAGGAATGTGTAGTTGCTGAATCTCTTGCAGTATCCCTTCTCCTCCTGACTTTCATGTGGAATCCCGTCCATTACTTCACTCCTGTCAGTGATATGTTTTTCAGTTAATGTTTTTGGTGATGGGCCATTGAGTTCAGTCCCTTCCTGTGATCTTCTTCTATTGAGGATGAACTGCCTAAGTCCCAGGATCTGCTTTATAGGCCATTCATACATGGTAATGTGGTTGACAATCAGATTAGAGTGGTTGAGAGTCCTCAGGAATTTTAGAGCGAGTTAATACCATTCAACCCCTGCCTTTGTGGACTGCCCTTGTTGGAATTTTATGATAGGGAACGCATTGGTGCTATTAGTAGCTCCTAGAACGCTTTCACCAGCGTTGTCTCCGCTCCATCCTCAACATCCATTGGAGCGCTTTCATCCCTAACGTCGAAGTACTCGAGATGGCAGAGGTCGACAGCATCGAGTCCACGCTGCTGAAGATCCAGCTGCGCTGGATGGGTCACGTCTCCAGAATGGAGGACCATCGCCTTCCCAAGATCGTGTTATATGGCGAGCTCTCCACTGGCCACCGTGACAGAGGTGCACCAAAGAAAAGGTACAAGGACTGCCTAAAGAAATCTCTTGGTGCCTGCCACATTGACCACCGCCAGTGGGCTGATAACGCCTCAAACCATGCATCTTGGCGCCTCACAGTTCGGCGGGCAGCAACCTCCTTTGAAGAAGACCGCAGAGCCCACCTCACTGACAAAAGGCAAAGGAGAAAAAACCCAACACCCAACCCCAACCCACCAATTTTCCCCTGCAACCGCTGCAACCGTGTCTGCCTGTCCCGCATCAGACTTGTCAGCCACAAACGAGCCTGCAGCTGACGTGGACTTTTTACCCCCTCCATAAATCTTCGTCCGCGAAGCCAAGCCAAAGAAGAGTGTAGGGCATGATAATGCGGTGAGTTGGGTGGTGTAGATACTAACATATGTTGAATTGAATGTTCCTTAGCTACTTTCATAACAGTAGGTAGGATAAAGCATTTCAAGTGTTTAGTCACAGAAGTAGAGCTACTTTTCTTCTGCAAATAAAATTGCCCTCAGTGCATGGAAGGGTCCATGGATTTTTTTTCCTCTTCAATTTTTTTTCAATAAATTCTTTTATTGTCATGTAATAAAACAGAAAATGTAATATTACACTAAATTTCCTTTAGTACCAAAAGAGTTGCCATTCATATGGGCAGTGCTCCTTACAGTAAGAGAAAGAGAAGCAAAAGAAAGTCCCTTGTCACTGAATGTCCATGGATTTGCCTCAGCACTTGTTGGAATTGTTGGTAAATGCCCACACTTTCAGATGCCCATTTTGTGGGCATGTTTGTTTCAGTAGGTTTCACTACAAGGTAAGTTAGTCATCCATGGTAGATTTGATGGCTATCCTAACGCAGCATGGAAATGACCCTATATTAGAGGGTGTGATTTGCTGTTCTGTTTGGACATTCACACCTTCATTTCAATCAAACCCCCTCCTTGGAAAAGATGATAATTTTGAGGTGTTTTACTCACCAAATGGGCATTCTTTTGGGGAAAAAAAATCAAATCTCGAAGATGGCATGAAAAAGAACTGCAAGTATCAAAAAATAGAAATACTGATATCTCAGCTTGTGTCTTACAGATCTAGGATGTTTCTCACCCCCCCCACCCCCACCCAAACTTTAGGACTGAACAATAGCACAGGCAAGAGTGTTGGTTAAACATGCAAAATATCAGACAGCAGGGATCAGCTGAAAAGAATCAATAACACGGCAAAATTTAAAACGTGTTGTCTGTGTATTTACAAAACCAACTTAATCTGATTGTCGACAGGTACAGCAAGAGAGGATAATAATTTGTATCCAGAATTAAGGGAGTGAAAGTGAAGGAAATAGCTGTATATGGATTATTTCAATATTCAGAGAATGTCCATTGCTCTAAGTGAAAATGTCAACGGGAATGTGAGCTTCTGATGTTCACCACATTGCTTCTTATGAAGCTTCACTTCATTGGAATGCCAATTTATTGCAACTTGCATTATCTACAGAAGGCAGCTACTCATTTCAACAGGCAAAACTGCAAGTGCTATTACCAAATGACATGTCAAAATGGGACAATACTGTATTAAAAAAAAATGATGGTGCCTTACAACGACAACTCTTTGTGTAAAGCTATGTTGAGAGTAATCACATATTCCTGTTGAGAACTATTACAACTCGAACCCCAGCCACATGAATCAACTTAGCAGTAAGTAGCACTGTACTGAAGCTCAGCCATTCAACATCATCAAAGCCTCAGTACTGGTCAACATGCTCCAAAGCCTGGGCCTTTGCATCCCCTCTGCAATTGGATCCTTGGCTTCTTCATTAGAAGACACAGACAGTAGGAATCAGAACTGTCTCCTTCTCACTGACAATCAGCACAGGTGTGCCTTAAGTTTGCATGCTTAGCCTTCTGCTCTACTCTCTCTACACCCATGATTGTGTGGCTAGGCACAAATCAAACACCTTCTACAAATTAGCTGATGACACCATGTTCGTTGGCAGAATCAAAGACGGCAATGAGGAAGCATACAGGAATAAGATAGATCAACTAGTTGAGTGATGGAACAACAACCTTGCACTCAACTTCAGCAAAACTAAGGAACTGATTGTGGACTTTAGGAGGGGGGAAAGCAGGAGAACACACACAAGTCCTCATTGAGGGGTCAGTGGTAGAATGGGTTAAGAACTTCAAATTCCTGGGTGTCACGATACAATGTTTGCATACCACCAACTGAACACCTACTTGAAGGACAAATTGGGAAACAGTCTGAGGTTATCAGAAGGAAGCAATTTTAAATATGTGATTACAGACACAATGATAATTAAAAAATTTATAACAAACATGTACATCAAACTGCAAGAAAAGGAGAACGAGGAAACAAACGGTAAACCTAAACAAAAATGGGAACAAGATCTAAACATAAAGATAAAGAATGAAACATGGGAAAAGCAATGCTTTGGAACTATGAGAAATACAATAAACACGAGGTTACACATGATACAATATAATTGGTTACACAGGCTATACATCACACCTCAAAAGTTAAATAAATGGGACCCAACAGTATCAGACAAATGTTTTCGCTGTAAAAAGGGAATGGGAACAACAATTCATGCAATTTGGACATGTGAGAAGGTGGAAAAATTTTGGGAAGATCTAAACCAGATATTAAATAAAATCACAAAAAGCAATATACCAAAAAACCCTGAGATCTTCCTCCTAAGTAATATAAGAAACAAAGAATTTGGACTTGATTTGGATGGAGCACAAAAAAGATTTGTTATGATAGCCCTAGCTGTAGCAAAAAAATGTATTATGTCAACCTGGAAATTAGAAGAAAACTTGAGAATACAACAATGGTACATAGAAATGAATAAATGTATTCCATTAGAAAAAATAACATAATTTAAGAAATAACATCACAATATCCGAACAAATATGGGAGCCATACATGAAATACAATAGAGAAATCCTACCATGAACCTCCACCACCTAAAATGACAGAAGGAGAAGACAACGAAAAGAACTGACTCAGTAAAATTTCTTGTTTATTTTTATTAAGTGACAACATTGTTCAACGGGTTTAATGTATCTTATAGATTGAACTTCAAATAAATGGGAAAGGGGGTGAGGGAGGGAGGGAAGAAGGGAGGGGGGAAAAGGGGGAGAAAATGACACTATATATTCAAGAGAAAAAATGTCTGTATGTATCTTGGTCAATATGGTTTATAGTGTGAAAAATAAAAAATATTAAAAAAAGGCTTGCTAGTGGCTATACTTCATGAAGTTTGAGGAGATTTGGTATGTCACCAAAGACTCTTGCAAAATTCTACCATGGAGTGCATTCTAACTAGTTGCATCACTGCCTTGTATGGAGGTGTCAATACACAGGACATAAAAAAGACTACAGAGAGTTGTGAACTCAGCCAACATCATCATAGGTAATCAGTATTCAACTCATTGAGAATATTTACAAGAGGCAATGTCTTAAGAAAGCAGCCTCTATCCTCAAGTACCCTCACCACCCAGGCCATGCTCTTTTCACACTGCTACCATCGGGAAGAAGATACAGGAGCCCGAAGATGAACACCCAATGGGACAATGGTGAATGGTCCCACAGACACTACCTCATTTTCTCTTCTTTTTGCACTAGTGTGATGCCACTGCAAAACAATGAATTTCATGACCTGCTCATGACAATAAATTCTGATTCTGACTCTCGAGCTTCACACCTTTTGAAGATCACATGATTGTAATTGGGAAGTTTGGTATTTCAATGGGAAAGGTTAAAGCTCCACAAGGAATCATTGAATACTTGCCTGGTGTGCAGATAACCAAGTGCAATGAACATTTCCCCTGATTGTGTGGCGGCTGTCATCTTTCTGTAAAATGATAGAGATATTTCAGATGTATTGTCAGAGAATATGCATGACATCACATTTCTTAGCTCTTCTCAGTTTTTAAGCCTACACGTGTTACTGCCAGTTTGTGCTCCCTTGCACATGTTTTAAAATTGAGAGATAAAGCAAGGCAACAGGCTCTTCCAGTCCACTAGCCACTGTTGCTCAAATATACTAATTAACCTACAGACCTTGTATGTTTTTGGAGGGTTGGAAGAAACAGGAACACACAGAGGAAACACATATAGACTGGAGGAGAACATACAAACTCTTTGCAGACAGCACTGGATTTGAATCCGGGTCACCAACACTGTCATAGAGTTGCGTTAGCCGTGCCCTACCTTCTACAATATTTGTAAAAATGGCATGTGCCTCATGCCCATTCCATGACCAAGTCAGTGGAAATTATTGTTCTGAACTGTTGTCAAATTTGAAATGTATGTTAATCTCAAACTGTGAGGAATTAGCACATTTTCTATACTGGACGATGGACAGATGGGCTGAAGACCTGTTTCTGTACCAAATGACCTTATGACTTCAAACCAAAGTAGATTTAACTTGAATTTACAAAGAAAAGTAATGCTTGGATCAGGATCTCTACAGATATCAGGCAAACAAGATTATACCTGTAGCCATACAGATCAGGCTTGATCCCTTAATCACAATCAGGGGAGCTGTAAAAGCATGAGCCTCCCCTCAACTTTAATCCTTTAGTCAATGAGAATCATCTATAATAATGTGTGGACAGAACTGATCTTAAACTATCATGGTCTGAGTCTCTAATCAGTGTTAAAGCTCAATTATGTTATGACAGATTGGAATATGTATCATGTATAACCATATATATTCTTCTTTGGCTTGGCTTCGCGGACGAAGATTTATGGAGGGGGTAAATGTCCGCGTCAGCTGCAGGCTCGTTTGTGGCTGACAAGTCCGGTGCGGGACAGGCAGACACGGTTGCAGCGGTTGCAGGGGAAAATTGGTTAGTTGGGGTTGGGTGAACTACAGCATAGAAGTAGGCCAACTTGGCCCTTCTAGTCCATGCCGAACACTTACTCCCACCTATCCCCACTGACCTACACTCAGCCCGTAACCCTCCATTCCTTTTCCATCCATATACATATCCAACTTCTCCTTATCAGAGAAAAAGGCTACTTCTGTAACTTTATTCCAGTGAGGGAAAGCAAATTCTTAGCAGGGAGGAGAGCAGAGAATGTCATCAGAAAAACAAGCGACTCCAAATAATTTGTAAATGTTGGTACCATGGCTATCAAAGGTTTATAAGTAGCACAATCTGATAGCTGTCATAGCTCCGTTTGACTATGGCTTTATCTTACACAAAACTGAATAGATTTCAAAAACTTGACATTGACTGCATGGTGACTATTGATTATTACAAGAAAAAAATGCTGGATGATATTTTATGCTTCTATCTGTTTTTTTGCATGGAAATGTAATGTTTGTATGAGTAAGACAGTTCAATAAGATAAAATTCTATATCAGAATATGAATCTAATCAGAAAGAGGATGCCAGAGGCTTCAAAGGTGGAATCCTGAGCAAAACAAAAGCAAACTGCTGGATATTTCCACCAGCTACACATCGACCCCCGACACAATAAGACAGAGTGCAATAATTATATTCAATAATTACATTCATAGTTTCTGTTTGGTTGGACATAATTGTCAAAGGGTTAAATTGAATGCCTTTGATACTCGTTGGACAAATGATCTTTTGGATGCATCAATCTTTACTGCTCAATCCAACATCCTTCATATCCTCTCCATTTGTGGACTATAACTGACTAGCTCATATAATCGATTCAATTTGTCTGTGTTCTTGTAGATTAACTTTTTTTTTATCAAAGATGAGCATTTTTGACCTGCTTGATACATGAGTCCACATGATACATGTTATTATTTGCTCAAAAGAAAAGGAAAATCAAGCTAAATGTACTATTATGCAGTTCAAAATAATGGAGCTTGAGAAAGTGTCTAATGAAGCAAGACATTTGTAAAATGGTGTTTTCATCATCATGGTTTTGAGTGAATCAACAGAATGGATAGTGAGGCTTTGCAGTTGTTTTCAGACAATCAATTAATATATCCTTGACTAACTTCCTGTTACTCCCAGTGGATCAAAGAATCAATCATTCAATTGTAACAGCACAGAACATGGCCAATTGCATTGAGCTTATTTCAGCTCTTAGTAGAGTAATCCTGTCAATCCTACCTGAGCCTTGCAAATTGCCCTGCCACAAATGCCTAAGCATTTAAACCCATTGATGAATTCTTTCCATCAATTAGGGTGAAAGTAATTTGCCTTTCTCAACATTATGGTTATATAGATGGAGAAAGGCGTTTTGAACTTTCTGATTGATACACTTTTTTGATTGGTTTACTCACTCTTATTTCCTCTTTCGGCAGTGAATTCCAGATCGTAATTATTGTCTGAGTAAAAATCTTTTCTTCAAATTTCTTCCCTTCATTTTTTTTTGTCAAATTTTAAGTTGGTGCCACTTGCCTTTGAACAATCCATTAATAGGAACAACTTTCCTCTATTTACCCTTTCTTATTTTTAGACATACAGCACAGTAACCTACAACCCCTGACTGTTTTGACGGGTAGAAGAAATCAGAGCACATGGAGGAAACCCATGCTGACATGGGGAGAACTTCCAAACTCCCTACAAATAGTGCCAGATTCAAACCCAGGTTGCTAGTTCTATAATTGTGCCCTAACTGCTACACTAAACCATGTTATCAATCATTATTTTCTACACCACCTTCATGTATCCTCTATTAACTTCAGTTTCTCCAGTTTGCCCTTCAAGCTGAAATCTTTCATCCCTGAAACCATTGGATTCCTGGATCTTCCAACATAGAAGCTGGTTCTTCGGTCCAAGTTGTTGACTCAAGCTAGTCCCATTTGGATGCATTCATCCCATATCCTTCGAAACTATTCCTATTCTGACATCGGTCTAAATATTACTATTGTATTGTTCACCTCTACCATTTCCTCTGGCAGCTTGTCCACAAACTCACTTATTTTAGTGAACCTTTTCTGCCTGTCTTTAGGATTAGCCCATTTCTCCTTAAATTAGGAACCTATCACATTTTTCAGTCACAAGTACAGGACAGAATCAGTCAGATTGTCCTGAAAGATACTTATCAGTTGGATACGTTTTTGCAGGAATTTGATCATTTCATAAGTTTGAGACTAAGTTTTAATATATTATTTGCAAATGTATTTAAGTATCTAAATTTAACTTCCTGAATTCCCATGAAAGGATTTGAACTTGTGTCTTAGGATCAATGCTGCTAGCAGAGTAAATTAACCAACACACCATCACATTATCACACTACAGCAGGATTATTTTCTTAATGCAAAATTTTGCATTTCTTTCATCCCAGATGAAGGATGCATATTAAAAATGTAGTTGTACAGAGATGAAAATTATGCTAAATGGACTGTGGTGTCAAGTATTGGAACATAGCTGCATATTTGTAATCATTGTTAATAGGTTTCCCATGATAGAGGAAGAAGTCTATCTCCAGCAGTGGTCAATGTCATTGGCTGAGATTTGGATACAAGATGACATTCAAGCAAAGGTAGGTGAAGGTTACATATGGAAAAAGTAACATAATGTAGTCAGATTATAAATGAAATGGTAAAGCTTTTTTTGTTGGAAAATTGTAAAACAGTCTTTGCAGAGCCTGTTTAAGTTTAGAATGAGATATATAAAGGGCATACTCCAATAGACACTAAATAATGAGATGTTAAATTTACTTATTTAAATTCTGTGCATCTTACTAATTAGCACTAACTGACCTTCAAACTTGTGTATAAGTTGTGTATGAGTTGATTACAGAATTACACAATTAACATGAAATGGCCATGTCGTGCGTTTGAAAACCTAGGCCAGCAGAAATAAATTAGATTTGGAATTAGACTCTTTGCTGCTTTAATACGCAATCCTTCCTGAAGGAGACTCCTTTTCTCCAGCTCTCTCTCTCTCTAGCCACTTTCAGGTGCTTGGATGCAGATAATGCGCCAGCAGACGCAGCTGGGCGAGTGCAGCTGGGACGTTCAGGTGGCTTCAGAGAAGATGTCTTTCTGTCACCTGAATGTGCCGGCTGAAGGAGAGCCACGTCTGAGCGAACGCCGGCTCCTGTGGACTGAGGTTGTAGTCCCACTGCTGCTTTCAGGTGCAACAGTGGATTCTCCGAGCCGGAAAATATACCTTAAGGAGGAGGGTTAGGTAATTACTCCTCCTGGCCAGGTTCTCCAATTTCAGGTGGCCATCCGACAGCCACATTGGGGTAGAATAGACGGCTTTACAATTGGGTATTCTGGCCACCTGAAAGCAGCTTCCCTCTCTCTCTCCCACCCCGCCCCCCCCCCACCCAATGTTTCCTTTTCTCCAGCCCTGCATTCATAGAGCTATCCTCTCCCCCAATTAATTCAGCTTTTCTCCCCTATCCTCCTATCCATGTCCTCTTGCTGTTGGCCTGTGCCCCCCCCCCCTGCCCCTTCTTTCCTCCTTCTCCAGCCTTTTTATTTAAGTGTCTGCCTGCTTTTCGTTCATACATTGCTCATACCTTTGCCTCCTATGGACATGGTGGGACCTGCTGAGTTTCCCCAGCACTTTTGTGAATGAAAGTATGTTGGGTGTAAAACCCTCCTTCACATTTAAGCAGCTCTCAGTGTGTACATTAAGCTCTGTGATTCCCAAGGCTACACCCCTAGAACTGGACTGATTAGGTTGGCAGCTCTTTCCTCATCAGCACGAACAACATAGTAAAACTGGTCTCCTGCTGTGATGTAATCTTCAGACAATGAATAAGGCCATCTTTATTTATGGACCACTAACCCCATATCTCCATCTGAGAATTATAGGAAAAAAACAGAAATAGAAAGGATAATGTCTATAAATTTAAAAATATTAAAAATAATAAAAAAAAACAATCACATAAAACTCTAAAACTTTTTTTCAGTGGGTCAATTGCATCATTTAAAATAGCTCAGCTTCAACACATTTGTATACTGTACGCCAGTGGTTTTCAAACTGCCCCCAAACTCAAATTCCACCTGAAGCAATCTCGATGCCATAAGTGCTCTGTGATTAGTAAGGGATTGCTTAAGGTGGTATGTGAGTGGGAAGGAAAGGTTGAGAATCACTGCTGAAATTGTTACTGAAATATTTTGCTTGAGAAAAATTGTCATCAGCCCATTTCCTTTGGAGTTATGAAACCGTACACCTAACAAGTCAATTAGGTACAATTAAAACAATGATTTTCAAACTTTTTCTTTCCACTCACATACCACCTTAAGCAATCCCTTACTAACCAGAGCACTGATGGCATAAGGAGTTCTTAAGATGGAATGTGAGTTTAGGGGGGCAGTTTGAAAACCACTGCTGTAGGTAGGCTTTTGATAGGTTCATTGGCAAGTCCAAAAGTGAAGTAGATGGTCAAATGAGCAGAAGGTGAAATATAGGGATTGGCAATAGCTGACTGCTGTTGTGCCCAACACAACTATTGGATGCCAACTAGCTTGATTTGGCCCAATGTTTTTACCCCAACTGTGATAACATTTAGTTAAATCTGGCCATGCTTCACAATTGGTTCTTGGCTTTGAATGGATGCAATAGTCCATGACGATCACAGTTGACAGAGTTCCTATTTCACCAGGTGTTCAATGGGTGACGGGTGACCAGAGCACCAATATGCTGGAAAAAAAACTCATGCACCTAAAACCTGTGCACCAGGCTTATAATTAGATTTAAAAATTGCAACCAATTTAAGCATCAGCCCTTTTTGCTATTTAAATTGCACGCTGTAATTCAGTTCCTTCTTCTAGTCATGATGGCTATAAAATATTATTATGAAATTAGAACAATAAAACCAAAGTATTTTGGAAATTAATCATGGTAATAATATTTTACAGATGATAGTTCTTCAAAGCTTTTTTCACAGATCACAGAACGTGATTGCACTTATGACACGTGATGCAGGGATCATTTTTCATATCTCATTTATAATGAATTTTGTTTAAAGGTACAGATAGCCATTGGGTTTAGAAACACAGGCCATTATTATTTTTTACATGCAAGCTCACCATTGTTTCTGTCATTTTCAAAATAAACATCCCAAGCTGATTCAGCCTCCATGTGAATCAGGACTATCAGTTCACAACTTCGCATATAAGAGAATTTGCAGAACAAAGTTATTTCAACTACTAAAGTTCTTTGTTGCCTATTCCAGTGTCATCTTTTATCAGCACAAATATGTTTGTACCTTCTTGGTACCTTATCTAAGAAGATCCATAGATCAAGAGAATGCAGTTGCTGGAATCTGAAACAAAACAAACTGCTGAGAAACTCAGTGAAGCATTTTACATCAGATGTAGGGTGGGGAGAAATTGTTGACATTTCAGATTTTCGTTAGGGATTGGTGATAGATCCCTGTTGTTTATCATCTATAGGAACAATTTGGATGAGAATGGAGTTGGCATAGTTCAGTGAGTGTGCAGGTGGCACCAAAATGGATGCCATTGTGGGTAGTGATGCAGGTTTTATAAGGGGTTTCAACAGGAATGTGGACCAAAGAATGGTGGATGAAATTTAACTCAGACATGTGTGAAGTAATGCTTTTTGGTATGTTAAAAATGAAGAACATAGACAGTGAATGAAAGGGTCCTGGGGAGTGTTATAGATAGAGTCTGTCCTAAGGGGGGACAAGTGCATAATTCCCCAAAAGTCATGACAGAGGTAGTGAGGGTGGTGAAGAAAGTGTTTGCCACACTTGCATTCATGGCTGAGGCATTGAGAGCAAGAGTTGGAACAAGAGTGATTCCTCAACACTCGGATAATCTACCATTATTATTATTATTATTATTATTCCTTGCTCTGTGCATCACCTTTGACTTATCAGGGTAAAATTCCATTTGCTGTGGCTCTGCATACTTACCAATTGATTGACATGGTTAAGACCAATTTACTCACTGGCATAAGCTGCAACCTGTTTCAATACATCCATATATACTGGAAACACAAATCATGAAATTCTTTACAAAATTCAACTGTAAATCCATCCTCACCAGGAGATTTACCAATCAGCATAGATTGTAATATCTCTTTGAGTTCAAAATCCATAAATGAAGCATCTAACAATTTGACATCCTCCTCCTCCAAAGAAGATAAATTCAACTTAGACAAAAATGTATCAATCTGTTTAGTATCTACATTCCCTTCAGATGCATACAAATCTTGGTTAAAAAAAACACAAAATTCCTCATTAATCTCCTGTGGTTTAAAAGTAACCACAGAATTTCTGTGTATTGCATTAATTGTTCTAAAAGTTTGTTCAGTTTTCAACTGCCATGCCAATACTTTATGTGCTCTTTCCCCTAATTCATAATAACGCTGCTTTGATCTCAAAAGCATCTCTCATAATTATAAGTTTGCTTCATATTATAGTGAAGTTTCAGATTAGATAACTGTACCTTATTATCTTTTGTTGCATTTTCTTGAAACTTTTCCTCTAGATTTGCAATCTCTTTCTCTAACTCCACCGTATATTGCTTTTTCACTTTAGCCGTGTAACTAATAATTTGACCTCGCAGATATGCTTTCAAAGCATCCCACAATGTAAATTTACTTTGTACTGATCCCTCATTCATCTCCAGAAAAAGTTTAATCTGATCTCTCAGAAACAAAACAAATTCAGGTTGTCTAAGAAACATCTTATTAAACCTCCCAACGATAAGTTCTCTCAACTTTCTCAGCAATCTCAAGAAATCAACAACCAAGAATGATCTGACAATATTCTACTTTTATATTCTGAAAAATCAACCCTTCCCTGTAAAGGAGCTGAAACCAAAAAAAGATCTATTCTAGAAAATGAATCATGATGAGCAGAATAAAATGAATAATCCTTCTCGGTCGGAGAATATGTCACCATATTTCAACCAAATTTAATTCCTCCAACAATTCTATCCCCGTTTTAGCCATCTTAGTTTTCTTAACAATTTTTGGATATTTATCCAACAGTAGATCCAAACAGTAATTAAAATCCCCTCCTACCATTACGTTCTCATTTAATTGATTCAAATTTAAGGAAGCATCAGTTACAAATTGTACATCATCTTCATTCGGTGCATATAAATTCAATAAAGTTCAAGTTTCCAAAAACAATTTACAATTCACCTTTAAAATTCTTCCAGCATTTTCAAAAACAGATTCCAAAATAAAAGGTACCCTTTTATGTACCAAAATTGCCACTCCACTGGCCTTAGAATTAAAAGAAGATGCCAAAACATATTCAACCCAGTCCCTCTTCAATTTCAAATGTTCTTTTTCTGTCAAATGCATCTCTTGTAGAAAAGAAATATCCAACTTCATCTTCTTAATATAATCCAAGATCCGCTTCCTCTTTATCGGATGATTCATTAAATGTCGCAAAATTTAATGTACTTATTTTATCTTAACAAATAACTTTTAACACAACCAACCTGTGGTGAATGTCTGCCAAGCTGCCTGTGTCCCCTCTGGTGAGCCTTGCTGTACTAACATTGGCTCTGCATTATCTCTACTGTTAAGGACACTCCCCTTGGGTATAACTGTGTATGCACCTATTGTCTTTCATTATTGTACCATGAGTTTCTGCTAATAAAAGCCATGATTATTGTTTGACCACATCGTCTTTGTCTACTTCATCAACTGGCACTTCAATTTTATTAGCAGAAATGGATGCAGCACACAAGCCAGAGCGGCTGATAATCGACCAGTCTGCCCCGAGGGCCAAAGAAATTTTCAACCACTGGATTGCTTGTTTTGATTACTACATGGGTCTAAACAGCATGGTCGATGAGGTGATATAGTGGGGCCACCTGAACTCTCTGCTGAGTGAGGTCCCTTTCACCGTAACGCAAGGAGCTACCACTCTGGCTATAGCCCGGGAACGTCTGACTGCTTACTATGCAGGGCCATGGATGTGGTGCTTGCTCGACACCAGTTGCTGACGAGACGCCAGAAACCCGGGGAAGTGATGCTGCCTATGCACTGGCCCTCGACTCACTGTCAAATGAATGTGATGTCAGGGCAGTCAATATGCAACAACACCGCAATGCCTTGAAGCTGGATGCTTTATTCAACAGGATTGTGTCAAACAGAGGGCGTGCCTTCGTGGCGTAGTCCCGAACCCATTTGCAGTAATAGGAAAAGAATCCCATACACCTTTTAAGGGCTTTTGCTGAGTCTGGGGGTGGTAACTTCTTAAGGGGGGCCATTGCAGAATGCAAGCTGCAATACTCCAGTTACATCCGACAGAGGTCGCTGGAGACGGAGTCCTTAACCTTCGATCGGGCAGTCACTCTAGCCAAAACACTGAGAAGTGCCATGCGGTCCAGTGAAATGCTAGAAACCGAAAAGGAAATATCCAGGAGTGCTGGAACCCCGAAGGAAAGAAAAGGGCAAACTCCTGAAAAATGCTACTTCTTTGATAAGAGCTGGCACCCCAGACAGAAGTACCTGGCTCGATTTGCTACCTGGAGCTACTGTGGGAAACTCAGCCACTTCGCTAAAGCATGTAAGGCGAAAAGTACTCCCACTGATAAGAAGAAGAGAAGCACCAAGAAACTGCATCCTGGAGCTGCAGGAATGGAAGGCAACTGTGAAAAAGGGGAATCTTCTGTCGAGCAGGCTGAATTGATTTCAAGTAATGGCGAAGTGAGATCCCCTGTGATAGCTCAATTGACTGTAAAGCTTGGGGGATGTTACGGACTGGAACGGTAGGTTAAGGACTGGAATGGTCGACTATGAAGGGGAGGTGAATGGTGAGACTCTTGATTGTCTAATAGACTTGGGGAGTATTGACAACTACATCCACGAGAGAGTTACTAGAGCCTTAAATTTATGGAGATAGCCACCGATCCGAAAGATATCGATGGCTTGTAGTGAACTTACAAAAACTGTATGGGACAAATGTAAAGTTACTTTAAATTTGCAGGGACATTGCCTTGCTGATGTGTGGCTCTTTATTATGCCGGAGCTCTGCGCCCCTGTGTTATTGAGGTTAGATACTCAATCTCAGATGAACAGTGTAGTGTTAAATTTCAGTGGGCCACTACCCACACTTACCATCCCCCGCGCTAGTTACTGCGGTCTGTCTGCATTAAAGATCAAAGCTCCTTCCCTTTTCAGTGATTTATCCTGAGTGTCAGCCAATTGCCACTAAGAGCCATTCTTACAGCAAAGAGGATTGTAAGTTTATCAAAGCAGAGACCAAGAGACTGCTTAAAGAGGGAGTAATTGAACCTAGTAAGAGTCAGTGGCGGGCCCAAGTGGTAGTCGTGAAAAATCACACTAAAAGATGACTGGCTATTGACTACAGCCAGACAATCAACCATTACACTAACTTGGATGCCTACCCCCACCACGCATCAATGAAATGAAATGATTAATCAGATAGTGCAATACAAAATGTACTCCACTATCGACCTCAAAGCAGCTTATCACCAAATCCCCATTAAGAAAAGGGAATGGCCCTATATGGCTTTTGAGGCTGATGGGGGGGGGGGGGGTTATACCAGTTTAAAAGGGTACCTTTTGGGGTTACTAATGGTGTGTCCATGTTTCAGAAGGAAATGGATAAGATTGTTAGGATGTACGAGTTACAGAGTACGTTTCTCTATCTGGATAATGTCACTATCTGTGGGAAAACACAGGCTGAGCATGACAACAACTTAAAGAAACTTTTAGCAACAGCTAAAGAACTCAACCTTACATTTAACGAGGGCAAATGTGTGTTCAATGTGACAGAGCTACCCATTCTGAGCAACATTGTCCGCAAGGGCGAAATCCGCCATGACCCGGAAAGAATGGCCCCCCTTAAGAAGTTACCACCCCCAGACCCAGCAAAAGCCCTTAAAAGGTGTATGGGATTCTTTTCCTATTACTGCAAATGGGTTTGGGACTATGCCACGAAGGCACACCCTCTGTTTGACACAAAATCTTTTCCTCTCTCTCCAATGGCCTTGAAGACTTTCGAGAGAATTAAAGCTGATATTGCCAAAGCTGCACTCTCGTCTATTGACAAGGATGTCCCATTCCAAGTGGAAACTGATGCCTCAGATTGTCGCTGGCGAATAGAACTCTCAATTTATAATTATGAGATCCAGTACAGACCGGGCAGGTTAAATGATCCCTCTGACGCATTGTCATGATCTGCTGCTGCTGGTGCTCAGCTGGAGGGGCTAAAAGAGATCCATAGCAGACTGTGCCACCCAAGAATCACAAGGTTCTTCCACTACATAAGGGCTAAAAACCTTCCTTACTCTCTGGAAGAAGTCAGGAAACTGACTAAAAACTGTCCCGTTTGCGCAGAATGCAAGCTGCAATACTTCAAAGCTCCGGAGGCCACTCTCATCAAGGCAACCTGACCTTTTGGGAGGATTAGCTTAGATTTTAAAGGGCAGTTACCTTACAACAACAAAAATGCATATTTCCTTACAGTAATTGACGAATATTCCAGGTTTCCCTTTGCGATGCCCTGCCCTGAAGTCTCATCAGCATCTGTTATTAAGTCACTTGACAGAATTTTCAGCATTTTTGGTTTTCCCAATTACATTCATACCGATAGAGGCTCAGCTTTCAAGAGCACTGAACTGCGGCGAGCCCTGCCTCGGAAGGGGATTGCCACCAGCCGTACCACGAGCTACAACCCGCAGGGCAATGGGCAGATCAAAAGGGCTGATGCTACAGTCTGGAAGACTGTTAATCTTGCTTTAAAAACACATGGTTACCCTGTAACCTGGTGGCAGGAGGTGCTGCCTGAGGCGCTACATTCTATTCGGTCATTATTGTGTATTGCAACAAATCAAACACCTCTTGAAAGTATGTTTGCTTTTCCTAGGAAATCAGGAACTGTGATGGACTGGCCAGCCTGTTTATCTGAGCCTGGAACTGTGCAGTTGAAGAGCCATGCTCGGGCATGCAAAACAGACCCCCTAGTCCAACCAGTTCAGCTATTGCATACCAACCCCAACTACGCTCATGTTAAATTCATGTTAAATTGCTTAA
This sequence comes from Narcine bancroftii, assembly GCF_036971445.1. Lineage (NCBI taxonomy): Eukaryota > Metazoa > Chordata > Chondrichthyes > Torpediniformes > Narcinidae > Narcine > Narcine bancroftii. Next base: position 101,718,277 of record NC_091476.1, on the reverse strand, counting down.
AGACGGGAGTACTGACACTGTACCCCTAAGAGATCTTGCCTCGCCTGGTTCGCCCCTTCCTCACACCCTTACTCAGAGTGTGAGCCTGAGAGATTGGGCTCACCCCCCCACCCCCCCCCCCCCCCAGCCTGTGACCCCTAGTAAGCTTTCAGATGGCCATGCTGAGGCTCCACTGCCTCACACTGGCGATTCTGGAGCGGGTCCAGAAGCCAGTCCTTCTTACACTACAGACCCAGGAACTGTACCAGTTCCCAAGGTTGCAAAGGAGACACCTGTTTTGAGAAGAAGCACCAGAATTCGTAAACATCCTGATAGGCTGACATATTCATAAAACATCTCATTATATTTCGATTGCTTGCTAGATACCGGCGTATTTTTGGCTGTAAGAGTATTCTCAATGCCAAACATGTCTTTCCTAGCAGCTGTCCTTTTGATTTTAACCCTTCTTCTACTGGGGGAGACTGTGGTGAATTCTGCCAAGCTGCCTGTCTCCTCTCTGGCGAGCCTTGCTGTACTAACATTGGCTGTGCATTATCTCTACTGGACACTCCCCTTGGATATAACTATATATGCATCTATTATCTTTCATTATTGTACCATGAGTTTCTGATAATAAAAGCCATGATTATTGTTTGACCACATCATATTTGTCTACTTCATCAACTGGCACTTCACAACTCACAAACACACTAAAGCTCCGGTTAAACTCACTCCACCCCGCCTCCCTTTAACCTTGATCTAAATAAAATACAAATAAACTATTATTTGTTTAATAAACGAAATAAACAAATCTTCAAGCATGCCCAGTACTGACTGGGCCCTGCAATGGAGGCCCGACATTTCCACCATTGGGCTCGACATGTCGCCAGCTAGTCCTGTGAGCACAAGACCTCGATCGGGTGTTGGGCCCCCGCTCGCAGAAGGCCTTGTGTCCCCGGGAACGCGCTCCAAATTGCGAGTCCGATTCTCCAATGAACGGCCAGTGGCAGTGCCATCTTGCATTGAGGGCTCTGGTGTTAAAGATACCTTCGCTTGGCTGGTCCTTTGGATCTTCGGCTGTTCAAAAATCGATCTCTGTGGATCCTTCAACGAGGTAGGCCTCAACTCCTCTGCACTTTCTGCTCTTTTAAACTCTGCCTTTTTTGAAATTTGAGTTTTATTACCTCTCATTATGGCTGTTAGAATTCTTTAAAATCTTATAGAAAATACTTTTAAAGTTGTAACAGTTTTTAAAATTCGGGTATTAATTATTCAGCTGGGAGGAGGTGGAATCTCGTGTCTACTCTCTACACCATCTTGCCACGACACCAGCAATTATGTTTTCTCAAATATTTATTTATTCTACTTATTGGATCACAGTTAGTATGAACAATTAAATTTATTTTGTTACAGACCTAAGACCTCTGCTCAGCAGAGTTGAGCACTGGAGCAGCATTGCATAAGACTCAGTTGCAAACGATGATTAAGCTTTTGTAGGTGTTGGTGAGACATATAGCCTTCAATCTGATGTGTGTCATCTGGGATGTTCCAGGATATTGAAAAAATAGTCTTGATGATCTTGAAAGTATTGTTTGTAGGAGTGGTTCAATCCTATTTCAGAAAGTAATTGTGAAGTGTGTCATGATGTGAAGGTGGCTACCTCAGTGCATCATGCAGAGGGAATAATGGGAGGAAAGTTTTAAGTGCTAATAAATGCACTATGAGAGTTTTTGACACATCATCCTCACTTTCTGAATAGCCAATGTCAATCTGTGGATTAGTGACTCAGTAATTCTTTTGAAACTTTCAAGCCTCTGTGTGGCTGATGAGGACTCTCAGTAAGACTAGCCTCTCCTTCTCTTTTCAACATTGATTGCTGCAATATCCCTGCTGAATTCTGATTGAGAAACAAGATTTACTTCTCTATTTTCTCCAATTATTTAAGACTTTAATCAGGTCATAAAGGGCAACTGATGATCCTTTTAGAATTTCTTGTTAAGTTTTCTCCTGATTTCATTAAAGCAATCCATGTTACCCATGCTTCTTGCCGATGATGTTGTTTTCTGCTGGGCTCATTTTCTCTCTGTCCTGATTTAGTATGGATAAAGCCCAGGCATCCCTGGAATAGAATTGTCAGTAATATATTGAAAACAAGATATTCATAATTAATTGAATCAGTGGTGTATTTTTAGAATATAGAACAGTGTAGCACAGCAACAGGCTCTTCACCCCACGATGCCTACTCCGAACATGATGGCCAAATTAAACTAAGACTCAGCTGTATGCACATGATAAATATCCCTCTGCTCCCTGAATATTCACATCTCTCAAGTTGAGACACATGCTGATACGTTGGACATTTCAATGAGAGTTGAGCATGCAGTCAACCATGTACTTTAATGTTCTACATTGAGATGTTTTTTTCAATTATGTTTTAAAAAGCAATTGATACCACTTCTAATTATCAAAACACACACATGTTACGCAACCCACAACAAACACTCTGTTACTGCAATGTTTATCATTGCTTTTCTCCCATGATAAAGATGGGATGAAAGCCTCCGTGAAGAGATGGAACATTTCCATTTTGGTCCATGGCTACTCCAAGAATTCAGGGCAGTCTTGAAGGTTTTGAGCCAATGCAGTGGGAATGTAAGCAGAGGAAGGAGTGGCCTACACTGGTGCTGCCTTGTCGGTCACCTCCTGTACTGTCTGCACAAGAGCCTTCAATTCCTACCTATGAGCCCACAAAGCCAGTGAGAGGCACTGAGTCATCTGTAATCCTAGAAGAAGAAGAAAAGTATATCAGCCACAAATGTGCTGCAATTTCTCATCTATGCTACTCCATTGACCCAAGACATAGTAGGGCAATGGATGGAAGGAAGGCAAGGGTTCTCCTTTGTTTTGCGGTGTAACACACCATCTTAATTGAGCTTTCCGTCATCATCATTTGGTCCAAGTTGGCGACTTCCACCCAACAATATTATGAGAGAATCTGCATAGAAAGTCCACAATTCAAGAAATTATTCCATCATTACCATCATGAGACAGATTAGATCTGGGCAATAAACGTTAGTATTTCCAGGAAAGTTAGCATCACCAAAAAAGAATAAAACATTGTTATCTTACTTTTCTCATCAGAATGATATTTCCTGGCTTTCCCCTGACAAATACATTCCCCCAGATGCCCCCTCCCCACCCCCACATATATCAAGGTCAATTTTTCTGCAAGTCTCTACAGTCCTGTAGCTTATATCTTGGGTCTGCACAAAAATAAGAGTGAAGGGTCAAAGAGTTTACTCAAAAGGTCTTGCTTCTTATCAGAAGGTTCTGCATGAAAATGGGTATTGCTTCCCCTCCCAACGCACTCCCACAAAAGTAACTGCCGGAGAGGTTATTTTCAAATCTGCTGTTACTATAGTTACCAGTTATAACTATTTCTTGACAAGGATGAAGCAATTTGTATAAGCAGTATTGGTAATATATTTGATCCTCCCCATTAACCTCTCTTTGAATTGCAGTCATTGCTCAGAAGATCATTCGGTACATGGTACTTGTTTGGACTCTTTGACATCTCCCATTCTCTGTTTTTCCCTGTAACTCTGTAAATCTTCGCTATTCAATTAATTATCTAATTTTCCTTTGCAAGTTTATAATAAATCTTTTCCCACCATCTATTTTATTCCAAACCATAATGACTTTTTTTTTTCCCTCATTTTACCTTCGGTTTGTTTGACAATCTTAAATTGGCCACCTTTGTTACTGACTCTTTAGCTACAGGGCCTCATTCATTACTGCAATAAAATGGTTAATGATTCTAAACACCTCTCCCTACCTCCCCTCTAACCTTCTGGGTCTAAAGAGAATTACATCCAATGTTGCCATGTAACTGAAGGCTGTTCTGGTGAATGTGGCACAATCTCCAAGCCTATAATGTGTATAATTTCCCACTTTAGTCAGAGTCTAATCAATCGTTCATCAATATTTACAGTAACCTGGTGAAAAATACTGCAGGTACAGGAAATAGGAAACAAAAACAGAGGATGGAGAATGCATTCAGGGGTATGTGCTTAAGGAAACGGTAACGTGGGAGAATATCATGAGACGGAGAAGAGCTGGTGGTGGAGGAAGAGTGATTAGCAGGCACTCTGCACTCTGGAGGGAATGATGAAAGCAAAAGGAAGAACCAGCCTTTATCCTCAAGGACCCCCACTGTCACATTTGTGGCCCGAAATGTGAAGTTAATAAAACATTAAACACAAGTCTTATCAGGTAAACTTCTGAGTGTCTTTATTCTCCCGTTTCCTTTGTTCTCCTGCTTGTGTTCTTATCTCCCTCTCATACCACGTGACTTCCGGTATATCTCATACATATTCATTATCATGACATCCCTCCTTTAATCAGAAATAAACTTTACCTTCACTTACCAATATCCCTCGGAAACATACAAACATCGTAACTAATGGTAATACTATAACTCAACTACATAAAGTTTACTTCCTACAGCACTCATACATGCACTTTATGATATAAGATTAAATACTGTCCCAAAGTTCTTATTGAAACTATGGCACAAAGTCTTCGTATCGTTTGGGCACTTTCCGGTTTCGTTTCGGCCTGCCTGCGATATTGTCGTCGCTTCTCGGTTGTTCACTCTCGGCGTCGGAAATACTGCTCGCCACGGCTTCGCGTGTTTCTGGCGCTCTAGTCACTTCATCAGGAGTGCTGGTAACTGCCTCTGGAACATCATCAGGTCTCTCAGTTTCAGCATCTCGTATTGGCCTTTCAACCTCTTCGCTCGATGTATCTCTGGACTGGTACCTTTTTACACTTGATACATTTCTCTTATACAGGACTCCAGTCGGAGACTTGACTGTCACCATACTGCCACTTCTGGATACAACAGTATAGGGTTGATGGTAATAAGGTGTGTCTTAGCTTACCACCAGTTTCATGCCTCACTAGAACATTATCTCCTGGCATGATGTCTGAGTACTTGGCTCCACGTTTCGAATCTGTGTACAGCTTTGCTGCACCTTTCTTTTCAGCATCGTGGTCCCTCATCTCCTGGTCGTCTCGGATTTCCTTTATTTCTGGCATTTTGGTGCGGATTTTTCTCCCAAAAAATGCTTCTGCAGGACTTTTTCCAGTGGTTGCATGAGGCGTTGCTCAATAGACAGCCACATAAGATAGCAAGGGTTCTCACCAATTTTGTCCTTCTGCGTGTGCAATCCTCAATCGTTTTTCAATGGACTGATTTTGTCTCTCTACTTCTCCGTTGGCTTGCGGCCATTTCGGAGTTACTTTATGATGGTGGATACCTGTGGTCCTCATGTATTCCGCAAATGTCTGAAATAAATTGTGGACCATTGTCAGAGTATAATGTAACAGGTAATCCATATCTTGCGAATATCTCTGCTAACGCTTGTATTGTTTTTTCAGTGGTTGTGGACTTCAACACCACGTACTCATAGCATCTGCTGTAGTAATCTATCACTACCATAATTGATTCACCCGTCGGTAAAGGTCCAAGAAGATCAACAGCTACGTCGATCCATGGTCCTGTCGGAAGTTGCGTACTCCGGATCGGTTCTGGCGGATTACTCCTACTTGTGTTTTGACATCCGTGACAAGTTTTAACAAATTTCTCTGCGTCTTTATCACAACCTGGCCACCATACCTTGGTTCTGAGGTTTTGCTTGGTACCAACAATATCTAGGTGTCCTTCATGCGCTAAGGATACGATCTTCGGTCTCAATCTTTGCGGTATCACCAATCTGCAACCTCTTAATACACACTGTCCGATGCAACAAAGTTCGTCTCTAATGGGAATGTAAGCCTTGTGAGTACACTTGTCCCATTGTCCACTCTGTATGCATTCTCTTACTTCCATGAGTACTGGGTCACGTTCGGATTCTCTCTCAACTTCCTTCGTAGTCACAGCTTTCGGTGTCGCCTGAATAGCTACGAAGCATACAAAGCTCTTTGTTTCTGTTCCCAATTCTGACTTGGATTGTGGACCACCATCCTTCACCAATCTGGACAGCGGATCTGCAATGTTTGCTTTCCCTGCAATGTGGATTACTTTATATTTGTAGGGTTGTAGTCTGAGTACCCATCTCTCTATTCTGGCACATGGTTTGGATCTAGGTGCATAGATCACCTCTAATGGTTTATGATCTGTGATGAGTTCAAATTCAATGCCGTATAAATATGCATGGAACCTCTCACAGGCCCATACAAGTCCGAGTGGTTCTTTCTCTGTCTGAGAGTATCTTCTTTCCACATCTGATAACGATCTGCTGGCATAGGCAATGATTCTTGGTCCTCCATCATGCATCTGGACCAATACGGCTCCTAAACCAACCGGGCTGGCATCCGCTATGACTTTGGTTGATGCCGCCGGATCGTAATATCCAAGAGTTTTTGCATCTGTCAGGCTTTACTTCAGCGCTGTGAAAGCTTTCTTCTGCTCAGATCCAAAATGAAAAGGTACACCTTTCCTGGTTAGTTTCCTTAGTGGTTCTGCCACTGTAGCGAAATTAGGAATGAACTTTGCACAAAAATTGACCAATCCCAGGAAACTCCTCACCTCTGTTGCGTTCTGAGGTGCACGTGCCTCTGCAATAGCTTTCACCTTGGCCTCTGCAGGGTTTAGTCCTTCCCGTGTAAGTCTGTGTCCCATGAAGTCCATTTCTGACACACCAAACTGGCACTTGTTTCCATTCACGGTAAGGCCTGCCTCCTGTAGTCTAGATAGTACACGCCTCAACCGTTTGTCATGCTCTTCCTTCATTGGTGCATGGACTATGATGTCGTCAGAAATGTTGGCAACTCCAGGAATGCCTTGAATCACTCGATGGATTTCACACTGGTAGATCTCCGAAGCTGCATTAATTCCAAATGATAGTCTCTTGTAACGATACAATCCACAGTGAGTCACAAATGTAGTTACCTCTCGGGAACCTGGATCCAACTCTAATTGATAATAGCCCCATTTCAGATCAATTTTATGACAATACCTTGCTGGTAGTTAGTTCTTAAAGTATTTCCTCCACTGTTGGTATAGGATGTCGTTCTCTAATTATAGCTTCTTTGGCCATTCTCATGTCAACACATAGTCTTATGTCACCCTTTGGTTTGGGCACAATCACTACGGGACTGACCCATTGTGTCGAATGTTCCACCGGTTCAATAATGTCTTGTTCGATCAATTCTTTAATTTTGGCTTCGACTTTCCCACAAAGTCCAAACGGAGTTCGGCGCATTGGTTGTGCCTTGGGTTTGACCGTTTCATCTACCGCTAGCTTCAATTGTCGACCTTTCAGCTTTCCTACTCCTTGGAAGACTGCGGGGAATTCTTGCTTCATATCCTCGTATGACTGAATTGAATTGACACAAGCTCCAATATGAAGTATTGCCAGGTCTTGCGCTGTGCTTCTACTCAGCAATGGTTCTCCCCTCTCTTCTATGACCATAAACTCTGCTTCGGTGTACTTATCTCCAGCTTCAACAGTTGCAGTAAAACATCCAATGGTCTGCTGTGTATGGGTACAGTTTCTTGGAACACTTCTTTGAGGTACAGATGATCTTTTTCCTTTTCAACTTCTCCCATAAATGTCAATCAATCACATTACTGTCACTGCCTGAGTCTACAATGACCTGCAATGTCACTCCACCAATGATCACTGGGACCTTCTCATGAAGTACTTCTTTCAACGTAAATTGGTAACAACTCTGTTCCTCCTGGGTATCATCATCGTCACCGTCTATCTGGCGAATGGTATCTTTCTTTCCAGGATACTTTCCTTTCCCCCAGACTTTGCCTTTGGAAGTTGTACTCTTCCTCTTCTGGTCTGCATTGGACTTGCTTTTGCACTTCTTTGCAAAGTGGTCCTTACCTCCACACTTTCTGCAAACTTTGCCTTTGGCCGGGCAATATGGGTCTTTTCCAAAGTGATCTCGGTTTCCACATCGATAACACTCCATGTCCTGTGTCGACGTATATCTTGGCTGATTATGGCGATGTGAGAGCCTCTTAATTTGCTGGCTTGAGTTGTCTTTCAGGGTCATGGTATGAAATTGCCCTTCAACAGCCTCTAATGCAGCAGCAATGGTTAAAGCATCGGTGAGTTCCAACTCACTCCCTCTTTCCAGTAGACGTCTTCTGAGTTTATCTGATTTACAGTGCTGTACGACTTGATCCAATAATTGGTTGTCCAAATCAGCTGGCATGTAATTGCATCCAACAGCTAGCTGGCGTAGTCTCATCACGTACTGAGCAATTGTCTGGCCATCTTCTTGTCTCGTTCTCCGAAACAAATGGCGTTGAAATGTAGCATTCGGTGTCACTACATAGTGTGCATTTAATGCATCTACCGCTTTCCGGTACTCATCCAGTATTCAAAAGTGTCTTAAACGTTTCCCGAACTGAGGGTCCTGCAGTGAAAAGAAGTAACGCCATCCTCTGCGCTTTTTGTTCAACCGTACCGGTATCTAGAAATAGGCCACGACTGTCGGCGTAGGATTCAAATTCTTCCAGCCATGCCTTCCACTTTACACTTACAGTGCTTGCATCACCCGTCAGGTCAAAATGAGCAATTCCACCATGTGTTAGAAAGTCACAGTTTGCACTAGCCATGAGGAAATATTCCAGCCCCAAAAGTACAGAGTCACAGAGAAAATTCTTATCACCTTGAAGTTGTCTGTAATCCTCTGTAATCTTGTTTAGTCTTTAATTTTCTTCAAGCTTATCCCATCCTCGTCGCCAATGTCACATTTGTGACCCGAAATGTGAAGTTAATGAAACATTCAACACAAGTTTTATCAGGTAAACTTCTCTCAGTGGCTTTATTCTCCCATTTCCTTTGTTCTCCTGCTTGTGTTCTTATCTCCCTCTCATACCACGTGACTTCCGGTATATCTCATACATATTCATTATCATGACACCCACCACCCAGGCCATGCCCTCTTCACTCTGCTACCATCAGGGAAATGGAATGGGAGTCTGAAAGACGAGCACTCAGTGATACAAAGATGATTTCTTCCCCTCTGACATCAAATTCCTGAATGATCAATGAAGCATATACACTAGCTTAATTTGTCTTTTCCTTTTTTCCAATATTTTTATTTATTTGGCAAGGTGGTTTATATAAATATTTGCACGTGATGCTACCACAAAACAACAAATTTTGTGACATGACCATAACAATAAATTCTGATTCTGAATATCTGGTGGTGGAGCCTCATTGATCTTAATATAAATTATGGAGAACGATTCATTGAATGTGAAGGCTGGTGAGGTGAAAGGTGAGGATGTGGGGATCCTTGTTCTGGCTGAAATGATAGGTGAATTTCAGGAAACTGAATTTGGGTTTAAGAGCCCTCTGAAGTGGAAAGGAAGCTGTGGAAAAAGGAACATGGTGAATACAGTTATGTGAAAAATCAAAATAAGGTGGAGTTAGAGAAATTACAAGAATAAATTTGGGACCTCATGAGAAGCAGGCTGGGAGAAGGTTTAGTGATATGTCTGTGGGAGTTGGCGGACTTGCAATGGACATTTGGACAATGTTCACTGTTCATCACCCACTAATGTTGCCTGAACTGTTGACCTATTTTAGCATATTTTATTTTTGTCTATTGGAACATGAGGCCTGTATTTGTTCAGCCAAGGATCCTATTTCCCTCCAGTTCCGCAAATTAATAAGCAGCTCTTCCAATACTGTTGGTTTATTCTCATCAACTGTCCACTAACTCATTACCATATTACAGATCATTCATTGTTACTTCCTGAACTTTTCCCAGTCCATTTGATGAAACGTCTCACTACCAACGAAAGAATCTAACTACAGCCCCTTAACAAGCAATAGCATTGGCCCTAAGATCCGTGACTGACCAGAAACTTACCATATGTATATATATATAGATATATATATATCTATATAGATATATCTATATAGATATATATATCTATATAGATATATATATAATAGTTGATACCACATAAAAGTCTATCTCTTATTTTTGGCCCAAAAATCTGATATTTTCCATATATTGCGTGTATCACCCATCCAAGATCCCAATGCCCTGACCACATACTCTCACCTAGGCCCCAGCCACCTGCCCCTCCGAGCTCCCGATGCCTTGAATAATGCTTGACCTACCATGGTCAAAAGTAGTATTCATGTAATAGTCAACCCCCTAATTTTTACCCTAAAAATTGGTCCACAAAATTTGAAAATTACACACGTTTTACGGCAACTGGAGCAATCACTTGATGTATATCAGAAGGCCAGGCTGGTTATTCTGCAGTGAAAGATGCATTTCATGACTCCACAAACCCTTTCTGTGGTTGACAAGCCACAGTGTGATACAGTGCTGTTCACCTGTCTGGATAAAGTACATCGCTAGTACGACAACATCAGAGCAGTCTGTTTGATGGGCACCCAGTCCTTCACCATAAACATTCATTCCCTTTACCTCTTGTGCTCAATGGCTCCAAGGTCTGTCACCTGCAAAGTGCCCTTGGCAAGATGCCAAAGCTTCTCCTATAGCAGCTTCGAAACTAGTGTCCTATACCACAGAGTAAGGCATGAGCTGCAAGGACATGGAAGTGCCAGTCTCTAGACTGATGCCAAGTCACTTTATGTTGGAGTTGTTCACGGTCCAGATCTAAATTTTGGAAAGCCGTCATGTAATCTGTGGCAGTTTAAAAGGCATCCCACTGGCTTCACAAGGGAATTCTGGGATAGGTTATACATGTTGTCCCGATCCGCAAGGGTAATGACCTGGAAATAAACTCTTAAATTGCTGCAAACATTTTCAAAGGAATAAATATGCTGCCTTGTGAACAAATGTATTCCCCACACAGTTCCATACAAAAAGCCAAGTGCTTTCTTTTAAATTTAGATTTTATTGACTTTTGATTAGAATTTTTACAATTAAAAAAGGATAATTGAACATTTTGAATGGATTCATGAAATGCAGGTGCAGTTGGCAGCAACTGCTTCATCAGTAAATAGGTGCCAGAAATAATGGTCTGTGTCTTTGTGCTGGGAATTGATGACTTCCAGTGCCAGGTACATTTGTGCTGCTTTGGACTTAACCAGATTGAATTGATGCCCACTCTGTGCAAATGCCTGACTGATAAATTTGCCATATTCTTGAGCCTCGTCAGTAAACGTGTTTCTTTTGCAGAAGGACAGAAATGGTGTAACACGTGTTTGCATCATCTCAGCCGATAAAAGCATCTGTTCATCAGATCTGGAGGCATTGTAATGTTGGTTGACTTCTAACTGCCATAACTTGCAGAAGTATTTTCTGTGCTCTGCTGGTGAAGGCTAAGTGTCAGTCATTGAGTTTGCTGCTGTGTACTGATCCTTGGAAATGCATTTTTGTCAAATCTATTAGCAATGGATCCAAGGTTATATCTGCTGTAGTAAATAAGCAATTGTAAACGTCAACCAGTGAATGAGGAATGATAAATCATGCACAATTTGTGACACAAAAGACATTATTTGTCCTTTCATGGATAAACAGTTTGTGCAAGAAAAAAAGGTGTAATTTCATTAGTGCAGAGAGATCTTTTGGTGGTCCAAGAGTAGTTTATAATTCGGGCTATAGGTGTACTGGAAAGTTCAAGAGCTTGATAGCTATTGGACTAATAGGTGCTAGTTTTCAGAACCTTCTGCCTAAAGGATAGCAGCAACAAAATGCTGTGACCACGGTGATGGAGATCCTTTATGATGTTGGCTGCTTTCTTGAGATCGCCTCTTACATGGACATCCACAATGGACAGAAGGTTGGTGCCATGATAACCTTGGCTAGGCTTGCCACTTCCTGCAGCCATCTGCATTCCTGGTACAACAAGAAATCAGGAAAGCCAATTGTAGTCTGATATCTATAGCAATGAGAGCTGGGTTTAAGGGAAAGGTACCCGTGCAGCAGTTGTACAGGACTCTGATGACACCTGGCTGGCACAATATGTAAAACTTTGGTCTTTGTATGGAAGGAAACATAAATAGGTTCAAAGGAGGTTCAATGGGAGCTTGCTAGAATGATTTTTGAGATGAAATTATTGTCTTGTGAAATGAAGTTGAGTAGAAAGGGTTTATGGTCTCTGAAGTTTAGAAGAATAAATGATGATTGAGGAAAGACATGATGCTCTGTATGCAGCTTGAGAGGATGTGAATATAGGAGATGACCAGGAGAAATAGAACATAGTCTCAGCAAAGTAGGCCAGCATTTCAGACAGTTATAATGTGACCTCTGCACTCAGAGCATTGCAAATCTCTACAATTCTTCATCCCAAAGGTTTGTGATATTTGATTCTCACGTATATTGGAAAATGAGATAGACATAGTTTTGGACTTTAAGTGCATTCATGAACACGGGCATTACAATTGAGAGTAAATTTGATCTTATTGCATGATAAAGTCTCTCTCAGATGTCATCTGCCTATTTCTACTACAATTTTTTATTTATTTTCTTGTCACATGAACAGAGATGTTTCATTGAATTTCCATCAGCTCAAAAATCAGTACAGCAAATTTTTGATTAGAGATCAATTTCAAAGTTTGGTCTACTGGGAACAGAAAAGATTTTATGCAGTATAATATATAAAATGCACAAACACAAACTGCATCAGCATATGCCAGTATTTATATAGGTCGCAATGCTTTGAAACACAGAGTTTATTATTTCCAAACACATAGGTGCAGATAGCTTAATATCCAAATGCTGTAGTCTGAATTGCTCTAACCGAATAATATCTTGTCTGAAGTTAGAAGCACAGTGGTAATAAAATTTAAAAAATACTATAGACACTGAAAATCTGATATAAAAGCAGAAAATAATAGAAAAACTCAAGAGGTCAGGCAATGCAGTATCTACGAATAAGAAACAGTTAAGGTTTCAGGTCATAAACTCTTCCTCTTTCCCACAGTGATTATAAGCTAGTTTCAACAAAGTTTATTTTAAGGATATAAATAATGCTTTAAGAATGTGATTCTTAATTATCACACATCAATCCCTCTGGAATTGAAAATTTTCTGGTACACTGAGATTAATTCCTTCAGGTTTTAATTGTTGATGAAACTTTTTCAAAGAATAAAATTAAATTTTTTATCTTCCTTTTAATTGTTTGCCCTATCTTTGTTCATCATACTTTTCTTTTTATCTTTTTCTGTCCTGTTTTAACGTAATGTTACTCACTCTAATTTATACCTTTATTTTTTCATTCTTGTGTAATTAATTTGATGATTCTTAAATCTGTTTGGCCAGGTAGATACGCCATTACTTCTCTTGTCCCAGAAGTCCAGTTCTCTCATTGTGATATTATTGACTTTGATTGCAGCAGGAACAATATCATTACAATTTAACAGGCAAGAGGATGTCTAATCTATGATGCGTGCATGCTCTGAGCCTTAGAAAAGCTAATTATGTCTGACTGTAATAAATCTCCCACCTGAGTCCCTCCTTCTCCAGCGGTATTTTTATAAGGATGTAGCAGGCGCACTATTATGTGCAGTTTTTTTATATATTTGATGAGATTGAAGCATGTGGGAAAGGCCACTAGATACTTGGCAGTCTTCTATAATAATCTGCCCATCATGATCCATTGTTATCTTCTGTAACTTATGATGTTAAACATCATATTATGTATATAGAGTAAAATTCCTGTTATTCAGAATTCAAGCTACTGGCAAAAATAGAGTGTAAAATAAATAGGCAAAATTGCGAATATTTAAAGTTGGCACGCCTCACCATTAGTTGGCCAATACGTAATCTCAAGCAACTGGAAAATTAACTTAACCGGAATCTAGGTGCCAGAGACCAATGGTTTTACTGTATCTATATCTATCTGTATGTGTATACAGGCTGTCCCCCATTTAAAAATTAGTCCCCCATTTAAAAATTACCTAGATCTGTCTGTAATTCAGATTTGTATTTAAGTCGGAATAGGTACATACAGTCCTTATTTAGCTTCAGTTAGTCAAATATTTATCTTAGTATATAGTATATATTTTACCATTATATGCATATAAAACACTTCCCAATACACTAAAACATCTTAAACATATAATACAATGTATAATAATGCAGTACATAATTATAAAAGTAACTACATCCAGTCATAAGATCATGATTAAAAGTTAACACTCACAGGAAAAGATGGTGGAGAGATGGTTACTCTCTCACGATGCTGAGCGATGGCAGCACCCCCGACCCTGACCCCAACGGCCCTCCTTCTGATCCACATCTGGCTCCTTCGCTCGCACCATCCTCCCTACCTCTCTCTCACACGCTCACTCCCCCCTCCTGCTCACTTGCTCACTCCCTCCACCTCCCTCCCTCTCACTCCCTCCTTGCAGGGTGATGGCACATCGGACCAGAGTATCCTGCAGCATACTCTCTCGTTATACTGAGTGATAGCAGCATCACCCGAGAGTATCCTACAGCATAACCATGCTCAGACTGGAAATTCATGGCATTCTACATCTGGTCAGCTTCTGGGAATGTAAGGATGAGTTGTTTGTAAATTGGGCATTTTCATGCCAGGGACTACCTGTGTGTTTATGTATAAACACACACACACACACACACACACACACACACACACACACACACACACACACACACACACACACACCCCATGTCCATTTTTTATTTTTTCAGGAAATTTAATAGCCTTTTTCGTTTAATCTGGTTATGTATTCCGTTAATATTTATAGTCATATAGTTCAACATGGCCATCTCATATTCTGTTTACACCTCATTTCTGCTTCCTCACCACCACCATCCCCCTTTTCTCCATTTTCATCTCTCAGTTTTCTCTTTTTGAACTCAATGTATGACAACACTTTTAAAACATAAACTACTTCAACAACTCCCACATCTAAAATTCCCTTAATCCCAAATATCCCCCCCTCTCTGAGTTACCCCTTATCCCTTGCCGGGCAACCACAACTTCCCTCTCTATTTGGATTGCGAACCTGCTTGCAAGCGTCAACTGATTTCGCAGTGACTGTTATTCTCTCCCACCCAACCCCCTCCAGAAAAAACTTTTATCTTCACATATAACAAAGCTCACCCTCTTTTTTCCCCCTTACTTCCTTTCTTCCCTTTTCTTTCCCTTCTTTAGTTCTTACTTATACATTATTTTTACATCTTTATATGTATTTTGTCATCATTCTTCGTTCTTGTTCCATCTCTTCATCTCTCCTTCTGTCCTGCAGGCATCCTGCAAATTCTCGTGCTTCCTCTGGATCCGAGAACAATCTGTTTTGCTCCCCTGGGATAAATATTTTAAGCACAGCTGGATATCTTAACATAAATTTATAACCTTTTTTCCATCGGATCGATTTTGCTGCATTAAACTCCTTCCTCTTCTTTAAGAGTTCAAAACTTGTGTCTGGGTAAAAAAATATTTTTTGACCCTTGTATTCCAATGATTTATTGTCTTCTCTAATTTTATTCCTTGCCCTCTCTCTTGTCGTGTATCTTAGAAATGTTACTAAAACAGATCTTGTTTTTTTTTGCTGTGTCTGTGGTTTCGGAGCTAGTGTTCTGTATGCCCTTTCTTGTTCCATTCCTTCCTGTATTTCTGTCATTCCCAGGACCTTGGGATTCATTCTTTTATGAATTCCTTCATATCTCTGCCTTCTTCATCTTCCTTTAGGCCCACTATTTTTATGTTGTTTCGCCTACTATAGTTTTCCATTATATCCATCTTCTGAGCTAACAACTCTTGTGACTCTTTAACTTTTGTGTCATATTCTTCCAATTTTCTTCTTAAGTCATTCACTTCCATTTCTACAGCCATTTCTCGTTCTGCCACATTTTCTAATCTTTTCCCTATTTCTGTCATGACCAGCTCTATTCTACTCACTTTTTCTTCTGTACTTTTCATTTCACTAAATTCTAATGTCAACCATTCTTTTAATGCTCTCATTTGTTCTTGAAATTTTTAAAATCTATATACTGTCCATCTATTTTACCTTCTATTTCTCTGTGCAGAGCTTGGTCTTCTTCCTCTTCTGTGTCTGCACCTGTCTTTGTGTCTTCTACTTCTCTTCCTTGTATCTGTGTCTCTTCTGACTTTCTTGTTGAGTTGCTTGCCTCACTTTGCTGGGCTTCTTCTTGCTTGGCTTCTTGCAGTTGGACCTCTTCTTCTGGGCTAGTCATCTGTTGCGCCTCCTGTTGCTGTTCTTCTTTCCTATCACTCCCTTTCCTGTCGCTTTCCTCTTCTTCCAGCTGAGAGCTCTGGTGTCGGGCATCTCTCAGCTGGTGTACACACACACAGCACGAGGACTAGCGTTGTGCCCAATGAAAGTCAAAGAAGCCATTATGAGACTGAAAAACAAGAATAAAACAGTAAGAGAGATCACCCAAACCTTAGGATTACCAAAATCAACGGGTTTGAACATCAGTAAGAATAAAGAGTGTACTGGTAAGCTTAGTAAACATAAAGGGACTGGTATTCCAAGGAAGACCTCCACTGCTGTTGACAGAAGAATTCTCATCGTAATGAAGAAAAATTCCCAAAAGTATGTCCGACATTACTGAAACATTCTTTAGGAGGCAGGTGTTGGTTTGTCAATAACTACTGCCCATAGGAGACTTTTTTTTAAATTTTTTTATTTTTCACACCATAAATCGCGTTAGCCATGATATACACTTTTTCTTTTTCACACATATACAGTGACTTTTTTGCCCATAGGAGACTTCATGAACAGAAATACGGAGGCTACACTGCAAGATGAAAACCATGGCAAAGGTGGTATGCTTTGGATCTTGGGCAGTTAATTAACACCTCCACACTTTGCTCTTGCCATCACTCCGATACAGGTTAATCTTGGTCTCGCCTGTCCACAAGACCTTTTCCCAGAATTCTGCAAGCTCTTCTAAATACTTCTTTGCAAACTCTAATGTGGCTTGAACTTTGTTTTGGTGATCTTAATCATCTGTATCCCATCACCATCTGCAAATGGAGTGCAGGCCATAATCTGGATGAGTGGGAAATATGTAGCCAACTAAGGAGTGAAATGATAGTATTCTCATACAAATTTATTCTCACATCTTGCTTCTCTCACCCACAACCTCTTTCAATATAAAGGCTGTGGACGGTGTGTGGCATCTCTCGTTTCTCCCACTCCCATCCAACGCCACACTTCTACCTCTTGTGCTATTTTCACTCCAGATGAAGAGAAAAGTTGTAGATGTTGCTGTACTGGTTGGAAAATGGCAGTGAAACCCAACTGTTTTGCACACCATTCCTTTGCAATATGGATCTTTCTACTACCCATTCTCCCATCTTCTTCTCCCACAGGTTTATATCAGTCTATGTCCTTTCTGCTCAGTTTCTGTCACAGCAAGTGAAAGGCTTACAGATGCACCTGGACACAACTAGATTGTGCAGGTGTCCTGAAGTCTGAAGTGTTCTGTCAGCATGTGCCAAATCACTTTGTAGACTTTTGCAAATTGATCTGCTGAGAACTTGTTGTCATAGAAACAGATAGAATAAATCAACCAGTAACTAGCCAGAAAGTAGTCAATTATCCCTTTATGTGGTGCAGGTGGAGTGCCCTGATGCTATTGAACTGCTCCGTTAGGTTCTAAAGTGTTTGTGCTAACATCCAATCAGCATTGCGAGCTGATTAATATAACCTCCCTGCTCAACATCCTTCCAGATGATGTCACTGTACAAGGACTGAATGAAAATCTTCCCCAATATGTCATCCAGTGCATTTCACCCCAATCATAAAGTGGACATTGGTTTGGAGCAGGAAATGAACATTTGAAAACCGAAAATGGGCACTAAATACCAAATTGCTCTTAATCCGTCCTAATTATAGACAAGTCTGAAGTATCATTGACTTTAATGCAGCTCATGACAGTGATACAACTGTGTAGAGGAGGAACAACTGATCATTCTCAATTGTTCATTAGAACCTGGTGTCGAGCTCTGCATCAATGCCGGTAATATGATTTCCCTACCTTGAGTTCAACTTCAAAGTGATTATGGAGTATAATAATGCATAACTGTTATGTCATTTCCTGACATACTCACCACAAAGGCAGCTAAACACATTCAGGAAATATGAAATACAACATACAAATGTCTGTGCATGTTATAATGCACAAAGCTTTTGTATGCGTGGGTGTGGAGACAATATAACCTTGTAGAATTATTTTTTTTTCAGAACCCAGAAGATCATTATTTTCATTGTATCTGTAGTATTGAAAATAGAATTAATTCACAGCTATTAACTGTTGATCCATCACTGCAAAATACAATGATACGTAATACATGAAACATAAAAACAGGTAAAGACTTGCATCTATAAAATGCTCTGTCTCCTTCCCCTCAATATTACATCCTTGCACATCCATCTCTTCACAGCCCATTCCTCATTCTCTCCAGTCCTCACACCTTCCTCTTCTTCACATAGCTTTTATGCCTTCACATTGCTATTTATGAACAAACATTTCTGGTAATAACAACAAGGTTGAAATGACAAGGAAAATGAGGCCTGGGAAAACACTACTCATATGAATGTTGTAAAGCTTCATGGTTTAACAGTGCCCACATGGAAGAATTTTCTCGGAGGTCTTCCCATTCTACTCATGTGAGAGAGAGTGGTTTCAAGCTTCTGAAGATTTAGATGATGTCAACAAAGTGTGCCTTTTGCTCTTGCATTCTTTCATGTCTTCTGAACTTCCTGTTTGGAAGAATGGAGAGCTCCTTGCTCTCCATTATTCCATGCAGTGCCTGGAATTTATAACTAGATTTTGTTGTACATAGATTTAAAATGCATATCCAGTGAAGAATAATCCCGATGTAGGTTTATCTTTCTCTTTTGAACTACTTTCAGACCAGAACATTTCTCAATTGTGTGACAACCTGTGTAAAAGGTTTGATCAGTGTAGGTAAAGATTTGGGTACATTTATTTGCAGAGAAACAAATTTGTTCTCTCACATTAATGAGCTCATGCTGAGCTTCTTATTCCTCAACACCTTTGGTTTTTTTCTTGCCTGCAGGGTGAGGTTAACTGTAATGATGCAACTTCATGTTCCATTGGCAAAAGCGGGCATTCCATTGCACTGGTGCAGGAGGCCATGTGTCTGGGATGTAGCTTTCAGTTTTGTTTAAATTGCAGATTGAGTATCTGCTGTCAACTTCATCCAACTCCACCAATGAAAAATAAGTTGGTATCATTACTGTTCTATTCTTGAAGTGGCTGAAGTGAGGGAGGGATGATTAAGAAAGGACCATTGATAAAATTGTCTGATTCTATTGCAATTAACATGTATTTTTCCATGATGGCCACCCATTATGGAAACTAAATTCAAGACAAATTGAACCAAAGATCTTTTAGACTGAATTCTCCATGTAACCTTAATGACATGATTCCGGTATTGTGTTCATGTAACTAAAAGGCCAACAATGAGATGGGGGCATGTAACTGAAAGTGCACACTTAAATGACTGTTGTAGTGGAAGAGAGGAATTTCTGAAGGTCTCTCAAGAATTTTGACTGATTTTGATTAAAATCAGCACTGAAGGAGCAAAACAGAGAAAGGAATGTGAATGAAGCTGAAGTGGCAAAGCAGTGAAAACCCAGGGCGTGAGAATGGATTTTTTATTGGATGTGTTGAGAATAAGTAGCAGTGGAGATCAGAGAGTCTAGTGAGAGGAACAGTAAAAAAGAGTTGGTCTGAGATGGTATACATCTTGCACTGATACAGTTAAAGGATGTACCTGTGTTTTATTTGTACTGTAGCAATGATCTGACATTAATGCAGGGTATTCACAAAATCCACAATGAGACACGAGAAAATAAGCCAGAGGGTCATTCTTTTTCAGACTGTTTGCACAGCATGGCTATACTTAAAAATCTAGCAGCAGTTTTGGTTTGTAATTTCTTTCATTAAAGTATTATTGTTATCTGGCAATTCTGACATCATCCTATGTATGTTGAAATAAGTTAACTTCACATTCAGCAATACATCTCATTATCAGTTTATTTTCCTTCATAACATTAACGTGGTTGCTCAGGAAATGGGATCAAGCTATTGTCAGGAATATAAGAATATACCCCAGTCTTGACTATATTCAGGATGCCAGGGTTCTTGCCATGGTTTATCCCCAACAGCAGCCTGACAGAGGACTCTCTGATTTATGGGCTGTTCCCATGGATGAATAGAGTCAGACACCCAGAACTGCTGGAAGACTATCAACCCAGTGGTTTCATCTGAAACCTGTTGATCTTTCAGCACATGGAGATGTTGGTGCAAGACTGCTGCTGCCTGGCACATTCTAAGTTGCAGGTGGACGTGCTGAGGGACACACTGAGGCTTGGTGCAGCCAACGCAAGGGCACTCTGGGGAAAGACCACAGTCTTGAGTCCTTCCATTACTGGGCATTGAGGGGCTGAGATCGAGGGGAAGCCCACCAAAAACAGAGGGAGGAGTAATGAGAAGGTGCCACAGTGGTGACAATTGTGTAAATAGAAATTAATGTAACAATGTACAGTGATGGAAATGTATGGATACGAAACCAAGGGTGGGAAGAGACTTTGAATAGTTTTCCATTTGTAAATAATGCGAATTAAGTCTATTTTTTGGTTTTAAAAAAGTTATTTGAGGCCGCTTGGAGGCTTTTAACCTGCTTGGTGCTAATTTAGGAACTTCAAATGAAATTCACAAAAAAAAAAGAAACCAAGTGAGAAGGGGAAGTTAACAAGGTGAAAAAAAAATAGAGCAATGATTAAAACAGACAGCGAAGGGTTGAAGTACAGACAAATGTTCAAAATTTTCTGTACCAGAATGTTGGCAGTATTTGTAACAAGATCATTAAAATAATACGCAAGTACAGGCAAATAGGTGTAATTCAATGCCATTAGTTAAGTGTGACTGTAGGCAACTATAACAGGAACCTAAGTATTCTGGGGATAAATGACATTTTGGAAGGATGGGCTAAAAGGAGAAGTAGGTTATGAGATGGAAGTTGGTTGTGGTGAAGCATTATTGGCAAGTGAAGAGATCAGTGAAGTAGTGAGAAGTGAGTTTCAAACACAGAACAGCACGATACCAGATGATTTCACCCACTTTGTCTGTGTCAACTATGATGCAAGTTCAACTCATCCCATCAGCCTGCACACACTGCATCCTTCTGTTGCCTGCCAGTTCATGTGTCTGCCCAAATGCCTCTGAAACTTTGCCGTCATATCTTACCTGCTCTGACGGCTCATTCTGGCCACTACCACTCTCTATGTTATGACTCAGTCACTTGAAAGATGATGATACAAAACTAGAATTAATTTGGGTTGAGCTTAGAAATAACAAAGGGGAAAGAAAAACATCAGTGTAAATTATTTATGCACCACCCCAAAGGCATTTGAGGTGCATTTAACTGGGAGTCAGTCACAGCCCATAATCTGAACAAATCAAATTTGATGAAATGTGTTCACAAGAACAGAAGAATACAAGAAAATAGAAACAGGAGTAGATCATATAACCATTTACGGAGTGGCTATTCAAGTAATAACACAGAAATGCTGGTTTCATAGCATTCATAGGAGGTAAAGTTACACCAAAACCCCTGGCAACTGGCATCTACTGAGATTGCTAGATGCCAGATAAGCAAGTTTTCCGGTTGCTTGAGACTCACTCCTACAATGTCTAACTAATTCATCTGTACTAAGAATAAACAGTTTTAAAGTCAAAAATACAGTACCATACCTCATTTACACTGAAAAAAAATTCACTTACTTGAATATATAAACCTTAAAGCATTTTACTTTATTTTCACTCACATTCTTTGAAAATATTTCTGCAGGTACCTCCCCTTCCACAGAGCCACCCGGAAGACGAACAATAACATTATAGATAATTAATCCCCCTACCCCAAGTTTATAGATAATAATATACTAATAAAGGGTCTTACTAAGCAGGGGTAAGGAGTGACTTTAAGAGCATCACCCCAGAGGCAAACATCATCAACCAGCTCTTCCTCCTGGGCGATCCCATTTTATTTAAACACAACTTTATTCAAACAGCTGCTATGAGTAAACCACTACCAAGGCCCTCTGCTGGCTGAATATTTTCTCCCATCTTTGCCAAAAGGTTTATATGTTAATTTAGAGGACATTAACTTTTACAATTTTAAATGTTCTTTAAATTTGTATTCATTCTTAGATTTATTTATTTATCTATGTTCTGCGATTTAATTTTTAAAAAAATTTTGCCGGTTGCTGATTACTTGAATTCCAGAAAACAGGAGTTTTACTGTATATCGCTGACATTATAGGCCTGACCCCTTCCTCAAGGTGTAGTCTATTTAAGCCTTCCTGGCTATTCAATGTTATCATGGCTGGTCTATGCTGGCTTCATCTGTGCTTATGCACCATTTCCCATTCTCCTCTATTTCTTAATAGAGCTATTGTTTGTAGTGTTACCATAGTCACTATGATGTAATATGTCTTAATATCTGCGCAGACTAATGACGTGCATTATTCTTCAGGATTTAGAAGGCGTGAGCATGAAAAAATTTTCTTTGAATTTTCTGTTTCTCTTCAAATTTGTTTATCCATATAGTTATGAATCTCTTTAAATTTGAGCTTTTTTATAATGTTTTATATCTCTATCATTATACAGTAAATGCTTTGTTATTCATAGTTATGAAAGTCTTAATGCGAAGCTATGCAAAATGTTTATCCATTTTATCAATGAATTAAAGCTACATAAAGCAGCAGTCACAGAGTTTGATTTGTTGGATTAAAAGATCAAAATTCGGAATATCCTAGCTCATGCTTTTGGAAGATGATACTTTGAAATTAGGATATATTAGAATAAGAAAAGTGTTGTCTATATTTATCCATCTCCACATTAAATACTTCTCATGATCCAGCTTTCATAAACTGCCAGGCCAAAGAACTCTCGAGCTTCACCACTCTCTGATAGGAGAAATCTCTGTGTTGTTCACGTAAGATTCATAAAAGATACTTCCTAATCCAGATTGCAAACATCTTGTAGGTGCCTTCAAATAATTTCTTTCTGCAGCTCTAATCCTCAATCTCAGAGCTTCACCATCAGTTGGCCTTCAATGTGTTGGCAAAACACCAACAGAGCAGCTTGCAAACTAGAGTTGTGCAGCAATCTCCTGTCAACTCTGGGGAATACAGTAATGTTCAACATAAACTTTGCATTGAATTGCTTGTTTGAAGAAAACGGCAGATCAACTTGCTCAATAAAAGAAAGCTCCATTTAATGATCAGTGAAAGGCAATCACAAATAGGAAATACAACACAATTTCTAGTTTACTGCAGTGATATATACATAATAACACCCAAGAGTGAAGAAGCAAAGCAACATGACTTTTCAATACTCATTTAATGACCAAATATTGATTGCTGAATTGTTTAATGTAATATTAGAGACTTACTCCATAATTTATTTCACAAAATGGGATTGTTTTATCTTATTTTTCCTGTTGACTACATAATGATCATATTTTCTTTTGATTATTGTTAACTGCCTACTTGTTAAATGTAGTGCCTTTCTACATTCATAATTTCTACTGAATTGGCTCAGAAGTAATGTTTAATCAAGACTAAATAACCCCCTGGAATAATGTCCTGTGTCTTTAATTGTTCACTGTACTACTCATAAGTTAATTATTGGTTCTTTGTCTCAGGAAGAATTCTGCAATAAAACAATGTAAGTTGACTGTATAACAACTAAGGCAATTCGTTTTCTCCAGTGAAAAGCTCTATAACAGCTTTTTAAGCACAAGGGTATTATTTCTTTTGGCTTATAAAAATGTTCTTTCATTTGACTCTTGTAACTCTCCAGAGCTGCACCAATTTTTGAGAGCTGAATGTTCAATTTACAGTGGCAAGTGTATCACATGCAATTCCTAGTGAAATGTCTGTTGCCCTACTTGTGTATCATCTTTGGCATCACAAATCACAAGAGGTATGTACTGGCAAGAAAGCACATAGCAACTTGGTGAACAATAAGGCCAACAAATGATCTCGTCAACAAAATAGGATGAAGTATTAAGAAGCAATTTGGGGAGGGGCAGTGAAGGAAATTGAGTAAATTAGAGTCAAACCAAGTGAAATCAAAAGAGGGAAAGAAAAGCTGAATAAATCATAAATGGGGAAATAGGGACAAAAATCAGAAAAAAAAGTAAAATCCACAAAAACAATTTCTAACCTCTAGAAATAATGATGAAAGGTTTCCATTATTTCTTTTGTGGGTCTCGATATTATGGAACAACACTTTGTCTTTATATGAATCTTTATGCTGTTAATGCCATTGTTAAGTTTCTGAAGTGAGCTTATTTGGTAATTATTTGGTAGTAACATCTTCAAACTCACAAGAGGTTGTCATTGGTGTACAGATGTATACAGAGATTTTATAAGACTGTTGCTATAGCAATGGAATTCACCCTTCAATTTGTGGTGTTTTGGCACTGGTATAAAGTCACGACTGTACCACAAGATACAGGGAGTTTAGACATCTGTAAAACTGAGCATTTAAACATCCTATTATTGCTGCAAATTTTGGTAATGCTATGCTTCCGTCTCACAGTAATACACTTTTCATTTAACTCAGTATTACAAAAAAATGTTTCAAATATAACCTTATGTCTCCAATTTAAACTGAAATTATGTGGCACGTTTCCAATTTATAAGAAATAAACCTTCAATTTCTCCCAACACTTATATTAACACCATTCAACCTCTACTCTTAATCTGATGCAACCATTGTTAATTCTATTCAAAATTTGGACATGATTATAGTATCAGAAGCTTGTTATCAAAAGCTAACTCTTGCTTTTTTTCCCCCTAAGCCAAGTCAAAGATAAAGATGTTGCCACAGAGAGAGATTGAGAAATGAAGGAATAGAGCAGGTTAAATTGAAATGGCCTTCAATTGATTAATTCTGTCCTCGAGCTAAATCAAATCAGGATAAATCATATCATCTGTAAGATTACCTTTTCTCACATCTTGATATGCATTTTTTTGTGTTTGATTATTCCATAAATCAATGTACAATAGTGTACTTAACCAACATGGTTCATGAACATCCAAGAAATCTGAAAATGTGTAGTGAATATTTAAATATCAATTTCAACGCAGTCCAGTGAAATTTCATGGAATTATTGACTTCATGCATTCTAATATATTCATGTCCACATTTTTCTCTTTGATCAGCAATCAATATTTTAGCTAGGTCTGCACTCCAGTGAAGTACTGTGTGAATGTTAGAGGCACTATCTTTCATCTGACGTATTAGCCTATATTCCATTCAAGTGAGATATGATATCACAATTATTATTCAAAGAAGTTTATAGCTCTTCATATTGTATTAGATAACCCTTGTTTCTCAACTAAAATGACCAAAATAATTATCCTTTCATTATTACTTTGCTAATTGTCAGATGAAAATATGCTGCCGCCTTTCCTGATTGCACTCTGAATTGGTTGAAAGGTTCTTTGGCAGCAGAACAAGGCTTCCAAAAGCACAGAAACCTCCCTGGTAGCTGCCTGTCAGACTGGCTTCTGCGTTTCATTGTTCATTCCTTATGTGATGAATCGTGAACAATTTCTCTCTTCTGACAATTCTGGCCAGTAAATTGTAAATGCCAAAATGCAAAGAAATGTTGAAATTCCTGAATGAAGGCTTCATCTGAATATTGATGTAAGGACTCCAAATCAGTCTCACTTTACCTAATCATCTTTGTTGTTGACATTTGCCTAGAACAGCATCATTAACATCACCAGTGTGCAGTGAACTGGGATTCACCGGTAGAGTGTTGTGCCCACATATATGCTGGTTTCCCACCTAAAACCATAACCCTTCTGAAGACTGCTGTTGAATCCTGCTCTTAGTTATGAGCTAATAAAAGCGTTTGTTCTCCCTCCAGTCATGAAAGCTTTTATTCATGCTACAATTTTATTAGCTCATTCCCTAAACGATGCAAGCAATACTCAAGCCAAGTATACTACTGATAGACCTTCTGTCCCCTCACATGGCTGAGGAGTTCACATACTGGCTAGGCTGCTTCCAGGCCTACCTGAATGCGACCAGAGATGCCTTCCACTCCAATGAACTCAGGAAGTCACCGATCGTTTACAGGGTAGGAACGATGGCATATGCAGTCATCAGAAACTGCTCTATGTATGACACTGGTATCGAGGCATGAAGGCACGGTACCTGAAATCGCAGAATGAGGTCCTAGTGAGGCACTGGCTCGCTCTATGTCACCAGTGGCCAGGAGAGATCATTGACGACTACCTGTTGGATCTGTGGATGCTTGCCAAGAACAGATCTGGGAGACTTTAGTCGCAGGGGTCCGGTCGAGGTACACGAGGCAGCGACTACTTGAGTAAAATAAGAAGGACCTGGCTGGCCACCGCGAGTTGGCCAAATCGCTCGAACAGGCCAAGCTCGAGACCTTGCCCACCCAGATGAGGCCTTCAAAGGACCGGCTGCTCCTGCTACCACTACCTCTTCCCTAATGACTGCTGCTTCCTGTGCCAGGGAGTGCTTTTTTTATGGAAAGAGCCAGCATTCCTGATCTCATTGCCTGACAAAAGATTCCTTGTGTTCCAGCTGTGGCAAGAAAGGACATTGGGCGAGGGTTTGTCACGCGAGGGGAAGCCCAGGGAAGTCCACAGCCTAACCGCTCCCAGATCCAGTTCCAGCCCCAAGCTATCTGCCCTGAATTCACCCAAACCCACTTGCTGCATGACATGCTACCCTTGGAAATGGCGTGAAAAGGCTCGGCGACCATCTTGCCGTGACCCGAATTGAATTCAGCACCGTCATTGTCAGAGGAAAAAGGAGGCTGGCCGTCTTGCTATGCCACGAGGTCAACGGCATCTTACCTATGCAGGGCAACCCAGGATGATGGGGGCTACTCGAGTGAAGAACATGGAGTCTCCGGGAAGCTAGCATTGATGGTCCTGGATAGGACGGACCTCACCAGCTCAACAACTCTCTAGTGACAGTAAAAGTGTCGGACATTCCACTAGATGCCTAATTGACACAGGCTCAACTGAGAATTTCATACACTCATGAACTATGCAAAAATATAAATTGAAGATGTATCCTAATTACCGCATATTTCTTGCATTTCAATCACATTCTGTGCGTGTACAAAAGCATTGTGTGGAACATCAATCATTGGAGAGGGTGGGGGAATTGTATATTCTGGATGAACTGTGTGCTCTGGTGTTGTAAGACTTGCTGTGTCACCTTAAAAGCATGACCTTGGAGTTTTCTGGACCCCTCCCCCCCCCTCCTCCCCCCCACCCCCCCCCCCCCCCGTACCAGTTTGGAACAGAGAGCCCTTAAAATCAGAACCCATATGCAACCTCTCCATACTGAATATCGACCCTCTTCCCAAATCTGTCTGCAGACTGCAAGCACATTGTTACTAAAAGCAGAAGGTACATTTTAGTAGACTGAGAGTTCATAAAGTTGGAGACTCAGCATCTGCTGGAGGAGGGTCTCATTGAGCCTAGCTCCAGCCAGTGGAGAGCGCAAGTGGTAGTAGTTAAGGGGTAAAACAAGTCCAGGCTAATAGTTGATTATAGCTAACTATTCATCGGTACACGCTCCTGGATGCATACCCCCTCCCTCGTATTTTGGACATGGTGAATGATATCGTGCAGTATTGGGTCTATTCGACCATCAGCCTGAAAGCTGCCTATCACCAGCTGCCAATCTGTTCTGAGGACCATCCAATGATAATTAAAAGATTTATAACAAACATTTACATCAAACTGCAAGAGAAAGAGAACGAGGAAATAAGCTGTAAACCCAAACAAAAATGGGAACAAGATCTAACATCAAAGGTAAAGAATGAAACATGGGAAAAGCTATGCTCCGGAACTATGAGAAATTCAATAAACACGAGGTTACACATGATACAATATAATTGATTACATAGGCCCCAAAAGTTAAATAAATGGGACCCAACAGTATCAGACAGATGTTTTCACTGTAAGATGGAAACGGGAACAACAGTACATGCAATTTGCGCATGTGAGAAAGTGGAAAAGTTTTGGGAAGATCTAAACCTGGTATTAAATAAAATCACAAAAAGCAACTTACCAAAAAATCCAGAGATTTTTCTTCTAAGTAATATAAGAAGTAAAGAACTTGGACTCGATTTGGATGGAGCACAAAAATGATTTACTATGATAGCCTGAGCTGTAGCAAAAAAATGTATTATGTCAACCTGGAAATCAGAAGGTAGCCTGAGAATACAGCAATGGTACATAGAAATGAATAAATGTATTCCATTGGAAAAAAATAGCATATAATTTAAGAAATAACATCACAGTATTCGAACAAATTTGGGAACCGTACATGGAACACAACAGAGAAGTCCTACCGCAGACCTCCACCGCCTAAAATGACAGAAGGAGAAAAAGACGAAATGAACTGACCTAGTATGTAAAAGTAGAAGACACAAATTTCTTGTTTATTTTCACTGAGTGATAACATTGTTTAATGGGTTTAATATATCATATATGTTGAACGTTGAGTGAGTGGGGGGGGGGGTGGGTGAAGGAGGGAGGGAAGGGAGGGGGGAAAACTGGAGAAAATGACACTGTATATTCAAGAGGGAAATGTTTGTGTGTATTTTGGTCAGTATGGTTCATAGTGTGTTAAAAAAAATTTTTTTTAAATGGGCAAAATCAAGAATGACAAAATTGCTAGGTGAAGTATCGAACTTTCCACCTACAATTATGACATTGCCTATCAGCCAGGAGCCCTTAATGATCCTGCAAATGCCTTATCCAGAGGAAGCTGTGCCTCTGCACACACCGGCCAACAGCGGACTATGCATAATGAGCTCTCCCATTCATGGCTCATTTCGTCAAGGTGCGCAATCTGCCCTTACCTGTAGAAGAGGTCAGGGAAATTATCAGGTCTTGCCAGGTCTGCACAGAGTGCAAGCCACACTTCTATTGCCCTGCAAAAGTGCACCTGATCAAGACATCCAGGCCCTTCGAACGGCTCAGCGTCGATTTTAAGGGTCCTCTCCCCTCCACGAATGGAAACACCTTTTTCCTTTCTGTCATTGATGAGTATTCCCACTCCCCATTCACAATTCCATGCCCAGTTACATCTGCGTTATGAAGACGCTAGACTCCATTTTCACTCTTAGTATCCCAGCTATATCTATAGCGACCATGGCTCATCCTTCATGAGTGATGAGTTCCGTCAGTACCTGCTGGTGAGGGGCATTGCTTCCAGTGCAGGACTACCAGCTACAGCCCCCGGGGGAATGGGCAGGTTGAAAAGGAGAATGCCATGGTCTGGAAGGCTACCAAACTGGCCCTGAAGTCAGAAGGCCTTCCAGACTCATGCCGGCAGAATGTCCTCCCGATCACGCTCCACTCTATCCAGTCACTAATATGTACCGCGACCAATGCTACTCCTCATAAGCTTCTATTTACTTTTGAAAGAAGGTCGGCATTAGGAACTACACTCTCAATCTGGCTCACCACTCTTGATCCAGTCTTTCTTAAGAAACACATGAGGAGAAGCAAGACCGATCCCCTGGTGGAAAGGATGAAACTTCTCCATGCCAACCCCATGTACACCTATGTGGAGTACCTGGATGGCACAGAGGACACTGTCTCCATCAGGGACCTGGCACCCACCAGAACAGAGGGTCTGTTGCTTCAAGCCTGCAAGCCATGGAGCTCATTCTCACTGCCCCCAGTCAGGGCCTCAGGGGATCCAGTTCAGGAGTAAAGTGCACCCCCCTCCATCACCAAGCCAGACACCCAGCCTGCCTCTCCTCCATCTCAAGGGGACCAGGAGACCCAAGGAGTACAAGGCCCCCCAGTGCTAAAGTGCTCCACCAGACTCCCGGACTGCTTCAACTTGTAGATTTGTAAATAACTGTATTTTTATTACCACTTGTTCTGAACCCAAGTTCTCTGTCTTCATTCACAGACCCTAAATTCTACAGGAAAGGATGAGTGCAGTGAACTGGGATTCACTGGTGGAGTGTTATGCTGATCACTGGCTCCACCCCCATCTGTTTTCTGCCTCAACCCAAAACCCTTCTGAAGACTACTGTTGAACTCTATCCTAAGTTATGAACTAATAAAAGCGTTAGTTCTCCTTCTAGTCTTGAGAGCTTTTATTCACGCTAAATCGCGAAAACCTCAAGTGGCCTCAGTCACATTTCTTCGAGACTGGAATTCTCTACTGATAACCCACCCAGCACTAACTGCTGGAGGTGTGGTGATGGGGATCCTAGTTTTGGTCAGAAATCTTGAAATTGGTTTGGCAGGGAGTTGAGCAGCACTGTCTGTGATAAAAGGGGTGGCATTCTATGTTTCTGCTTTTCACATGATTGAAACCTGGTTCTTCTGTGAATGGATAGCAGCAGTAATGTGGTTGAAATTCTTTACAGTAACAGACTTTTGGTATCACATTAATATTCGTATCATTCAGGCAAGCCAGGTGCAAGGTAACAGAACTAGGATGCATGTATTTCTGCACCAAAAAGTCAATCCTTATTAGCGACTATCATCAACTTGCAAAGGTATAATTGCACAATTTTCATCAGTGGAACATTAGTCGTTATTATTGCTCACTGTCTTCCCTCTGCACTCTCAGTCTTGATGAAAGGTTTCAGCCTAAAGCATCGACAATTCTTTTTCTTGAACTGTAGCTGCTTAGTTCCGCTAAGTTCCTCAGCAGATTGTAGTGCTAACAAATTTTTCCCCATTTTCTACAGGAAAAGTTTTTTGTGCTTCTTCTAGTTGGTAAACACTGTGGCTAATGTTTAAATAGTTTGTTAAAGATGATGATAATCAAATAACAATCCTTATGATTGGATTACAACTGCAGCAATTTCATGACAGAACATAGCACTTCACTGGGAGCAAGATGATAAAACAGAGACAATGAATATTTCTTATTCATTTGGTCAAATTCCATTTATAATGGTTATGATCAACAGAAGAGGCTTTCAAACTGCTCCCCTAAACTCACATTTCACCTTAAGCAATCCCTATGCTATAAATGCTCTGTGATTAGTAAGGGATTGCTTAAGGTGGTATGTGAGTGGCAAGGGAAGGTTGAGAATCACTGCTCTAGACCCAATTGTTACTGAAATATTTTGCTTGAGAAAAATTGTCATTGACCCATTTCCTTTGGAGTTATGAAACTGCACACATAACCAGTCAATTAGGTACGAATACAACAGTGGTTTTCAAACTCCCAAACCACCTTAAGCAATCCCTTACTAATCACAGAGCATTTATGGCATTGGGATTGCTTAAGGTGGAATGTGCATTTAGAGGGCAGTTCGAAAACCACTGATCTACAGAATTCATTTTACATTGAGTTCTCATTAACAACGTTGTTGTAAGAGTCACTACTGCATGAAAGAATGAAATTGAAGTATGCTGTGCCTATTTCTGTATAGGTTTTGAGTAATTATACTTGAGAATACCAATGACACAGGGAATATTCTCTAGGAGGTGAGTGTGTCTGATGGTGCGGGTGACAAATTAATCAATGTCAACTCCATTAATATCCCTGAATATGCAAGCAATTGGGTCTTTTCAAAAGTACCGTAAGTTTATTAAATTAGCTCCTTTGCAGTGTTTGGCTTGGAACTTATTTAAAGTCATATTCAACACTTAAAGTTTGTTTAAGTTATATAAAATAGCAAATCACATGAATCAGGATAAAAAAGATCATCAAGTTAGTCAAAGGGATAATTGGACTATGCATGGAGAATGATGGTTGACGTGAGAGATTGGGCAACTCAATGCAAATATAGTGCAGGTTGGGTTTTAATTTGTGGACCAGAGGCTTGAGAAATGTGGCTACAACATTGATGATAGGGCCACAATACTCTTTATTGATGTAGTTTGTCCAAATAAATGTCATCTATACAGTAAAACTAGGCCAATTTATAATCCAACCTTCAACTTTCAGAGTACACCTTCATTCCGAAACATCAACGTTTCCTTTGGTGTTGGCATTATAAATTGATTTTGTTGCCCTTAATTTGTGATGCATTTTCTATTGCAACTTTTTGATTTTGTTTTCATTACTATTCCATCTCATGCCATTGCTTGGACTTTAATGCTCGCCCCAGGTCTCACCATCCCTAGCTGGGAGGAAGGCGTTCACTTAAAGATCTCTTGTCTAGTATTGGAGGGCGAGGAACTATAAGGCAGATGGAATTAGTTTAATTTGGCATGGTGGGGCAGACATCTTGGACCAAAGAGCCTGCTTTTATGAAAGTGTCCAGATGGATCACACTGCACATCAGTAAGGTGAGACCACAAAAGAGTAGCTCAAAGCAAGAGCATAGGCTTTTGAGTTGAAAGTGCTTAGAGCAGGAATAGCATATTCCTTGGTTAGATATAACAAACATCTCACACTTGTGATTTCAACTCATCAAAAGCTTGACAATCCAGGCACACTGGCACAGCTCTTAGAGCCGCAGCCTAACAGCTCCAGTAATGCAGGTTCAATCCTGATCTCCAGCGCTATGTCTGGACTTCGCATGTTTTTCACATAATCATATTAGTTTCACCTAGACGCTCCCAATTCCTCTCACATCCAAAGATAGGTTAGTAGGCTAATGGTCCACTGTAAATTGCCCCTTATGCGTAGATGAATGGTAGAATCTCAGGGGAATTAATGGGTATGTGGGAAGAATAAAACAGTTTAAGTCAGGGGTGGCCAAACTTACTTAACGTAAGAGCCTCATATTATAAACTTCAGATGTACTCTTACATGCACATTTTGTTACAATTTTTTAAATATTAAGAAATACATGTATGAAATAATATTTATATATGTATGTAGTTTTTTAACCGCTATTTCTATTAGTTTCAATAATCAAAATCCTAACTGATTTTCTGTGAATATCTCTGCCAAAGGAAGCAGTAGAGGCTGCTTCATTAAATATACTTTAGATACAGTAAGAGAGATTTTGGTATGGTAAGGTAATTAATGGTAATGGGGGGAAAGGTGCTCCTGGTTCCATGGCCAGATCAGCTGTGATTTCACTGAATGTGGGAGCAGGCTCGATGGGCCGGATGGACGACCCCTGCTCTTCTTTCTGATGTGTTCTCTTCGGGAACACTGCTGACACTGGTCTCTGAAGATACCTGCACCATTGCAACATCTACAGCCAAGTGCACAATGTGGGAAGTGACTTGATGCAAATCTTCCTCCTGTGGCAGGGTGATACTGGGGAGCACGCAGCTCTTCTCCTCCCTGTTCCACCCTCAGTTCCCATCTTCCCAGTCGCTCGTGGGATGGGGGGGAGCGGTAGCTGGGAGCGGAGGTGGGAGTATGGAGTGATCTAACCTCTCTGCTGCCTGGTGTCGGCCCTCCATCTGGCGGGGCCAGGGCTTGCCCATGGCCCATAATAGGACCTTCACTTCTACTGCCACCTCTAAATTTGTCCTGGCTTAGCACCTGTATGAGGTCCTCATTGGGGACATCTCCACCCTCTCATCCCAATCTCTGTCATCTTACTACCCTCCTGCCAGATTTCCTAGACAGGAACCCCATCTCTCATTCAAGCTCTCCTGGACTAATTTCAGCTTCCCAACCTCTGTGACTACTCCCTCAGCTTTGCTCGGCTCTCCTAAGGCACACCCCATGTTGGCAGGGCTCTGCTATGGTGTGGCCTGGCCCAAGTGAGGAGACCCAACTCATAAGAGCTGCTTGCTCTTTTCCTCTGGTGGGGCTGTACCTCCAGTGCCCATTCTCCCTTCCCTCTCCTTGTTATGCAGCCTAGGCTGGCTGTAGGGCTTGAGAGTGTACCAGGGTGGCTTCAGGAGTGCTGGTATCTCCTCAAGCCAACGTATTTACGTGAGCCACACATTACATGCCAAAGAACCACATGAGGCTTGCTAGCTGTGGTATGGCCACCCCTGGTGTAGGATTAAAAGGCCACTTAATTATCCATGCAGTCTCAGTGCGATGAAGGGCTTATTTCCATGCAGTTACCCTACATTTCATCAACACTGCCCCCTCCATTCCTGCATCTTCTCCTGTGGTTCACATCACATGACTAGAGCAGGCCCATTGTCCCTGCGACGACTTCCACCTTCCCCGACTTTAACCGCACAACATCTGGCCCTGCCAGTGACTGTCACAGCATGTGCCCCGAGCATCTGCACCAGCCCCCGCCCTCGCCGGCGCAACTCACTGAGAACTACAGCAACGTCACTTCTGGCTCACAGCGTGACGTCACTTCTGGCTGACTTAACGACATCACTGCTGCCGGCCGTGATGACGTCACTTCCCCTGGTGCAGTGGACACGGCTGGGGAAGGAGGCCAGCAACACAGCAGCCCCCCACATGCCTTCCGCCATCTTGGGCCAGGCAGTGCCTGACACAGAGGGCCCCCAACAACATTGAGAACAATATGGTCAACATGGGCGATGACCAGGCCACACTACCGATGCTCCCCACGCCTTCGGGTGCCATCAGCTGCTGTATGCCACACCCAGTGACCGACAGCAATGTGGTCAACACGGGCGATGACTAGGACACCCTACCGACGCTCCCCATGCCTCCGGAGGCCATCAGCTACCGCATGCTGCACCTCATGACCGATGTCAACTTGGTCAACATGGGCAATGACCAGGCCACCCTATTGACGTTCCCCATCCCTCCAGATAGTGACGACTCTGACTCTGAGATGGCCCTGGCCGCCACCACACTGACCAGCCCACGATCTCGGGCACTCGATGATGGACGTGCGAGTCAATGGGCAAGCAACAAAGTGCTTGTTGGACAGTGGCAGCACCGAGAGCTTAATTCACCCGAGCGTGGCCCACTCCCTAAGTATGGAGGTCCACCCCACCACCTGCTCGATTGCCCTCACTGCCAAGGATAAGACTGTTGGTACCCTTGGGCGCTGCTCGGTTGATATAATGGTGGGAGGGGAGACTTGCACAGGATTCAGGCTCCTGGTCATGTCCAAACTCTGTGCACCACTCCTCCTGGGCCTGGATTTCCAGTGCCACCTGCAGAGTGTCACCCTTGCCTTCAGGGGGCCCCAACCTCCACAGCAAGCCAACCTACCAGCCCCGGCCAACCTGCGACCTCTCCACACTGCGCATCACCCCACCAGTGCTCTTTCCACATCTTGTGCTAGGCTGCAAGCCAATCACTGCCAGAAGTAGGGGCTATTGCGCTGCAGACAGGGACTTCATCAAGGTGGAGGTGCAGTGACTCCTGGCGGAAGGCATTATAGAGCCTAGTAACAGTCCTTGGAGAGCCCAAGTCCTGGCGGTCAAAGGCAGAAGTAAGCCGAGGATGGTCAAGGATTACAGCCAGACCATTAATCGGTACACCCAGCTGGATGTCTACCACCTGCCGAGGATTGCCGACATGGTCAATGAGATAGCCCGCTACCGGGTTTTCTCCACGATGGACCTGAAGGCAGCGTATCACCAAATCCCTATCAACCCTAAGGACAAGCCCTACACCGCCTTTGAGGCGAACGGGCGCCTGTACCAGTTCCGCCGGGTTCCTTTTGGGGTCACAAACGGGTCTCCATCTTCCAGCGGGAGATGAATCGCATGGTAGACCGGCCCAAGCTGAAGGTGACGTTCCCGTATCTGGATAATGTCACACTCTGCAGCCGTGACCAGCAGGACTAACCTGGAAAAATTCCTCCAGACGGCCAGAGAGCTGAACCTCACTTACAAAAAGGAGAAGTGTGTGTTCAGCACCACCCACCTCGCCATCCTGGGGTACATCGTGGCCCATGGAGCAGTCGGCCCAGATATGGAAAGGATGTACCCATTAAGGGAGTTACCCCTCCCCCCACGCTAAAGGCCCTCCGTGGGTGCCTGGGCCTGTTCTCTTATTACTCGCAGTGGGTCCCTCGCTTCTTGGACAAGGTCCACCCACTGGCCCAAGACACAGCTTTTCCCCTCCCACCTGAGGCGCAGGCAGCCTTCACCCTCATCAGGCAAGACATCGCGGATGCCATGATGCAGGCATTGGATGAGGACTCCCCCTTCCAGGTGGAGACCTATGTTCTCCAGGACCCTCCATGGCTCCGAGATAGAGCACTCCGCCATTGAAAAGGAGGCCCAGGCAAATGTGGAAGCGGTCCCTCACTGGCGCCACTACCTAGCTGGCAGGAGATTCACGCTCCTCACAGACCAGCGAGCCTTGGCGTTCATGTTTAACACTACCCACAAGAGCAAGATCAAGAACAACAAGATCCTGCGCTGGAGAGTCAAGCTGGCTACGACATCCAGTACCACCCCAGGAAGTTTAATGACCCCCCTGATGCCCTCTCTTGCACCTGCGCGTCTATGCATGACAACAGCTTGTAGGCATTGCATGAGTCTCTCTGCCATCCAGGCGTCACCCGGTTGTACCATTTTGTTAAGTCCCGAAATCTGCCTTACACCATCAGGGACATCAGGGACATGACTGAGGCCTGTCGGGTCTGTGCGGAATGTAAATCCTGCTTCTTCCGACCCCCCTCCCCCCTCCCCAGGCCCATGTTGTAAAGGCTACTCGGCCTTTCCAGCGTCTTGGCATGGACTTCAAAGGGCCCCTGCCTTCCACAAACCGAAACGTCTTCTTCTTCACAGTAGTAAACGAGTACTCACGCTTCCCTTTCGCCATCCCTTGTCCAGACACCTCCACGGCCACTGTCATCAGGGCCTTGGGGCAGATTTTCACCATGTTTGGCTACCCCGCCTTCATCCACAGCGACCGGGGGTCTAGTTTCATGAGCGATGAACTGCGCCAGTACCTGACGGCAAGGGGCATCGCGACCAGTTGCACGATAAGCTATAACCCAAGAGGCAACGGACAAGTGGAACGCGAGAATGGGGTGGTCTGGAAGGCAGTCCTCCTGGCTCTCAGATCAAAAGTTGAGTACTGGCAGGACGCCCTGCCCGAGGCGCTCCATGCCATTCGGTCACTGCTGTGCACGGCTACCAATGTCTGTTCTCATTCCCAGGAGGTCAGTGACTGGAATATCACTCCCAGCATGGCTCACATCCCCGGAACCGGTGCTTCTGTGTAAGCATGTACGGACACACAAGGCCAAAGCCCTGGTAGAGCAGGTTTTCCTCCTTCATGCAAACCATAACTACCCTTACGTTAGGTTCGGCAGTGGCAGGGAGGACACCGTCTCAACAAGGGACCTGGCACCAGCAGGAACACCCACCACACCACACCACCCTCCAACCTAGGATGACGCTGATCGGGCATACCTCCCTGCCCTCAGGCAGCTATGGGGCATGCGGGGCCTCCTTGATTACCAGGGGCCTGCTTCAGCCTTAGGAGACGAACCCGCACCCCCACCCATCCAATACGACCCACATATGTTGACCCCGGTCCCCCTGGCCACCCCTCCGTGCGGCACCACATCAGCCACACACACCCCTACCGCTAGCCCCCCCACTTCCCCTCTGACCAGTGACCAGGAGCCAGTCCTACGATGGTCACAGAAACCCCGGCGGCTGCTGAATCGTCTCAACCTGTAAATATTATATGTACATAGTGGATGCGATTCTTTGTTACTGCCCCCCCCCCCCCGAGACAATTTTAAAGAAGGGGGTGAATGTGGTGGTATACCACCGGCCTACTGCAGGGGCCAACCTCTGTACCCGCAGGAGTGTAAGGGGACAGGACAACACCCAGCCAGCTGTCAATCAGTCGACCTGATTGGATCAAGTCCCACCTGGTCGGTTGTCAATCACCCTCCCAAGGCCTAACTCAGAGTTGCTGCAGCCATATCCAGCTTGGCTCTGTGGAAGTCTTTGTGGATTAAAGCCTGTTGTACAGTCTTTATCTTTGTGTGTTTCTTATTCTGGCTAACAGTGCACCACACTCATCAGCATCTTTGCCAGGTGATGATGAATTTAGGGTAGCACTCATTTTCATTCACACTGACCCATTTCCCCCTCTCCCACCATCAGTGTGTCTGCTGGGCTTTGTCATTTTCATTGCCACTGCATTGTGGGGCTGGACAGTATTCTTGCTGAGGTAGGGAGTAAGTTCCTGCGAACCCTATCAATTTTTTTACTCTTGCTTTTATCAACTCTCTGCCTTTCATTCAAGTTTATAATGAAAATGTAACTTTTTGCCATGTTGACAGTAGAGAATGATCTTCTTATGAAACTGTGCAACACATCAGTGCTAAATCAATGGGCAAACACAGCACTGCTGTCACAGCAGCCCCAATATATTTGTACAGAACTTGAAGTACATGAAGTGAGGAATGAAATAATATTTTTGTTAAGCCTTGAAGTCAGCAGCCAAGTGAAACACTAAAATACTCCTTGAAATAATGGAAACATTGATTTAAAAACTTTTTTTTTTAGCATGATCTTTAAAGTTGGAGAAATATGGAGAATATTAGGGAGTTCCAGTAACTGCAACTATTTGGATTGTAGCTACTGGAAAAAGGAAGGGATGCCCAAGATAGAGTATTGAATTAAGTCCAAATATTGCATCAGTGGGATTTGAGAGAAATGGTTGGCAATGGCCTTTCGCACAAAACCAGTGGTAACATGTCCATTTCCAATTGCTCTCCTTTTCCAATGACTTACCAGATTGAATTCAACTGACAACTCTTTCTTCTACTTCATACTTTCATCAGATATAGATTTGGACCCACAAGCAGCTTAATATATTGGAAGATCAATAGAAACTGGAGGTACAGTAGTGATGATAGGGTGATGGGTGGGCTTCATGTTGTGTGGTTTGTGATGGTTGGACTTTGTGTTGGATGGGTTTGTGATGGTAGGATGATGGGTGGACTTTGTGTTGGATGGGTTTGTGATGGTAGGATGATGGGTGGACTTTGTGTTGGATGGGTTTGTGATGGTAGGATGATGGGTGGACTTTGTGTTGGATGGGTTTGTGATGGTAGGATG
The DNA here is from genome assembly GCF_036971445.1 of Narcine bancroftii. NCBI lineage: Eukaryota > Metazoa > Chordata > Chondrichthyes > Torpediniformes > Narcinidae > Narcine > Narcine bancroftii. The sequence continues at coordinate 101,679,350 of NC_091476.1, read as the reverse complement.
ATGGGTGGACTTTGTGTTGGATGGGTTTGTAATGGTAGGGTGATGGATGGACTTTGTGTTGGATGGGTTTGTGATGGTAGGGTGATGGGTGGACTTTGTGTTGGATGGGTTTGTAATGGTAGGGTGATGGATGGACTTTGTGTTGGATGGGTTTGTGATGGTAGGATGATGGGTGGACTTTGTGTTGGATGGGTTTGTGATGGTAGGGTGATGGGTGGACTTTGTGTTGGATGGGTTTGTGATGGTAGGGTGATGGGTGGACATTGTGTGGGCAGTTTGTGTTGGTAGGGAGATGGATGGACTTTGTGTTGGATGTGTTTGTGATGGTAGGGTGATGGGTGGACTTTGTGTTGGATGTGTTTGTGATGGTAGTATGATGAGTGGGCTTTGTGTTGGGGAGGTTTGAAACAATGTGGTAAGGTTTCAATTCAAGCTACATGGAAATAACAAAGATTGAAAATAAAAGCTCACACTATCCAGTTTGCCTCAGTATTCCAGCAATATCATCACACTGTAAAGAATAGGTCAGCAGAACTAATGTTTAATAGCAGCTGCTCAGACATTTATTATCACAAGGGGAATTATTTTAGTTTTGGAGTCTGCCAAAGTCAGTAATTAAAAATTCAGACTAAGTTGCTGCAGGCATTGATACAGCTAAGGCGAGAATTGCTCTCTGAAATACAGTAAATTGTAAATTTAAATCTGTTCAGAAAAATGGCACCAGGGAAAATCATAAAGGAAGGCATTAGGCCACCTAACAGCTTCTACCTTCATTAACACTGGACGTTCCTGGTGTATTTGCATCTTGTGGTTGACAAAACTATTCTGAACATGCCAATAAATGCAATTGCACATAATGGTACAACCTCTCTTTGTGGGCACACTGTTACTGCATCCGCCACGGAAATAGTGCACAGACTTAGCCTGAATCAATGCCACAGCTTCAGAAGAAAGCTTTGGAAGAAAAGTTACTTGGCGAAATGACAGAGACAATTATAAGGAAGATGCATGTTGAAAGTCTGACCTAGCTCCATAATCTAATTCCCAACCCTTCACATTTGCTTATTTGGAGTAAGGAGGGGAGCAAGATATGACAGAGGGAGGAAAATACGAGCGTTTATGAAAGGTAAAACCAAAGGCAAATATAATGAAATATGATGTGATTTGATTTTGATCCAAACTTAGGCATTTCATGGTATTACCTTTGCTAAGTACACATCATCAATATTGGGGATGCCATCATTGATCAGAGACTGTATTGGAGCTGCCTCATAAGATGAAAGCAGAGGGAGTGGGACAAATGGAGTGAGAGGGAGAAGGAGGGAGAGAGAGTGAATGATATTTTTATATTTCAAGAGCTGATTACATTGATTTGTATTCAGCAGAAAAATATTTTTACAATAATTGTTTCCTTTGCAACCATGAAGCTCCTACTGAGCAGAAACCAAATTAACCAATTCAAATGCTCCTTACTGTATAGTTTTTGTTAAGGTTCTACTTGGACTCTGCCGCATAATGTGAATTTGCTGTAACTCTGACCCACTCTTATGTACTACTTATTCTAAGTCATAAACTATTAAATCATTACATAAAGCTGGCAGATGTTTGGAAAGGCCTTTCACCTCTTCCCTTTGCATCTTCTAGGGACATATACAGTCCTTTCAGAGCTGAAGCAGTGATCCAGCTGGATTCCCTCCAACCTAGTGTACCGAGTTTGATGCATGATCTCCTCTCAGTAGGACCTTCTCCTTTCAGTTAGAAATTTATTAAATGTAAACGATCCAACTGACTATGTTTTGGTCTTGCTTCTGGTTCAGATGGTGTCTTATTTAAATCCGAAGAGATAATCCCAGGAACAGTCCTTTTTTATAGAAATATTTACCAAGACTGTAGATCTGGAGTATGGAGTCGACATATTTGAAGTGAGTCTCTGACAATAATTTTCTCACCCATGATGAGGATTGCACCTGACAGTTTTACAATGCTGTGCTTCTATTGATTTTTACTGAATGCAGTGAATCATTCACACTTGTCAAACTCTCACTGATAATCATGATTTATGTTGAATGCACCCGAAATAGGTGATCTTCCAAAATAGGACCAACAGCAAAATTCAAATCAGCACCAGAACCCCATGTAACAGTTCAAAATGTTGACTAATGGTCAACCAATATTCCTCTCCTATTTCCTCATCTGACAAAGCTATAATTTTCTTTAAATTCCTAAATATGCCAATTAGCTGCATTCAAAATAATACAAATTGAAATAATTAAATAATTTGAAACAAACACAACAGTGTGCTGAGAGAATGTTCTGCCGAATGGGAGGCATCAAAAACTGGGGATAATATGTGCTCCATATAAAGAGGAAATAAGGTGGTATTTCTTCATTGAAGGTTATGAATGTTTGGAATTCTATCCAAAGAAGAATGTGGAGGCTAAATCATTGAATATTGTCAGGGCAGAGAGAGAGAGAGAGAGACAGGCATTTTGGACATTTGGGGAATCAAAGGATGTGGGAAACAAGAAACAAAGTGGAGCTGAGACTCCATCTCATTTAATGGGGAACAATCTTAAGAAGCCATCTGGCCTTATTTGGCTTTTTTAATGTTCTTGACTATTATTAATATGGCTTCTTTAAAACACATGGATAATTTCATTTTGTTCTTTAGCATTATCACCCAGAGCTTCGAACAAGATATTAGATTGAAAAACAAATCTGAGTACCCAATTAAATGCTAACCCCCTATTGAGTTTTTTATTATGTTTTTGCAGCTTTTCATTCTATCTCATTTGTGCTCTTTCTGCTTCCTCTATTTTAGTATAAGGCATGTCTTCTTCTTCACCACACTTTTGCAAATTTACATTCTTGGTCTCACTTCCTACAGCTGAATTTAATACTCCCCATGCCCCATTATAATGTATAGAGTATTCTCTTGGGTTGGCCCCCAGAGAATAAGTATCTCTGCGTCTCATTCACTCAGTTGGGCAGAAAGCATCAAGTAAGCACAGCTCTCTTTTGTGGCAATCTGTCTTCAACTGAATTTTGCCCATGATTTACATGTCACAAAAATCACATGATACAGGAGCAGAAGGAGACCAATCAGCCCGTTGAGTCTGATGCATCCTCAGGCCCACTTCCCGGCCTCCCCGTAACCCTCAAATAACTGTCAATTTCTGCCTTATATACACCCATTGGTCTTGCTTCCATATCCACCTGTGGCAACAAGTTCCACAGACTCATGGCTCTCTGGCTAACAAAATTTCTCTGCATCTGTAGCGGCCCATGGCCCGCTTCACAGGCTGACACAGCAAGCAGCCGTTGAACACGACAATTGGTAGACAGCATGTGGGATGAGATGCCCGCTCCTATTGGCTGCAGGAGTTGCGGTCAAATCAACCAATCACCGCCAGCAGACCACAGTGGGTCCAATCCGGCCCCGTGTACCTGGGACAACCAACCAGCAGCTGGCCTTGCTCAAGCTACACCCTGGTGGTGACACAGCTGGCTGCCTATAAAAGGCAGAGCTGCAGTCCAATAAAGCCAGTGTCAATTACACTCCCTTGGTGTGCGAGTCTTCTTTCAACCTTGAGCTATAACCATAGTGACCCCGCGACAGTGGGGATCCTGCCTGGTCCAAACGGCATTTTGGGCCCAATGATGGAGGAACAGCCTACATCAATGCTGTAATGTTGACGGTGTTGGGCTTCTGGACGTTGCAACTACTGGTGAGGTTCCAGCAGACCATGATGCAGTTCGCCATTCACCAGATCTCAGCAGACAACACGTGCTACTATCATGTGGTTAGCGTCTTTGATCAAGGCACCGGAACCCACATTATCAACTTCCTCCAGCAGCCCCCAGAGCAATGGAAGTATGTGACCATCAACGAGCTATTAACCTGCAGTTTCAGGGTCTCAAAGCACGAGCGTGCGGCCAGAATGCTGAACATTGACAGTTTGGAGGACAGGGCCCCTTCTGCCCTCAACGACATACACACTCTCAATGATCACTACACCTCTTGCCCATTGTTCCAGCAGATCTTCCTGGAGTGGCTGCCTGAAGAGATCCGGCTGCTCATCGCAGAGGAAGACTTCGACGACCCCAGGAGGGTGGCTGCCCGAGCAAACATGCTATGGCCAGCAAAGAGGGTCATCTGAGCTTCGCTCACACAGCTGACAGCATCTCGTCAGCAACACCTGGCCAGGAAGCCCACCAACTGACTGTCTTACCTACTATCCAACTGACCGACCGATGCACCCCACCGGTGAGCAATACTGTTTCTATCATTAATGGTGGGGTACTGAGGCCAGTTGATGGTGCTCCCCTTGCGTGTTCCAGGGAAATGCCAAGGCCAGCTGTCATTGATGGCTGTGATGACCGGCCAACTGCATAGCCTCCTCCACATGCAAGACTTCCTGTCAGGCCGACAAGTCTTGGTAGACACTGGGGCAGAGTACAGCCTAGAGGCTCGCAGCGGCAAGGTGGGCCGAGATCTTCGAGTAGCAAACGGCTCCAACATTCAGGCACTGGGCACCCGTACAATTCCCCTCCACTTTGGGGACGGACAATTCACTTGGAAGTTTATGGTGACGGCCCTACAATAACTGTTACTGGGTGCTGATTTCCTGTAAGCCAACTTGCTACAGGTGGACATTAAAGGGGTGTTGGCTGGTACACAGCCGGACATTTCAGACACTCCTGCTGCTGCCAAACAATGAATTCCCTCAAGTCTTAGTGGAATTCCCTTCCATCACTATGCTCGATTTCAACTCAGCGGAACCCAAACACGGGGTGAGACACCAAATTATTGCGGTGGGCCCTCCCCTCCACAACAGGGCATGGTGTCTCCCCCACCCCCACCAAGAAACTCAACCTGGCCAGAGAAGAGTTTTGAAAGATGGAGGAACTCGGCTTTGTGTGGTGCTCTGACAGCCCATGGGCCTCCCCTCTCCATTTGGTACCAAGGCAGCAGAAGGTTGGAGGCCGTACGGAGACTACTGCCACCTAATGAGGTCACCACACCTGACAGGTATCCCATGCCCATATCTAGGACTTTACCGCTAATCTGCAAGGGGCACGGATGTTCTCTAAGGTGGACCTCATCAGGGGTTATCATCAGAGCCTAGTCTACCCTGATGACATTCCCAAAACTGTCATCATAACCCCCTTTAGATTGTTTGAATCCTTCTGCATGCCATTTGGGCTGAAAAATGCAGCTTAGACTTTCCAGAGGTTGATGGACACACTGGGCCGGGATCTGCATTGTCTTCGTCTACCTTGATGATATTTTAATAGCCAGCCACACCCGTACTGAACAGTTAAAACTATTCTTCTCCAGGCTAAGTGAGTTTGGTTTAACCATCAATCCGGCCAAGTGCCAGTTTGGCTGAAAGACAATTGATTTCCTGGGCCATTGCATTAACCAACATGGGACCAGGCCATTACCCACCACGTTACTTCACCACTCCAACAACCATGAAGGGGCTACAAGAGTTTGCAGGTATGGTCAATTTTTGATAATTGCTTCATACTTGCAGCGGCTCCGCATCATGAGTCCTCTATTTCCCCTCATGGCAGGGCCCATTATAGACATTCAAAGGACATAGGAAGCGACTGAGGCCTTCCAAGCAACCAAAGTCACCCTAGCCAAAGCCACCATCCTTGTGCACCCGAGGACGGATGTCCTGACCGTCTTCATGGTAGACACCTCCAGCACAGTGGTTGGGGGTGTACTTGAGCAACTGGTTAATGGACAGTGGCAGCCACTGGCTTTTTTCAGTAAACATCTCAGGCCACCAGAGCTCAAGTACAGTGCCTTTGATAGGGAGCTGTTAGCGTTATACCTGGAAATTGGGAACTTCCATTACTTTCTGGAGGGCAGGAAGTTCAAAATTTACACAGACCGCAAACCACTGACCTTTGCTTTCAGCAAGCTGTCAGACCCATGGTCAACCAGGCAACAGCGGCACCTGTCATATATATCTGAATTTTTGACAAACATTGAACATATCACTGGCAAGTCCAATGTGGTAGCTGATGTCCTATCTCGTCCAGCTATCCTAGTGGTGCATGACCCCACCCCGGATATCGACTATCAGGCCATATCAGATGCACAGCAAGCAGAGCCTGACATACCGGCATACTGGCCCGCAAATAGAGGACATTCAGATCACACCAGGTAACCACACGCTGCTCTGAGACACCTCAACTGGTAAACCACGCCCTGTCTTTCCAGTCACATGGAGGAGGAGAGTTTTCAATTCGGTCCACAATTTGGCTTACCCCCGCTATCAGGAATACAGTTAGAATGGTGGCCTCCATAAAGACATCCAAGGTCCAGATCCACATTAAAGCCCATCTACAGCCTTTCAAACCAGCATGCCGCGGTTTCAGCCACATGCACATAGACATTGTGGGGCTCCTACCTATATCCAGAGGTGCATGATATCTATTGGCCATGGTCGACCAGATGACTAGATAGCCAGAGGTGGTGCCACTACCCAAAATCTCTATGGGACATGTGCACGAGCATTACTTAACACCTGGGTAGCATCTTTCAGGGTCCCAGAATACTTAACATCTGACATGGGGCCCCAAATCCAGCCTGTGGACCACCTTACTGGGTGACTCAACTCCACCACACCACAGCATACCACCCACAGGCCAACAAGTTGGTGGAGAGATTGCACAGGCACATGAAGACAACTCTGATGACCCAACCCACCAAACTGAATTGGGCCGATGAACTGCCTTGGGTCCTGCTAGGCATCTGCACCGGCCCAAAAGAGGATCTTGAGTCATTCTCTGCCAAGTTGGTCTATGGCGCACCCCTAGTCATTACCAGGAGAATTTGTGGCAGCTTCCAAAGTCTTGGGTGAGCTCCCGACAGCCACATTGTCTCGACTGCGCGAATGCCTGGCTCACGAGCCCAGTTAAGCCCAGATCTCACGGGCAAGCCAGATCCTTTGTCTCAAAGAACTTTGCAAACTGTCACTACAGTTTCATCCTACTCGGGGCCCACTGGCCACCTCTTCAATGGCCTTATGAAGGGCCATACTACATTGTCAGTCACAATGGCTCCACCTGCGTGTTAGACATTGGTGACAGGAAGGAGACCTTCACACTTGACTGGCTGAAACCAGCCCACATGGATGTTAACCAGCCAGTTACTCACCCGACCCACAGCGCAGGGGTCAGCTGCCAAAAGACAGTGTCCTGATCACTGATTCTGGTAGTAGTCATGTAGCAGCCCACAGCCCACTCCATGGGTGACACAGCAAGCAGCCGTCAAACTCGACAATTGGGTAGACAGCACGTGGGATGAGACACCCGCTCCCATAGGCTCAGGAATAGCGGTCGAATCGACCAATCACCCCCAGCGGATCTCAGGGGGTCCAGTCTGGGCCCCCACATCCGGGACATCCAATCAACAGCCGGTCTCACTTAAGCCACGCCCCAGTGGTGACACAGCCAGCTGCCTATAAAAGGCAGAGCTGCAGCCCAATAAAGCCAGTGTCAATTACACTCCCTTGGTGTGTGAGTCTTCTTTCATCCTCGACCTATAACCTACTATACCTTGAGCTATAACTGTAGCAACCCCACTACACATCTCTGTTTCAAACTGACACCCTTTTATCCTAAAGGTTTCATGGGTTCTTAAGATGGGAGAAACCCACCAAATCTTGGTGGCACTCTCCTCTTAGAAAAATTTTGCTCATTGTTGATTTTAAAGAGCAATGATTATTTTTGTCCAATGGCATTCTATTGTTTGAAAGCAACTGGTAAATATAATTTGACTTACAATGAATAAAAATATGATTTTAACAACCATCTAATTGCAATGCTACAAACTGCTCAAGGAAATGTTAGCCTGGCAGCTGAATAGGATTCAGTGTGTGGTCCAAATATATTCAGCAACAGGTAGTTGGGAGTTTGTTACAGGATGGTTACTCATACTGAGGCTGAGCACGCTGGCCACAGATGGCAGACTCTGTAATTGCTATGTTTTAGCATGTGTAGAAAATAGAAAAGTTTCCCTTTAAAATCCTTCAGATGACTGTTTTCCAGTACTTTTTTAGAAATTACTCTCAGCACCACTGACACTGAATTTCACCAGCAGATGTTTTTCTTTCCCTGAGCAGTCATGTGGTTTCTCACTTTGTGCATTCAGATTCTAATTCTGGCTCCTAACTACGGCAGATATAGAAATGAACCCTTAGTAATCCCAGAGTCATAAAAATGATGACACATTCTCATAAATAGAGTGAGTAAAATGATCGGTCATACCCATACGAATGTTCAAACTTTTGGGGAAGGTGGGCGTGGAGTCTTCGATCATCAGTTTAGCAAAGTTAATTTGCCTGTTCAAGTTGATAAATTAGTCTTCATCAGCTGGTGATTTTAAATTTTGTAGATATGGTTGTCTTCCTTTCACAGTTACCATTTGGGATTATTTCTTTTGCTGGTGAAAGCGAAGGATGATATTATTCAACGAGAACAGGTTTTTCTACCTTTTTTTTAAAAACCCTTTTTGCAACACAGGTGTGGCCAGCATTTATTGCTCACCGTTAATAATTCTTGAGTGGTAGATAGTGATCTCCCACCTTGAACCGTTGCAGGCCTTGAACCGCTGAATCTGCCACCTTGAACCATTGCAGGCCTTGTTAAAGTCCCAGGATGATGATGAAGGAATGGCAAAATATTTCCAACTCTCAACTCACCTCAACCAAATGTGGTCACAGAACATGCACCAGGCATCATTGGTGTGACTGGCTGAGACAGAGTGGGTGATCAGGTGTACTAGCATTCTGACCTCCAGCAAGTACCCAACTTTTGGCAATGTGATTCATGTCCAAATTCTGATCACAAGTTAAGTTTATTGAGGCCTAATCTGTATGTTGCATCTACAGACTCGAGTCCCTCCCTTGACATCACCATTACACTTCATTTTTCTGGTACAAGGATTGAGATCACTTTTGCAGCTTTAGCAGCCTTCCTGAAGGTTTATCTCAGATAGAGCTTTACAACGGTGTGGCTAGTGCTACCTCTGCCCTGCTTCAGTGACCCAAGTTTGTTCTTGACCGCGAGTGCTGTTTGTGTGGCGATACTATATTTTCCCTCTGATTGTGTGGGTTTCCCCAGGTGCTCTTGTTTTCTCCCACGTCACAAGGACGTGCTGCTTGATACGATAATTGGCTGCTATAAGTTGCACAGAGTGACGGGAGAATTAGGGGAGTTAGCAGGGGAGTTAGGTCAGAAAGAATGGAACTAATAGAATGTACTGAAAGCCAGTAATAACTCAATGGTGGGAATGGCCTCCTAATAACAAAATACTGGTCCTGCACTTACTGTTCCATTTCTAAAATTCATTCCCATTAGCTCATGCAAAGAACATTTATGATAATAAGCAGCAAATCTGTTTTCCTGAGAAATAAGTATTGGCAAGGATGCTGGGATGAAGAACCTCTGAAAAATTGCCAAAGGACATTTTGAGATGAAATTGCTTTTTATTAAAGCATCTGAAAAATCAAACCACTCTCGGTGTAGCATTCTCCCAGTCATGTACCAAGGTCTCAGGACAAACATTAAAGGTTGTGGTATGTATTTGTACCAATGAGTGGGCTAGCGGACTTGCAATGTAAGTTTATGGAGTTGGGAAAGAGGCTGACGAGCAGGATCTCCAACGTGGTACTCTCTGGTTCATTCCCAGTGCCATGAGCTGTGGAAGGTCAGAAGTGGAAGTAGACAAATGAATGGCTGAAAAGTTAGAGCAGGGGACAGAGCTTCAAATTCTTGGATCATTGGAGCCTTTTCTGGGGAAAGGGCATGTACAAGTGGGTTGGGTTGCACTTGAACTCAAGGGGAACTATTATCCTGTCAGGTTTGCTAATGCTGTTGGGAGGGGGTGGGGGAGGTATTTAAAATAGATTTGCAGGGGTTTGGGAACCAAAGTGAAGAACATAGGAAGAGCCAGTTGGCACACAAGTATGGACAGCTTGTAAGGAGTTTGTGTGGAAGGACAGGCTGACAGGGCAAAATTGCAGCCATTGGGACTAGTTGCAATGTAACAGAAACACTAAGGCAAAAAAAAAGAAACAATTACTGAGCTGAAGGCTTTGTACTTAAATGCACAGAGAATAAGAAATAAAGTGGATGACCTTCTAGTACAGCTACAGATGGACAGATATGATGTTGTGGCCACCATAGAGTCATGGCTAAAGGATAGATGTCATTGGGAACTGTTATTGTCCAAAGATACACAGTGTATCAATAGGCAGGGGGGTGGTGTGGCTCTGTTGGTAAGGAATAACATTAAATCATTAGAAAGAGATGACATTGGATCAAAAGAATCACTGTGAATTGAGTTAAGAATGGCAGTTATGTACATATCTCCAAAATTTAGCTGTGATGTGGACAACAAATTACAAAAGCAAATAGAAAAGATGCTTCAGAAGGAGGGCAATGTTATGGTAGTCATCAGGGATTTTAACATGAAAGTTGTGATAGTATGGGATCCTATCACTTCTGTATATATTTGTATATAGTGCTAATAATTGGCTGAGAGCCATAGCCACACCTACTGGCCAGGTCATAAAGGGCTGCACCTAACCAGATCCAGGTCTGTCTGGACTGGTCGACCTCGATGTACTACGCTCTAGTCTTTTGGTAATAAAACCTTTGGTTTGAATCTACAAGTCTTTGAGTCATTCGACATGCTAAAATCTTATTACCAAAAACTTTCAAAAGACTGGAGCGTAGTACATTGAGGTTAACCAGTCCAGACTGTGATCTTGCTGTCCTCTCAGAGCTCCACCCTTGCCGTCATGACGCTGCACCTAACCAGATCCAGGTCAATCTGGACTGGTGGACCTTGATGTACTACACTCCAGTCTTTTGGTAATAAAAGCCTTGGTTTGAATCTATAAGTCTTTTGAGTCATTTGACACACTACACAAGTAGATTGGGAAAACTGGGTTGTATAAGGCCTATGCATGACTTTTTAGATCAGCTTGTTGATGAGCCCATTAAAGGACCAGCTGTACTGAATTGGGTGCAGTGTAATGCGCCAGAGGTGATTAGACAGCAGTGGTTCTCAACCTTTTTCTTTCTACTCACGTATCACTTTAAGTAATCCATATGTCCTCAGTGCTCTGTGATTAGTAAGGGATTGCTTAAGGTGGTACGTGAGTGGAAAGAAAAAGGTTGAGAACTACTGACTTAGAGTAAAGGAACCATGAGGAGGCAGTGATTACAATATGATTGAGCTCATTTTGAGATTTAACAAAGAAAGTCAGATGTGTTGATATTTCAGTGGAGTAAAGGGAATTACAATGGCAGAAGAGAGGAACTGGCCAAAGTAGATTGGAAGGGAGCACTAGATGGGAAGATGGCAGAGAAGCAATGGATGGAGTATCTGCAAGAAATGAGGAAGGTGCAGGATGCATTCATACCAAAAAGGAGGAAATCTTGGAATGAAAAAAAATTTCAACTGTGGCTGACAAGGGAAGTCAAAGCCAACGTAAAAGCAAAAGAGAGGGCATAGAAGGAAGCAAAGGTTAGTGGGAAACATACTAGTATAGGTAGGGCATTGGCTGATTGGCAGAAAGCAGAGAGTCTGAATATAGGGATCATATTCTCATTGGCTACCATTGGTATATTAATGATTTAGATTATGGAATGAATGGCCTTGTGGCCAAATTTGCACATGATAGAAAGGTAGATGCAGGAGCAGGTTGTGTTGAAGCAACAGGGAAGTTGCAGAAGGACTTGGATAGATTAGGAAAATAGGCAGAGAAATGGCAAATAAAATACAACGCTAACATATCCTTGAGCAGTCAAAAATAAATGAGCAGTCTACTTTCTAAATAGGTAAAAATTGAAAATACCCAGATGCAAAGGGACCTGGAAATCATTGTGTAGGATAGGTTGAAGGTCAGCTTCAATGTTGAGTCAGTGGTGAAGAAGGCAAATGCAATGCTGGTAGTCATTTCAAGGGGAATAGAATACAAAATTAGGGATTTTAAGGATATATAAGGCATTAGTGAGAATTGCAAGCTGTATTTTAAGAAAGGATGTTCTGACATTGGAAAGGAGGAAGTTCACAAGGATGATTCTGGGAATGAAAATGTTATCAGATGAGGAGCGGTTGACAGCTCTTGGTATGTACTTGGAATTTAGGAGAATGAAGGGGGAATCTCATTGAAACATTTCAAATGTTGAAAGGTAATGACAGAGTAGATGTAGAAAGGTTGATTCCTGTGATGGGAAAATCTAGTACAAAAGGGCACAACTTAAGGATTGGAGGACATCCGCTTAGAACAGAGATGTGTAGGAATTTCTTCAGCCATAAGGTGGTGAATCTGTGGAAATTGATGGCACACACCCTTGAGGAGGCCAGGTTATTTGGTGTATTTAAGACAGAGATTTATAGGTTCTTGATCAACCAGGGCATCAAAGGTTATGGCAAGATGGCCAGGCAGTGGGGCTGAATGTGAAAATGGATTAGCTCCTAATTAAATGGTTGTGCAGACTCTTTGGGCTGAATGGTCTATTTCTGCTCCTATGTTTTAAGCTCTTATGGTTATTTTTCAAGTCTCTGGAGGGGTCTTGAATCCAGACTTTTCTGACTCAAGTTATATTGAATATCGTGACATTATTGTGAGCAGAAGATAGATACCAAATAAACTTACCATGGGAAGACACTTCAAATAGTGTTAATTCTAACTACAATTTGATAAATTTTAACTGACACGATAAATTTTCTTCATTTTCCTCACCCCTTAAGTCTAACATTTCCTTCTCTTTATTTCATTTTCTGTTTGTGAATTGATATCAAATTTACTCATTCATAAACACATCTTTTTTTGGGCATTGCACGAACAATTTTCCAATCCAATAAATGAAGGAGGCCCCCAGTTACAGTTCACAGAGGTCGATCAGTCCATGTTTCCCAGCTACAATGTTATGAGATTGCATTTTCAGTAACTCAGTACGTGCTTGCGAGAAACTAACAGCAGACACTGTTGCAAACCAAATTCTTTACCAGTGCCAATGAAAATTTCCAAATTCCTTACCAACTGAGTTTTCATCATTTTCTGTTTTAAAGCAAATTCTTTGCTCTTTTCTTTCATCTCTTCCTCAAAATTAATATGAATGCCTTGTGAATTTATAAAAATACTCAGTGTGCACAGATAACAATCTATCCATGTCAGTGAGATGAAGGAGATTATCAGTGACTTCACCCCGCCCACAACAATGGTTGCCAAGTGGAAAGAGTAGATAGCTTCAGGTTCTCGAGAACAAATATTCCCAATGACCATATCTGGACCGAGTATGTTGGCAAGATGGTGAAGTAAGTGCATCAACACCTTCATTTCCTTTGAAGACAAGCAGGTTTGGCATATCCCCCTTGTCCCTCAACCACTTCAACAGGTGCACTCATTGATGGCAAAAGGATGTGGCAAGTGGTGTGGAGGATGCTTGTTCAAGATGAGAAGAAGTGGCAGAAAGCAACTTGAACATAGTTTAGAACATTATGCAAACCTCCCTCCACTCCATAGACTCTGTCTACACCACCCACTGCCTAGGAAAAACAGCCAACAGACTGAACAATCCATCAAGCCCTGGCTCGCTCTCTTCTCCCTCCTCCCACTGGGGGAAAAGGTTCAAGCTTGTGAAATCATGCACCAACAAGCTTAAAGACAATTTCTTTACTGCAGCCACCAAGTTTATGAATGAACACCAGAACAATGTTTTCATGCTGTCCTTGCTTTTTATTTTTATGAAATCTTTTTATTTCATTGCAACTCTAAACTTTGTGATTGTGCCCTTACTCTTTTACTTTATATGGCTGTATGTATGTTAATATTAAAATGTTAGATTATTCACAGAAGAATCTTTGTCGCAGAACTAGTCATAACATGACAAATACACTTAAAAAAATCTTAGAAACAGGTTTAATGTTTCAGGTTGATAACATTGATTTGATCATATGAATATTTTCTGACACAAAAATTACTTCAGGGATGGTATCGCTGATTCTGGGCGAAAGAGGGGATGGGTTATAATCTAAAGTCATTTTTTAAGTGCTCAATACATAAATGGACAATTAAAATTGAGTGAACTAGACTAGCATCAAAGGCAGTGCTTGGAAATCATTATGATCTTGCTTTGCAACTAAAGGAGCTCTCTTTTTAAATTACATTTCATTATTTTGCATTGAATTTCTATCATATTGTGAAGAAATCCAGCCCCAGACCACAGCACACAAAACCTTTGACAAATGATAATTGCTCTATTGCACATGGAACCTGTCAAAAAGCAAGCACACACTTCAATGGATTAGATTTCACATAAACGTTTATCAATAATCTCTCTACCATTATTATTTACATTATTAATATTTAACTGGTTAATTTAAATGTGACCTACATTTAGCATTTTGAAAGAAGGAAAGTTATTTTTTCAGAGTTGTTTACTCACAATTTGTTACTTTGTTAATGAAGAAATGTCAGAAAAACTTGATCCAATACATTCATTCATTTGATTTTCTTAATACAGAATTTTGACTGTGTTACAGAAATTTGCCCTCACAGCATTTGCAAATTACTATCCAAAAATCTGAGACAGAGAATAAAATCTGCTCTCACATATTTTGTGAATTTGTATGAAGAAAGTAAGTATATGAACATAGGATTGATCTTTTTTTTGTAATTTGCCTTTCTTGTTGGATGTGCAGAGAACATGGTTTCACGTTACAGAAAATTGTGATGGCCCATTTTCTGGGAGTGGAACCTTACTGACATTTCAAATTTGAACTTACTGTTCAAATCAATTTAGCAATCTTCGTGCAGAAATTGTATTCAAGAAAGGTTAATGGTCCAGATGATATGCAGAAGTATTGGCATTTATCGTCATTTGGCGATATTTTTCCAATCACTGATTTTTGTATTTCTGCGTGAAATGCGGTTCTCTTGGATGATTCTCACAAAATATATATAGCATTAAAAAAGGTAACTGAAGATTTCAGTGATTCTTACTCTGGGGAAGCAGAGTGGACATGTGTGGCTGGGTAGAACCTGGTGTAGGAACTGCTTTCCACACAATTTAGTGGAGGGAGGTGGGGGGTGAGCAAGATATTAAGTTTCAAATTATTTGTTTGAATGTTTTTCCCAATTTTGTTGATTTTAGCTTTATCATCTTTTTAATGAAATTAACAATTTTTCTGCAACTGGACATAAATAACAGAAATTTTAAAAATCAATGGTGCAGGAAAATATGTGTTGCAATGATTTCTGTAATATCCCCTAAGGTTTTCTGTGCATTTCATGCACATCTCACAGAGGAGCTTAAGTTTAGACAGTGGCACCTAATCGTATACAAAGCATCAAAGCATTTCCCCAAGGTTTTCATGCAAGTCAGTCAAGGAGAGAACTTGCATGTTGCTTCCCAGGCCTGTTTTGGCATTATTTAAAGGGAACCCACTTGAGGGGACTCCCACAGAGTGATTCCAGCACTGGTCACCTGTCTCCTTTTGCATAATGGCCTCATCTGGCTCCCCCTCAGCCTCCTGCCCAGGACCACCTGTGGCCCCTGATCACCGGTCTCCTGCTTGACCTTCCCAAATTATGCTCCTTCTTACTTCCTACAGTTGAGAAGGAGAATGCTTCAAAAATATTCAGAAGCAGCCAATTCTTTTTTTCTTTTAGTTTTAGATTATTTTACAGCCTGGTAACAGGTCCTTCTGGCCCATGAGCCCACACCACCTAAATACACCCATGTGACTAATTAACTTACTAACTCCGTACATCTTTGGAATATGAGAGGAAACCAGAGCACCCAGAGGAAACCCCAGAGATGCACGGAGAACATACAAACTTCTTACAGAGAGCACTGGATTTGAACAGGGGTTGGTGTCACTGTAGCAGCGTTGTGCTAACCACTACACTAACCATGTTGCCATTTACAAGGACTGTTATAAAACTTGACTGTATGGAAATAAAAGCAAATATCATGAGTAATGTTAGTAACCTGACTAGGAAAAGCAGCTAGCTTTTGGATAATCGCAAACTTTGTTCAGTGGTCAGCACATCTGCATTTATTTCATAAACTTACAACATTCCCAAAATCTCTGGACTCCAGGACATTTTCTCACACTGTATCAGGACATTTTCTCACACTGTATGAGGACATTGAAAGCAGCAGAGAACCAGGAGTTACACGTCCAGTTTGTATTATCGTGAGTATCAGGGTCTGGAGATCTCATTCTTTAAAACCATAGAACCTGTTTTGGTAGTTATCAACAGCTGTAATAACATACAAAAGTTATTGCCACTACAGCATTTTGGTTCTGCAAAAGCTACACTCCAATGAACAGCAGTGATGCAAAGAGAATAAATGCTGCAAGCCTTGGTGCTTGACATACATAGAAAATTGGGAAAGCTGTAAGCTGCTAGCTGAAACAACATCATATGCTTTACAATATCAGCCAAGGTCAAAGATGTTCATTTGATTATTGTTTCTTGTGTAGATTCTTTGGCAGAACAAGAGAAATATGGCTTTGACACTTCTCCTGAACGAAATAATCAAAATGCCTTGTTTCTAAGCAGAGGACAATGGATTTGCTGAGTACAGCAAGCATTTCATGAATTAATTAGGGATAGCAGTAGCATTTTTTTCCAGAGTCGATGGCTTTGATAATATCTCAATAAAATTTCAATAAGGAGGTCACTAAGATGAAAAGTTTAATAATTGGAATCCGTATATGTGTCAAGCTTGTTATTTGAGGAAGACATTAAAAAGGGAAATTAAAATTCCAGTACGCAGTAAGTGTTTTAAAGAATATATTCAAACTTCAATGATTTTACTTTTAATTTGACCTTCCCCTTCCCATACACAAATGACTGCAGTGGTTTTCAAACTGCCCCTCCCCCAAACTTAAGTATTCCCTAAGCCATAGGTGGCATGTGAGTGGAAAGAAAAAAGTTTGAAAACCACTGTTTTAATTGTAACTTATTGACTCGTTAATGACTACGTTAAGAAAAACTATGCACGGTTTCATAACTCCAAAGGAAATGGGCCAATAACAATTTTTCTCAAGCAAAATATTTCAGGAACAATTGGGTCTAGAGCAGTGATTCTCAACCTTCCCTTCTCATGCACATACCACCTTAAATAATCCTTTACTAATCACAGAGCACTAAAGGCAAAGGGATTGGTTAAGGTAGAATGCGAGTTCAGGTGGGCAGTTTGAAAACCACTGAGGGGTTCAAAAAGCTGACTCATTGCCACTTCTCCAGAGCCATTAGGGATGGTCAGTTAAATGCAGGTGATGGAAAATGAAGTGAACCAAAATCATACACAAGCAAAATACTGCAGATGCTGGGTAAAAACCAGTATCAGGGCCAGCGGCATTTCACTTTAGATCGAATTGCCACGGAGGTCCATGAACAAGGTGGCAGCCCTCCCACTTGGCAGCCCAGAACACGAGGGGAAGCAACACCCTGGTGCAAGGCACGAGAGTAGGATACTACTCTCCCTCTCCCATCCTTGCCACCCTCCTTGCCTGCAAGAGGACCCTACTGGATATGTCCACAACAGTGAAGCAATGTAAGCAGCCAAAGGCCTCATGGGGCTCCTGGTAATGGGCGACTGGGAACCAGGTATCAAGACTTGCAGTCGTTAGGGTGGTGATGGCAGGCAGGGCTGATGGCTTCCTAATCATACTGGGGTTTGGCACCAGGGTCCATAGAGGGTGACATTAATGCCTCAAGCTCAAGTTTACTACTGGACCAAACAGGAGGCTGTGCAAATATAGAGGTCACAGGAGCACAGGAATTAGTACCATGAGAGAAGGTGGCAGGGTCCATGGAGTCTTCACATCCTGAAGGGACTATCTTTCATTTCTCGTTCCTGTCTTGATAGTGGCCCTGGTCTGGTGGGGCCTCTTTGTGTGCATTTACAGCATCAACAAAGGAAAACATGACAAATGATTAGGTTAGGTTTTGCAAAGCTAATAAGGAGATAATCTGTTAATATTTTAGGTCAAAACTTAATCAAGGGGATACAATGGCCAAGCAAACTGTCCTGAAGCACCCGATGATTTCCATGTAGTACAGACCTACCTGATGGCCGGCGCCCAGCCTGAAGTTTTGACTGAAGAATGTCCAAATAATTTACAAGGAGCAACAGAGGATAACAGAAGCCTCACGATGGAGGTCAAAATGCAACTCACTTCCAAACTGGAAAACATCAAAAAGTAAAAACGCAGAAATGCTGGAGGAACTAGCAGGTCTCGCAGCATTCATAGAAGGTAAAGATAGTAACTAATATTTCCACACAAAATCTTGGTCCTGAGCTGTTTTATGCTACACAGAAGCTGCTTGACCTGCTGAATAATTCCAGTGTTTACAGGTTAACTTTGTACTACCAAATCCAGATTTGAGCCTGCCCCGCAGTGCTTTCAGTGTGGAGTTTGCATGCTCCCCACTGTGAGCTTAATGGCTCCCTCAATGGTGAGGGAGCCATTCATCTCAATGGTATGTTCATGGTTAGATTAATAAGCCACAGCAAATTAACTCGTGTATGTAGGCAACTTGTGTCTGTGGGAAGTTGCTGGGAATAAAGAAAGAATAGAATGAGAGTAATGTTGGATTATGGTAATAGGTGGTTGGCAGTCTGTACAGACTCATTGGGCTGAAGGGCCTGTTTATATCCTGTATGACTATATGAGTTCAAATTAATGTAGATGCTGCTTCTGTACATGTAGAGTAAATCCCAGCAAGTAACAATAGTGTATCTGAGAAATGAGAAGGGAAGTCAATGAACTTCTGTGATGTACTGAATCAGAAAGTTCTACAGCACAATTACTGTTCATGCAGGAGTTGCAGGCTGCCAAAATCACATGGGGAATCAGTTTAGCCCCAAGGAAAAAGTTTATGAACAGAGGGCAGAATGATTGCAGGAAATCGAAGATGAAAGTCCTAATGGTGGAAAAGTGAAGTTCGAAAGATGAATTAAGGGAGTAAAATGAAGATTTCTAGAGAGGAATTACTGTTCATTTCATGAAAATCAAACAAAAGACAAATACATCCTTAACTATGTGAAAGAGATTCTAAAGACATAATAATTGCAAAGGAATTTATGGAGGAACTAGCAAAACTGCAAAATGGAAAAAGAACATTGGAATGAAAGCAAAAATCCAGAATATAAGAGCTCAGGGGGAAGTGGGGGCTTGCTGCAAAAGTTGCCATCGGTCATCAATGAGAAGTATCTTTCTACAAATGCCCAGAAACTTTGCAAAAAAAAAGAAAGGGAAAGGATGGCATAAATATTTATTAAAATGGTCCAAACACAGCAACAATTTTGGAAGCGTTCAAATGTTATTTTCAAAGACATTAAAGATTTATTGCAGTAAACCTGGTTGACTAAAAACCTATGTGAAGCTGCAACTGGTCTGGAACATTTAGGGGAGAAATGCACAATATACTGGCTTCAGAATTAATTACAAGTTGCAATTACAAGATTGTCAAACCTCAACTGTGTTAGACAATTGCAACAATGTATTCTCCTGCTATTACATTAAACCAATCACCTTTTCAATCTTGTTTGCCCACTGAGCCATAGTCACACAGCTTTGTTTTAATTTGTTATATGTGAAGCAACTTCATGGTAATTTTGAGGGATGTAATGCACTGATTCAAATTCACATCTTCCTTAATTGCATAAAGTATTAAAGTTGTTTAACTCCTTTTATGGAGTATTATTATTATGATCAAAAAGGAGAATAGAGTTTTTCCCAAGAGAATATTGAGAAAAGGAACCAATATTTGCAAAAAGCCCCACTGTTCCATAGTAACCAATATCAACAGTAAACAACATTGAGTATAAGACCCATGGGCAGAAAATCATATTAAGAGTTTAACCCGTTAAGAACCCAGAGGACCCCAAAACCCAGCAGCAATAGATATTCACCACGACAAATGGTTACTTGAACAAAATTTGCTTTTAATTATCTTTAAACATGAAAACAGAATCAAACTTTAACTTATCTCTATTTTTAACTTACTTAACTTAATCCAATTCTAAGTGCACGTGTATGTAATGTTACGGAGTCCAGAGAACCCCAAAATCCAGCAGCAGTAGATATGCGCCACAACATAGGGTTACTTAAACAAAAGTATTTTTTAATTATAATTGAACAAAAAAACAGAATTAAACTCTAATTTATTACTATCAACTTACTTAACCTACCTAACCTACTTAGTTCACCAGGCTTTGGTGCTCAAAAGGTAAATGGTTACAGCTCAGGAGGGTTTTTGTAGGTTTTGCAGAGAGAGAGAGAGATGTGTTGTTCCAGGATTTCCACAACTGAGGTATTTCCCTCAGTCACCTCAGTGTCTTGCTGATGAACCTTTCCCTATCAGGATTTTCCAGATGATAACCTCTTTCTTTCAGGTTACCACAGAGTTCCTTTCTGTTTCCCTTATTCCAAGAGAACCACAAGACAGCTAGTACTTTCAGCCATCCTCCACTCTAGAGGTTCTGTTTCAGTTCCAACAAGCTTCCTGCTTCAGTTTCAGCAAGCTTCTCTGTCTCACCCATACTGACTGAAACAACTTGCTTGACCCTTCTCTCTCTCTCTGACTCACAGTCAAAGACTGCCAGCTTGCTTGACTGACCCCCTGTGCTTGCAAAACCACAGGACCTTCTCCAGCAAACAGTAGAAGTCAGTCTTCTGGTTCATCTGTTGTTTTTAGGTAAATAAGAACCCATCAGTAACCTTTCTGTGAGCACTCTTCAAAAACCTTGCAAAAAGGTATCAGGAGATAGTATGTCTCTTGCTGTTGCTTTAAAGACAATAGTCCATTCATCCACAACTTCAGTTCAATTAACACCTATTTATGAAGTCTCCATAGGCATTCTTCACAATTTCTGCAAAGTCACTGTGGATATAAATTCTCCAGTACTTCAAATAAGATCTGTTTTCAAAGGGTATGTATGTAACATACTCTAACTTTTCCCAATTTATCTCCCAAAAATATTCTGTCACAAACCTTGTAAAGTATCAAGGTTCTTTGGATTAAACTGACAAGATGTGGCAAGTCAGTTGGTACCACAATACTGAGGAAGAACTTGGATGTTTCTTGTGAGAGGACAGTATTTCTAGAAAGGGAACTAATTTACTGGTTAGTTGTGCTGAGATGTGTGGATAAATAGACTATAGAAAGGGCTTGATGTCCAGGTGGGCAAACACTGTACTTACACATGCCTGAGTAACAGATTATGGGGAAAAATGTTATTTTTATTGTTTTATTTTTGTAATTATTTGTATGTTGAATTATTATTAATCAATTTTATGTTTCACTATTAAATAATTTCCATTTCTTTCATTATTTTAAATAATCATTAGTTTTTTAGAAGCACTTAGAAGTTTTGTCCATTTTGACACAGAATTTTGCCCTTGGCTTTGCTCCCTGTCAAAAAAAAGCAACTGGACAACATTTTTTTTTAGAATAAATTGGGGATTATGAAAGACCACATCAAGCTGAACACAGAGATAATTCCAGATTTGCTGTATCACATAGGAAGTTGGAGAAACATTAAGTTAACTTTTATTCAGTTTAGCATGTTTCATCACATAATGATGTGTTAGTTCAACTGATGTAAAAGTGTTTTGCCACTGATTTTCGTTTGTACTCAGCATCTGATCCCTCTCATGTTAGTGTCCAACAATAGTCGGCCAGCTTTGATGGATTCCAGTTGCTCTGATACTCCAAGGTTACCATGTCTTGGTGAAACCTTTCACCATGTTCATCACTGATGAACAGATGAACCAGAAGACTGACTTCCTGTGGTTTTGCAAGCACAGGGGGTCTATGACATATTGCACTTCATGGTTTTGTATGCTTGAAGTAGACTTAAAAATGATTGGAAATCACAAAAATAGTTAATATGAAAAAAATGGTATGTGATAGGAACATTTTAAGGTGATTTTTGTGATCCGCAGCAAAAAATCCATAAAACTCACCCAAAATTGTTCAGGAAGCAAAATCTTTGTTGTCCAGTGTTATCAATGAGATTCAGGAGCAGGGTCTCAACAGTACACTGGCTGAGGCCTGCTCCTTGATGATGCAACCTGATGCCTTGCTGGATACCTTTTTGATGTGGCACTTGAGTTTGTTGATGCCTCTGCTTCTGAGGGTAGGTTATACAGCAGGCACTGAGTTCTGAAATCGAGTTCCTTCACAATGAGCTGAAGTTGGGATGCATTTTCATTCACCTCCTCAGTTTAATGCTGGAGATAGCTAGTGTATATAGTGAGGCCCTATTTATTTAAGCTCTAAAGGTTGTCATACCGAAGAGTAATAGTGGGTACAAGCTCCCACTGCTGCACAAATGCTCTTCAAACAGCCTCTGACAACCATGTCTAGCTTCTGGGCTTCATGTGTGACATAGTGCTTATGCCTGTCAGAGTTGTTCTCACTACAGGAGAAGGGGCACAGGTGGGCCACTGGTGCCCTGAAACCAGTTGCTCAGGGCAGATGGAGGTTGTTGACCACAATGGTAACTCATCTAGGAGAGGGAAAACTCCGATTTCAAACCTCTGCTCCCTTATGGCTCTACCCGCTTAAACTCCAAGGAAAAATCCAGGAATGGTAATCCCGAAGACGACTGACTGATGTATTCAACACAGGCGCGGCAACTCATGCGATGCTGTTGGCACCAAACTGTATCAACTTTCGTATTTTCTTTGGATCTGTCGTTAGCATGGAGAGAGGGGTCCCTCTGCATGGGCAATAGATGCATTTCCATATAAACTCTGCCCTGGCTTATGCCCTGGAGAAGCCACTCCAGCTACTACCAGAGACGAAGTACCCACCACAACTGACAGAGGCTACAATTTATTTTAAATAGGGTTGTTTTGGATTTTAATTTTTTAAAAAAATTTGGTTATTTTAGTAACTAACTATGCTTAATTAATACATAATGCAGAACTCTCTGTCCATCATCTCCATGCCCATTTCTTCCACCATGTTTCTCCACCCCAGCAATTAAAGACCCCTTCTCCCACCTTGAGACTTTTTCCTCCTCTTGTTGACCTCATCCTGGCCACCTGTCTGCTCTGGATCTTTATATTTCCAATTGCTGCTGAGACATCAACTGTCTCAACTTCACCACTCCCCTCTCTTATTCAAATCTCGCCTCCTCTGAGTGATCAGCCCTCTACTTTCTCTGCACATATCTCTACCTTGCTGAGGCCACACAACAGTTTTTAGACACCTCTTATTTACCCTTTGAACAGGACCTCACCAAAAATCATCAATCTACCATCTCACATATCATTTTGAACCTCATCACTCCTGGTCATCATCCTACAGCCAGCAACCTCATTGTTTCCCATTTCTGCACTACCCATTTCTTCACTGCCCAATTATCCAGATAAACTCATTGCTTCAGATGCTCCTGGCCAAGTATCATCAGTATCAATAAGATGATACTGAACAAGTATCATCTTACTTTGACTCGATTTTAATCACCCCGTCCCGGTCGAGTCCGTCCCTACCTACATCTGCAGTACCTCTCATAGCCTCCAACTCCAATAACTTTCAAATCTCTGAACTTGACTTCTTCATTTTCATTATGGAAGTCAAATCTCTCTACACCTCCATCCCCATACAGAAGGTCTCAAAACCCTTCGCTTCTTTCATAACAACAGACTGAAACAGTTTCACTCCACTACTACCCTCCTCCACCTGGCAGAATTTGTTCTCACCCTCCATAACTTCTCCTCTGACTCATCCCACTTTCTCCAAGTCAAAGCGATAGCCAGGGGTACCTGCAAGGAACCCAGCTATGCCTGCCTTTTTGATGGTTTTGTGGAGAAATCCCTGCTGCAAACCTACAGAGGCGTCTCCTCAATTTTCCTCCACTACATTGGTGACTACATTGTGCTGCCTCGTGCACTATGATTGAAGCTCATCAACTTTATTCACTTTGCTGCTAACGTTTTCACCCCAACCTCAATATCACTTGGTCCATCTCCAGTGGCACTACCCCTCCCCCCTTTCTTGATCTCTCTGTCTCCATCTTGGGAGACAAACTTTCTATAGACATTTTCCACAAACCTTCCAACTCCTGCAATGACCCTTTTTCACACCCAGTCTGCTAAAAAGCATTATATTTCTTTCTCTCAATTCCTCCATTTATGTCAGATCTGCTCCCAAGATGAGGTCTTCCATTCCTGATTATCTGAGATGTGCTCCTGCTTCAAAAACTTGGCTTCTTCTTGACCACTTTCAACTTAACCCTTGCCCGCATCTCCTCCATTCCCCACACATCTATCCCTGGCCACCTCTACCCCAAAACACAACAAGAACAGGTTTCCCCTTGTCCTCACCTACCATCAACTTCCACATCCAACATATTACCCTCCACGATTTCTGTCACCTACAACATGATCCCACCACTAGACAAATCCTCCCCTCTCCACCTTCCATAGGAATTGCTCCCTCTGGGTCTCCCTCATCTACTCATCCCTTCCCACTAATCTCCCCCTTGACACCTTCCCTTGTCACTGAAAGAAGTGCCACACTTGTGCCCACACTTCCTCTCTCACCACCATTCAGGGCCTCAAACAATCCTTGCAAATGAAGTAACATTTCACTTGTGAATACTGCTTCTGGTGCTCCTGCTGTGGCCTTCTCTACATCGGAGAGATTGGAAGCAGACTGAAAGATCGCTTCACTGAGCATCTTCGCTCTTTTCACATCGATGACAGCAATCCCTGTGGCCAACCATTTCAACTCTGCGCTCCACTCCTGCATTAACCTGTCTGTCCATGGCATCATGCTCTGCCAAACCAGGGCCACCAGAAAGTTGGAGGAGCAACAACTCAAATTCAGTCTGGCACTCTCTAACAGGGTGGCATTAACCGACTTCTCCAGTTTCTGCTAGACCACTCCCAGTTCTCTCTCTCTTAGTCCTTTCCTCCAGCTCTCCACCCCTTTCCCTCTCCTTTCACAGAGCCAACCCCCCTCCCCCTGTTTGATCTTGTGCCCTCCCTCCATTTTCCCCTATTACATCTTGCCTGTGGGCCTGTGCTCTTCAATTTGCTCAACTATTCGGGCGCCAGCCTACATTTTGCTCATACTTTGATGAAGGGCTCAGACCTGAAACATTGATTATGTATCTTTATCTTTGTATATAAAGTTCACTGTTTGACTTGCTGAATTTCTCCAGCTTTGTTTTAATTTGTCTCCATGCATGTTTTGCACTGTTCTGCACCATGGACTGGAGTACGCTGTTTCGTTGGGTTGTATCAGTTCAATCAGTTGATAAATAAACTTGAATTTAAACTTTGAACTTGAGTTAATTTATACCTTGCTAACTGAAATTTGTTTTAGGCAGGTTGAATAAAAATCAATTATTCTTTAAACTTTTTATTTGCAAATGGCTGTGATCTTGAGGCATTTAAAAACCATGTCTGAGGACTTGACCGAGTTACGCTTCAACAGCACATCTGATGGTCTGATAGCAGATCTCAGCATCCACTTCCTCAGGTAGATTTGCCATTCATGAATGATGTCCACAACAAGAAGGTCTGGGGCAAGATGTAAGAGTTTAGGATTCCCTGATTCATTGAGATGGAAGTGTTTCCTATCATTGTGTTCAGCAGGTAAGAAAGTACTTCTGTTTTATTTTCTCGGAAAATATATTCAAAGCCATTCATTGATCTGGATAAAGTCAGGACAAAGTGCATCAGAAGGAACAGGCTTTACAGCTCACTCAAGTTTCCTTGCCACCTTGATTGGATGTGTCACTTCACTAAACAAATTTTTTCTCTGGCTTTATGGTGGCTATTTTAATAACAACCTCCAGCAAGAGTTGCTGAGGAACAAATTGCTGCTCTATATTTAGATGAAGGAAAGAATCTGCACAACAGCTATCTGAATATGGAAGAGGACAGGATATGGAAGTGGCCAATGGACGATTTGAAACTTTCCATGTTGGTTGATCCCACTGATGTGTTGAACAAAGCAGGAGGCAATTTCTTCCAATGTTTGCACCCATATTACACACTCCTAGATCTCAGGCATTGAGAGAAAAATTACATGAAGTAAATTTAAAAACATAAACCTAATGGTTCAGTTTTCAGGCTGGATTCCAATAGATTGCTAATGTCAGTATGGTTAATTAAGTGTGTCCCCACCAAACCATTCAAACTTTTCCCCAACCAGAAGCCCTGGATGAGCAATGAAATCTGAAATCCACTGAAAGGCAGATCACAGGCATTTTAGTATGGAGATCCAGATTAATACAGAAGGAGCAGGTTTGATCTACGAAAAGCTATCTCCTGGGAAAAGTGGAGATTCCGGATGAAAATGGAAACAACAAAGGACAGCTGTGGCAGGGCCTAAATGCCATAACCTGCTACAAAACCAAATCCAGTGCAATAGCAGGCAGGAAAGCTTCACTCCCAGAGGAACTCAATGCCTTCCACACCTGATTTGACCACAGTAACAGTGAAGAACCACCTCTCCACACACCCATGTCCCCTGATGATCCCATCCTATCCATATCTGAGGATGACGTGTGTCCTGCCTTCAAGAGAGTGAATCCAAATAAAGCATCTGATCCAGACAGAATACTTGGCCTAGTATTAAAAATCTGGGCTGCCCAACTTACCAATGTATCATAGTCTTACTCCAACATCTCACTCCAGAAGAGTATGGTACCCAACTGTTTCAAACAGGCATCAATCATACCGGTGCCCATGAAGAGTGTAGTAACCTGCCTTAATGACTATCAAACAGTAGCACTTACATCAACAGTGATGAAGTGTTTTTTGAAAGGCTGGTGTTGAAGCATATCAGCTCCTTTCTGAGTGGCAACATGGATACTTTCCAGTTTGCCTAGTTTAACAATGGATCCATGGCAGATACCATCTCACTGGCCCTACACAAAGCCCTGGAACACCTGGACAGCAAAGATGCATACATCAGGATGCTCTTTATCGACTGCATTTCAGCATTTAACACCATATCTCCTCAAACCTAATCAGCAAACTCCAAGACCTGGGAGTTAACACACCATTGTGTAATTGGATCATGGATTTCCTCACCTCCAGACCACAATCAGTGAGGATTGGTAAGAACATCTCCTCTATAATCTCCATCAGTACTGGAGCACTACAGGGCTGTGTTCTTTGCTCCTTGCTCTACTCACTTTACGTCTATGACTGTGTGACTCAGTATGACATATTCACATTTCAGATTTATTGAAAGAGTACACACGAGATTACATACAACCCTGAGATTCTTTTTCCTGCAGGTGTGGCAGAATTACACTTATTGGAAGAGCAAAAAAAAACTGAACACAATGTAGACATGTAAACAAATAAGAAAATGTAAACAACTAACTGTCCAATATAGAAAAGGAGAAAAAAAACTATAAAGTGCAAAAGTCCTTAAATGAGTCTCTGATTGAGTTTGTTGTTGAGGAGTCTGATGGTGGAGGGGTAGCAGCTCTTCCTGAACCTGGTGGGGTGAGACTGGTGGCACCGATACCTCTTTCCTGATAGTAGCAGCAAAAAATAGAATGTATGCTAGATGATGAGGATTCTTGATGATAGCTGCTGCTCTCCGATGGCAGCATTCCTGATAGTGGGAAGGAGTCTTCCTGGGCTGTGTCCACTACTTTTTGCAGGGCCTTCCACTTAGAGGTATTGGTCTCCCCATATACCAGACTGTGATGCAACTGGTCAGCACACTTTCCATCACACAACTGTAGAAATTTGCCAGGGTTTTCCATGTCATGCCCAACCTCCGCAAACTCCTGCAGAATTAGAGGTGCTAATGTGCCAATGGCAATACTTCATGAGGAGTTTGAGGAGATTTGGTATGTCAGAGTAGATTCTCTAAACCTTCCACAGGTGTACTGTGAAGACATTTTGGCTGGTTGCATCACTATCTGGTATGGAGGTGCCAAAATTCAGGACAAGAAAAAGCTCCAGAGGAATGTTAACTTGGTCTGCAACATCACGGGCACCAATCTTCACTTCATTGAGGACATCTACAAGAGGTGTTGTCTTAAGAAAGCAGTCTCTATCCTCAAGGTACACCATCACCCAGGCCAAGCCCTCAGCATTCAGCGACAGAGACAAATTCTTCCCCCACCCCCCTCCCTGCCATCAGATTCCTGAATGAACAATGAATCACACACATTGCCTTACTTTGTCTTTTTCTTTATATTGCTCTATTTTTTTACTTGTTTTGTAAGGTTCCTTATATAAATGTTTGCACTGTGATGGTGCCACAAAACAATAATTTTCGTGTCATGTTCATGACAGTAAATTCTGATTCTGAAGTCAGCAGACACTATGATTGTGGTGTAATGCACAAGAGCGCTGGAGAAACTCAGCAGGTAGGAACAATATCTGTAGGAAGTAAAGGGTAACCAGTGTTTCACGTCTTGATCAAGGGCACAGTCCCGAAATGTTGGTCACCCTCTACTTCCTCTAGATGTTGCATGATTTGCTGAGTCTCTCCAGCACTTTTGTGTATTGAACTCAGCTCTCTGTCTGTAGCTTTGGAGGTTTTGGCACTTCAAGTGCTTATTCTGAGCTTGAAAAGGATTTTGGACTCCATCATCCTTTCTAACTGTAAGTGCTATGAGAACATGAATAAACCTCAATTATCTTCCCTTACACTAGCAGCATATGACGAAGATGTGATCTTTAACCTGATATTTTTGCTATTTAGTAAATATTCAATATTTTTTAAGCAAGAGTTTATATAATCTGAACCACAGAAGAGTTGGAAATTGCTGGCGTTAGTTCTTTCAGTGCATTTGATCCTATTTCATTTTTGATATTTCCAAGTTTAGTCTTTATTTAAATAATATTCTATGAAATCTGACAGTAGCGTTGAAAATCACCCAATATTTTCAGAACTTAAATCCACATTATTTTGAAGAGTTGTAACATTGTCAAATGTACAATTGTTTTCCTTTCATTTTACCTCTTCAAAGGCCCTTTCATGTTTCTATCTAATTGTCACCTATTCTGTACACATGAGTAAAACTCATGCAATGAGTTCCAGCAATTACTTTTTTAATTTGTCTAATGGAAAATCCTCAATGAAGCTGTGCACTGTAGCTAATGAAGAATGATAACTGAGATGTTCTATTAGGTTCAGTGCCCAATAGATTAAGCTACTTATTGTTATACATTAGACCCTTACGAGAAAATGCAAAGAGTTGGACATCAAATTAGGATCTGCCACAATGCTTTCCACAGTTGAGGGCATTTAGAGAAATTAAGGAATGGTGTTAGGGTGGATGGTATTTGTTGCCAGTGAGTATTTGCCTGTCGAAAGATAGGAAGAACAAAGCCAGGAGACACATTGTGGATGTGCCACAACATTTGATGAGTGACTTGGCTCTACTCATTATAATAAATCATGCAAAGTTGATTACATGGAAACATATTTACTGCTTTAATTAGATTCCTATATCCTAGTCCAATTATAAAAATTTGGGAGGTTGATTATAAATTTAAGAATGATGAGCTGGCACATTCTGTTGCTTATGAGATTAATGAGCCAAAAGAGATATCACTAAAAGAGTTTACGTACTACAGTAGATTCAAAAGACTGTTAATAATTTAAATGTGGAGGGATTATGAGTTTATCTACTCAAGGAAGATGTTTAAGAGGAATTTCCTTTTATTTGACGATTAATATCTCAGAACTGGCACATGTGTGCACATTTCCTGTCCATGAGAGATATTTTCTATCTCTCAGCCTATGAGATAACAGTGACATTTTTCTGGCTACACATCATCAATGGATCTACCTGCGTTTGTGTTGCAAAACTCACCTGAGAAGTTTAGTGTTAATCAATTTCCACTCACTGCTGCACAGTCATTGGTGATATTACTCTCAGTCACAAGTTTCTATTCAATTGGGTATACCCAACATATTCAATGTTAGGGAACAATATTCAGAATATGGCAAGATGAGAATAATAAACCCACTTGAGAGCATTGTGGCAAAATGGCATTAAACCTATGGATAGGTTCAATTCAGTCATCTCTGCCAGAAACTCCTCTGCTCTGTTTTCTAGCAATACAACATTACCTTTTAATATTGTTTTTAAAAAGCTGCACAAAGAGGGGCCATATTGTAGCTCTCTTTTCAGATGTTCTTCCTTCACTGACACATTTCTCATATGAATAGTATCTTTCCCCAAGGCTCTGTCCTCCTGAAGAAGCCCTGAAAGAGTCACATTTCAACACAGGCTGTCTATCAGCCTTGAATTAGTTGATTAAAATCAGGTCTTTGCCAGGCATGTGTGTGCATGTCCCTAAGAAATGGTTGGCAGCATCTTGAAAGTTGTAGGTAATTAGGCAATGCCACTCTCGATATTTCTTGCTCTCTCTACTTTTATGATTGCCTGGCATGTGGCAATTGGGTTATTCCTGACCAATTGCTCAACATAATTGTTAATTAAGCCTTCACATATTGAAGTCAACATCTGCTTGTGTTGAGAACTGGCCTTCATCATAATCATTGCACCTCTTTCCACGGATGAAGCCAGCAGAAACTCCCTGGACATGCTTCAATGAATTTCCATTCTAAATCAATAACCTCATCAACTAAATCAGTGGGAGCCATTCTAATGGAGGTTGTAAAAAAGAGAAAATGTTTTATGGAGGCCTTTGTGCTCCTAAATGCCAGGAGAAAATAAAAAGGATAGGGTTTTGCAATTAAAATGACTGAGGCTAAAAGTGCTCACAGACATAACAGAGTAAATCAGCCAAAACCTGCTGTTGGAGGGCTATGACCCCCTCCCTGGGGTACCCTTGCAGGCCTTGACAATAGATGCATTGCTGAAATTAATTTGGCGCACTAAAGAGAGTTGTAAAAATTAGAAAATTTGAAAATAACAGGATTATGGGGATTGGAGCAAACAGCCTCTCTATCCCTGAATTGTATGGAAATTAGTCCCAAGAAAAAAGTAAATCATTAGGGATTGTAAAAACCTGTTTATATTTTTCTATGATTTTCTATCTGACCTTCAGTCTCATCTGTGTTTTCTATACCTTATTTTGCTTTTCATGCATTACTTTAATTGTGGGCATTTTTCTAGTCTTTTTTTTAGAACTTTCTCTACACATTTGTTTGGCATTAATTTAGCAATGACTGCTATCCTAACACTGTTGGCAACAATTGCATAAAGTGGCAGTATCACAATAGAACAGTTGAACTTCCACTGTTCTGAAACTAATGCTTTCCTAGGTTGCATGTTCTCGCAGCTGTCCTGTGAACTTTTGAAGCCTTTAGATGCCATGTGATCTGCTGTGTATTTCTAATGTTCTCTGTTTTTATTTTAGATATCTAGCATCTGCAGAATGGCGCTGTTCTCCTGAAGCATAGGCTGTACGTGAGAATCATTTTGCTTTTCAATTGAGAAATTATTTTTGGCCCATGGCTAACTGCACAGTGATTACACTATATGCTGGGAGCATTTCTGATAATGGAATAAAACAGACGATAGTGAATTGACAGCTCATTTTGCATCCCTGCTGGGTTTTATTTCCAGTGCAAATGATACATTACCTTATAACTGAGAATTAATTCACTATTGACAAATGATTCTGCGGTACAGGTAATCTTTACAGTTAGCTGAACAGAATAAATTATTGAGCATACTGGAAAAAGCAAGGCTTAAAGTTGGTTTCTTTTTGAAACAGCCTTTTGTCTCAATTAGTCTGACTGAGAAAACAGCATAAAATATATTTTACTGAACAGTAATAACTGAAGCAGTGTTTCCTAATGCTGCTGTGGTGATAACAATTGCTGGATGCTTTTAAGCTTTGGGCATTACTAAGTGTCATACATCATTTCTGGAAATTACTAAAAGGGGAATTATATCAGAATATTACATCCTATTTATTTTTCATTCATCCTCCCATTTTCTGCTTAATGTGTGGCATTTAGGAATTTATAGCAACATCAGACCTTGTTTCCACAATTGAAAATAAATATGCTTATTTGTCAACAGGCAAAGAGAAGAGGTGAAACAATCGGCTGGAGGAACACAGCAGCATCTGTGGGGGTGGGGTGGGGTTGGGGGAGAGGAATTGTCCATGTTTTGGGTCAAGATCTTTCATTAAGACAGCCGAGTTGTCACCTGAAACATGAACAATCCCTTCCCATTCCCCTGCACCCCTGATTCACCCCCAGATGCTGCTCACCCGACTAAGTTCCTCCAGCAGTTTGTATTTTGCTCCACTTTTCAGCATCTGCAGTCTCTGTACCTCCCAATATAGGGCATGTTTGGGACTGGGCAAAGTATGTTCACGCCAAGAAGGTTTCAAACATTGCCCAAACTTCCCTGCTGATCTTAAATTAAAGTCACTATTTCTAAGTTTGACAGACCAGTAAAACATGGGCTGCTTTAATGAACTCATTGTTACTGGTCAAAAATAGTAAAACCGCAGCAACATGGGTCATGTAGGGTAGTGAAAAGAAAGTGGATTCCTATTCTGTAGAGTGACCATTGGTGAAAACAGGAGTAGACATTAGCCAAAGAGAATTGTCTTGCTTGTGATGTTCTCCAAAAATAGAAGGTTACTGGATTCCCATGAGAATTCCCCTTAAATTTTACCATAATTTTCAGATGAAAATTTGTGCAAGCCCCAGATAAACCTTGTTCATGTCATTGGTGAACAGAGGAAGAGGGTGTCATTTTGTTCTTTGACTCCATCACATTGAGATCATGCCTATTCTGTGATCTACCTACCTTTATGATATATTCTAAATCTCTTCAGTTAATAGTTATCATAAATCCCAGGTTTCTAGTTAACAAGAGAACAGGCAGAAACAAGTAAAAACACAGAAAGGCTGGGGCAACACAGCAGGTCTAGTAGTGTCCATAGGAGGCAGAGATATATTACCTATGTTTTGGGCCCAAGTCCTTCCTCAAGGTATGAGTAAAAAGAAGACAGGTGCCTGTATTAAAAGGCTGGGGAAAAGGGAAGAATGTTTAGGGTACAGACCAACAGACAAAATATGTTAATTGGATATGACAAGAGGACAAGAGAGGAAAGGTCATAATTGGGAGAGGGGGTTTTGTTTATGGCTCTGTGAAAGGAAACGGGGAGAGAGAGAGTGTGTGTGAGAGCGAGAGAAGGAGGTGTAGCAAAAGATGGGGGGAGGGAGGAATTACGGAAAACAGAGAAATTGATGTTAATGCCATCCAGTAGGAGGGGACACAGATGGAATACGAGGTGTTATATGTCCAATTTGTAGGTGGTCACAGCCTGGCAGTGCATGAGACCATGGACAGTCATGTCACAAGGGAATGGGGTGGGAATTGAAATGGGTGGCCACTGGGAGATCCACGCTATTGCAGCAGCTGCTGCTTAATGAAGTGATCTCCTAGTCTGCATCCATTCTCTCTGATGTAGAGGAGAACACAATGGGAGCACCCGCTGCAGTAGACGATCCCTGCAGATTCACAAATGAAGTGCTGCTTCACTTGTAAGAACTATTTTGGGCCCCCATTTGGAAGTGAGAGAAGAGGTGTGGGTGCAAGTGGAGCTCCTCCTGTGGTCACAGGGTTAGGTTCCAAGGGGGCGATTGGTGGGAAGGGAGAAGTGAACAAAGGAGTCATGGAGGAGTGGTCCCTGCAGAAGGTGGAGAGGGGAATATGTGTCTAATGGTGGGATCACATAGTGGGTGGTGATAATAGTAGCAGGTGATATGTTGGATGTGGAGGCTGGTGGTGTGAGAGTTAAAGGCAATGTATATCTTGTCCTTGTTGCACATGGTAGGGTGGAGGGGGTCAGGGCGAGTATTAGAGCCATATGAGAGCCAAGTTGATGGTGGTAGAGGGGAAACCATGTAGTTTGAAGAAGGAGAATATCTCTGGTGATCTGACATGGAAGACCTCATCTTGGGAGCAGATGTGATGGAGAAGGAGGAATTGAGGGAAAAGAATGGAATCCTTACAGGAGACAGGGTGTGAAGTAGTGTAATTCTGCAAGAGTTGGTGGGTTTGCAGAAGATGTCTGTTGAGAGTTTGTCTCCTGAGATGGAGACAGATAGAAAAGGGAGAGTGTTGCTAGAGAAGGACAAAGTAAGTTCTAGGCAGAAACAGGTAGATGCTCAACAGGCAAGGAGGTGATGAGTGGGAGATAGGATTGTTGAGTTGGAATTCCAATCAGATCTGCCATGATCATTTTGTTTTAAAAGGTAGAGCAGCTGTTAAAGTCAAGTGGCATACGTCTGCTCTTAATTTGTATGTTCATAGGAATCAATTGTGGAAAGATATCCCAAGTGTCTACTTTAATTTGAGATGTTTATTACTTTCTCTCCTAAACCCTGGTCCAAATTTTTAGACTACAATATGTAATGTCAGAGGATCCTCTTTGGAAGATTTCTGGAATAGGATTGATGGAACTTTCCTAAGGACATTCATTTCTTCAAGGCTCATAATTAATGGACCCCAAAGTATGTTGATGTAGAATAATTGCTGTGAACTTGTGCTTCAGTCAAGGGGCAAGCAGCTACAGGAGTAGGGTGGGAAAGGCTGAAGAAAATAAAATAAGAAAGTAAAGTCTCTCCATCTTGTTTCCAAATATCTTTGCTTTTCCATTTGGGTACACAGGGGGAAAAAAACTCAGCAGTCATTAGTTGATATGGCAGAATGTAATGAAATTAAGTCAATCCCTTGTAAGTTATTCTTAATATGCAACATTTTAAAAAATCAAATTGAGTGTCTCTATAGCACATATTGGAAAAAAATGCATTACTCATGTTTTGGAAATTGCATTGGTCAGGATGTTGCCCTTTTACTATTTATAAAAAAAAATGTTGATACACTAAATTAAATAAAAATAATTTAGGGTTTAAATAATTGGGAGCATACATATAATCAACAGGTTTGTTATTGAATAATTTTTTTCTGTGTACTTTATACCATTGATTCTAAATTTCCAATGATATTAAATTTGTTTTCTTTTATATTTTCAGTTATCACCAATACTTTCAGAAGGTAAATGCTTTACAATGAGGCAATTGGTGACATCGCCCCACTGACCATATCTTCATTATGGTACCTCTTCTCAGTGGTGGTACTAAGTACCTTTATTTCACCCTGCCATCAGGCCTCCACGTTCCCTGCATATTTCTGCTTGAAACAACACACTATCATTCTTGCAACGTAGCCTCATCAATTGGCAAACTGCAGCCTAGTCTCTTAACCTTTGGTAAATGGACCAGATTCCACAAACACAAATGGAAATTCAATACTTTACAGAATTATTTCATAACAGTTCTGTCATGTCAAAGAAACATGGGAACAGGAGAGGGGCCATTCACACTCCCAAGCCTATTTTAGGACAATTTTGCATACCTGCCTTGCTATATTTAAAAAGGTCCTGAGGAGCAATTATTTTCACCCATTGGTGAAGTGGTAGAGGCAATGTTTAAAAGGTGTGTAGAACAGATGACATGGACAGGAAAGGTTTATAGGGATATGAGCCATTGAAGACAAATTGAACTATTTCTGGTCGACAAGTTGTTCGATTATGGACAAGTTGAACCTATTTCCTTGCCACTTGGCTCGATTACTTCATGACTTGGATTCTTTAGCAGTTTCTAGTGATATAAATCTACCAATCCTAGATTTGAAATGAAAAATTAACCCAGCATCATTTACTGAGTTTCCCACTCGATAGTACCCTAAATTCATTTCTGAAAAGTTTGACTCTAGTCTTTAAACTATGGTCACTCTTTCACTGTAGGCTCCCCAGCCCAAGGAAATCAGTTCTTCCTGTTTACCCCTTAACATTATTGGAAACTTCAACCAAACTATTCTAATCTAGATTTTTTTTTAAATCCCTGGTTTCCGTAACCTCTAATCTTTTGGTTAAAAACAGGCAACAGACTAAGAGTCATTTTGAAAGCTAATCGGCCCAGTGGTATATGAAATAGTACAATATAAAAGACCTGTTTGGGACTAAAATCAGGTTTTGTTCAGTGGAGCAAACTGAGAAACATATTTAAAGACAGAAATGATTTTATTTAATGAACATATCAATGACAACTAATCTGTTTCTCTGCTTTATTTCCTTGCCTCACTGAAAACACAATTTACTTGTGTCAAGCTGTATAAAAGACATTTTCAGATGCTTTGTTTTATTGTTTGATTCAATCTATTTAATGCTTGTGTCAAATAGCTATATAACTAACTTGATGTCGATGGTGAAATTGGCATTTGATTGTGGGTAAAAATAAAATGTGACCTGAAGAATCATCACTTAATTGCCTGCAACTGCTGGCTCGTTTTGGACATCATTACCAGGACATGTTGTTGTCACCACAGCTTCAGATAAGGATTTGGGAATCATACTGAATAATTCATGAAGGGTCTTTGAACATTAAAAAAGAAATAAAATTTGAAAATTGCTTAATATTTGATGCAAAATAAAAAGAATAAGAATGGAATCTCAGGCCCCTTTGAAGTAGGGTTAATGAGACCTAATGAGAGTCAGTAAGGTACATTAACTAATTAGCCGCTCTTCAGCATGTTTTGTATTCCAAATGTTTTTATGAATTCATTTCTTAGAATTGTATCTTTCTCATTTAACAGTGATGTTTTAGATATACCAGCTGTGTCCTTTTTAGCAAGCATTGACTCATCCAAAGACAAGAAAATTGAAGGTGATAGTGGTTCTGCAGGAAATACATCTCGCTCACAGCCTCAAGGAGGCAGATTAAGTCCTGACCTCTGGTGTGGGACCCTCTGGGTTTTGGTCACATCTCAAAGACATACTGTTTGGTTAATTGGCTACTGTCAATTACCTCAAGTATAGAACAATAGAGGCTTTTCGGCTCGCTATGTGGTGCCGACCCATATATTCCTTCCTAAAAAAATACTGAACCCTCCCTACCCCATAACCCTCTATTTTTCTTTCATCCATGTGTCAAAGAATCTCTTAAATGCCCCCAATGTTACAGCCTCCACCACCACCCCTGGCAAGGCATTCCAGGCACCCACAACTCTCTGGGTTAAAAAATATTACCCCAGGTGATGGGTGGTTATAGAATTTAAAGTTGTAAAGGGGCATGTGAGGCAAAATGGGTTACACAGAGGGAGGTGATGAAATAGGATTGATGGAATTGTACTGATTAACTTCCTTTACAGTTTGAATAAAAATCACAGCTTTTTGTGACTTCACATCATTGCAGATCACAGATAATCTACAACAGCCCCTACTGAAATAATTAGTGAAGTGCAATGACACCACATTACCACAAACAATTTAAAATCACATTTGCTGTAGTTATGTTGTTTAACCTGCTTTGAACCTGTTACTGAATGGTTAGAAATAAGCATCATTCATTACTTCCACCATTCAAAAATATACCTCGTCATTGCTCTGGACCTGAGAGCAGCTTATTTATAGTTCATGTGGCAAATTCTCTTTCCCCGTAGGGACACAAGAAACAACGCATGCGTTAGACTGATAATTTAATGCCATTCAGTGCAGTTATCGAATGAGGGTAGCTCCAAATATTATACAAACCCTGGGAAACTGCAGATCATCCTGATTTCTAAAGAATGCGATTCTCTGGGTAAATGTTGAAAATTGTCAGTCTTTGAACCATTAAGAGCCTTTGAATCATTCCCTACTGGTGCAAAAAAATGTACATTTTAATTCAAGTACTGTCCTTCATCTTTTTAAAAAAAATTGATTGGTTAAGCATCCACCAGATGAATTATAGCAGCAAGAGGTTATTTCTTCAATCACAGCAAGTCTTTCTGTGCAGCAGCCGGCTGGCTGAGCTCATCACCAACTGCAGGCAAGTAACCCTCTCAAGAAATGACATCAGCAGTGCGGTAACTGTCTGTCCCCTCTGGCGTGAAGGAAGGGAGAGTCAAAATGTAATCTTCCTGACCCCAAAGAAAAATTAAACAGGTTAAAAAAAAAAATCTGAGGTATGTGTGGACATGAACCAGATATTCTCAGGGGAATTTCAACACATTTGAGAGGAAGATTATGGGAGGAGATGAGAGGGACATGGAATGAAATGAATGTGCACGAGTAAATAGCAATGGTTCAACTTAAAGCAGGTTCATCAGACTACCAGTGACACTTGTCTGAGAGCAGCTGGTTGTCAATTTGAGATTGATGTTCACTCACTAAGAGTGACAGTGACTGCAGCTTTGTAGAAAAGCCAGTAGGCACAAAAGATACACATGGGCTGAAGGTTTGATAGCCAGATCTGTCAATAAATATTGCTGCCTGCCAGCTACTCTTTTCTGTGACTCTGCAAAGGCTTCTTTTCAGAGGAGCTGCAAGAAGATGTTATTTAGAGAATTGTAGGAATAAACAAAACCATTGAAGTGAAGTTCGTTAAGTCTGTTCAAATGTCGCAGCTTGCAAGGTGCAATGTGCTTCATTCTATGGCACAAGTGTCAGATGTGCAGCTACTACGGACCAGGTGGACTGCTGGAAGGTGTATTCTAGAGGGAGGTTATCAACTTCACCCAGGCCTGCAGCAGTGTTTAGAATCTGCACGCTAAAGCTGAGGCAGAGACCTGCAGCCTCCTGGAACGGGTTGTCATATCATGCACCCATGATAAGCTCATTGACTTTATGCTGCCAATGTTCACTCTGATGTCAAGTACACTTCGTCCATCTCTAGCAACTCTTCCTTTTCTCGATCTCTCTTTTGGTCTGGACTTCTCCTTTCCATTCTTCCCCCTTTCTTTCTCCAGGTTTTATTCAGATGCCTTCTTGTTTTTTGCTGATACCTTGAAGAAGGGCTCAGGCCCAAAATGTTGGTAATGTATCTTTACCTCCTATGGACGCTGCAAGTTCAGCAGAGTTCCTCTAACATTCTTGTGTGTTTTACTACAATTATAGCATCTACAGACTTTCATGCATCACGTCATACCTTTAAAGGTGGTTTAAGTAGCGATGGACCTTATTTCTTTCTAGGACACTGTTCAGATAATGATAGAATCTCATACTTGGCCACAGGTAAATACATCATACAAGTGATGGATGGCCTTGTTATTGGATTCCCAATTATATCTGCTTTATTACCAATTAAATCAATTGGGGAAAGTCGATGATTGGGTTGTAGCTCTAGCTGTCTTCACACAGGTACAAGGAGTTATCAGTTGCTCAATTGGTAATCAAAACATCCCTATGTTAATCAGGAGTTATCTTCCTCTTCATGAATCTTCCTCTTCATGATTCTCTAATACTTTTCTCTTTCTCTTTTCTTCTTCTTTTTCCTCAACTACTTCCACTATCTCTTTTTCTTCTTCCTCTACTGCTGTAGTGCGGATTGGCCTCTCTTTCTGGAACCTGGTGGGAATGTAGCGTGCAGGGGGTCATGTGATCTCTCTGGCTGGAGCCTCGACAGAAGTTACCTCACCTGCCAATCAAGGGTTAGATCTGCCCAACTGTGAGACTGATGCATGATTGGCCCTGACAACTAATGCAGAGGGCCCTGCATTGTAAAAGTAAAACATGCAGTCTCTCTCTTTCTCTTTGTTTGCTGTTGCCTTCAAACCATCCCCATAGCCCAGGCTCCAGACAGTTCCGGTAGACTGACTGCAATTGGCCAGTCCTGGATCCTGAGCCATAATCAATGCTGGAAACCAGATTTATATGTATGTACTTGTTAGTTGTGACCATTGCTGAGCTCCAAGCTGCAGGCAGCTCTGGAAGGTCAACTGCAATGGTTCCATCCTGGATCCCTCGGGACTACACTGGAGACCAGGTTTATGTGTACGTATTTGTTACGTGGTATACTGTGCCTGTGGTTGGTGGGTGCTGAAGAAGTTAAACCCTTGTTTCTTGTAATATTGAGCCTGTAGATGGTAGGTGCTGGAGAAGTGAAACCCTTGTTTCTCAGTACTTGTGTGCTGTGTACGTTAGTCTGTCAGTGTGTGCTCTTTTTGTGAATACCCCTGTGTGTTTGTCCATAAACACATGTCTAGTCGTAATTCTCTTTGAATCCATCCAACCTATTCTGAACACAACAACTGCTTCTGTCTCTTCCCATGAACCTGTGTTCAAATCATTCCACTAATGGTCAAAATGAAAAGCTCACAAGATGATTCTGAACTATGCAAATCTGTCCTCAAGCAAACCCATGTTGTATGCTGGGTTATGGGTCCAGCAACATTGACCCCATCCAATATAAAGGCTTGCACTCAGTGAATGCACAAATGAAAAATAACACATGCAAAAAATTCCATGGCAGTTGATTTGATGCTTTTCTACTGCAGCATTGGTGTATCCTGATCGATTTCCATATTGAGACATTATTATCAACTAGCTGCTTGTGGAGAGGAGATACACCCTTATCCATGGTTGGCAGCATCCGTGTTGAAAACGATTACTTCGTTGAAAACCTCCACTCAATTCGCTGCAACAGCAAAAATCTTCCAGTTCAATTCCAGTTCCCAGTTCTACACTGACAAGTCTGTCCATGGCCTCAAGTACTAGCAGGTTGAGACCTCCCATAAATTGGAGGTACAGCACTTCATATTCCGTCTTGGCAGTCTCCAACCAGAGGGCACCAATATTGACTTCCGGTTTGTGTTAGCCCCTTCCACCCTTTTTCATATCCCACCCCACCCTGTTTTCCCTTATCTTCCACCTTATTTCTCTTTTCCCTCTCCTATGCTTCCTACCCATCTGTCATCCACACCTTCTTCCTCAAGCCCCCTATCCCATTCTCTCCCTCCTGTCAGAGTGTGGATTTTTTAGTCCTGCTCCTTCCCCCATCACCTCTTAGCTCCTTTCTTTTCTACCCCCTCACACCTGTATTCACTTGTCACCCTATGTGTGGGGGGGTTCTCTTCCCCTCCCCCATCTACTCTGTTATTTGGGTGTTCGCTATTCCTAATACCGACTATTGTTTTCACTGGATGCTGCCTGACTCGCTGAGTCAGCACTTTGTGCGTCGCAGAAACTCATCGATATCTGTTAATGATACATGTGATGAAATCAACCCAGATTTATTGATTTTTGTATTGGAATAGCATTGAGGATGAAATTGCACAGAAACCTGATAGAATCCAATTTACATGAATGTGGGATGATTAGTCATTGAATCGTATCCGATCAAGTCAAATGAACCTTTAAGAAAAAGTGGTTATGTACGCAAAATAATTTTTTTCTGACCCTCAACTCTAAGGGGAGGAGAAGAATAACTATTTGTATCATTATTAAATTTTTAGATCACAGAATCAATACCATTTCTAGATTTTCCAGTTCACTGGGTTGAGAAAAAATGTAATTCAGTCTTTTTTTTCCCCCTTCAGCCTCAAATTGAGCTTGATTTGCATGTGGTGTAACAAGTAGGGTGGACATGCACTTGAGAGAGATCTGCACATGGAACATTGCTTTTGGAATTGTATTCATAATGGGATTCCTCAACACCAGAATTTTGAATCACAGAACAAATATGAGATCATTTGAAAACTGAACTTGTTCCTTTATTATTCAAGGTGAAACTCAATTCCCCATTTATACTCACAATCATCACAGTTTGAATTCGATGAGGACAGAGCAATTCAAGTCAGTCAAACAATTGAGCAATTTGAATGTTATTTTAATACTTTACCTCAATCAGTCCACATTGAAACTATTTCCACGGGAAAGTCTGAACTATGGAGGCAGTCTAAAACTTAGAAACAGGCCTGTTTGGATGTAGTTTTTGCAAAGAGTAATCAACAGTTTGGCAATTGTTAACTTTGAATCTCAGATTGATAGATTTCTGTTAGCCAAAGGATTGAAAAATGTGGGGCAAAGGAAAACAATTTTGTTGGGTCACAGATTGGCGGAGGGGTTAAAGGGATCACCCCAGTTTAGAGAGATCAGTGCCAAGGATGAACAAACACTGTGCTTGTATACCGTGGTGTTGTGTACATGAGGATTTCAAAGACACTCTCACACTATCTAAATGTTAATTTAATGATATCTGTGGCAATGTGATAATCCAAGCATTCCATGCTGCAATATAAATTGTTTAGTCATGAAAGAAGGAATTAATTTTGCAGAAGGATCACCCTAGAGTAACAGTGCAATGTGATTTTGCACCTTAAAAAAAACAATACATTTTAAATTAGAAAAAATATACGTTATTGTCGCATTTTCAGCCCAATTTCATGCTCCTTGGCATATTTTTCAATTTAACTGAAAGGATTCATGCAGGATAGCCTTGATTAAAGGACAACTTTGCGGAATCAAAGCACATTCATTTCTCAGGGAGAGTGAGATGAATAGGATGGTAGGTTAAGATTTTGTCTTTTATTAAATATACATCATATGCCAGTCATCTTATCCTGATAGGGTTTTCATAATTGCCAACTCTTCTTAGTTTTGACCTCCTGTCTTACGTTGATTTTGATTGCTGCATTCAGATGAGATAGGGAGAGAGACAATGTATTTTTAGTGATCCAGGGGAGACCATGACCTCCGTCATGATCGATTTGCGCACAAAGTGCAAACTCAGAAGAACCCCTTCAATTTCTTCTTGAGGTGAAAATTTTACTGAATTGTGTGTTACAATCAGCAACAAATGGCTTTACTAACAACTTTGAAGAAAGGTATTCTTGCAGATCCTCTGCAGGGAATTTTTGACCTCGGTGATTGCTCTAGTCTACGTTCCGTCTTCGGCTAATGAAGGTGAAGCTATGAAAGAGCTTTACAGAGCCATAAGCGAAACTCAGACATCCCACCATGACAGTGCCATGATTGTTGCTGGCGACTTCAATCATGCCCACCTGAAAGCAGTCTTTCCACGGTTTCAACAGCATGACAACTGAGCCACTAGAGGAGAGAACGATCTGGATTGGGTGTACACCAACATCCCTGGGGTGTACAATGTTGCAGCTCATCCTCACCTTGTTTACTAGGATCACATATCCATCCTGCTAACAGACCACTGGCAAAACAAACTACGTCAGTAAGCAGGGAGAGCAGGATGTGGCGGGAGTGGGGAGGTGGGAACTGCAGCGCTACAAGACTGCTTTAAGGCCATGGAAAATGGAGATGCCATTGGTAACATAGAAGAGGACCCTGAAGAAATGGTAGATGTGGTCATCGGCCTCAAATGTGGTCCTCTGGATGGATGGGGAACTGGTAGTAGGTGGATTTTGGGTCAATCATGGAAAAGACACGATATTGGGCAATTTGATTGATCGTGTCCACAATGCGAGGAAAGGGATACGCATCCAGATGTGTATAGTGGTTAATAGTCTGTCTATAATCGGTCACCATCCTGTATTTACCCTCACCCTTGACTGTCACATTTGTGGCCCGAAATGTGAAGTTAATAAAACATTAAACACAAGTTTATCAGGTAAACTTCTCTGGGCTTTTTATTCTCCCGTTTCCTTTGTTCTCTTGCTTGTGCTCTTATCTCTCTCTCATACCACGTGACTTCCGGTTCATCTCATACATATACATTATCATGACATCCCTACTTTAATCAGAAATAAACTTTACCTTCACTTACCAATATCCCTCGGAAACATACAAACATCGTAACTAATGGTAATACTATAACTCAACTACATAAAATTTACTTCCTACAGCATTCATACATGCACTTTATGATATAAGATTAAAATACTGTCCCAAAGTTCTTATTAAAACTATGGCACAAAGTCTTCGTATCGTTTGGGCACTTTCCAGTTTCGTTTCGGCCTGCCTGCGATATTGTCGTCGCTTCTCGGTTGTTCACTCTCGGCGTCGGAAATACTGCTCGCCATGGCTTCAGGTGTTTCTGGTGTTCTAGTCACTTCATCAGGAGTGCTGGTAACTGCCTCTGGAACATCATCAGGTCTCTCAGTTTCA
Source organism: Narcine bancroftii (assembly GCF_036971445.1). Lineage (NCBI taxonomy): Eukaryota > Metazoa > Chordata > Chondrichthyes > Torpediniformes > Narcinidae > Narcine > Narcine bancroftii. The sequence goes on along the minus strand of NC_091476.1, from coordinate 101,635,447 downwards.
GCATCTCGTATTGGCCTTTCAACCTCTTCACTCGATATATCTCTGGACTGGTACCTTTTTACACCTGATACATTTCTCTTATACAGGACTCCAGTCGGAGACTTGACTGTCACCATACTGCCACTTCTGGATACAACAGTATAGGGTTGATGGTAATAAGGTGTGTCTAGCTTACCACCAGTTTCATGCCTCACTAGAACATTATCTCCTGGCATGATGTCTGAGTACTTGGCTCCACGTTTCGAATCTGTGTACAGCTTTGCTGCACCTTTCTTTTCAGCATCGTGGTCCCTCATCTCCTGGTCGTCTCGGATTTCCTTTATTTCTGGCATTTTTGTGCGGATTTTTCTCCCAAAAAATGCTTCTGCAGGACTTTTTCCAGTGGTTGCATGAGGCGTTGCTCGATAGACAGCCACATAAGATAGCAATGCTTCTCGCCAATTTTGTCCTTCTGCGTGTGCAATCCTCAATCGTTTTTCAATGGACTGATTTTGTCTCTCTACTTCTCCATTGGCTTGCGGCCATTTCGGAGTTACTTTATGATGGTGGATACCTGTGGTCCTCATGTATTCCGCAAATGTCTCTGAAATGAATTGTGGACCATTGTCAGAGTATAATGTAACAGGTAATCCATATCTTGCGAATATCTCTGCTAATGCTTGTATTGTTTTTTCAGTGGTTGTGGACTTCAACACCACGTACTCATAGTATCTGCTGTAGTAATCTATCACTACCATAATTGATTCACCTGTCGGTAAAGGTCCAAGAAAATCAACAGCTACGTCGATCCATGGTCCTGTCGGAAGTTGCATACTCCAGATTGGTTCTGGCGGATTACTCCTACTTGTGATTTGACATCCATGACAAGTTTTAACAAATTTCTCGGCGTCTTTATCACAACTTGGCCACCATACCTTGGTCCTGAGGTTTTGCTTGGTACCAACAATACCTAGGTGTCCTTCATGCGCTAAGGATACGATCTTCGGTCTCAATCTCTGCGGTATCTTCTTTCCACATCTGATAACGATCTGCTGGCATAGGCAATGATTCTTGATCCTCCATCATGCATCTGGACCAACACGGCTCCTAAACCAACTGGGCTGGCATCTGCTATGACTTTGGTTGATGCCGCCGGATCGTAATATCCAAGAGGTTTTGCATCTGTCAGGTTTTGCTTCAGCGCTGTGAATGCTTTCTTCTGCTCAGATCCAAAATGAAATGGTACACCTTTCCTGGTTAGTTTCCTTAGTGGTTCTGCCACTGTAGCGAAATTAGGAATGAACTTTGCACAAAAATTGACCAATCCCAGGAAACTCCTCACCTCTGTTGCGTTCTGAGGTGCACGTGCCTCTGCAATAGCTTTCACCTTGGCCTCTGCAGGGTTTAGTCCTTTCCTTGTAAGTCTGTGTCCCATGAAGTCCATTTCTGACACACCGAACTGGCACTTGTTTCCATTCACGGTAAGGCCTGCCTCCTGTAGTCTAGATAGTACACGCTTCAACCGTTTGTCACGCTCTTCCTTCATTGGTGCATGGACTATGATGTCGTCAGAAATGTTGGCAACTCCAGGAATGCCTTGAATCACTCGATGGATTTCATACTGGTAGATCTCCGAAGCTGCATTAATTCTAAATGATAGTCTCTTGTAACGATACAATCCACAGTGAGTCACAAATGTTGTCACATCTCGGGAACCTGGATCCAGCTCTAATTGATGATAGCCCCATTTCAGATCAATTTTTGAGAATATCTTACTGGTAGTTAGTTCTTGAAGTATTTCCTCCACTGTTGGTATAGGGTGTCGTTCTCTAATTATAGCTTCATTGGCCATTCTCATGTCAACACATAGTCTTATGTCACCCTTTGGTTTGGGCACAATCACTACGGGACTGACCCATTGTGTCGAATGTACCACAGGTTCAATAATGTCTTGTTCGATCAATTCTTTAATTTTGGCTTCGACTTTCCCACAAAGTCCAAACGTAGTTCGGCGCATTGGTTGTGCTTTGGGTTTGACCGTTTCATCTACCGCTAGCTTCAATTGTCGACCTTTCAGCTTTCCTACTCCTTGGAAGACTGCGGGGAATTCTTGCTTCATATCCTCGTATGACTGAATTGAATTGACACCAGCTCCAATATGAAGTATTGCCAGGTCTTGCGCTGTGCTTCTACTCATCAATGGTTCTCCCCTCTCTTCTATGACCATAAACTCTGCTTCGGTGTACTTATCTCCAGCTTCAACAGTTGCAGTAAAACATCCAATGGTCTGCAATGGCTTGGTTGCTGTGTATGGATACAGTTTCTTGGAACACTTCTTTGAGGTACAGATAATCTTTTTCCTTTTCAACTTCTCCCATAAATGTCGATCAACCACATTACTGTCACTGCCTGAGTCTACAATGACCTGCACTGTCACTCCACCAATGATCACTGGGACCTTCTCATGAAGTACTTCATTCAACGTAAATTGGTAACAACTCTGTTCCTCCTGGGTATCATCATCATCACCGTCTATCTGGCGAATGGTATCTTTCTTTCCAGGATACTTTCCTTTCCCCCAGGCTTTGCCTTTGGAAGTTGTACTCTTCCTCTTTTGGTCTGCATTGGACTTGCTTTTGCACTTCTTTGCAAAGTGGTCCTTGCCTCCACACTTTCTGCAAACTTTGCCTTTAGCCGGGCAATATGGGTCTTTTCCAAAGTGACCTCGGTTTCCACATCGATAACACTCCACGTCATGTGTCGGCATGTATCTTGGCTGGTTATGGCGATGTGAGAGCCTCGTAATTTGCTGGCTTGAGTTGTCTTTCAGGGTCATGGTATGAAATTGCCCTTCAACAGCCTCTAATGCAGCAGCAATGGTTAAAGCATCGGAGAGTTCCAACTCACTCCCTCTTTCCAGTAGACGTCTTCTGAGTTTATCTGATCTGCAGTGCTGTACGAATTGATCCAATAATTGGTTGTCCAAATCAGCTGGCATGTAATTGCATCCAACAGCTAGCTGGCGTGGTCTCGTCATGTACTGTGCAATTGTCTGGCCATCTTCTTGTCTCGTTCTCCGAAACAAATGGCGTTGAAATGTAGCATTCGGTGTCACTACATAGTGTGCATTTAATGCATCTACCGCTTTCCGGTACTCATCTTTTCTTCCAGTATTCAAAAGTGTCTTAAATGTTTCCCGAACTGCAGGTCCCGCAGTGAAAAGAAGTAACGCCCTCCTCTGCACTTTTTGTTCAACTGTACCGGTATCTAGAAATAGGCCACGACTTTCGGCGTAGGATTCAAATTCTTCCAGCCATGCCTTCCACTTCACACTTACAGTGTTTGCATCACCCGTTGGGTCAAAATGAGGAATTCCACTATGTGTTAGAAAGTCACCGTCTGCACCAGCCATGAGGAAATATTCCAGCCCCAAAAGTACTGAGTCACAGAGAAAATTCTTATCACCTTGAAGTTGTCTGTAAACCTCTGTAATCTTGTTTAGTCTTTAATTTTCTTCAAGCTTCTTTCATCCTCGTTGCCAGTGTCACATTTGTGGCCCGAAATGTGAAGTTAATAAAACATTAAACACAAGTTTATCAGGTAAACTTCTCTGGGCTTTTTATTCTCCTGTTTCCTTTGTTCTCTTGCTTGTGCTCTTATCTCTCTCTCATACCACGTGACTTCCGGTACATCTCATACATATTCATTATCATGACATCGACCACCACCACTTGGGTTCTCCATGGGCAGGTACTGGGTTCGATTCATGAGTCACTGACCTCCGCTTTAATAAACACCCTATCCCCTTCTCTGTATTGCCTGCTTTTTGTAGCGACTGGCTTATAGGTGGGGGAACGATTCACGAACAGTAGTGGTGGATCAATACGGAGAGTAGAGAGACTGCATGTCGGTTGTGCTGGTGGGGGAGGGTGCGGTGGGGGACAGTGTGCTGACAAACTGTGGGTTGCTGACCCTGAGGAGGGGGAGGGGATCATTGTATTGCATTGAGACACTCCTGAGGTGGCACTGAAAGTCCAACCCCACCAGCACTGGTGTGCAGAGCTGTGCCATGATAAAAAGTTTAAAGTTGTTGCAAGTCATGCCCTGCACAATCAGCGTAGATTTCAGTTGAGTGGGACTTTGAGACCAAGGCAACTTTATAGCTTATTGGCTTTTCTTTAAGGGAGTAATGCTGCACCATATTGGGATGGATAAAATTCTGTGCTCCTGCTTTCACAAAGGCATTTTGTTACCTGATCATTGATTGAGATGTCCATCATAGACCAGGAGAGTTGACGTGGACTGTTTTGGTCCAGCACAACAGAGGTTAGTATTGGTTCATAGTCTGCTGTGTTGAATTGTAGTCTGGGAGTATAATGGTGGCACCCAAGCAGCAGCATTGTTAACCCCAGAAGTTGGCAGCGTCCAAGATGGCAGACCCCGTGTTGCAGCATGGTTGTCCATGGAAGCTGATGGTGGCCAAGATAGCAGGGAGATTTGCCACTCAAGTAGCACTTCAGATGCTCCTGGGAGACTACAGCTGTGGTGGGTTCACTCATCGAATGCATTAACAGGCTGCTGGCCTGTGCACCCAAGACCCAAGATGGCGGACCCCGTGCCATTTGCCAAGTAAACTTCCACATTATGGAGGGCAATCTCCAGCATTTTCATGAGATCAATCACCCCTCTTAAGTCCAACTTACTCTGCTCAAGTAGCGTCTGGTGCACGTAATGCAACCTGATGCCTGTGACATAGGTGTCCCGGATCATGTCCTCCGTGTTTTGGGCAGCTGACATGGACTGGAAGTTGCATTCTTGTGCAAGTCCACGCAGGGTCCTGAGGAACTCGACACTTAATTCACCCGATCACTGTCTGCGGGTTGCCAGCATGTGTCTGGCGTATATCTCATTAACTTTCTCCCTGTACTGGTCCTTGAGTATGTTCATTACCTCCGAGTACGTTGAATGCTCCCTGATCATCAGGAACACTTGATATCTGACCCGGGAGAAGAGTAGCTGCAGCTTGTTCGTCTCCATAGCCATGATTCTGGCGGAGTTCTGTAGAAAGACTTCAAAGCAGCGTAGCCAGAGTTTAAAGCAGTCTGAGGTTTCTGGTGATTGTGGGCCAGCTTATCAGGTGTCAAGAGTTGTTCCATCGTTGGGAAAAAAATTGTAAATAAAATTGATACGCTATCAATAACTCAGAAGACTAGAGTTACAGAACTATAGGATTTTATGTACAATAAACTTGAAGGTTATCCTGTGCTATGACTCAGGTTTTCCAGAGAGGGGTTATGGTGTTGGAGCCTTCATAAAGGGTGTCGCGTTGATAAAAGCTAACACTCTACTGGAGGGAAAACTAACACTTTTATTAGCTTACAACACAGGTAGGTTTCATGAATGGGCTTCAGAGGGTTAATTCCTACCTAAGGGACCACACGGATGGCAGCCTCTTCAATCTGAGGCACCTGCAAGCTCACACCAAGACACAAGAACAACTTGTCCGTGAACTACTTTTTGCGGACGATGCCGCTTTAGTTGCCCATTCAGAGCCAGCTCTCCAGCGCATGACGTCCTGTTTTGCGGAAACTGCCAAAATGTTTGGCCTGGAAGTCAGCCTGAAGAAAACTGAGGTCCTCCATCAGCCAGCTCCCCACCATGACTACCAGCCCCCCCACATCCCCATCGGGCACACAGAATTGAAAACGGTCAACCAGTTTACCTACCTCGGCTGCACCATTTCATCTGATGCAAGGATTGACAACGAGATAGACAACAGACTCGCCAAGGCAAATAGCGGCTTTGGAAGACTACACAAAAGAGTCTGGAAAAACAACCACCTGAAGAAACACACAAAGATCAATGTGTACAGAGCCATTGTCATACCCACTCTCCTGTTTGGCTCCGAATCATGGGTCCTCTACTGGCATCACCTACAGCTCCTAGAACTCTTCCATCAGCGCTGTTTCCGCTCCATCCTCAACATTCATTGGAGTGACTTCATCACCAACATCGAAGTACTCGAGCTGGCAGAGTCCGCAAGCATCAAATCCACGCTGCTGAAGACCCAACTGTGCTGGGTGGGTCACGTTTCCAGAATGGAGGACCATCACCTTCCCGAGATCGTGTTATATGGCGAGCTCTCCACTGGCTACCGAGACAGAGGTGCACCAAAGATGAGGTACAAGAACTGTTTAAGGAAATCTCTTGGTGCCTGCCACATTGACCACCACCAGTGGGCTGATATCACCTCCAACCGTGCATCTTGGTGCCTCACAGTTCGGCGGGCAGCAACCTCCTTTGATGAAGACCGCAGAGCCCACCTCACTGACAAAAGACAAAGGAGGAAAAACCCAACACCCAACCACAACCAACCAATTTTCCCTTGCAACCGCTGCAACGGTGCTTGCCTGTCCCGCATCGGACTTGTCAGTCACAAACGAGCCTGCAGCAGACGTGGACATACCCCTCCATAAATCTTCATCTGCGAAGCCAAGCCAAAGAAAGAAGGGTTAAATACAGGCTCTCGGGGAGAGAGGCCAGGAGGTGGGACCAGTCATCAGTACAGGACACTTCTAGTGAATCCCAGTTCACTACACATGGTCAAGAGGGAGAAGCCACAGGTATAATCACAGGATGGGGCAAAGGCAGATTAATGATCATACACCAGTTCACCACAATAAAATGACACTATCCCCTGCAATCTGGAATGTAAAGTGGGAATAGGCACAGAAGTTCCACTGATAGTCGTGCGACCCTGGTGACAAGTAGTGCATGTGGCAAAGGATCAAGATTTTAATGGACTACAAGTCAACCTTGCGAGTTAAGGACAATGACGCCTCCCTTCCAGACAGACGGATCAAGTTCTATGCATAGTTTAATGAGTAGACAGGATAACACTGAAGAAGGCTGCATTCCCCCTGATGAATGGGCACGCAGCAGAGCTGCAGCCAAGGTGAGGAGAACCTTATCCAAAGTGAACCCACACAAGGTAGCAGGACCGGACAACATACCTGGTTGGGTGCTGAAGGACTGCGCAGACCACTTCAACATCTCACTGCAGCAAATCCATTGTTCCCGTAGGATTCAAGACAGCCACCATCATCCTGGCACCCAATAGCAGGCCTCAATGATTACCGCCCTGTGGCACTGACCTTCATCATTATGAAGTGCTTCAAGCATATGGTGATGGAGCACATCAAACCACACCTTCCAGAGTGTTTGGACCCATTTATATTCACCTATAGAAGAAATCATTTTACAGACGATGACATAGCCTCGGCCCTTCACTATGGGAATTTGAAGATGCTGGATAAGTGTATTTTCCGGTTGCTTTTGATTGCATGCTGCATGGTTCGCAAGGTGTGCCAATTTTAAATTTATGTATTTTTGACCTATTTATTTTCCACAGTTTATTTTTGCCGCTTGCTTGAGGTTACAGGTCGCGACCTCCGGTTGGCTGCAGCATGGTATAACAACAGCAGTCTGATGCTCCTGCTTACTTTACATTTCTTCCATCTATTTGGTTCTTTATTTTACAATCAAAGTTACATATTACAGGGGTTCTCTCCTTTTCTTTCTTCTACTTATACTTGCATTAAAATGGCTACAAGAAGTTGCAACTAATTTGACTATGGAGGCTATTTCTGATGTACTGAATCACCACAAACAGTCGTTAGCCAACTATTTGAAAGATATCTTGGGTCATATTAATACTAATCTTGGCCAAGTCCGGAGATTAGCTGAGGAACATGGTAAATATTTGTCATCTACTGAGCAAAAGTTGAACCACTTATGTCAGTGAAGTGGAAAATGTATGCTCCAGATTAAGTGAGAGCAATTTGAAGCTAATGCTGAAAGTTGTTGACCTAGATGGTAGGAGCAGACAACAAAATCTATGTAATCTGGGCTTGGCTGAATCTACAGAAAATGGGCAACTTATAATTTTTTTCAGAGTTGATTTGCATAGTTTTTGGGAAGGATCTGCTTCCACCTCCACCAGAGATTGATAGAGCTCGCTGCTCTTTATTACCTAAGACAGCTCTGGAGCAGAGACTGCGCTCGGTTATTCTTCAACTACATTATTATCAAATAAATGATTCCTTGACTGGTGAAGTTCACCAAAGAAGGAAGCTCAATTATTGTGGCCAGCAGATCAGAACTGTAGAAGATTACTCTCCCGAAGTTCTGAACCAGCACGCCGAATTTAGAGCAGAAATGTTGGAGTTTCACAAGTATGGTTCCAAGTCTTTCTTGCTGTATTCCACATTACACTTTCTCATGAACACAAGAAGTAGCTGTGCTCAGTTGAAGAGGCTTGGATTTACCTAGATGATCTCCTACTGTAGCATGCCTGGTGTCAGTTTCAACCTGATGACTGAAGATGACTGACTATTATTAATTTTAAGATTTCTAGCACTTGTTACACAATATTTGTCGAGGACTAGCTGGCTTTCCTTGCCTTGGCAAATTTTTGAATGGGGTAATAAACATAACCTCCTGTAAATATTGAGTATGAGTAGGTGAAGTGCTGTCTTTCCATTTCATCAAAATTGCCCATTTGGCCCTCAATGAGGTAAAAACTAAAATGAACTTCTGAGGTGAGGTCACTAGTATTTATTCTTCTTGAGAAAAAACAAATAGAGCAATTAAGGGACATGGTTCTAATTTGACCTTAAAAATGGATGGTGAGGTTTGAAAGTAAATTTTCCAAAATTTTCCAAATGTTCTAAGCTAGGACAATATGTGATGCCAGGACAACAATCTTGCTTTCAATTTCAATAAGATTCCACCTGCATTGAATTCGCACATCATTATTGAATGAAGGTCTACTGGGACCAATGCCTGAAGAGGGCGCACAAAATCAGTAAAACTGGTGCGGACTCGAAAGGCCAACATGGCCTGTTTCCGCTCCGTAAATGGTTATATGGTTAATACCAGAATATAAAGTCTCAAAAATTTTATATTTATTACATAATCGATCAATATCAGAATAGAAGTGAGATCATTTAACTTTTGAAATATGTACTCTGTGTACAACCTTAAATTGTAAACAATGTTGTGCACAAAATGAGGATTTATTTATCAAATTTAGAACAATATCCCAATCCTCATCTGGATGTGACAAATCCAAATCATACTCCCAATCACTGAATCTTAACTAGAGAAACTGTTCTCAAATCCAACAACTTACTCTAAATAATTGATATTGAGCCTCCATGAGAAAATTGGAAGTCAAAAAGTAAATTAAGAAAGTTTGTTTCAGAAATCTGTGTAAAATCAGAGAGCTTGGACTGAACAAACTGTCTAACTTGTAGATATCTGAAAAAAAAATTAAATTTTGCCCTCAATTATTCAAATTATTTTGAACAGAGATCTTTAAAATTATTAACCCCAGTCTACACCACTCTTTGAAACCTATATCTGAGAAAGAAGGCTAAAAAAAAGATGATTCGTTATAATTGGACTGGCTAGAGAAAAACTATTGATTCCAAAATAATTTCTAAATTGTGCCCATATTCTCAACCTGTGTCTCTTTATCGGATTACTTCTTAATTTAGAAAAACAAGGTAAGCAAAACCCTAGGACTGCCAATCTGGATGTTTTTTTGAGAAAAATTCAGTTCCATTTCTACCCAAGAAGGGCAGTCAACTAATTTATCAAATTTTAGTTAAAGAAGCAAATTACGTATATTGACCATCCAAATGTAGAACCTGAAATTTGGAAGTGGCCAACCTTTGGTCTTTTTTGGGTTTTTTTTTGAAGATGCTCTTTATTTAAATAAGGTTGTTTTCCTTGCCATGTATATGAGGAAATAAATGAGTCCAATGAGTCAAAAAAAGATTTAGGGATAAAAATTGGTGTAAACTGGAAAAGATATTAAATTTTTGGTAATATATTCATACTAATCAAATTAATACATCCTATCAGGAGAAATAGACAAGGGTGACCATCCCAATAATAGAATTTTCATCTGATTAAATGTTGTAAAAAATTCCTTCAATAAAGACTTTAAATCTTACTGATTGTAATTCCAAGATACCTAAACTGATCATTCATTAACTTAAAATGGAAATTAGAATATGTTCTTTTTAATATATTTTTATTAATTTGAAAGAGAGTAATATTACATGTCATAAAAAGAACTGAAAATAGTCATCAATCAATGTATTGACATATAGAATATGAATCATAAGCTAATTATACAGAGTAATATATACATTGAATATATGAATAATAAAAAAAACTAATTAGAGGAGCTTCAGTTCATATTTTATTTCTAGAATTTGATCATGAGAAGATACTTATATAAAATAATCTCTTCTATGTATTAAAAAAAGAAAAGGAAAAACAAGAATGAGAAAGAAAAAAGAAAGAAAAGTAGAAAAAGAACCCCCCCCCCATACTAATCCTACTCAACCAACTAAACACGGTCAACAGCAAATAAAAAATAAGCCAGGGATTGAGTTTTGGCCTCCGTATACCAAGCGAATAGCACCCAGAGCATGCAAGCTATAGAATCAAATTATGATAGTAATCCATGAATAGGGCCAATAATTTGTTGGATTCAATCATAGTTTCTTTAATGGTATATCTGATTTTCTCCAAGCTCAAACAAGACATGATATCTTGTACCTAATGCATGCGTATTGGTGGATGACTATCTTTCCATTTAATCAAAATTGCTCATCTGGTATCAATAAAGTAAAAGCTACAACTGTTCTTTGAGTTGGGGTTAAGGAAATATTTTCCTGTTGAGCAAAACCAAATAAACCAATACAAGGTCAAGGATCTGTCTTGATCCTAAGAATCTCTGAAACAGTCGGAAAAAAATCATCCCCAAAAATCGTTCAGTTTTGGGCATTCTCAAAACATATGAACCAACGATGTCTCATGAATTGTACATCTGTCACATATTGGATCCATGTCAGAATAAAAACAGGATAATTAAACTTTAGACCAGTGGATTCTATATATCATTTTGAAAGGCTGTGCACAAAATGAGATATTGTTAATCAGGTCAAAAGTAATATCCCCATCTTCATCTGAAATAGAGGTATTCAGATCTCTTTCCCATTCCCTCTTTAATGCATTTCCTGAACACATTTTCAGATATGTGTGGCTATCAAGCTGCCATGATGAAATTTTACATCAGAAAGTAAATCCGGAACATTGATTTTGGGAACTTGGGGAAACTTAGAAAGTTTAGATTGGGAAAAGTGCCTAATTTGTAAATATCTAAAAAATGTCTATTAGGAAGATAGTTAACTATTCAAATGATGCAAAGTTGCCTCGGATATATAAATCCCTAGACTCTTAATACCCAGACCGACCCATTCTCTAAAACCTGCATCCAAGATAGAAGGCTGAAAAAGACGATTGTTAATAATAGGGCTGGATATGGACATATTAAGAAGACAAAAAAAATCTGCTAAATTGTGCCCATATCCTTAATCTATGTCTCATAATCAGACTAACTGTTAATATTGAAAATGAAAAAGGTAAGGAGGAGCCTAAGACTGCGAACATAGCTAACTTTTTTGAAAAGTTCAATTCCATTTCCACCCAAGCAGGATGATCTCCTAAAATATCAAACCTTAATAACAATAATACATTGCATATGTTAACTACCCAATAATAATATCTAAAGTTTGGGAAAGGCAAACCCCCATAGTTTTTATTTCTTTGAAGATAAGTTTTGTTTATACGAGGCTGTTTGTTCTGCCATATACAAGAAGTAATAGTCAAATCTACTGAGCCAAAATAATTTTTAGGAACAAAAATTCTTAAGGATTGGAACACATACAAAAATTTAGGTAAAATGTTCCTTCCAATTGCATTGATATGTCTAATCATTGACGTAGACAAAAGTGTCCACTCTGACAATGAAGCTTTAGTAGTCTGTTTACATAAGCCTAAAAAATCTTCTTTTAATAAATTCTTGCAATCCTTTGTAATTGTATTTCCCAAATATATGAACTGGTCTTCAACTAGTTTGAAAGGGAAATTGGCATAAACTGCTAAAGATCCATTAATGGGTAGTAATTCACTCATGACAATTTATTTTATACCCTGAAAATTTACTAACTTCAGCAAAGAACAATAATATGGTTGGAAATGAAGTCTCGGAGTTAGAAATAAATAACAAAAGATCATCTGCATATAAGGAAACTTTATGTTAAAACCCTTTCTGAAAACACAATTGAATTCTCCACTATCCCGCAAAGCTGCTGCTAGAAGTTCCAAGCTAAGATCAAAAAGAAAAAGGCTTGCAAAGTTCCCCCAATAAATTTTTTTATTGTTATGTATTTGAGCATATTTGAGCATAAATGCTTTAGTTTAATCTACATAATAAAATTGGGCCAATATTAAATTTCTTTATAACCTATATTCCCATTCAACCTGATCAAATGCTTTATCAGCATCTAGCAAAATAACACATATTCATTCATTGGGTTAGAGGGAAGATATACTATATCCAACATTATGAGTAATGTTTTTTGATAAAAATTTGTCTGATCAGTATTGATAATTAATGATAAAATATTCTCTATTCAATGGGCTAAAATTTTAGATAAAAGCTTCATATCTACATTGAGTAATGAAATGGGCCTATAAGAGTTGTATTCAGTTGGTTCCTTTCCCTTCTTCAAAATAAGAGATATACCTGCTTCATTAAAAGAGGAAGGAAATTTCCCCTCCCTAAGTGTCATCCAACACAGAGCTAGATATGTTACCAGCGATTTAGAAAAGGATTTATAAAATTCAACAGGATATCCATCTGGTCCTGGAGCTTTAACAGATTGCAAGGAAGAAATAGATACAAATATTTCCTCTTGAGAAATAGGAGCTTCAACACTAGCATGTTTATATTGTGAAATAGTTGGTAGCTTCAAATGGTCTAATAAATCAGACATAGCAGTAATGCCATTTATTTCAGGTAGCTTCAAATGGTCTAATAAATCAGACATAGCAGTAATGCCATTTATTTCAGCTGTCATTGAGGATGAAATAGGGAGACATTTAGAATGAAGGGATTCCATCAGGCAGATGCAGCATGGATTCACAAAAGACGGGTCTTGTTTGACAAATTTACTGGTGTTCTTTGAGTATATAATGGGTGCAGTAGATAGAGTGGAACAGGTTGATGTTGTATATTTGGATTTCCAGAAGGTATTTGATAAGGTGCTGAACAAGAGAATTGTCAATAAGGTATGGATGAATAGAGTCGGGGGAAGTATATTGGCATGGATTGAGCATTGGTTAACTGACAGAAGGCAGAGAGTCGGGATAAATTGGTTTTTTTTCTGATTGGCAGACAGAGGTACTTGGGGTACCATAGGGGTCGGTGCTGGGCCCACTGCTGTTCACCATTTACACTGATGATTTGGTAGTGTAGCCAAGTTTGTGGATGATACTAAATTAGGTAGAAAAGCAAGTTGTTCAGAGGATGTGGAGAGGCTGCAGAAGATATAGTTAAGTGAGTGTGAAAAGATCTGGAAGATGGAGTACAACGTTAGTAAATGTGAGGACATCCACTTTGGTAGGAAAAACAGAGGAGCAGATTATTATTTAAATGGTGAAAAACTGCAGCAAGCTGTAGTGCAAAAGGACTTAGGAGTGCTTGTCCATGAATTGCAAAATGTTGGGTTGCAGGTACAGCAGGTTATTAAGAAGGCAAATGGAATGTTGGCCTTCATCACTAGAGGAATTGAATTCAAGAGCAGGGAGGTTATGCTGCAACTATACAAGGTGAGGCTGCACCTGGAGTACTGTGTGCATATCTGGTCTCCATACTTGAGGAAGGATAAACTGGCCTTGGAGGCAGTCCAGATGAGATTCACCAGGTTGATCGCAGAGATGAGGGGGTTGACCTATGAGGAGAGACTAAATTTCCTGGGATTTTACTCACTCAAATTCAGAAGAATGAGAGGAGATCCTATATAGAAGCATATAAAATTATGAAACGGATGGACAAGATAGAGGCAGGAAAATTGTTTTCACTGATAGGTGAGACCAGAATTAAGGGACACATCCTCAAGATTCAGGGAAGTAGATTTAAGATGGAGATGAGGAAAAATTGCTTTTCCCAGAGAGTAGTGAATCTGTGGAATTCTCTGCCCAGGGAAGCAGCCGAGGCTACTTCGTTAAACTATTTAAGGTTCAGTTAGAAAGATTTTTACATAAAAAGGAATTAAGGGATATGGGGAAGAGGTAGGTAGGTGGAATTGAGTCAATCATCAGATCAGCCACGATCTTATTGAATGGCAGAGCAGGCTCGACAGGCCGGATGGCCTACACCTGCTCCTATTTCTTATGATCTGTAGTCATTGTACCATAATTTCTTCTAATCTTGTTAATTTTCTTTTTAGCTGATAGACCTTTTAACTGTCCAGCCAATAATTTAACTTTTTTTTTCTTCATGTACGTAAAAGTAACTCCTGCTCTTCAGAAGGTCAAATTTAGTTTTAAGTTCTACTTTTTTATATAAATCTGGATTTTTGCCTTGGGCCATTAATAGATCAATTTGTTTGATCTGTTTAATTAACTCCAGCTTTTCCTTATTAACCTCCTAAATATGCCTTCATTGTATCCCAAAGTATCTGATTTGATATTGTTGGAGAAGAATTAGTAATAAAAAAGAACTGTATTTGCCTCTCCATAAAACTTAAAAATTATTTTTCTGCAAGTAACAAAATATTAAATCTCCATTGTCTTTTTACAAAAGATGAATCTAGAAAGTCTAGCGATAGAGTAATAGGAGCATGATCTGATATTATTATTCCTTGATATTCGCATTTCTTAGTCATAGATTCAGCCAGTTGTCAATTAAAAAATAATAAATTCTAGAGTACAAATGGTGAACATATGAAAAAAGGAATTTTCTCTATTATTAAGATTTTTAAAATGCTAAACATCTGAAACAACATAATTACATTGAAAAAAAGATTGAATCACAACTGCAGATTTATAAAGAGTAGTCAGCCTTGGAGAAGACTGATCTAAACCCATGTTTAAATAGCAATTAAAATCCCCTCCTAAAAACAAAGAATAACTGGTTAAATCAGGCAGGAGTAAATAAAGCTTCTCAAATAATTCCGCTCATCTACATTCAGTGCATAAATATTTGCCAATACAACAAATTTATTATGTAATTTACCTGAAATGATTTCATGGTGGTCTTGTTTATCCATAAACAAGATGACCCCTTTAGGAGGAAGTTTTCAAATCATTTTCTCAATTGCTTTCACCTTAATTAAGTTCTGTGTTATCTGATTCGTTTAGGCACGGTACTCTCCCGACAACATTTAACAAAGTGTGTATATTGCTCATAGTAAAGAAAGGTAAAGATCCAAGAGAGTGCTCCTCCTACAGGCCAATTTCTTATTAAATGTTGATGTAAAATTTTTGGCTGAAGTTTTGGCCTGTAGATTAGAGAATATTTTACCATCTATCATTTCTGAAGATCAGACTGGTTTTATTAAAATTATAGTAATTATAGTAAAATACGTCATTTATTAGATATTTTGTATTTCTTTTCTTTCTTTGGCTTGGCTTCGCGGATGAAGATTTATGGAGGGGGTAAATGTCCACGTCAGCTACAGGCTCGTTTGTGGCTGACAAGTCCGATGCGGGACAGGGAGACACGGTTGCAGCGGTTGCAGGGGAAAATTTGTTGGGTGCGGTTGTGTGTTGGGTTTTTCCTCCATTGTCTTTTGTCAGTGAGGTGGGCTCTGCGGTCTTCTTCAAAGGAGGTTGCTGCCCGCCAAACTGTGAGGCGCCAAGGTGCACGGTTTGAGGCGATATCAGCCCACTGGCGGTGGTCAATGTGGCAGGCACCAAGAGATTTTTTTAGGCAGTCCTTGTACCTCTTCTTTGGTGCACCTCTGACACGATGGCCAGTGGAGAGCTCGCCATATAACACGATCTTGGGAAGGCGATGGTCCTCCATTCTGGAGACGTGACCTATCCAGCGCAGTTGGATCTTCAACAGCGTGGATTCGATGCTGTCGGCCTCTGCCATCTTGAGTACTTCGATGTTAGGGATGAAGTCGCTCCAATGAATGTTGAGGATGGAGCGGAGACAACGCTGGTGGAAGTGTTCTAGGAGCCAATGGTGATGCCGGTAGAGGACCCATGATTCGGATCCAAACAGGAGTGTGGGTATGACAACGGCTCTATATACGCTTGTCTTTGTGAGGTTTTTCAGTTGGTTTTTTTTCCAGACTCTTTTGTGTAGTCTTCCAAAGGCGCTATTTGCCTTGGCGAGTCTGTTGTCTATCTCATTGTCGATCCTTGCATCTGATGAAATGGTGCAGCCAAGATAGGTAAACTGGTTGACCGTTTTGAGTTTTGTGTGCCCGATGGAGATGTGGGTGGGCTGGTAGTCATGGTGGGTAGCTGGCTGATGGAGGACCTCAGTTTTCTTCAGGCTGACTTCCAGGCCAAACATTTTGGCAGTTTCCGCAAAACAGGACGTCATGCGCTGAAGAGCTGGCTCTGAATGGGCAACTAAAGCGGCATCGTCTGCAAAGAGCAGTTCACGGACAAGTTGCTCTTGTGCCTTGGTGTGAGCTTGCAGGCGCCTCAGATTGAAGAGACTGCCATCCGTGCGGTACCGGATGTAAACAGCGTCTTCATTGTTGAGGTCTTTCATGCTGAAGAAGATTGAAAAGAGGGTTGGTGCGAGAACGCAGCCTTGCTTCACGCCATTGTTAATGGAGAAGGGTTCAGAGAGCTCATTGCTGTATCTGACCCGACCTTGTTGGTTTTCGTGCAGTTGGATAACCATGTTGAGGAACTTTGGGGGGCATCCGATGCGCTCTAGTATTTGCCAAAGCCCTTTCCTGCTCACGGTGTCGAAGGCTTTGGTGAGGTCAACAAAGGTGATGTAGAGTCCTTTGTTTTGTTCTCTGCACTTTTCTTGGAGCTGTCTGAGGGCAAAGACCATGTCAGTAGTTCCTCTGTTTGCGCGAAAGCCGCACTGTGATTCTGGGAGAATATTCTCGGCGACACTAGGTATTATTCTATTTAGGAGAATCCTAGCGAAGATTTTGCCTGCAATGGAGAGCAGCGTGATTCCCCTGTAGTTTGAGCAGTCTGATTTCTCGCCTTTGTTTTTGTACAGAGTGATGATGATGGCATCACGAAGGTCCTGAGGCAGTTTTCCTTGGTGTAACTCTTCAATGTGTTCTTACCCTTGATGTGGAGAAAGTGTTTGAGTAAGTTGAATGGATGTACTTATTTACAGTCTTAGAAAAATTCAATTTTGGACCATATTTTATTTCATGGATTAAATGACTGTATTCATGCCCTGTGGCTTCAATTCTCACTAATTTTCAACAGTCATAACTTTTCAATCTCCAATGGGGAACCCATCAAGGGTGTCCTCTAAGTCTATTACTTCTTGATTTGGCCATAGAACCATTAGCAATTGCATTTTGAGAGTCTGAGGATATTTCAGGGATTTGAAGAAAGGGAATTGAACATAAAGTTTCCTTTTATGCGAATGATCTTTTGTTTTTCTTATCAAGCCCTGACACTTCCTTACCATCCCTGCTGTCAATACTTTCTCAATTTAGTCAGTTTTCAAGATTTAGATTAAATCTGCACCTTTTGAATGCACCTGCATCAGTGTACACTAGTCTTACTTTTAAGATTGTGGAAAATCAATTTAATTATCTCAGTATCTTTTTAAAGAAAAATTTCTTACATTATTAAAACATGTGAAACAGTCTTTAACACAATGATCACCCCTTTCTATATCTTTGGTCAGTTGTATTAATTCTATTAAAATGAATATCTTACCTGAATTTTTATACCTTTTTTCAATCCATACCAATTTTCACTCCCAAATTGTTTTTTGATTCACTCGACTCAATTATATTGTCTTATATCTGGAAAAGTCAGTGCCCTTGTCTAAACAAAGTTCATCTTCAAAAATCTAAAAGGAATGGAGGCATGGCATTACCTAATTTAGATTTTATTGTTGGATAGTCAATATACGCAACCTTATGTTTTGGTTACATTTTTCATAACCAGTCTGGGTAGTAATGGAGCTGAATTTTGCTAAAAGCTTTTCCAGTCCAGCACTTTTTGGATCCTGACTTCCCTTCTCTTTAAATAAATCAATTTACAATCCGTTGTCAGGCACACTGTGAGAGTATTCACAAAACACTTTGGACTTCATGGTTGTTCTCTTTCAAGATGTATTTTATCCAATCATCTTTGCACGATCTTGTTTTTCATGAATGGCACAGATTTGGCATTGGGGTTCAATTATCTTTTTATTGATAACTGCTTTGCCTCATTTGAACAGCTTTCTGAAAAGTTTAATTCACCAAATACTCATTTTTTTCAGGTATCTGCAAATCAAGCATTTTCTTCAATCTCAGCTACCTGATTTTCCTGGGACATCTGATCCGAACATTGTTGATGTATTTTTTAGTTTACAACTTTCTCTCAAAGGTTTAATATCCATTATTTATAAGTTGGTGGGTTTGGGACATGCCTCTTGAGATAAAATTAAAAATGCCTGGCAACAGGATTCAAACCTTTCATTATCGGACGAGGTTTGGGATTTAATTTTTAAGCTGGTTAAAACTACATCCTTTTGTGCCCATCAGTGTTTGTTACAATTTAAAGTTGTAGAGAGTTGTACAAATTATCTCATATCTATTCAGATGTAAACTCTTGTAGTGATAAATGTAAGAGAGGAGAGTCTTCTTTAATTCATATCTTCTGGACATGTCTTAGCCTTGAAAAATATTGGAGGGATGTGTTTCAAACTTTATCTTTAATCCTTAATGTAAATCTAGAACCTAATCCTTTGGTGGCTCTTTTTGGTAAAGCTGGAGAGGATGATGTTCTTTTAACTCCAATCAAATGATGTACTTTGTCTCTTGCCTCTCTTTTGGCCAGATGTGCGAGATGGCTTAGACGGAAGGATGCTGCCCCACCTACCCATGCTCAGTGGCTGAGGGACGTTGTCCTGTTTACATTTAGAAAAGATCCGTTACTCAATTAATAGCTCAAATATAAGGTTTCAAATGTGGTGAATTATTTCCATCACCTCGAGGCATAATATTAAACCTGAATTTCAGTACTTTGCCATTTTATTTAAGGAACAAAGTACAATTTTTTTTTAGTCATGCAATGTTGGTTTGGGGATGGGGTTTAGGATCTATATGTGATAAAATTTTCTTTTTGATGTACCTTTGTATTCTTTGGCTTGGCTTCGCGGACGAAGATTTATGGAGGGGTAAATGTCCACGTCAGCTGCAGGCTCGTTTGTGGCTATTATTATTATGGATGTGCTAAATGTGTTGTTATGTTTTATTGTGTTATGTAATTTGTCATTATTATTGTGCATTCCATAAATGTTTTGTACATGTATGTTATCTATGTAAAATAAATTTTAAAAATTAAAAAGGAGGCTACTGTTTTCTCACATTCTGGAAAATGGGATTTTATTGTACAGATGCACTAAAAGTCTTCACATGCTGCAGGTTCCCAGCCACATCAAACATGCTGCAATAATATGAGATTAATTAACACACAAGAAGAGAAAAAAATAATAAATATAAAAGTAAAAGAAAATAACTAATTAATATTCACACTTTGCCAGTAATACAAAAAAAATGATGTGTTAGTAATGCAGTCTTGAAGGAGTGTTATGTTTAGGATGTGATGGGAAAGTTCAAAAGCCTGATAGCTGATGGAAAAAAAAATTCTTGAACCTAGAGGAGCTGAACTTCAAGCTTTTGTACCTTCTGACTGAAATGTGCAATGAGAAGAAATGGTGACCAGGGTGATGGGGGTCTTTTATGATGTTGACAGCTTTCTTGAGGCAGCGCCCCAGTTAGATGTCTCCAGTGGATGGGAGGTTGGTGCCTGTGATGTACTTGGCTGTGTCTGAACTTTCTGCTGTCTTTGATCATAATATACCCATACAGGAAAGAATAAAGCAGGCAGCTGCAATATATTTTGCAATAAGACTGGTCCATGGACACCTTTATTTTATTAGTTCCCACAATTGCAGTGAGAGTTGTTGAGAAGGACTGAAGCAGTTAATTTTGTCATGATTACAACTGCAAAACCTCAACCGATCAAACAGCTGGATTGATATGTTGATTGCTAAACATGAACTTTATTGAATTAGAAATCTAACAAAGACTACAACAAGTAGGTCATTTTGCAGCTAGTTGCACAGTATAAAAATATATGATTCAGTTTGGATAAGAGGTTTTTTTAATCAGATTATGGTACGTTTTAATAACAGCTTCATGAAATAATTACAAAAAAATGCATCTATATGAATAGTTTATTTTCTTAACAGGTTGATCAATGTGCAAAAAAAAAAGCAATGAAGATGATTTTT
This sequence comes from Narcine bancroftii, assembly GCF_036971445.1. Classification (NCBI taxonomy): domain Eukaryota; kingdom Metazoa; phylum Chordata; class Chondrichthyes; order Torpediniformes; family Narcinidae; genus Narcine; species Narcine bancroftii. Next base: position 101,615,088 of record NC_091476.1, on the reverse strand, counting down.
AATTTGCACTGATTCATGTGGTGCTAAGGAGTAATTAAAACAAGCAAAAAATGATTTAATTCTCATTGCACCACATCTGACCTACTTTAAGCCTAAAGAAAAACTTCCTTTGTGGTAGCCCTATGCTGGTGTACCTGGAGGAACAGGTCTGGATGGATGCCAGAACCTAAAATTCTTGCTGGATTGTAGCGCAATAATGTATGCTGTTCTGAAATTGCCATTAAAAAAATCGAGCAGTGTTCTTAATTTCAGCCAGGGATATCTAATTTAAGTGCTGTAATCTCCCTGCGGATTTTAATATAGTACATGAGAAACAAGGATGTTTTTAATCACAATAACCAATTTTTGTTAAGTGGAGCTATTCAGTATTAGTAAGCAAAAGGAATGATAGCTAACTAATTATTTCTTATATTTGAATTTTGATAATTAATTATTATCCTCCATTTAAATAGTCCAGGTAAATAATTGGGGACTTTCTTCTTCTGTCAATGACAGCATAATTAACAGATAGACAGGATATCACTGTACTGACAATAACCACACTAGCAGTGTGAGTATTAGACAGCTTTAATAAACTAATATGTACACTAAAAGGTCATGTCTCTCTGCAAGACGAACCCAGAAGGCTAGACTGTAGCTCTGGACTGCTTTATATACAAGGTCACCGGGATGACCCCTGGTGACCTAGTGGTGTAATTACATATCATCTCATTCACCCCCCCCTTAAAAAATTGTTATCTCCCCCCCCCCCCACCCCTCCACTGTCCTCCTTCCCTTGTTTGTAAGTTCATAAGTCCAAAATTTTTCGTGGCTTCCGTTGCCTTCTGGACCTCCTCGGTAGTGGTATAGGGGTGGGGTCCAAATGCCTTTCAGCCTTTCTTGGTGGAGGTGTGGGAGTGGGAAGTACTGGTTGGTTATGTGGCCGTGTGGGCTGGGGATCCTCGTGTATGGGATTAGGTCCTGGCATCAAGTCTAGGGTGGTGATATTTTGGGCGGGCGTACCCAGGGTCCTGATTTCCAGGGTGGGTGGTATAGTCCTCTGGGGTGACTCGATGGACGACTGTTCTAGTGACTGCTGCTGCGCTCCATGTTGATCCGTAGACATCTGTGTTTCCTGCGCGTTGTTCACACATTCGGCTGGCGCAAGATCCCTGGTGGCCACCGAGTCTTCTCTTCCATCTGGGAATGTGACGAAGGCGAACTGAGGGTTCGCGTGCCTCAACTCCACTTGATCCACCAGCAGGTCCGCTTTGTGGGGTCTGCAGTGCTTTCGGAGAAGAACAGGTCCTGGTGTCATCATCCATTTAGGCAGCACTGTGCCCGTCGTGGCTTTTCTTGTGAAAGAAAAGATACGGTCATGTGGGGTCATGTTAGTGGCAGTACACAACAAAGAACGTATAGAGTGTAGGGCTTCTGGCAACACTTCTTGCCAACTAGTAACAGGCAGGTCTTTTGCTTTTAAAGTCAAGAGGACCGTTTTCCAGATCGTGGCATTTTCCCTTTTGACTTATCCATTCCCCCTGGGATTGTAACTTGTAGTGCGGCTGGTAGCAATCCCTCTCTCATGCAGGTACTGCTGTACTTCTGCACTCATGAATGCAGCACCCCTGTCTGTGTGTATTTAGTTCGGGTACCCAAATCTGCTGAAGATGGGTTGGAGGCATTTTATAACAGTGGCTGCTGATACATCAGAACACGGGATTGTGAAGGCGAAACGGGAATATTCATCTATTATGTTTAGGAAATAGACATTTCTATTATTGGATGGGAACGGGCCTTTAAAATTGAGGCTGAGGTGCTCAAAAGGTTTGGTAGTTTTTATCAGGGTGGCTTTGTCTGGCCGGTAAAATTGCGGTTTGCATTCCACACAGATGAGGCAGCTCTTGTTCACTGACCTCACTTCCTCTACCAAAAATGGAAGGTTTTGGGTTTTAATGAAGTGAAACAGTCTAGTGACCCCTGGGTGGCCCAGCTCATTGTGAAAGCTCTGCGACTTGGATGTGTGGTTAAGTATGGCACAAGTGCCTCTGGACAGCTCGTCCGGGGGCTCGTTGAGTCTCCTGGGGTGGTATAGAATGTCGTAGTTAAATGTAGACAATTCTATCCGCCAGTGCAAGATTTTGTCGTTCTTAATTCTTCCCCTGTTCTGATTATCGAACATAAAAGCCACAGACCGTTGGACCATCACGAGGGTGAAGTGTTTGCACGCCAGGTGATGTCACCAGTGCCTTACCGCTTCCACATTGGCTAGGGCCTCCTTTTCTACTGCTGAGTGTCTTACTTCTGACCCCTGTAGGGTTCGCGAGAAAAAGACCACCGGTCATCCGTCTTGGTTTAGGGTGGCTCCCAGAGTCACATTGGATGCATCCGTTTCTATTTGAAACGGGATAGACTCACCTATGGACCGCATGGTAGCTTTAGCGATATGGTCCCTAATGTCCCTGAATGCTCTGGTGGCTGCTGGGCCCAGTGGGAAAACTGAGGCTTTTATAAGTGGGCAGGCCCTGTCAGCGTAGTTGGGGACCCATTGGGTGTAGTAAGCGAACAGCCCCAAACACCTTTTTAGTGCTTTCAGTGTGTGTGGCACTGGGAGGGCTGGGTCTGGGCTAATTTCCCCGTTCTGCACTATGTAGCCCAGGATTGGCAACTTCCTGGCGCTAAAGACGCATTTGTCCCTGTTGTACGTTAGGTTCCTTTCCTTGACTGCCTGGAAGAAGCGTTTTAAATTCATGTCATGATCCTCCTGAGTGTGGCCACAGATTGTCACATTGTCTAAGTAGGGGAACACTGCTTTCAGTTGGAACTCATCTACTATTCGGTCCATTTCTCTCTGAAACGGACACTCCTTTGGTGACATTGGAAGGGAATTTGCAGAGATTGATACAGCCTGCCGTCTGCCTCAAATGCCGTGTAAATGCGATCACTGTTTCTAATGGGCAGTTGGTGGTATGCTGCCTTCAGGTCTATGGTGGAGAACACCTTATACTGCGCAATGTTGTTGAC